>NC_059074.1:129181894-129781894 GCF_020497125.1 Mauremys mutica
CTTCTCCTCCCTAACCAAAAAAAAAAACCTAGAAAATTAAGTGCCAAAAAACCCAACAATGTTTTAGTTGCTCATTAAAAGCAGTACACTCCGGAAATGCAAAAGGCTGAACCACACAATCCTAATTCTTCCTCTTGTATTAAATAACGGAAAATTCACTCATATGCTCATACTGTTTGTCAGTATAACATTTTCAACAGCAACTCTTAAGGTAGTTTATATTACAACACATGTAAGAACTCCAGCAAAGAGTCCTGTCCGCACACTTATAGACTAACAGAATATTGGTATTCACTCACACCGAAAGCTCATGGTCCAATACATCTGTTAGTCTATACGGTGCCACAGGACTCTTTGCTTGCTTTTACAGATCCAGACTAACATGGCTACCCTCCTCTGATACTTAGAACTCCGTGTTTCTGGTTAAATTATGTAGCTTTAATTGCTGTTAAGTAAAAATGGTAAAACTTATGTAATGAGCAATGCCACTGAGTAAACGTTGGTGGTAGAAAACACAATGAAATGTGAGTGGTATACAACCAGTACTGACTGGACTAGCAGCAAAAGAAAGCTGATGACTTACTTTATTCTGCCTTCTTCCTGGGTGAGGGAGGGGGAATCTCTGCATCCTGCTGGAATTGAGAGGTTCCCTTTCCTTAACTGTTCTTCCTTCCAGCTCTCACATCCTAACCACAAGCTTTCTGACAATCCCCAGAAAGGCTGCAGTCGTCACTATTGAGTCTTCCCTCTTCCAACACCTGTTTCTTCCCCACCCAGCTTTTACCAACCTGTGGAGCCAGGGAGTGGGGCATCAAACCTAAGTCTCCTGCAGAACACTATCCTGACACTATGATTACCCCTGCCTTTATGCTTGAGTCCATCCACCATCTCCCAACAAGGTGTTCCCACTATAGCTCCCTGCTTAATAATATTAATAACCGTGGAAGACTCACAAGGAATGTGAGGTACTTCCCTTCCCCCAAGGGTTGAGTTTGCTGCCTACATAGCATTTCTCAGTTCCTTGCTAGCCTCAATATGCAGTTTCATGTACTTTATATGTGGCTGCATGCAATGTGACTTCAGTAGAGCCCAAAGGTATTAGAACATAAGAACAGCCATATTGGGTCAGATCAAAGGTCCATCTAGCCCAGTATTCTGTCTTCAGACAGTGTCAATGCCAGGTGCTTCAGAGGGAGTGAATAGAACAGGTAATCATCAAATCATCCATCCCCTGCCACCCATTCCCAGCTTCTGCAGTCAGGTCATCTGCTTTCATAGTATTACAATTACTATTATACCCTGCCTGTTTCAGTAATTTATTTGAGAAATTCTGGAGAGTAGGAAACCATTCAAAAGTCTCTCAGCTATAGATTGAACTAAATAACATGTCAGAATACACTTCACAAATGCTCAATGCAAACCATACAAAATATACAGGCTGATTGGAGGATTCATTCCCTGCCTTGGAAGTTAATAAGTGTTCTAAACCAGAAAATGAATAATTGTGTGAAGGTGATTTTCCTCAGCTTTCCCCCTGCCATTAAATCAGCAGGTTTATTCTGCTAACTTTACCAAATTGTTGGTTGCATTGTACGAGTGCAGCTTGAACTTTATAACAGCCATTTATCAGTAATAGTAAACCAGACACCATCAATGAATTTGTTGGCAGTGTATTAAGAATTTATTTAAAATCTGTGAAACAGCATAAACTCATAGGTCCAGGTTTTCCAAAAAAGATATTAATACACAGTCAGACTTGGACCAAAAGACAAAAAAAGTTTTGCTTCCAATTAAAAAAATACAAACTTTTGCTACAGGTACAAAATTATAAAAAGTTTATTTTTTTCCTCTTGATCTGGTGACGTACATATACAGAAGTGATGTATATTCCACCAGCTCCAATTGATGGAAACTATGGGAAAATTATAAAAGTAAAAATGTCATGGTTAGGAAGAAATCAGGAAACAAGTTTTGTCTTTTATTTAACCAGATGTGAACACTGTTATTTTGTTCCTTTGTACTTTTTTTGCCAACATTTAAATTAATGTCTTTCATGCTTCATATCACAATTGGAGAAAAAACAGCAGTTCTGCCTCATGCATTAATTCTAACATTTCATCACATTGTGTCTCCTCGCTGTGCTTCATTCATTAGTTAGAAAGCTTGATATTTTTATTGACAGCATTTATACAATGGTGTATTGGGTTAACATCATGATTGCTGTATTGAGAGAATGAAGTCCGGGCCCCTAAATGTTCACATACCAATCCACTATATAAACTTGGAAATTCTCCAAGTGGCATGGAATTTAGTTTTGCATCTTATTCTGCTTGGATTTGCTTGCAGTAGCATGAGCTCATTTGACCCAGAAATTCTACTGAACACCCATTTCAGTAAAAAACACATGCATTTTCTTTATTGTGCAAGGATGCAGAAGTCCCCGGGAACATCTATTCTCTGTGGTTTGCATAGGCTTCTGCACCTAAGAAGTCTGTATGCATTTTAAATGGATTTGTGCTTGAAATTCCCATTCTGTTTCATGTGGACAACCAGCATTACTGATCAGAGGAATCCCAAACAAATGCTGTCAATAAAAATGAGAAACAGCTCATTTCCTTTAAAACAAAACAAAAAGACAGAATCTTATTTTCAGGGACCAGTGAGGTCTTTTACATGTGAACAAACCATTTTGTAATGTTTGATATATTACTTTAACCTGCTAAAGGACTCACTGAACTTGTAATCTCTCTTCCATCGATGAGCTGGCCAAGATGTTTTATTATTACTCTATAGCAAGGTTAATGCTTTGCTTTGCTATTAAAAAGACCCTGCAAAGGTGGCAAAGCCTGAGATTAGGCCTAACAGTTTCGCTTTGTTAACTATCTGTTTTGGAATGCAGGATTCCAGTACTTTTCAGCATCTTACCTTCTCATGGGACCAGGTCGGCAAAGCAGAGCTGTAGTCTGGTAAACATTCCTAGATCATAATCTCAGACACAGTGCTTTGCATTTGTTGGTGGTGGATTAGCCTTGATTTTATCTCTTTTACCTTGTTTATTCAATATTATCCATATTAAAGTAAGAAGGCAAAAAAACTATATATCACATTTCTTCTTGCTCTAGAACATCTAAGAAACTAGGGTATCCAGTGCTCTTTGCCATCTTTATTAATTACACTTTAAAAAAAACAAACAAACAAAACCCCATAACACCTACAGTACAACAACAGATTACCAGCCAAAAACCAACTAACAGCAATACATTACAATGTTCTTATTTACAATATGATGGAATATTATGTATATAATAAATTACATTAATACTTTTTCCTCTTAAACTCTGATATACGTAATCTCATGAATTTTTTTCCTTCAGTCCAATATAAGTACATTTGTCCTCTATAGCGCTCTTTAATTATATAGGCTATAATGGGAGACGACACTGGTTTCACCTGTCTTTTCTAAATTTAAGAAGCCAAATTGCACTACAAATTCTGGATAAATCACAGCTCTCTTCACTAACATTTACATTTTAAAGATAGATATATATAATGTGCTTTTTATGTACCTTTTAAAATGGGCAATAACAAGGGATTGTCTGACAGGCCCAAGGGCAAACTGACCAGGTTGTAGCAGCACCTTGTGTGAGCTTCTTTTGAACTGATCTAATTAAAAGAAGCCAGTAGTGGCTGCATAGGCCTACAACAGTGTGTGGCTCTGACAATGGTGTGTGGCCCTGTAGAGCGGGAACCCACAGAGGTTCTTGGGGTAGTGGAGGGGAGAAGGAGCATGGTCCTGAGGTGAAACGCCTCTCCCGCCACTTTTCTACAGCCGCACAAGTTTTCTAATCTGTTTTACTGAACATACTGAGGAAATCTGTAGAGGAAAGAACTAAGAGAAGGCTTACAAGGGGTAATATTCTGGATCACAACAGCGGTGTGATGGAAATTAAGGGACCCTCGTCACTCTCCAAACCGTAGTCTTTTTCTTTCACAGTGGTAGAGACAATCCAAGTGTGTGGATTCAGGAGTCAATGCCTGAATTTTTTAATTTAAACAGAATTTAAGCTCTCAGGGGTCAAGATTTTTTTTTTTTAATCTCTGTAAATCAATTTACCTCTGTCTTGTGGAGTCCTGGCAACCCAGGCAGGCAAACTGTAATAGGTAAGATTTATTCCATGGCCTAAGGCCTTGCTGTCCCTCACCTGGGATAAACTGTCCCAGGGGAGTAGAAGAAACTCCATGAGAGAACTTTTATTCTTGTCCAGCTGGCCAGGAGGCAGAGTTTCACACACACAAGATGCTGGAAGCTCGATCTCCCATGATCCCCCAGAGATCTACACAGATCTTAAGGAAGCAAGGGGCATCCCAAATGGATTCCCTTGTCCCTGGTCTACCATCCTGATCCTTCCTGGCCCATCAACAGCCCAACTTCTGCGAGAAACCATACTCCCATGGGCTTCCTGCTAAAGAAGGCGTTGGGGGTAGTGGCAACATGAGTTAAATTGTATTCCCCACAGCTCGTGTGAGGAGAAGCTGGAGGAGCCTAGGTAGGTCCCTGAGCCCCTGAAGGCCTGCAGAGCTGCAAGCCCCAAGGAGGTGCTTGGGGGAAATGGAAGGGAACGAAGTACACTCCTGAGGTGAGACTGCTCTTCCCTCCTCTTTATACAGACACAGGCTCCCCTCTGTTGCACAGATATTGAGAAGAGGAACACAGAGCCTGCAGGGCTTTGTGGATGGAAGGGCCTTGTGTTAGTGATCTGCAGTGGAGTGAATTACTTCCAGCCTGAACAGAGGAGTGAATTGCTTTCATTCCTCATGCAGTGCTGGTCTTAAAGGGACAAATTTTGCCTTCACATATACACGTGAGGTTCCCACTGAAATCCATGGGAGCTCCGCATGTGTATTCAAATGCAGAACTAATCTCATAGTCTAGTTCTAATTATTTTTTCATTACCACTGTTAGACAAGCTACCAAAATGCATGCAGCTTAAGTCATTAAATTGTCTTCATAAGGGCAGCTTGGTCTAGTTTCAAATATAAGTCCTTAAAACACATACGCAACCAAAAATAGACTCACCCTCTGTAGACTTAGTCCAATTAAAATTGACAATGTTAATACAGGATATATATTTCTAATTGCTCCATTCTGCAGTTTCTCTAGGTTGGAAGGGGACTGCAGTTTAAACTAGTCTGCATCCACTTTTACCAGTGCTGGAATGTGTAGAGAACAGCAATGGAGAGGTCCATGTGTTTCTGCACAAATTTGGAGTGTGCCCCTACCACATATCATTAGCTCTTCGAAACCTGTATCAGCCTGTATTTTTCATTAATAAAAAGAAAAATCAACTTCAACTGCACCCTGAGGAGTGACACACAAGGAATGATACAGAAACACTTATGAAAAGGGGGGAGGGATAGCTCAGTGGTTTGAGCATTGGCCTGCTAAACCCAGGGTTGTGAGTTCAATCCTTGAGGAGGCCACTTAGGAATCTGGGGCAAAAATTGGTCCTGCTAGTGAAGGCAGGGGGTTGGACTCAATGACCTTTCAAGGTCCCTTCCAGTTCTAGGAGATTGGCATATCTCCAATTATTACCTTTAAAAACAAAAACAACATAGATATCAAAAGCAATTCCAAAACCCTTTCAGAATTCACTTTAAACAGCTTGCAGTGGTTGTGGATTGGAAGGATTTAAATTCATGTGAATTTTACTTCACAGATATTCAGCGTAAAGATAAAAGTTCATTCCTTATGTCCTATACAAGCAGTGCTCTTGTTTTTAATAAGAAAAGTAAAAGTGGAGTGCTTTCTTGTATCAAAATTGTCATAGGATGTTACGTAGTATAAAAATCCATATGCAACTTAAAACACACCATTCCCATGTGCTGCTCTGTAAAGCTGTACTCAGAGCCAAGGCTACTGTTACAACTTCTATGTTAGTAGAAGACAACTTTACAGTGAGCACACTCAAGAGGAAATTCAGGGTCCTGTAGCATTGTAGCTGAGGTAGGCTTAAAACAGACCCACTGAATTAAAAAATCCTGCACAGGGTCAGATGGTATTTAAAAACAACAGACAAAGAAAACACACAATTGATCTCTGCTAAACTTTTAACAAATTGAAAATTAGTACACCACAGTTATTTCCATGTCTTAAAATGCACTAATAGAACATATCGCAGTCTTGGAGGAAAGCATATCTGCTCTTCCACTTAACAGTTTGAGGATTTTTTTTTCCTGTTATGCTTTCTAGTTCAGTTGTGATATAAAAGAAGCTACATTTCTGTCTGTAAGGGGAGGCTGGATAAAACGAATGGGTGGCAATAAGCATCCTGCACAGATGGGTATTGATTGCTTTTGGCTTACTACTTCATTCTGGGTTGCTCTAATATCCCATTTTTTCACCCTTTCCCAATGGGTGTTCATTATGATGGCACCTTTCCTGTAACCAGAAGTGCAAGACCCTCTGTCACACTGGAAATCTGCCATCACTTGGTATTACCTGTAGTGGGGAATGCACTTAAGCTGGAGATCATATGTGCGCCTGCAGCAATGTGCCTGATTTCCAGCATCCCATCCATGAAGAGCTCCTTGGATAGACCTGTGCCTAAAGTTTTACACAAGGCAGGGAGCTGGAATTTTTGTTTAAAAATTGCTTTTTGGGTATACTGACCACACAACATATTAAAATCTGTGTGCCATATATATTAAGGGCATGGGTGTACACATGTGTATGTGTACAGGGGTGTGTGTAGGAAGCGTGATTCAAAAGGAAATAGTTTAACAATAGTATACAGCAGGCTATGGTACTTCTGTTTATTAGCACTACATTTAGGCTGGATCATGTGGGCAGAGTTCTAGGTGCAGTGTCATGATGCAATCTGTTAGGGTTTGCTACTATAAATTAGCTCAGTTAACCACTCTTTCCCTCAGCAAAATACACACATGCACACATTATTTTGTTGAGAGAGAGAAAGAAATTGAGAATCAAAATATTTACTGCTGGCAAAGGTGCTGTCTAGTATTGCCATGGATTGAAACCATCAGTGGCCAATCAGTTGCTTACTTTTGTGGATGCCATTTGACAAGGCTTCTCATTTTCATATGTTTCAGGTGACCACAAAATTCCTGAGTTGCAGGATAAAGTCAAAACCTACAAGATTCTTAGGCCCCAGTTCAGCAAAGCATTTGAGCACATGCTTAAGTGCTTTGCTGGATCAGGGCCTTAATTAGTTCATCCCAGCTGAGTAGAAAATTAAGACCTTTGATCCCAAGAGATGTTGCCTATCCACAGCTCCCAGGGAAGTCAACGGGCACTGCAGATGCTCAGCACCTGTCAGGATCAAGGCTATAAAGTATCACTCCTCTTCCCAACACAGTCTATTTTGTGTATACCATTTTTAAAGAAACATCTGTGATCACTTCACTGGACTCTCCTCTGCTCCCTTTTCAGAAGGTGATTGTTGCTGGTAACTGAAATGAGTTCTCCCATTTGTGAGACCAAAAGCCACTGCAGTCACACTGAAATGAGAAGCACTAAGGTTTATTGAGCAGTTTTTACCCCCACTAGGTATAGACCCTAGTGCTAACTAAAATGAGCACTAATTTTGTATAAAGTACGTAGGGCCTAATCTTGTTGCCATTGAAGTCAGTGGAAGCCTAATTAATAAATGCATTTAAGGCCAGAAGGGACCATTATGATCACATAGTCTGACCTTCTGCATAACACAGGGCAATGAACCTCCCCCAGTAATTTCTGCTTCAAGCCCACAACTTCTGTTTGAACTATAGCATAGCTATTAAAAGATAACCAGTCTTGATTTAAAGAACTCAAGTGATGGAGAATCCATCACCTCCCTAGATAAATTGTTCCAATGGTTAATTGTCTTCACTGTTAATCATCTATTCACAATAATCATGTGAAGCGCAGATCCAATTATAAAAGGGAAAATGTGCTCATTTTAGCTGTCACTGTGTCTGTAGTGTGCTGTATATATGTGCTTTTGTACTAAAATGCAGGAATGCACACCCATTGTAATAAAAAAAACATTCTATAAGCATTCTTGTTACCAATGTAAAATTAAAAATGGATGTGGATTAATATTAATTATCAGATCACACAGTGCTAGTTAGCAATGTTCTGCATAAGTGTTAGTCTAATTTAGGGATGACACTGCTTTTCTACTGACAGCAAATAATGACAAATTGTATTTAGAAAGATTACAAAATCCAGCATAGGGTTAGGCAGCAGGAGCTTAGTTAGTTACTGGGCAGCTTTGGCTGTCTTACACTCTGTGGCACCTCCAGTCCTGTGTGCAGAGTCACCTGTGCAGAAAATAAATAATTGCTTAGTTAAAATACAAATTGGGACATCCTTAGTACAAAGAGTTTGTGAAGGCCAAGAATATGTGGTTAATAGTGAAAAGCTAATGTCACCAGGGGAGGCCCAACATACAAATGATTCTTCCCCTGAGGCCAGGTCTACACTACAAACTTACACTGGTATAACTATGTTGCTCAGGGGTGTGAACAATCCACACCCCTGAGTGGTGCAGTTATACCGACCTAACCCCCAAAGTAGACAGAGCGTCTCCCACCGACATAGCAACTGCCTCTTGCAGAGGTGGATTAACTACGCTGACAGGAGAAGCTCTCCCGTCGGCATAGTAGCGTGGTATCTTCACTAAAGCGATACAGTGGCACAGCTGCACTGGTGGGGCACTGCAGCTTTTTACGTGTAGACCTACCCTGAGTCTAGCTGCCAGGTGTTTGTGACTCTTCCCAAGACTAGCAACCATTTATCAGCCACCGCTGAACCAGCTGCTTCTTGACAGCAGGAAGGGTGACCCCAGAAGGGATGGGTGCCCAAGGGGTTATGAGGCAGGTGGAAAGCAGACTGGGGAGAGGCAGAGTCTGGTAGACCTTTCCCTGCTACCCTGTCAGTGTAGGACAGAGGAGGTTTTACGGCTCTCACCGTAGCCTGACACCGCTGTGATCTACCAGGGTTCTTACAATGGCACCCATCACTGTAGGATCTGAACACCTCCCAGGAGGTCTCTCAAGCTTAAACTCACAAAAGCATTCTCCCCTGCCCCCTTATCTGCATCTAGTTCCATGGACAGGGCAGAGTGAATGGAGGGCATGTTGTGACAGAAGTGGTGTAGCAGACTGGCTTGGGTGCCTGGGCAATGGGGGAATTGGACTGCAGCATTATAACTACCAGAAAGGCCCTAACTACCAAGCCATGTAACTTCAGTGTCATTTTCCTAGTATCGTGTGTCTGTCTGATCTATTTAGATTATATGATCTGTGGGGGAAGAACTATGGGTCAGATTTTTAAGGAATTTAGGTGCCTAAAGATACAGATAGGTGCCTAGTGGGTTTTTCATGTGGAAAATTGGAGTTAGGCACCTATTGGTATTTTAAAAAGTGCCTATCTGCATCTTGAGGTGCCTAAAAATCTTTGAGACTCTGACCTGTGTCTTTCTGCATGTTAGTATACCACCTAGTACACAGATTCATACATTCCAAGGCCAGAAGGGACTATTGTGATCATTTAGCCTGCTCTCCTGTAAAACACAGGCCATAGAAGTTCCCCACAATAATTCCTGCTTGAAATAGATCATATCTTTAAAAAAAAATCCAGTGGAACCCCAATCTTGACTGGCGTATTTGGGCACCATTAATAACAAATTATTAAGATGTTAATAATATAATAAGCACACGCAGGGTCATTGTTTTAGTTTGGAATATTTTGAATTATTAATAAAGTCTGGGTGTCTAATCTCTTTGTTAACTTGGTGTGACCAGCTGTAAATGCCTAACTACTTTGCAACATGCCATGTGGAGTGCCCTGCAGAGTTACGTCTGAAAAGCTGTATAATTCTTAGAATTTTGTATTAACTGTATTACAGTCGTGCCTAGAGCCCCTAATCAGGGCTCCACTATACAGGGTGCTCTACTACTCCACTCCACTCACAGAACACCTGCTGGGTGACTGAGTCTATATTTAGGCACTTAGAAAGTGACCCAATTTTCAAAAAAGCTGAGCACCTGCAGCTCCCAATGGGAATTCAACCCATGCCCAGAGTGTAAAGCTGCTGCACAAACCCCAGAAGTTACTACTACCCCTGCCTATGGGCTGGACTAGCAGCCACAGCAGTTCCATGCCAGTTGCGCAGCATCCTGGGGCCAATGGATTCATGTAACCTGGATCTGGAGCCTAACCCCTGCCCCACCCCACTGTAATCTTCCAAGCCTACATATAGCCTGTTCAGAGATCTTTCTTGTGGCACACAGGGCATGCATAAGAACTTCTGTACAGCCAGTGGACTCACAGAATAGCTCCTCTGCAAGGAATAGGTGATGTGCACTAGCTCTTCCCACCACAGGTGAATTTCACCCTGTCTGAACAATCTGCAGTGCTGCCCAGGGCCCACCAGCTCACCACCAGTGGGAGGTCCAGCACATGGAGATCCTGGTGCACCCCACAGGAGGTGTCCATTGGGAAGAAGAAAAGGCTATTGCTCCCCTGTACAAGAAACAGGGCCATTGTGGAAGCAGGATACACAAGGACTGCAGAGGGAACAGCCAACAGAGGCTACCAGTTTCAAGGAACAACGATGAACTGAGAAACTGCTAATAAACAGATGATAAGAATACAGCAGCCAGTCCTTGCCGTTTTTAACTTCAGTTCCCAGACCACTATTAGTGCAACTTCTAAGTCCTTCCTTCCTTCAGTGAACAGTATCTAATATAAATGTAGCTGTAATTGGGCCTGGACTGTTTAGTGGAAATTTATTGCTGTCACGCGACATCCTTGGAATGAAGGACTCTCTACCCTTGGAGAAAAAGAGGAACCAGCTGGGGTTATACCAACATGCAGGCAACCCAAGTCAGAGGAAAGAGACTAATGAGGTGCGGCAGTCTCTCTACCCACACAGGTAGCACAGTTGGTCATTGTGGATTCAGGTTGGGGTAACGTGAACCCTCCAGCCTGTCAGGTGCTGGGGCACATTTAGGATCTGATTCTCAGTTACATTAAAGCCCCATTCTAGTAGTACAAAGGAGCGTTAACCTGGGTTAGCATAAATTACATTTATACCATCAACCTCAGAGAATATATTAGTGTTTCCAAATGTCATGAATTAAAGAGTGCGAATGAACTGCTTGCTGGGTCTTCTCTTTCAAACTAGACATTCTTTGACCTACATTTTCTTAGCTTTATTTAGCACCAGGCTGCTGAAATTGTACTTACTTGCAGCAGTCAATTATATCCAAACATAAGAAGTCTAAGAGTATTTAGATATCAATGCTTTTACTCGAGGCTGGCCTTAGAACATTGCTGCTTCCTGGATGATGGAGCAGCAGAAAAGCACGTGTGTGTGTGTGTGTTTATTTCTAAAGCATCATTTCTCTATATCTGAGATGTGATACAAAAAAGTTAAATCCAACTATTTTCTTTTAAAAAGTGGCACTAGCCCAGATACAATCAGCAAACAAAACTAGGCAAAGTGAAAAATAAATCCATATTTACACCTAACAGTTGCATCTTGATCTCTTCTCTCTGGCAGTCATGCAATAATTTTTGACAGACAGTAGGATTTCTCCTTTGGTTGACATGCTGAATGAGTTAGACTGAACTGAAAAGGATTTACCTGTACATTTCGGTTGAGGCTTAATGCAGGCATGAAGACACCCTCCACATTTTCAAATGCTGAAGGTCCTTGCTGCTGCCCATTTATGTAAAAGGTCAGGCTGTGCTTGTTTAGGTCCAGGAGAACGCCCACAGTGGCACCTTTAGAAACACCCCCTTCTGTCCTAAGAAACAAAGTGACCATATTGTCCATCTTAGAGGAGGCAGATTGTTACATTCCAGCCTCTCTCTATTTCAGACAGTCTTACTGAAGTGAAAGGAAAGTGGAGCAGCATGGTAAAATTAGTATTAGTTGGAGGACATCTGCTAAAGGCCTTTTCTCCATGTGTAGTTCCCATTTCCCACTAAAGACAGGCAGCCCTGAGAAATGAGGCTCTATAAGGTCATATCCACCCAGTGGGTACATTTTGGCCGAGCTGAAAAAGCTCAAAGGGCTTGACAGAGAAAGGGGGAGTTAAACTAACAGGATAGAGCAGAGACATTGAGGACAGAAAAGTTATTGTTTGAAACCAGTACTCTTCAGACCTCACATTCTGGAGGGAATATGTTAATATCAATAAAGAACTGATCCTAAGGGCTTTCATTGAAATCCACAGGAATGTTCACATAAGTAAAGGCTGCAGGAACTGACCTAAATGTTAATGTGCATTCGAGGTCTCAGATAGGGCAGCACATTGAACTCTTTATAAGATAGATTATAAGAACAGACAGTAGCTTATAACTGGTGAAATCCCTTTTTGCCTGAACTAAATAGACAACATTAATTCTATTTTAATTTGGTTATCACAGCTAGCAATTGGGATCTACTCTGCTCTAGTCAGAGGCACTGACTTTCTGCTTTCCCCAGGGGTGCTTTACCCCCACTCTGCTCCAGGCTCCACCCCTACTCCATTCCTTCCCCCCAAAGGCTCACCTGCACCCCACCTGTTCCTGCCCCCGCTCTGCCTCCTCCCCGAGTGTGCCCCACCCTCGCTCCTCCACCTACCCTCCCAGGGACTCCTGCACACCACTGAACAGCTGATCACTGGTGGGCGGGAGGCACTGGGGGGAAGGGGAAGGAGTGGATCAGCAGTACCACTGGTATTTTTTCCCCCATAGGTGCTCTAGCCATGGAGCACCCATGGAGTTGGTGCCTGTGGCTCTAGTTGCAGGCCAGGACCTAAAAATGATGTCCAAAAATAACAGACAACTTAGGCTGCCCTCAGCTCGGGGGGAAATGAGCTCAGTTTACTATGAAGTGCAAAGATCAGGGGACCTGAGAGTTTGGCACCCAGAAATGGCTTTGTGACATTGTGTGTGATGTGGTACAGAGATGAAAAAGCAAAGTTTGTTTTTATTGATTAACAGCTCTAGGATAAGGTTTTAAAAAATGATTAGTGATTTTGGAGTGTCTCCATTTTTGGGTGTCCCACTGACTTAAAGAGACCTGATTTGCCAGAGGGTATGGTGCCAATGCAGGGGTCGCAGGAGCTGGTTCAAGGTGGAAGTAGAAGCTGATTAGGGGTATGCTCCCTCACTGCACTAAGCTGGTGGCTAGAAGTGGGAGCCAGTTCAGGGACTGAGAGTGTTGAGTTATTGGGCTAGTAGCTGTTTCAAGTGTTGGGGTTTTGGTGGTGGTGGTGGTGGTGATAATCAGTTGTGTCAGGAGCAGCTGTTGAGAGCTACTGTAGCACCAGAGTCCTACCATGATGAAAGATTCAGCCAACTCTTATATGCAAGAATAATCTGACATTAATGCACTTCTCCTTTAAGGACTAGGCTAGCCCAATATCATACTACATTAAAGAGCATGGAGCTAGAAAACCACTAGATATGTGGATTGGCCCTAGGCGCTGATGCTTTTAATGTCACTGGAATTCTGCAAGGGAATTATAGCCTGACGTGCACAGATTCAGTGTTCATAATATTTTAAAAAATTTACAGCAGAAGAGAAAAAAAACACAATTCACAGAATAAACACAATTTTAATGTAATATTTATCAGAATGTCTAGTGATCAACAATAACGCATGCCAACCTGAAAAATATGATTAGGGCCAAATATGTGGAGCAGGAAATTTTATATTGGTAATAGCTGTTTTAGTTTTGTCCACCAGGTGGCACAACATAGTTTTCTTGAGATTAAACCAGTGGTTTAAAACCTTTTTTCATTTGCAGAACCCTACAAAATTTCAACTGGAGGTGCTGAACCCTTTGGGAATTTTAGATATAGTCTGTGGACCACCAGCAGTCCACGGACCACAGGTTGAAAACCACGGTTCTATGGCAATGGCAACCTTTCTGGACCCCCTAGACATAGCGTGTGGACCTCCAGGAGTTCTGAGACCACAGATTGAAAACCACATGATTAGACCATTGCGTGGCTCAGTCCAGCTCCCCATGAACTCAAAGGGAGTTTTCCTACTGATTTCAGTGGAAATAGGATTGGGCTGATAATGAGAACATGGCACATTCTTTCCCTAATGAAATCTCTTCAGACAATACCAGTATTCCATTCAAAACTCAAGAATTAGTCCCCCCACCTAATCATGAGATCAGTTTTTTTAAAAAAACCACAAAATAATAACTATGGGATTCTTTTTTTTTTTTTTGCCTCCCAATATAATAGTCACTCGGGATTATGTTTTCAAGATTTGCTTTATAACCAGAAGGGCTAGAAACCTACATTTTCTTAAAATGCAAGATGAGATTTTCATAACCTAATTACATGAATCCAGGGTCTTTTAATAAAACCAAACACACACCAAATATTGCAAGACTCATGATAAAAATTGCAAGAACTGGCAACACTGAGATAACAGAGATATTTTTCTGATGGATCATATTTTTCCCCTCTTAGTACTTGATTTGATTATAAATTTTGTCCAGCTTTACATCCTGCAGCATACGGCTGAGTTTTTAAATATACTTTATGTCATCTTTTAAAATGTCACTTAGCAGAAACATTGATCCTCTCCAAGAGCAGAAATGTAAGCTTCACCCTTTTTGATGTTATGATGTTCCTACCAATATAAGAAGTTAATTGATTCTCTGAGTCTAATGAATTGTGTGGTAAACCACTGGTTCTCAAACAGGGGTCAGGGGGGCTGCCAACAAGGGTTGGTGTGGGGCCCTGGGCAGTTGCTACCCACTAACGCTGGTCCTGGCTTTTATATGCAGAAAAACAGTTGTTGGGACACTGGTGGGCTGTGGCGTTTTTATAGCATGCTGTGGCAGTCTCAGAAAGAAAAAGGCGGAGAACCCTTGTGCTAAACAATGACACAGAGCCATAGGTCCCTGCACCACCACAGACTGAGGGTATGAAAGCCCTGCTTGCAGGCTGGAAATGAGGAGTGTTCCCCCAGCCCATAACTGAACAGAAACCCCTCCCTGAGATCATGATCTATCAAATGGAAAGGGGCAGAGTTGGAGGTATTCCCACTTTCCAGCATTGTTCTCCTCCCACCAAACCCACAGGTCTTGGGCAGGTAAGTTACTAATACTCTGTCAGCATTAATCACTTCCCCGTTGCAATTTGGAACAATTTCTGCGATTTGTTAGCGGGGCAAAGGTAAGGCAGAGAGGGGATTCTCTAACATCATGGCTGAGGGCTGCAGGGGAGAGGGAGCCACTGTAAAGGCAAAGGGTCTCAGTGCAGATCACCCTGTGTTTCTGGTGGTTCCCACAAAAGCTACACACCACTTGGTGGTCCATTGCTTTTGAGACTAATCTCCCAGTCACTCTAATGATGGAGAATGGTGGGAAAGTGAAAGTTGCATGGACAAACTTTACCAAGGCATTTCCTGACTTCTGAGTGTTTTATTTTGCAGCTTTAACATTTAGGTTTTTTCTGACTGAATGCTTTGGATATAACTTAGAAACCAATTGGCTGAACAGACTCTGAACTCATGTAATTACGGCCTTAAATAATACACACCACAGAACTACCATGCCTTTTCATTAATTAGATCACCATGCCACATCCAAAATGTATCTTGTTAAGCAGCATCCACATACAAAACACAGTTACATAGGTTCTCCCATCGGCATAGTTAATCCACCTCCTCAAGAGGTGGTAGCTAGTTCAGCTACACCGGGGGTTAGGTCGTCTTAAGTACATCGCTCAGTGGTGTGGCTTTTTCACATCCCTGAGTGACATAGATGGGTTGATCTAATTTTTGAGACTAGCTGACAGTTCTAGTGTAATTCCTTTTTATAATTCCATACTTGTTTTAAATATTATATATGAGATAATGCATGTTACATTTTACGTGAAGCCACTTAGTGTCTTAACAATCTGCATGACCACTTAACGGAAACAGCAGCAACTTGTTACAATACTTTAGGCAGCTAAATAAATATTTACTGGATGAGAATCTTTCTTTGTAGAGATAGCCACGAATTTTTCAGCATTTCCATTTAGGTCCCAAATTCTGCCACCCTTACTCACATTGACTCTGGTCCTGTTGGATTATTTAGTCACATGTGTAAAGTTAAGTATGTGTATGAGTGTTTGCAGACTTAGGACCACTGAGTAGTACCTTAATCCATTAGAAATTCCAGAAGGCACTACTGTTTGTGAGTAAAGATGGAGGAATCTGGCCCTCCATGAATAATGCTGTTGTCTCTCAGTGGAGCCTGCCACTTTAGAATATTTCTCAGCAGGGGAATGGCCAAATTGATGATGCAAAATAGGTCTGAAACAATTGGCTGTATCATTAGAAAATGGCAGAAAGTTTCAAAGTTCTTGTAACACAGGTCCTAACATTTTAAAAACACCTTTTAGTTAATGTAAAAATTGGTTTAACAATTAAGTTGGTATTTGTCTTCTAAACCTACCCTACAATAATTTGAATGCTTTCTGATTTCTAATGGCAAGGCTGATTCTTTTCACTCCTACTTTGCTTCTTCAACAGCCTGATAAAAGCCCATTGAAATCAATTAAGAGATGCCTACTGATTTCTGACCCAAGTTCTCAAGATGGGGCTTTTCCCATCTGATGGTTAATTATTCATTTTGAGGATGCTCCAGACACAAACTCTTCTTAGTGATTTTTTTTCTTTGTGATTTGTTGCAGTTGTTGGAATTTTATATACATTGTAATGTATACACTCCTTTATTTGGGAACCATGCCAGGGAACAGCTCCATTGCAATGAACTCCAGTGGCTCTAGCCAATGGACACATGGCATATCTGGTGTGTCTGTGCACCTATTTCCAGTAGTTAACAAATGTGAATTGATATTTGCCAGCCTAAGTTTATTGTACCTCTTTTTCTGTGCTTCTTTTGCTTCATGAAAGACTGATTCCCTGCTCTGCTGCGGCTACTAAAATTAATCAGTCATCTTCTGTTGGTTTTAAAAAAAATGTTTTAGGGCCCAGTTATGCAAGATGCTGAATCAATGAGAGCTGAGGGTGCTGGCACCTTGCAAAAGGAATTTAGCAATTTCTATGATTAGGACTTTTGACCATGTTTATTTTCAGACTCACTCATTTATCTAACAGCCTAATATATTCCTATAAAATTTGTGAAAGCTGAAACAATTGGTCTCTAGCGATCTATAATTATAATGGCCCCCATTACCATAGTATCTGTAACCCTCACAGTCTTTAATAGCTTTATTAAATATATGATAACTCAGTGGTATATTTCTATTTCCACTGGGGAGTGACAGTTAAGCAGATTCTACTGTTTTTAGAAGACTACTGAAACTAGTGGGTTAACAAAATGACCTACTTGGCTGCAGTGGTTAAAAATATAATGCCTAGCACTAATACCATTAAAGTGCATGTACGTTAAAAAATGTGCACTGCACAGTTATGCTCCACTCTAGTGAACACTCCATGAGTCTGTCCCTTTTAAAGATATTCCTGTAACAGCTGGCAATTCACCATCCATGGAAGCTGTTTTTTTCTCCCGTTTAGGCAGAGTGATCAGAAAGCCAAAATGTGTCCATTGTTTGCTGTCCATGGAAAAAAAGCTTTTGCTAAGCTCTTGAGCAGCCAAGCAATACAGAGTGCTTGCCTGTAACAACACTCCAAGGATTGAATCCATGAAATAGGTTTCTAGGACAGTGTCACACAGACTATTTGCCAGCATTTGTTCAGAAAGCATCAGCTATTTCATGGGCCACTAATTTTTTTACTGCTTAAAATTACTTCTGCCCTAAATCCAATCAAGGCACTAAAGGGACAGAGACAAATATCTTTTCATATAATTTATCACATTTTGTTATTTTATTCTATGTTGGTTTAGGGCCTGAGCCAAAACCCACTGAAGTCAATGGAAAAATTTCCACTGACTTCAGTAGACTTTGGCTCAGCCCTTCAATTCTTTTGCCAATCTATGGGTACGTCTACACCACGGGATTATTCTGATTTTACATAAACCGGTTTAGTAAAACAGATTGTATAAAGTTGAGTGCACGCGGCCACACTAAGCACATTAATTCGGTGGTGTGCGTCCACGGTCCGAGGCTAGCATCGATTTCTGGAGCGTTGCACTGTGGGTAGCTATTCCGTAGCTATCCCATAGTTCCCGCAGTCTCCCCCACCCCTTGGAATTCTGGGTTGAGATCCCAGTGCCTGATGGGGCAAAAATCATTGTCGCGGGTGGTTCTGGGTAAATGTCGTCAGTCATTCCTTCCTCTGGGAAAGCAACGGCAGACAATCATTTCGTGCCCTTTTTCCCTGGATTGCCCTGGCAGACGCCATAGCATGGCAACCATGGAGCCTGTTTTGCCTTTTGTCACTGTCACCGTATGTGTACTAGATGCCGCTGACAGAGGCGATACAGCAGCGCTACACAGCAGCATTCATTTGCTTTTGCATGATAGCAGAGATGGTTATCAGTCGTTCTGTACCGTCTGCTGCCATTGTAAATTGGCAATGAGATGACGGTTATCAGTCCTTCTGTACTGTACTGTCTGCTGCTGTCATGGGTGCCCCTGGCTGAGGTCGGCCGGGGGCGCAAAAGACAAAAATGGGAATGACTCCCTGAGTCAATCCCTCCTTTATGGTATCTAAAAATAGAATCAGTCCTGCCTAGAATATGGGGCAAGTGTACTAGAGAACCAGTGTATCAGAGAACCAGAGAGCACAGCCGCTCCGTGTCAGATCCCGCAGAAATGATGAGCTGCATGCCATTCACAGGGGGTGCCCCTGCAACAACCCCACCTGTTGCTTCCCTCCTCCCCCAGCCTTCTTGGGCTACCGTTGCAGTGTCCCCCCATTTGTGTGATGAAGTAATAAAGAATGCAGGAATAAGAAACAGTGACTTGTTAGTGAGATAAAATGAGAGGAAGGCAGCCTCCAGCTGCTATGATAGTCCAGACAGGACATTAAGCAGTGTGGGGGAGAGGAGCCCAGCATCCGGCTGCTATGATAGTCCAGGCAGTACAGAATCTTTTCTTTACACATGAAGGGCGGGGGCTGATGGAGCTCAGCCCCCAGTTGCTATGATGAAGACGGTTACCAGCCATTCTGTACCATCTACTGGGAATGACCGGGAGTCATTCCTATTTTTACCCAGGCGCCCCGGCCGACCTCACCTGAGGCCAGCCAGGAGCACTCACGGGCTGATGACGAGGACGGATACCAGTCCGTCTGCCACCAAGCTGATGATGACGATGGATAACAGTCATATTGTACCATCTGCCACCGGGGGGGGGGGGGGGCGGAGAGGATGCTGCAGTTCACTGCCGCAGCATCGCGTCTACCAGCAGCATTCAGTAGACATAGGGTGACATTTAAAAAAGTCAAGAGACAATTTTTTCCCTTTTCCTTCGGGGGGGGGTGTGGTGGTAAATTGACGAGCTATGCCCTGAACCACCCCGGACACTGTGTTTGACCCTACAGGCATTGGGAGCTCAGCCAAGAATGCAAATGCTTTTTGGAGACTGCAGGAACTGTGGGATAGCTTGAGTCTTCAGTCTCCTCTCCCTCCCTCCATGAGCGTCCATTTGATGCTTTGGCTTTCCGTTACGCTTGTCACGCAGCACTGTGCTGAGTCCCTGCTGTGGCCTCTGTCTGGAGATTTTTTTTCAAATGCTTTGGCATTTCATCTTCTGTAATGGAGCTCTGATAGAACAGATTTTCTGCCCATACAGCGATCACATCCATACGGTCCATGCTGGAGCTCTTTTTGGATTTGGGACTGCATCGCCACCCGTGCTGATCGGAGCTCCACGCTGGGCAAACAGGAAATGATATTCAAAAGTTCGCGGGGCTTTTCCTGTCTACCAGGCCACTGCATCCAAGTTCAGATTGCTGTCCAGAGCGGTCACAGTCGTGCACTGTGGGATACCGCCCGGAGGCCAATACCGTCGATTTGCAGCCACACTAACCCTAATCCGATATGGTAATACCGATATTAGCGCTACTCCTCTCGTTGGGGAGGAGTACAGAAACCGGTTTAAAGAGCCCTTTATATCGATATAAAGGGCCTCTTAGTGTGGACGGGTGCGGCGTTAAATCGGTTTAACGCTCCTAAAATCGGTTTAAACGCGTAGTGTAGACCAGGCCTATAGTGGCCCAGAAGCCAAGATGGCTTTTTTAAAAATACTTCTTTGTTGTCATGCATGTCATTTGTGATGCTTCCTATAACATGGTGATGGCTGCATTATAAATTAGAACAGAGACAAATATATAGATGATATTCATAATAGAAATGGTCAAGAGTTTTTTGACAAATCATTTTGTTGGAAAATGATGATTCATCAAAACTGAAACTTTTTGCAGGAAGGTATCTGTTTCAACAAAACTTTCTCATGTCCAAGTTGGAATTAAACCACAGGGAGAATGAATAGTCTAGTGGATAGAACACCTGTGATGTGAGAGATCCAAGCTCAAGTCCCTGCTTCACCTGATTTGTCTCAGGAATTGAATCTACATCTTCCAACATCCCGAGTGAGGGCCCTGGCTACTGGCTATTCTTGGAGGAGGAGGGGGTCCTCTCACCCCCAATTTTTTTTTAAATGTCTAGTATCCATTCCAGTGGGTAACAAAATTAAATGTTGAAAATTCAAAATTTTTCACAAAAAAATAAAAATTGAGCTCTTGTTTTCTGGCCATCCACAGTTCTGAGAACAGGGTTTGCTGGATAACTTTGCAGCAGTTTTGCTAGGTCATGTTCTGGCAGTGGCCTTTGCTTTAAACATTTTTCAGCAACTGTGGTATATTTTAAAACACAAATACATATTAGAATATAGAGTACGTGCTACAGAAGATATGGAAACCCACTTTAAGGTATTGTGACTATGAGGTAAGTATCCCTTTAATATCTGAAAAAAAGATAATATTATAAACAAGCCTCTTTAAGATCACTGCAAGACTCTCTTAATTATTGGTTTTAAGGAACAAATATTCAAGATAGTGGGGTGAGGAGGGGGAGCGTGGTCCAGTAAATAGGACACTGAACCAGGTTCTATTCCTGGTTCTGCTATAGACCTGATATGTGACCTTGGGCAAGTTACAATCTGTGTGTGTGTCAATTTCCCATACCTGTAAAATAGGGTTAATAATACTTAAGCTTTTCAAAAGCACCAAAGTGCCTTAGGCGCTGCCTACATCCCATTGACACATTTTGGTACCCCTGATTGACTTTCATGACCCCCATATGGGTCATGACCCACTCGCTGAGTAACACTGGTATAGATAGAATGGCCCAAATTCACTCTGCTACATGCTGTTGTAATTTTGTGGGAATAATATGTCAGTTCAGAGAAGGTGGTCCCGGCTGTGTAGCTAGAATATACAGTTAGAAATCAAAGATGTGGACAACCAAATAAAAATAATTAGAAGACTCAAAATAACATATGATGATGATGATGATGATGTAAATTACTTTTCTTGGTCTTACAAATGTTGTAACTAAATAAAATTCTAGATAATACTTAGTCCTGCCTTGAATGCAGGGGACTGGACTAGAAGACCTCTCAAGGTCCTTCCAGTTCTTGGATTCTATGGTTCTATGAAAACCAGCATTATCCAGTGATTCAATCAAGTCAAACATCATGACATGAATAGCGAACCCTAATCATGCCACTTGGTTAGAAATATTTCTTGTGATTTCACTGAGCAGTTGTATCTGCAATTTACCCTAACAAAACTTAAATGAAACTATCATAGCACTCCTGAGAGTCACCTGATACTCCTAGACCCAAATTCAATCCTCATGTCACTTTACTGACTTAAATTGTAAATCTTTATAATTGTTATTGTTTGGTTGCCCACACTTTTGATTACTAACTCTACACAGCATTCCTCCAAGCCATGCCTCCATTTCTGAAGGCCATATTATTTCCAGGAATTACAGTATTGTGATATTGGCTGTTACACGCTGGCTGATGCTGGGAAAATCTTCCTGACAAAACCAGGGTGCAGAATACATAAATGCCGATCTCCACAGTGATAGGAAGGGGAGTTAAGTATTTCAGCCTTAGACTATCTCCAGCCCCCAATTCCCAGATAAGGACCCCCAAATTTTCTCCAGTTTGTGCCTTCAGTCCTAGCAACTTTCCAGTACAACTTCTAGCTGAAGAAGACTGACAGGTTTTGCAAAGAATCCCATTCAATACCTCTATTTAATAAGGCAGATTGGTCACCGTTCATCAGTAAGGCAATCCCTCTTCTGTCCTTGTCCTCAAATCACCCCTGGGAATAGCTTATCACTGGGTTTAATCAGCTTTCAGTACTGCCAGGAAACATCTTCATTTTGAACAAACCACAATTGGTGCTAGCGTTTGCCTAATTGCTATACTACCTTGTGACCACAAAGAATCCTGAGGAATGTAATGAAATCACCTTTCCCACTGCTTCAATGAAAAAGAATGCAGAATCTTTAAAATATGTTGTACTTAAGAGGGAAAAAAAAATCAAGCCATGAGAAAAGTCCATGATCAGAGCTTACCGACTTGTATGAGAATTGCAATGCATGAACCAGCTGCGGTTGTTGTCAACATACATGGCCCACGCCTTGTCGTCCTTTCCTAGCATCATGTCCTTGACCACATTAATTCTGGCAATTCCAAAAGCCGGATCTGGATGGTTATCATAACGATCCACATGCAGTTCCCAGTAATGTACTCCCTTGGAGAAGGCCGCTGTGCCCAGAACAACACGATCATCATAACTACTACAAGTGGCAGTCTGGTTGTCATTCGATAGGACTATGTCCCGATGGGCCGAAGAGGGGTCGAAGGTGAACCAGGCCACTGTGCAGGAAGAATAAAGGCAGCTCAATAGCAGGAAAGGATGCAATAAAATTTAATTTTGCTTTATTTTAAGTAAATTTCTGCCCTCCTAAATTCCCACCATACTTTCAAGTGGGGAAGATATTCTTTCCTTGTTGTTCTAAACTAGTCTGTTTCACCTCAGAGATGACTGCATTTCAGTCAGAGGAGAAAAGTAAGAATGCTTTATGTTATTTACATAATCAGTAAAATTTGCAATGCATTTTTCAATCTATTTTGGATTAAAGGTGCTGTATAACTGTAAACCAGCCAACGTGTTTTGTCCTATCTGGGCCTGCCTTTTGGGATGTAAGCTCCCTGAAGAAGTGTCTCTGTTTGGGTCTGGTACATTGTTGAGCAAATTACTGCTGCACAAATAAGAGAGAAAAATAATTTGGCTCTGGACTTCCCCAAAGTCTGGGGCAGTTCAGATATGGGATTTGGTTCAGGCCTGTCTCTACTGAATTACTGTTTCATTGTGTGTCCAAGCTCATCATAACTGGGTTTCACTCTATTTTAAAAAAATTCTTTACAGCTAAATATTTTATACTGACATATTTTGACAACACTATATAAATACAGAGCATGATTATGGTATTTGCTTCAGGATTAATTTACAGTATTATTAATCAAGATGAACTTCTTGTGGTGCCCATATGGATGTCAAGTGTAATTAGATGGGAACACAGCATGAATTACCACCCAAGTCTTATCAAACACTCTTGTGAAATTAGTATCAGTAGTGAAGAAAACACTGAAACACCAAAGACAGAGAGAGAGGTGGAGACGAGGAGTGGCATATAGATATTCACAATGTACTCTAGAGCAAACACTATTTTAATTAAACCCAAAGCCTCAACAGGCAAATGCACTTGTATCATTTGAATCCTGGAGAGCTGCCAATAACTAAAACATGCCAAAAGTCTAAAGAGCTGGATTTTATTTTTCTTTTATCATTTTTGAGTATTTGCGGCAGGGGAAAGGGCTGGATTGAGAACCTCAGAGACTGCAGGCTTGATTTTCAATGAGGGCACAACACAGCCGCCGGCTGCATGCAGCTACAGTTGCACAAGTTCTTTCCCAGCACTAAATCCTGTGCATGTACCCAACTGATCCTAACACTGTGTGCAAGTGTTAGACTCCACAAATCTGCACACGCATACTACTGCTGGAAAGTGTGCACATGGAAATCACATGTACGCTCACCAAGGCCAAGGTCTGCTAATGGGGATCTGATATCTTCTATTTATCCACAGAAGGAGCAGCAGGAGTATGGGCATCCCCATCCTGCCCCACTAACGTACATCAGTCCTGTCCTGGAGTCTGCACAGGGCTGAGAGGGAAGCTCAGTCTCTAGGCACATTCAGTCCTGGGGCCCCTTCATGAAGGTTATTAAAACTCATAATGCCAAGTATAGTGGTGGCTGTGATGGAACGTGAATACCTGGCTGCTAGAAACTGGTGCTCTTTATTTTTTAATGATCTAAAACAAACTCACCGTCAGATGTCTGTAAAACAACTGTCTTGCTATAAGGACCAACTCCTGATGAATTAAAAGCTTTGACTCTTGCATTATAGGTACTGTTGAAATGAAGGCCATCAATTGTGCATAGGGTCTCCTTGCCAACATACACTTCCTGAGCATTCAAAAAGACAGGAACAAAGCTCACCACCTTCTTCCCAACAGAAGGTTTCACAGTCAGACTTTTAAACATAAGCTAAAAGTAAATATTGTTCAATGTTTAGGTGAATTTAGAATTTACATTATTATAGTAGGGATACTTACATCCAGTGAGGCTCAACATGGAGAAGAGAAGTCAGGAAAGAAAGGTGGAGGCAGCAAGAGTGAGACAAAGATTAAAAAGGGAAGTCTAAAATGTATAGTTTTGTTATTTCAAGAGGGCAGTCTCAATCCTCCTATGGGTATTGTTAATATACAGCAATGTAGTTTTGGAGCCTAAATCCAAACCACGAATACAGGGGCCGAAGCGGCTTATTTCTGAAGATAAAAAGAGCTTTGTATGTATCATTTGGCTATCCAACAATTAAGGGGGTAGAGGGAATGTGACAAATGGCTGCAAAGATCTGACTGGTACAAACACCAAGCAGGATGAGTCGTCATTTGGGGCACAAAGGGGATTGCCAGGAGTAATGGGATGAAATTATGAAAGAGAAAAATCTAAGCAAAATATAAGTGAGATCTGTCAGGCAATGTAAGAGTCTATAGGAATGAAGAAGAAACCACATTTTTAATTGGAGACTGGATAAAGCATTAGACAATCTCCAATAAGTGAAATTCTTTAATTTTTTGTTTTATTTTTTGGAAATTTTGGGATGTACTGGCCGCCGCTTCCAGCAGCTCCCATTGGCCCAGAGCAGTGAACCACGGCCAGTGGGAGCCGCGATCGGCCGGACCTGCGGACACGGCAGGTAAACAAACCGGCCCAGCCCGACAGGGGCTTTCCCTAAACAAGCGGCGTCCCAAGTTTGAGAAACACTGGACTAGATAATGGTGACAAGGTCCACATCTGAGAGGAAACACTGCAGCCTCCAAGCCAGATGCAGATGATAAAAAGCTGGTTGGGTCACTTCTATAATAGGACTGTTAAGCAGAAGTGGGGCTTGTAGATCACCTCTACATTGCAAAAATTAGTAACTAATGGCACACATATTCTTTCAAAGCGACTCATATAACCTCTGCCATCTACTGCTGCTTCCTCCAGCCCACCATCACCACTTCAGTCTTGTCTGAGTTGAGCTTCAGCCACTCACCCTCTTCTGTGACCATAGAAAGGATTTTGAGAACCTCAGATAAAAGCCAAATTTACCCAGAAAACCGTGAATAATAGAATTGTTCCATGATTACATTTCTTGACCTGAGTCATTGTTTGCTGGGTGAAGCCAACAGTGAAATCTGCAAAGGAACCTCTCCAATTCCTGGGCCATTTATACAATGGGTTCAACCCCAGCATACATTAGAGCAACCTTGGGGCTTCTCTATCCAACTCCAGTTTACTATATCCTGCAAGGGGCTATCAGCCAGCTGAGTACCACAGTAGTACACTGAACTTCCACCTTCCACCCTCACAAGCCCTCTGTCCCAGAGTCTGCAGGAGGGCAGCACAGAAACTGACTACACTAGTTAGAGACACCTCCATGCAAGGGGAATCCTTATCTGGAACGATCCAGCAGCTTTTTGGCCCCATTGCACTGCAGAAGCAGGAATGAATTAGAGAAACTGCCCTTCTACATCCATGTCCTTATGGAAGTTTAACAATAACACAGAGAGAACCCAAATAAATGCTGAATGAAGTCCTCACTCGGAATTGGCCGCCATCTCCATCATCAAGTTCCAAGATATACCCTTCCACTGGATTGTGGGTAAAGGGTGGCATCCTCCAGGCCAGTGTCACACTGTTGTTTCGGGTACAACACTTCTCCAGCTGCAGTAATGGGACTGGTGGCACTGTAATGGGAACTGAGTACAGATTAGTGTAATTCTGTCCTTACCCATCAGACTCTGTTGTCAGCAATATGATGATCCATCACTTCCCTCACCTCCCTTTTAATCCCCCCCATTCTGCAAAGTAGCTGAAGTTACTTGGGGATAGAGCTGGTCAGAAAATGTGTTTTCCCCATAGAAAACTTCAATTTTTCAAATTCTATACCAAAAATTGTATCTGAAAACTGAAAAAAATTCAGCTGATACCAAATTATTTAGGACAAAAAAATAAAATTTTGATTTAGAAAATGCTGCCACAGTGCCTCATAGAAATTGTAGTTCAGGCACCACAGACATCCATTCTCCTCAATAGGCCAGACTCCCTGCCAGAATACATCACCCATGATGCACTACAGTCTCCCCTCTTACAGAGGGGAAGTGGTGCATGGGGTGAAGCGGGAGGGTGTCTCATGCTATCGTGCCTCATGGAACTTGTAGTGTGGCCTGGGAGCTCAGTCCATAGAGAAGACTGGAGATATGAAACAATCCAACTTCAACATCCATGAGGCACTGTGGAAGCCTATCCAAATTGAAATATTTCTGTATGGGGTTATTTAGTTTTTCAATGAAAAATTTAAATTTCTCACAGAAAGCAAATTTAACAAAATTTTTTGTGTCGTCAAAACCCCAATTTTTTGTTTAAAAAATGTTTCAGGAGAAACGTAGGGATACTATTAAAGAAAAATTGTTTCATTTGAATCTATTATCTGAATCACTGTGTTCAGGTAGAAAAAGGTGATTTTTACATTACAGGAGTCTGATGTTGGCTTCATCCATTTGGAAACTACAAAAGTAAGGGTGACGTTGTGGATGAGGGTATTGTCGGTACTGGCTGGGCCAGGAAAATGTTACTGTACCATTGACCGGGCTGATATTTTAAAAATAAAAATAAGCAAAGTGGAACATTCAGCCATGTTTCCATGAGGAGGGATCATGTATGTTATCTGTCTATGCCACTAAACTCAATTTACCTCTCTTCTCTAGCATCACAGCATCTTTCTGTTCTCCTTTCACTGGAATTAGTCAGCAAGAATCCTAATTTGGGGTGAATTTCACCCTTGTACAGAAGACTAGTGCAAGGCTTATGCACCACTTAAATCCCAGGGCTTTATTGGAGTATAGTGGCATGGAGGCCTTGGACTGGCCTTCTGCATGGGGCTGAATTTTACTATTAGGGCTAAGTTCTGCAAAGTGCTGGGTGCTTCCTGCAAGATGCTGAGCACTTTCAGCAAAGGGTGGATGTAGCCTCCCGATTCAACAGGTGCACTATACTAAACTGCTGAAGGGGTAGCAACGGCTAGCAGTAGCCCTCTCCGCCCTAGCACCGCTACCCTAATCCTGGCCTGGGAAGGAGGAGAGGCCCAGGGAGGGGTGGGGGATGAAGAACAAGCCTGCCCCTCACTCATATCACAGTGGCAGCTCCGGTCCCGTGGGTCTGGGTCCAGCTCCATACTCTGGGTGTTGTGACCTGGAGCTGGTACTACAGAGCGCAGAAGAATGAGTGTGGCTGACAGCTTTTAAAACAAACTATTAAAGGTGACCCCTCCCCCAAGTTGTGACATTTTTTGCCTCTATGATATTTAAAGAATACTTGGAAGTGTATAATAAATAAAAATCTGCTCGGTTTTTTTTACATTAGAGCTTGGGTCTTGTCTTCCCTGGAAGATGATATGGTAACTGGAGTACTAGTGAAATTGTGATATCACAACAGTCAAGAAACTCAATGCTTTGTAATTAGGAGGTGAAAGGAGTTTTAGTTGGACTGTTTAAAACTTCACAGTTTTTTTTGTTTGTTCTTGTTAACACAGATGTAATGTCAGTGACTAATGAACGAGTTGGAGAAAAGATGTCGTTGTTAAAGAGTCACACTCCTGCCACTTTAGTTAAAATGTGAAGTTCACAATAGATATCCAATGAGACCCCCCTCCCAGATCCCTTCACAAAACAAGAGGAAGATCAGATTCCTGACATTTCTAAGGTTTAAATCTAAGCAAAAAAATCCCAAAAATTTAAAAGAAAGTTTTCAAGTTTTATCCACCATAAAGAAGTGAAAAAAGCCACAAGCCCAATTAAAAAAAAAATCCTTTGACGGTCACCTTTAACCCTTAAAGAAGTAGTAATGCCATCTAGTTTTGCTATGTACTGTTAAATAGGTGAGACACAATTCTCACTCCTCCCTCCCCCTGACCCTTCTGGCCCAGGACACCTAGACTTCAATGTATATAACCCATATATTTTGAGGCAAAGACTTGGGGATCTGCTGTGTTATATGCCAGAAGTGGATGCACTTCAGAATTTGTGAAGTGATCCTTGTGCACCTCCAACCTACCACACATGGACGTTGTGAAACTTAGGGCCATACTATTCTGGAGGACTGCATGGCCACACAGTGGAGCAAGGGAGCGTAAGACCCACAACTTACCTCTCTACCCCTAACTAGGCCCCTGCATGGCCTCCCTGGATTTTGGGTCCAAGCATATAGGAGTAAGCAGTTGCTGCATGCCTGCTGCTAATCTCCTCCTCCCACCCCATGTAGGTAGGTGGGGAGTAAGTAGGAATGGGCAGAGTTTTGGCTCCACTTCCAGCCCTAGATGGCCTGGGTGGAGGGGGCAATGTGCTATGGATAAGAGCCAGTAGCAGATTGCCAGTCTACTGGAGAAAAGGAAGAAGGGGAAGGAATTGTGCCTCTCTGTCTACAAATACATGAAAGGGAGGCGAATTATTTAGGGCAGTACATTGGGCTGTACCTAAGAGCAATAACACACACTTTAAGAAAGGTAAATGTAGGCTAAGTATTTGGGGTGGGGTGGGGGGAGGAAGAGAACACTTAGCTGTTAAATTACAGAACTGTCGCATCGCTTGTGCCGTTTAAAACTATACTGTAGAAAGCACTAAAAAAATGCTGTACAGAACAATGCTGCCTTGGCAAGGAGATGGAGCAGATAACCAAACACGTTTTTTCCATCTCTAAATGCTGGGCTTCTATAAATGATGTAGGCAGGACATCCTTTGGGTACTAGATCAAGACTGTCACTGATGTTTCATGGCAAGTCAGAAGCTTAGCACACACAATTCAACTCATTCCATAGCCCCTCTTGAGCTGGATGTTCAAACAGGCGTGAAAGTAACTTACAGGACTTATCGGTACTGCCGGAGTCCTGAGGGGGGCGTGGTCTCATCCGGAAAAGGCGGGGCCTCAACTGGAAGAGGTGGGGTCTCTCAAGATTTAAAGGCCCTGGGGTACCGGCTGTTGCTGGGAGCCCCAGGGCCTTTAAATCAACCCAGGGCTCCCAGGCAAATTAAAGGGCCCGGGCTTCCAGCCACCGCAGAGCTCTGGGCCCTTTAAATCCCCACTGCAGCTCCAGCGGCGGAAAGCTCCAAGCCCTTTAAATCCTGGCCCCAGCCTGGCTGCCGAAGCTGCGGTGGGATTTAAAGGGCTCTGGGCTCTCCGCAGTGGCAGGGAGCTCCAAGCCCTTTAAATTCCGGCCCCAGCCCAGCCGCCGAAGCTGCGGGTGGGATTTAAAGGTCTCGGAGCTCCCTGGCGCTGCGGGGAGCCCAGAGCCCTTTTAATCCTGGCCGCGGAAGCTGGTGCGGTCTGGCACAGCGTACTGGCTCTTGCCAGCACGCCGTACTGGACCCTACTGGCTTATTTTCACCTGTGTTCAAAGGTTCTATTCTGCTGTTTGTCAACCTGACCAGCGAGCTGTACAATGACCTTTCCCCTAGGCTAGTCAGTAGAGGGATTATATTCAGCAAGACAACAGTCCAGTGAGAGATTCTGTAAACTTTAGGTCCCCCTAAATTAAATAAACAGAGATAAAACTAGGAATGAAGCCACTCCCTTGGATTTTCCAAATACCAAATTATTTCTTTGTGATGAGTCTGAGTTGAGAGAGACTTGTCAAGTTTGGGGTGGAGGGGGAAAGGAGAGACTCCCCATAGGAAGATGTGAGTGGGATGATCATGAGGGCTGGGTAGGGATGACAGGAGGGAGGTATACTCCTGTGGGAGGAGAACCAGACAGGTTGATATTTGGAGCCATCAGGGTGGAAAGAGGTGGTTGGTTTTTAAAGCTGTGTCAGGCTGGCAGAGAAGACCGCAGTGGGTGTGAGTCTTTCTAAAGCAGGGTTAGATATTGGACAGGAGCTACAGCAGAGGCAGTGTGAGTATGGGGGTTATCTCTGGATCACACCACATAGCAAGAAGCGGGTGGAGTTGGTGAAAGGGAATGGGGAAAAGATGGGCCACCACATGCCAAAAGTGATTTTAAGCATTTGTATCTATTCTTCCTTTTGCAACAAACAAACACTAATCCCATCAATATTCCAGCATTCAAGAACAAATCAAACCTGGATTAGATCTCTGTCCATGTCTTTAGTGAAAACAGAGAGAATGTGATGTACAAACACAGCTAGTCATGGAGAAGGGTAAGGATTTCAGACCATGGCAATCAGAAAATATAATGGAAGGAAGAGGATGGAGGTGAAGGAAAGAAATGTGGGCTAAATCAAAATGCCACCAAATATTAGAAACTGTGCATATCTTTCAGTGGATCAACATATCCCCTAGAGTGTTGAGGTATTGCTAACAGGCTAGCAAAGAGTCACTCCTGTCACTCATCGTTACAGTACAGTAACTCCTCACTTAAAGTCGTCCCGCTTTACGTTCTTTTGTTGTTACGTTGCTGCTCAATTAGGGAGCATACTCATTTAAAGTTGTGCAATGCTCCACTCTTATGTTGTTTGGCTGCCTGCTTTCTCCACAGCTGGCAGCCTCCCTACGGCCCCCTCCCCCCAGCGCCTCCCGCCTGCCGGCAGACTCTGCAGATCAGCGCCTTCCCTCTCCTCCCCCCGCCTCCTGCCTGCGGCAATCAGCTACTTGAGGCGTTTTGGAGGCAGAAGGGAGGGTGGAGGAGCGAGGACTCGGCACACAGGCTCCCCCACCTTCCTGCCGGCAGCCATCAGTTGGTTTGTGGCATTCGGGAGGCAGGGGAGGCGCGCCGAGTCCTTGCTCCTCCCCCCCTCCCTCCTGCCTCCAAAACGCCGCAAGCCAGCTGACTGCCGCCAGCAGGAGGCAGGGGAGGGAGTGGAGGTGCGCCGAGTCCTCGCTTCTCCCACCTCCCTCCTGCCTGGGGCAATCAGCTGGCTTGCTGCGTTCGGGAGGCAGGGGACGGAGGGGGAGCGAGGGGAGGGAGCCTGTGTGCCGAGTCCTCGCTCCTTCCCCCTCCCTCCTGCTTCCAAAACGCCACAAGCCAGCTGATTGCCCCGGCAGAAGGGAGGGGGGAGGAGCGAGGACTTGGCGCGCCTCTCCCCTCCCTCTCCTGCGTGGCAATCAGCTGGCTTGGCATTTAGAAGGGAGGGGAGGGAGAGGGGAGGAGCCAGGACGCAGCGAGCGAAGTAAAGGGGGAGGAGTTGGGGGGGAGAAGAGATGGGTCAAGGGTGAGGGCTTGGGGGAAGGCATGGAGTGGGCAGGCTGAAGGTTGAACCCCCTGCCTCTGGTGCTTGCAGAGTAGGGGAAGCTGCCCTGGAACCTAACCCCCCCTATTTACATTAATTCTTATGGGGAAATTGGATTCACTTAACATCGTCTCACTTAAAGTTGCATTTTTCAGGAACATAACTACAACATTAAGTGAGGAGTTACTGTACCACACTTGTGCTTTCTGTGCAGTAAATCTGCAACTGATTACATTTCTCAATGTTAAAGAAACTCTGCCTGATCATTATTTACTGAGATTAGTTTTGGATCTGAGGCTTATCCTTAGACCACCAGTAAGATATATGCACAAGTCAACACCAGGGCTAATTTAATACAATCTGATCTCATTTTCATTCTGCTTTGTCTAACACAGTGAATCGATGTTTGTTTATGAGCAGGCATTCACCTCCCACTGACCTGTGCAAGCTCAGTGATGTTGAATGAGGCGAGGCCAGAGGTTTGAAAAAAGATTTCAGAAATTCAGACATCAACAAGTGCTGATGACAATATTCCATTCCTCTCGGGTGAAGTTACCCCTCGCAGTTCTCCCCTTCCTCCCTGTCCCACCTCTCAGCTTCCTTATTTCAACATGGACAACTTCCTCCAGTTTCCAATCTTCAGATACCAGGGTGAAAATAAATATATAGGAAAAAACAACTTGCAGTTAAAAGGGTCAGTCTGGAACTTTTTCCCTTGGGACTGTACCCGATCTCCCATTGTGGTTTAGCTCTGAAAGTCATTAAAATGCATTCAGAATCTGCTGTTGCCAGACCAAACAACACAGAGAGTTGGTAGAATTTCCATATGACACCAAAACGGTTGGCAAAGATTTATTGCTATCTGGGGCAATGTGGTGAATGGGACTGGAAAAAGAGGAGCTGGTTTCAGGAGGGGCATATATTTTTGTAAGACTACTGGTTCAGGAATGCAAGCCTAGGGGTTGCTCTGTATTTAACTTATGGATAAATAGCAAAGCCTCAACATGTTATGCTGGCTTCCCAGTTATTTATAAAGCTCTGTTTCTTACCACTTTGGTTTTTGGCTAGTGAAACATGGCCATTTATTTTGAAATAATCCCTTCCATTTCTACATGCAGGACCATCTGGATAGGGGGCACTTCAGATTCTCAATATGTGAATGAGATGATAGTGTAAAGTTGGTTTTAAATGTTTTAGGCACTAAGGAATCAGTGGGGAAGGGAGAGACTTTACAGAAGGAATGAGCGTCCACGTTAGCACCGGCTTGCTGACATAGAAAAGTTTTTTGGGGCAAGCCATCACATACTGGGGCAGGCTGGACATGGACAGATGTCAGGAATACAAAGGTACCTTTCCATCTGGTATGGAATGGAAATGAACTGGGGGAGAAAAGGGTTGAGATCACAAAAATAAAGTCCAGTAAATACCAACATGTCTATACATCAATCACAGGGTGTGGCTGCAACTCAAGTGCACATACCTGAACTAGCTTTAATCTAGCTACCTTGGGACCTGGAGAGCCTGCAGCAGGGTGCATTTCAGTGCTGGCTACCACTGTGAATAATTATCCAGGGTGCAGTGTGGGCTTGTTCAGCCCATGTTGAAGTGCACACTGCACAGATTCACTGCTCAGAACCCGAGGTAGCTAGATTATAGCTAGCTTGGGTATGTCTACTTGAGCTGAGTCACACCCCATGATTGCAGTATAAACATACCCTATACGGTTAAATAGAAATAGGCACACAGCCAAAAATTTCATTCATATATATATATATACACACATACATATACACACACACACACACATATATATATATATATATATATGTTTGTGTGTGTGTATATATATATATATATATATGAATGAAATTTTTGGGGTGTGACTCAGCTCAAGTAGACATAAAATATGTCTCTCTATATGTCAAACAATTCCTATCTTCCTGTGATTGTACATTTATTTAGAACTAGAATACGGCTTGTACTACTTGATCACACAGCATAAGGGGAAGTAAGAGCCTTCCCTATGCCCCTGAAAGGGCTAGCTGGTCCTTGGGTACAGGTCCCAAGGAGAAAGCAGGTGCTACATGCCCACTATTCCCCACCAATGCAGGTGGGCAGAGAGTGGGCACAGCCTTGATTCTACCCTCCAAATGCACAAGCGAGTGGAGGTGACATGGCGTAGAGCAGGAAGGGAGGGAGAGTGATTTTCTGCAGGTTGTAAATTAAAAAATGATGAATGTCTGGAAGCCAAAAATCTAAGGTGTTCCCATCTCAGGTACTCTCTGGGTTGCTTAGCTGTTTGGAATGCATGAGTGGCTTAGTTAAATTCATTATTAGTTGTTCAGGGGGGACTATAAACCACTATTAAATTTAGATTGATTAAAACACCAGTCTAAGTTGACAACTGACTCCTCTGCATATAACACTCAGGCCTGGTCTACACTAAGAAGGGGGTTCGAATTAGGGTACGCAAATTCAGCTACGTGAATAGCGTAGCTGAATTCGAAGTACCCTAATTCGAACAACTCACCCGTCCAGACGCGGCGGGGTCGAACTCCGTGGCTCCCCTGTCGACTCCGCCAACTCCTTCTGCCGAGGTGGAGTACCGGAGTCGACCGCGGTGCTTCCGGAGTTCGAACTATCGCGTCTAGATCAGACGCGATAGTTCGAACTCCAAAAAGTCGAACTCTCCGCGTCGAACCGGCAGGTAAGTGTAGACGTACCCTCAGAAAGACTTTCTCAGTTACATTTTAAATCTCATGCCTTGTGCTCTCGCTTCTATTTTTCTTGCTGTTAAATTTTTAAAGGGGCAATTTACTGATGTTTTTAGAGTGGCTTCATTAATATAACCCATTTATGCTGAGATGCAATCCCCTCTCAAAGAGCTTATTTTGGCCTTTAACTATTTATCTGAATTCAACAATTTCCATTGTTTCTCCAAGGATTTATCTGTCAAATTAGCCACTCTGTTCGCATTTGCTTGCGCATGTTTCAGTTCAGAACTAAGCCTACAAAGAACAGATAAATTATTAGATGAACATGAATCCTCATGTTTATGGATTGCTCTTGTGGAATCAGAGAAAAACAAAATTATTTTCAACCCATCCAATACTTTCTGGTAGACTCTTCCGTGTCTTCCACATGTATCCTTAGGCCTGGATTCAAAGCCTATTGAAGTCCATGGAAACATTCCCACTGATCTTGATGGGCTTTAGATCAGGCCCCTACAAAATGTCTGTCTATCTGTCCATATATCCAGTTTGGATGTGCCTGTGTCCCTGGTATCCAAGCTCCAAGCACAACATTTAAAATTGCATTACAGTGTTTTTTGCAAATGGCACCTATTCTCTACCAGCTCCTATTTTCAGCCATTTTTAGCTTAACTTCCCGCCCCGGCCTTCCTTTTGTTCTCCCTTCCCTGACCACAGGAAACAAACATCACCAGGCTGCTTTTCTGTCATTGTTATTGAGGGAGGCCTTGTACAAATGATGGGTTTTGCAATTTGTCCTATAGACAGTCAGGCTTGAGCTTATCCTGATCTTTGGTGTTAAGGAATTCCATAGCCAATGACCTTCCATGGTAATTTCTTGCCCATACCTCCAAAAGCTTTTTCTTGGGCTCTGGCAACTTCAGTATCCCCACTGAGCATAACTATCATGGTGGTTCTGCCTTACTGAGGGCTTGTCTTCATTACCACATTAAATCGGCGCCGGTAGCACGTCTGATGAAGATACATTATGCTGATGGGAGAGCGCTCTCTCATTGATGCCACCTAATTACACCACCTCAACAAGAGGCAGAAGCTATGTCGAGTTAAGTTACATTACTCAGGGTAGTGTTTTTTTCATGCCCCTGAGCAACATAACTTACATCGACTTAAGCGGTAGTGTAGACAAGTCCTGAGAGTAAGAAGTGACTCATTTGCCACTGATGATACTCTTGCTGACATGTTGGTAATTAGAGTTGGTTGAAAATTTTTCAGTGAAACTGTTTTCTGTCCAAAAAATGCTGTTTTGTCAAAACCTAAAACGTTTTGTGGAAACTAATCAGTTTTGACAAAAGTTTGAGGGTGGGAGGAAGAGAGAGAGAGCAAGTTCACTCAGAGTAGCCAATAGTGTGGTGGTTAGGGCACACATCTAGGATATAGAAGACTGGGGTTCAAGTCAATGTCCTAATCACTGGGCTATATAGTCAGTCTTGTGCTTTCTCTCCTGTTGAAACTGTTGCACCTTGTATAAGTCATTCAATATCAATTGCTCCAGAGTGATACTGACTATATAGGCCAGTGGGTAGGGCACTGACCCAGTTGTGATTCAGACAGAGCAAGGATTTGAACCTGAGTCTCCCACATCCCAGCCTTTTGGCTCTTCAGGGCTGGCCTCTTGCCCATGTTTTCACAATAAAATTTTGAAACCTCAACATTGTCCATAAAAGGCAACTGTGGTTTTCTACCCAGCCCTATCGGCAACTCATTTTTAATTAACTGTATTAAACTTGTTAATGCTACACAAAGGAGCTAAGTTGTTTTCAAGTTCATATTGACACCAGTGTCTTCACCACCTTCAAAACAGACAGATGGTCTTTGTCTGAAACTTTTATCTTTTCAAATCTTTAACTTCACCTAATTTCACTGTCTGAGCTTGTCTGGGTCACTTGAGGTGAGGTGAAAGCACTCCTTGGTAAATTCATGTTTGATTAAGAGAAGACAAAAATAACTATCCATAAATTGCAACTAGTTTCTCTTTCTCCCCACCTTCCTTCACCTCTCCCTCTACAGTTTCAAAGCAGACATGAAAAAAATAAAAATCAAATCACAAAAGCTCACCCCTACATTTCATCTGAATAAAATCCAGCTGGTGAATTGACTGTAGTAAAGGTTCACTATCCAGAGTCAGGTCAAATTCAGCTGATACTTTTGGTTCCAAGGCTCCTTTGACCCACTGTTCCTGAGACACCTGAACACGTTTGATTAAAGCATCTGAAATCTTAAAAAGAACATTAGGCTTTTAGTGAAACTGCAAATGCAAAAATAGACCAGAATAAGTTAGAAGTGACAGATCTGAATGACTATGCTACATCATACAAAGTGACTGTGAGCCTCATGGCCTAATTGAAGCAGGGCACGTGGTAATTTTGCTGTGAGTTCCATGTGTGTTGCATCTTCCCATGTTGTCTTTTCAAAGCAAATCCCCTGCGAGAGTTGGAAAAGCTAGTTTTCTTTGAAAAGAAGCTTTGTGGAACAGGGCTGGGGATGTATCTTAACTGCTTGAGAGCCACACAGAAAGCGGTGTTTCCTCTCTGATCTGCATGGCAGCTGTCTTGATGTCTCGTTTCATCTCCGTGAATAGAAGGGAAATTTCTGACACTAGAAAGCTTTTTAATTTAGCAAAGTCTAGCAGACAGAAATTGAAGCTAGAACAATTCAAACTGGAAATAAGGTGCCCATTTTTAACAGTGAGGAGAATTAACCATTGGAACAGCTCTCCAAAGGGTGAGGTTGATTCTCCATTAAATTAAGATTGGATGCCACTCTTAAAGCTCTGCTCTAGTTCAACCACAAGCTATTAGGGCTTGATGAATACTGTCAAGGTAAGTATTGACCCCCTTCTGTTGGGTTTGTAATGGTAACCATGAAAAGACCTTATAATTTCCAGAAACAACTTAATAAATCCACATTGAATGGCAAACTAGAGAAAGTCAGAAGAAAGCATGTCAGTATGGAGATTTCATTATAATAGCTGAGCCTAAATGATCAGATAGTAACTCTTTACACTTGGCAAAGGGAGGAAGGATAGCTCAGTGGTTTGAGCATTGGCCTGCTAAACCCAGGGTTATGAGTTCAATCCTTGAGGGGGCCACTTAGGGATCTGGGGCAAAAATTGGTCCTGCTAGTGAAGGCAAGGGGCTGGACTCGATGACCTTTTGAGGTCCCTTCCAGTTGTAGGAGATTGGTATATCTCCAATTATTACCTTTATTACCTTAGGAAGAAGACACCTGCTGGTCACCGTGTTTTCTTTTGTAATTGACCCAGGATCATCCCCAAAATCCTTATTCAGCTATTATTTAGTTCTTGCGGAGGCAAAACTCCAATAGGCCAAATCCTGAGACAAGGAAACTGCAGATGTTCAGAACCTCTCAGAGTTTGGCACATAGCTTCAGTGAAGACTGAGTAATATTTAGCTCTATTAAAATACCATGGTAAATGGTAGTTTGGATCAAAGAAACTATTTAGACTTTTCCATGTGTTAATTTGGGGTTAGACTGTGCTATGGACTAATTGCCCATGTGGGGGTACCTGTAACCCCCATCCTTTATATCCCTACATGGGTTATCTGGGAGCAGAAGAGAGAATAAAACTAAGGTTTCTGATACGTGCTTTGGTTTTCCTGTCTCCAGACATTACATCATGTTTCTTTCCCAGAGTCAGGAATAGAACCAAGCATCCTCATCTCCAATATTAACTGCTATCTAGCGAAGAGTTATATAACCCACTGTCAAGGCCACCTTTACAGGCTGGTCCACAGAGAGAACAGTAATTACATCTGTAGTTCAAGCGGTAAAGGTCTGTGCCGAGGATCTAGAACACCAGGGTTCTATCCTGATGATGCCTCAGATTAGGGGACTTTATGGCTGCATGTGACAAGGATTTGATTTCCCAGTTTTCATTTTAAACGGTGGTTTAATTAATTCACACAGTGAGAAAATAATCCTTTAAACCAACTGTTCTTAAACTTTAGCAACCCAAAGACCCCCATTTTGATTTAACAGTTTTCACAAACACCCCCCTCCCAGCCCCCCGAGTCCTCTGCTCAACCCCAGGCCCTGCCCCCACTCCACCCCTTCCCGCAAGGCCCCACTCTCTTCCCAGCCCCGCTCCACCCCTGCCCCTCCTCTTCTCCACCTCTTTCCACCCCCTCCCCTGAGCATTCCCTGTCTCCGCTCCTCCTCCTCCCTTCCAGCACCTCCTGCATGCCGCTGGCTGTTCCCCTGCGTGCAGGAGGCACTGGGAGGGAGGGGGAGGAGTTGAACAGCGGGGCTGGTGGACCCCCTGGAGTACCTTTGCAGACCCCAGTTTGAGAAATGCTGCTTTAAATGAAGTCTCATAATCTAGAAAACATCATCATCTGTAAATTAGGTTTGACATGCAATAAGATAGGTGTTCCATATCTGCATCAAAATTGGCACCCATTTTGCACTCACACACTTGGCAGGTTTGACGCTTGAGAGGTATGGTGCCAGGAAGGGGACATATCAGGAGCAAGCTGGAGGCTTGGAATATCAATGGTATAAGGTCTCTAGGCTGCTCTAACTAACTGACACTAGGACTGGGTTGGTGCAAAAATCAGGAAGCCATAACCAGTTCCCTGATGGTCCCCTACCCCATTCCACTGCAAAGACAGCAGGCTGGGCAAAGGGGAAAATGGATCTTCCATATCCATTCAAATCTTGGCCTCTACTTAAACTACCAACAAGAGTACCAACTATGTTGGAGTTTTTTTGGGTGATGCAGACCCTTGTCTATGGGGAAATGCATAGATGCCACAAAATCATTTCCTATTAGCCACCAAATTGTAATAATTTCTAGGTATTATATTGACAAGGACAGAATGTGAACCTGCAGCTGACAGACTCCATAGCCCATTTCCAAGCCATTAAGCCAAACACTCCACCATAGCAAGTTTTACATTCCTGTATAATCTTTTTGTTTCTTCACAAGAGTAAAAAAGAAAATACCTGTAAAAAACCAGAGGGATCATTTTCTTTGATTACTTCCAGACAGTATTCCATAAGCCCTGTTGACTGACGTAGCTTCAGAGTACAGTGATTTATTTGGTCCCAAACAACCTGCAAATGAAAAGCTCAGGACATTTATGATAATCGTCTCAGCCTTCACTGAATCAAGTAAATTATTTCAGAAGCAGCAGCCGTGAATGGAAGAGAGTGTTAAAGCAATGTTTGTTTTAGCTGTCATATGGGTATTACCCCATCTGCATCAGCTACACTTCTTTGCTCTGTATTGTAAATACTGATAATTAGTTTGGCAAAATGTCATGTACAGGGAATCTCAATTATCAGAGCAGATTAAGTGTTGAATACCCAGGTCTGCTCATGGCTGAAGGAGTTAGGATCAAATGGGTGTAGAATTTGTTCACTGAACATGCAACCATACTTCCATTAAAATTTGAGCTTTTAATAACAAAATAACTTAAACCCAATATATTAAACAGGATAACTATGAGGACTACTGGGCCATCTATATTCTATCATTCCCTTCACAATTTACAGTAGACCCTTGTTCATCCAGAGGAAAAGAATAAGAAAGAGACATCTCTCATTTTTCTGCAATTTTGGACTTGTTTCTGTTCTCATCAGGAGTAAGTCCACTACAGTCTATGGAGTTATTCAAGGTAAAAATGGTGTAAGTGAGAGGAGAATGAGGCCTTTTAGTGGGACATCACTAATTTAGGAAGTTGTGAGAGCGGGGTTCCCGGAACACCGAGCTGAAGCAGTCTGTCCATTCCCTCTACATTGTGTTAATCAGACAATAGAAAAAAAATCTAAAATATTTGTAATGACCCAGAACTTGTAATATCTTCAAATACAGAGCTATGAGCTGCATGAAATTTCACCACAAAGAACCCTACTGACCACCACTCCAATCAGCCAGTTACATTTTCTCTTTCCTTCCCCTTTCTCTTAAGAAGAGAGTGAAAAAGGATCTCAGGATGTCTCTCATGGACACTTGAGATTCTGAAGGTTTAAAAAAATGGACTAAATCCTGAAATTTTTATTCAGTCCTTTCCCGAACAAGATTGCTTCCACTTGGTCAAAACCAGAGAGGTAATGAGTGCTTGAACTGCCCGTTGATTTCAGTGGGATCAGTTGAGATTACTTAGCACCTGTCAGGATTTGACCCATAAACTTCAATAAGAGTATTGCCTAAAGTTTGAAGCACCAATTCAGCAAGTTACTTAAGCACATGCCTAACTTTAAACACATGAATAATTCCATTGAAGTCATGCTTACGTATCTTGTTAAACTTGGGCCTGAATAAGGACTTCAAGATCTGGTCAATGGGAATTTTAACTGAATAAGGACTTCAGGACTTAGCCTAATGTGCATTAACTCTAGGCTAAAGAGTCACTTCAATAGAAATATTTGTAGCCACACTCTCTGGAATGCTTGCAACTCATAATAGTTGTACTCACCTTTAATTTGTGCTCACGCTCTTTGGTAACTTTTGTGAGCAGTTTTGCCTTTTGACGAGTTAATGCATCAACCAGGGCATCACACTGAGCAACCAGACAAGCTTCATAATCCAACCCATTCTCCTAGAAGAAGGTAACAATCATATTCATCTATGAAAATGAATTTTTTGCAGTAAAAGCTGTTATTTACCCAACCCAATATACATGTTTTACATTTAGAAAATGTTTCCTTTCAAGAGTTTGGCATGTCATGTTTCCTTTGTGATTCCATTACATATTGCACTGTTAACAACTGCTGGCTACAAAATGCCTTAAGGGACACTGTCAAGATGATCATGCTACAAAATTGATTTATTGTAACCCCTTAATATACTAGCATTTTCCAGACAAATGAATGCTTGGGAGTCTCTATGTATTATTAAAATATCGTTCCAAATTCTGCTCTCAGTTACCTCACTGAAACTCCTTTGAAATCAGGGGGGTTGCACCATAGTAACTTGAGCAGAATGGAGTCCACAGACTGATCCCAAGGGGAATAAACCAAGACTAAGTAGAATTCTTGAGATTGTGGTATATTGCCTCAAGATGAAGGCTGAGAGCAATATGCACAATGAAAGGAACAATTTTAACCTGAGCACTTTTTTTTGAGCTTCTTGTAGTTAGTACATGCTTGTATCTTCCCTGGAAACATGAATTTGGTTAGCCTTTTAAAAATAATACACTGTCGGTTTTAGTCACATGGACCAGCAGAAGGCCTATGCAGCACTTTTGTCAGAGCTTAAGTGGGATTTAAATAGCACTGGGCTTTGGGCTGGTCCTCTGCACACAGCTGAATTTCACTCCCATGGAATTCACAACATAAGACTGGTTTAAATGGAAGTCATCATACAAGCTGAGCAGCTGCTCGAGGAGGGGAAGGAAGCCTTCATGCTCCTGTTTCCAGGAGACACTGGGCTGTCTAACTAGCTTCTCCCCAAACCCAGTTCAGCACTTAAGCTTTAGTGTGCTTAACTTTAAGCATGTGCTTAAATCCTATTTAAATCAATGTCTCTCTCTGTTTCCCCCTTGGATTATATTTTACTAATCTGATTTGTCCACTTGGCCAAAATTAGATTTATCCTATTGCCTTCCTAAAGGTTGGAGGACAATTCTCTACATTTGATATAGTCACTGATATCCACTTCTAACAAGCTGGCCACTGTGGTAGTCAGTTTTCCCAGGACAAGTATAGCTGGCAAAGTTCTCCATTGTCGTCTTCTTAGAACCCCAATTCAGCAAAGCATTTAAGCATGTGCTTAACTTTAAGCTTAAATCCCACTGAATCAATAGAGAGTCTCAGGGAAGAACTCATCTGTCAACAGATATAAACACTGGTTCACCTCATGTGGGCATTTACACCTGTGTAAAGTGGGTGTGAAATACTACCTGTCTGATGAGGAGAGTTTTACATGCACTTTGCATTAGAGTAAATGACTCCAAAGTGAAAAACAGTGGAAAATTAGGCCCAGTGATGATAGAGAGATAAAGTTACCAAAGGATTTACAGTATTTTTAGACCATTAACCTATCCATTTCTCTGACAAAGTTCTCTTTGAAATCAGTTATTAAAACCACAAATGTTACTTTTCCAGGAATTAATTCCTGAATGCTTTTAGGCTTTAAATATAAATCTATGAATGTGCACAATTTGCTGCCCCAGTATGTATGGGTTATACACAATGCTTTGTTTATGTTAGGGACTACATGTATGTCTCTTTATCGCTGGAAAAAAATCAGTTTTAGAAAAAGATGGTTTGCCAATTTTAGTTCATTGTTCTGGAGCCATTGCCAAGATAAATTAGGTTTAAATAGGCATATTGTCTTAAGATGCAAGTGCCATCTCTTCTACAAAGTATCCCTACTTTGGGATATCAATAAGCATTGGTGCCAAATCCCTCTAGTCTCGATCTTTCCTGTTGACTTGATTCAAGTGACAGAAGGGACATCTAGACAGGAAAAGAAAATGAAATTTAGCTCTATAGTCAATGAGCCCAATTCTCTTCTTTCTTATACCCCTTTTGCACCAATATAACTCCATTGACTTTGACAGTTTCTCCTGATTTACACCAATATTAGAGCAGCATCAAGCCTCTGCTCTCATTTACACTGCCACAAATCAGGAATATCTCTACTGAAGTCATTGGAGTTACCTTACAGTAAAAATAGTGTAAGTGTGAGAGGAGAATCAGGCTCTGCATAGCTATCCCTTACACATGCACACGTTACTTATGCCCATCTTTTTCCTTTTGTTTCGGCTTTTCTCTTCCCCTCTATTTATTTCAATCTACCTCCGTTTTTAGATTAAATTTTATTACCCTCATCCTCACACCCTAAGCAAGAGGTGGGCAAACTACAGCCCACGGGCCACATCCGACCCCTGAGCTCCTGGCCCGGGAGGCTAGCCCCTGGCCCTTCCCCTGCTGCACCTCAGCTTGCTCCGCCGCTGGCACAATGCTCTAGGTGGCGGGGCAGTGAGCTTCTGGGGAAGTGCAGCTGCAGAACTCGGCCTGACCCAGTGCTGTGCTCCGCGGTGGCAATGGCATGACTGGCTCCAGCCAGACAGTGTGGCTGTCGCGCCGCCAGCCACCAGTGCTCCAGGCATCGCGCTAAGGGGGAAGGGAGCAGGGGGTTGGACAGAGGTCAGGGGAGTTTGGGAGGGTGGGCGGGAGCAGGGATAGGGGTCGGGGCAGTCAGACGGCGAGGAACAGGGGGGTTGAATGGGGGCAGAGGTCCCAGGGGGGCAGTCAGGAATGAGAGGAGGGGTTGGATGGGGCAGCAGGGGGCAGTCAGGGGCAAGGGTTCCGGGGGCGGTCAGGGGACAGGGAGAAGGGGTGTTTGGATGGGGCAGGGGTTCCCAGGGGGGCAGTCAGGAAGGAGGGGGGATTGGATGGGGAGGCGGTAGGCAGTCAGGGGCAGGGATCCCGGAGGCAGTCAAGGGACAGGGAGAAGGGGTGGTTGGATGGGGCAGGGGTCCCGGGGGAGGCAGTCAGGAATGAGCAGAGGGGTTGGATGGGATGGTGGGAGGCAGTCAGGGGACAGAGAGAAGGGGTGGTTGGATGGGGCAGGGGTCCCGGGTAGGCCATCAGGAATGAGAGGAGAGGATGGATGGGGCGGCGGGGGGCAGTCAGGAGCAGGGGTTCTGGGGGCGGTCAGGGAGCGGATGGGAGTGGATGGGGCAGGGGTCCCAGGGGGGCATCAGGGAATGGGAGGGTTGGATGGGGAAGGAGTTCTGGGGTGGGTGGATGGAGGGGGGGGCAGGCCACAACCCCCTCCCCTAACTGGCCCTCCATACAATTTCCAAAACCTGATGCAGCCCTCAGGCAAAAAAGTTTGCCCGCCCCTGCCCTAAGCCATGATTCATGCAGCCCTCTCTCTGATTAAGGAGAGAAAGAACATTCTTCCCCGGGAGCTGAATGCACCGCCTCTTTGGCTAGGTCTATACTGCAGGCACAGGCTCAGTGTAGCTCTAGCTGACATACCCAAGAGAGCTATGTCCCAGAACAGTGAAGCTGCAGTGGTGTATGCTTCAGTGCAGCCTAGTCCTGTGAGAATCACCCATGGTTCTCTGCTAGCATGGGGAGCAAGGGACCAAGCTTGGGCTGAACTTAGATGAGCTACAACTAGACCACAGGTTAGCTCCAGCCCCTTTCTGCTTGTATCTGTCCCTCCTCTACTTGGGTTATACCCCCCTGTGCCTTCACTTTGTCTTTCACAAGATGATAGGGAAACGTTGGTTTCTGCACAGAACTTGAGTCAGAATGAGTGCTCTTGTGGGTGCTCCTGTCATGGGGACTACACCCCCACTCCCACCCCCCAGTACTACTTGCAGCAGATGGGAGTGAAAATCATATAATGACAGCAACAAGGCCCCTTAGAGAGTCAGGAAAGAGGTAGTGAGGGCAATTAGGCAGGTTTTGAAGAGTGTGAGAAGAACAGCGTAAGGGACTTGAAAGTGACCTAAGAAGAGAAAAAAGAGAGAAGAAAAGCAGAAATCCACAGTCAGGGAAAAAAATAAGAGCAGAGAAAGAAAAAGGAGGCCATGAACCCAAGAGTAAGAGCACAGCTCTCTCTTGCTAAGCAAGGAAGTAAAGGGTTTGACTTGCTGTCTGGCTTGTATGGTGTTTAAATACAATGATAAAAACTACACATCTTTTACTCCATTGAGCAAATGTTTGCGTGTAAGACAGTTCTGCTGAGGAGTGAAAGTGGGAGGCTGCCAGTACTGAGCAGGGCTGGCTCCAGGGTTTTTGCCACCCTAAGCGGCAAAAAAAAAAAAAAAAAAAAAAGCCATGATCGAGATCTGCAGGAGCTCTACCTTCACCACTTCAGTCTTCGGCGGCAGGTCCTTCGCTCCAAGAAGGACTGAGGGACCTGCCGCTGAAGATCCTTCCCCGTGGCCGCCCCAAGCACCTGCTTGCTGGGCTGGTGCCTAGAGCCGGCCCCGGTACTGAGGTATTTATTAGAGACAACCAGAATCACGCTTCTCATCTCAGGCCATGGATCTGAATTCAAACATTCCCAGTGTTCTGATTTGTTCAGATTTTGTGTTCTGGTTTAGACCCATTATAGAGATAGGCCCATGATGTGGAGTTCAGTCCAACTCCAGATTCAAATTTCCTCAGAATTCAGAGGGTGGGGATTAGCTGCAGGTTTCTACTTTGGGTTCACCTCTAGGATTTTAGTAACATGGGGTGGAGATTCAGGGGGTCATAGTCACGAATACCAGAACAGACAAATTCTGGTCATTCAACTCTAACTACGACAATACAATTATGCATAACAATTTGCCAGTGTTTCTGTTCATATGCATTAAAGGATTTTACAGCACAGTTTTAAATATTTGTAAATGTTCATCTTTAGGTTTCAAAAGGGTAAAAGTAGCTACTGAGGGGAGCTAGGTGACCCAGTGGATCAGTAATGGACTATGGAGTCCTTCACCTGCAGCTCACTGCTTCAAAGCTATTCAATGTGTATAGTGAGTGGCTGAATTTCATTACCATCTGACAGCTGTTTGGTGGCCTAAGGGACATGAGTTGGTGGTTTAGGCCAGTTCCTATCAGTCAGTTATCCATATCACTTTAAAAAAATAAATTAATCTCCCTTACTGGCGCATCTAGCAGAGCAACAAAGGAATGCAAAGGATGGGGGATACAACATTCTGTGGCACTTTGCATATGTTGGCACCCTTTCTGCGCAAAGCAGGAACTGGGGATTGCTCACTGATGACCAAAGGGTCAGAAGTAAAGCAGACAGCACACAGTGGGTAGACCACAGAAGCCATGCTAGAAAAAATCACTAGTTAGAACAATAATAATCCTCCCCTAGTGCCCTGGTGAGTCAGTATAGGGAAGCAGGCACTGCTGCTGCATGTCCCAGATATGTTCTCTGGGTAGACAGAGAGGTGAAAATTCCTAATATCCAGCAACTTTCATGAGCCTATATTCACTTGAAAAAAACAATTGAGTTTCACACTGGTTTTGTGCTCTTGTAGTGCAAATATAAATGTGTGTTTTAAAAGACATTAATTAGTCTTTTGCTCATTGTAATGAGTCGAAATTCAATGATCAGAGCTGAACAGAAACATACACAACAATAATTTCCACACAAACTCCCTCCCTCCCCACATTCATTTTGGCACTGCTTGTGCCCTTTTTGTATTTTGACTTTCCACAAATATCCTAACAATTAAAATACAAGAATGTTCTCAGAAACAGCATAATTTAAGCAAATGTTAGACTATTCACAGGTAGTAAGTTTGGAATTTGTAAAAATTTGTATTTTTACCAAAAGCCTGACTCTAAGAATTACACTCATCCAGTATGTGAACAGAAACACACCATACAACCAATAAGTCCAATCAGAAACTAAACAACACAGTTCAAATTTCCAATTCTTGCAACAAATGGCATACAATCTACAGGCCAACAAATATTTGTAGACATTAATTGATGAATAATTTTGCCTAACAAATACATTCAAGAAAAGAGTGTGTTATTCCAGGCAATCTGTGAACAGCAAGAGACTAAAGTCATCAAATAAATTATGCACTCAGCTCTAATGATTATTGTATTATCAAAACAAGTAGTATACAATTACCTGTATCTGCTGTAATATATTTTTCAGCTGAACCAAAAATTCTTTAGCTTCCTTTGCTTTATCTGAAACACCATTTAAAGCCTGAGACAACTGTGTCTGTAAGAAACAGAATTTAAAATGAAAAAATTAGAGATAAAATGCAAATGAATTGCAAAAAAATGCAAATACTAATCCTTACTTCTTACAATTAAATGTTAAAAGGCTTACTTGGCGTCACATGCATTCTTACTTGCACAGAGGATTTGTGCTAGAAAATAATAAGTTAGCATTTCAATTGTAAGAGATTTAGTAAGGGTGAATCTCTGTGTGGGTAGTCAGTTATTGTCTCCATTTTCCAATTAAATGTAATGACTAGCTAAGTCACAACACTTACAAAAGCCTGAAACTGTTCACATATGCACTGAAATGATAGTATCTTACATTTACATAGTGTCTGTCATGCTGAAAAATCCCCAAATGATATCTAAACTAGCAATTTCTTAACTCTAAACCTGAAATGTTTACAAACTTTGTAGTGTCAGCTACAGTTAAAATATATTAGAACTTTCATTACAAATCCTTGTTTGTATAGTCTTGTAACATTGTGTAAAAAATTCTTTTGGGGCTGAAAGCATCCATTCGTCAACTTAACCCAGAGGTGAAGATTTCTGGAAAAATTCTTTTACTCATTTTGAGTTACGAGAGGGTGAAAAAAAATAGGTACTTTCACCATTGTATGACAACTTTAAGATAATGTTTTGTTTATGAATAATTTAAATGGGTGAATTTTACAACATTTGAACTAGAATTCTAGCCACAAGACTAAGCAACTTTAACTCCTCCCCTTTGTGCATATGTACTACAATTATCTTTACATGACCACATATTATTCCTCAAAACATGGCATTTGATAACCTTGTATTTAGCTATGATACTCTGAACACCTTTCCCAGAGCTGAGGAAGAGCTCTCTGAAAGGTCAAAAGCTTGTCTCTTTCACCAACAGAAGTTGGTCCAATAAAAGATATTATCTCACCCATCTTGTTTACTTGATAACAACCTTAGATACATGCAGTATCTTGCACAACCATATTGATGTAACACACACAAAAGTGCATTAAATTATTTCTCTGAAAAGTACACATGAAGGCCCTGCTCCTATAATTGCATCCATGGAAGCAGACCCTTGCCCCTGCATAGAGCTTCAATGACCTTTGCCCAGGGCCGGCTCCAGAGCCCAGCGGGGCAAGCACCCGCCTGGGGCGGCCCTTTCCCGGGGGGCGGCAGGCTGGGCCGGCAGACCTGCCGCAGTCATGCCTGCGGGAGGTCCACCGGAGCCCCGGGAGCAGCGGACCTGCCGCAGGCATGACTGCGGAGGGGACGCTCGGCCGCCGGCTCCAGTGGACCCCCCGCAGGCATGACTGCGGACGGTTCGCTGGTCCCGCGGCTCGTCTGGACCTCCCGCAGGCATGCCTGTGGCAGCTCAACCGGAGCCGCCGGACCTGCGAACCGCCCGCAGCTGCGGGAGGTCCAGCCGAGCCGCGCGACCAGCGGACCCTCTGCAGTCATGCCCGCGGGAGGTCCGCTGCTCCCGCGGCTCGGGGGCGCCTCCCGGGCATGACTGCTTGGGGCGGCCAAAAACCTAGAGCCGCCCCTGCCTTTGCCCCCTCACAGATAAAATTGCATGATCAGGCTCTAGAGTATATTTAACCAACAGACTACAGATGAAGAATAGCAAAACTGTCTAATTGTCAACAGCACTATGTTTTGTGTTATGTTATGGCTGATGTAACTTCAGGAACTCTTTCAATACTATATCAACCAGCAGCGCTTCATTAAAACAGCTTGTGGAAAATATACTATGAGCCAGATGATCCTCTGCTGCTGTTAATTGACGTAGCTGCATTGAAGCAAATGGAGCTATGCCAATTTACACTAGCTGAAGATCTTGTCATTGGTCTCTTACTACAATGTTAGCACTTAGGCCCAGATCCACAAAGGTATTTAGGTATTCTCTCTCTCTCTTTCTACCTCAGTAACTGTTTAAATATTTATCTACAGTACAATAGTAGATTACTTTGAAATCTCAGGTGCCGAGTGAGTTCAGGGACCTACAGAGTTTGGCAGGACTACTGTGGCTCGCAGTGGAGCCAGAACTGGGATTTAGATACCTAATTTTGTTGTTTAGGCACCTATGTACCTTTGCAGATATGGGTCAAAGTTACCATTTATTCTCTGCTTGATCCTGAGGGGAAGTGATTTACAGCTACCCTGACAAGGGCACAGCTCACTTCCCCCTTGTGCCAGCTCTGCTTTACCCAACCCCCTCCCATGCTCTACCCATCCTCCGCCCCTCCCTCCCTATGCACATGCTCAACTGGGAGAGGGAAGACATTGGGTGTGCTGCTCCTTCTGCTCTATTTCCTATGCGTTGACCGATGAGGTAGGAAGCTCTAACACAACCACAGGAGAGTCTTACCTTAGGGGTAGGCACAAATTGGCCTATAATGAGACATAGCGATGAAGGCTTAATGAAGAATCAACCCTAATGTTTACCCTCCTGTTCATGGAAATGTTCTATATTAAGCCCAGTTACATGCATTGTACTGGTACCAAATTTGAAAATAGAATATCCTCTACTACAATTAACTTGTAACTAATCTAATAGGAAGAGCTATAATAATTATATTATTGCTGTCAGTACTTATATATATGTTTTTTCAGCTTCCTACTCAAATTCTTGGCATTTCACAAAATTTGAAGTAACAATGTCTGGTCCAAAAGTTTACCAGGCTCATTGAGCCAAATCCTTATCCCTTGATAAGGTCCCTGTGTGCCACCAGAGCATCACAAAGGGGCTGGTGAAGATTCCCCCAGTTTTACATTCCTTTTGGTCACGTGCCTGTACCTCACCAATAGGACATATTTTTGCAAGCACCAGGTGGAAATGTGATGGAATGGTGTGACAAAGTATGGAGAACGTGGGGCTGGAGCGTGATGTGCTCTGCCAATCAGTGGCCAGTGGAATGGTCCCAACAGGTCAGATGTGCCTCAGCCACAAAACAAAGATGACTATAGTTAGCCCATGACAAAAATTTAATTGCCACCACTCCAACATCTAATCCCATCACCAGCATCAGAGCACAATGCATCCCACAGTATGGATGGGGCCAAAAACAGGGTTTGTCCTCTAGTTATCATGGCAGCCATTAAATTCAGAGTCAATCCAGATCATTCATCAACTACATGGATATTAATGTGACTGAGAACATTCAGTCTCAGCTCCTCATATATAGCCACCATGAAGAAGACCCTGTACATAAACTTGACAAAGAAACTGATCAAATAACTTGACCAAACTTTTTCACTCATTAAATAATTGTAATTGTGCTACTGCAAGTAGAATATGAAAGCCAGTTCTCTGATCACTAAACCCATTTAGAGATAATAGCCTTGTTTATTAAAACATTTATAGGGTAGTTTCTAAAGCAAATGGATTTAGCCATGTACTTTCCATTAAAACAAAATGGATTCAGATGCCTAAAACCTCCATAAGCCACTATAAAAATCACCCTTTCAGAGCTCTCTTTCAAATGGTGGAAGGATTTGCTTGAAGCTAAACTGTAAGTTACAAGCTCCATTAACCATGACAATTAATAATTCCTGACAAATGTTGTTCTATCCACATTGATCTTAATTTTAATATCTGGGTCTAGCAATGAAATAAGGATTCTGTAGATGGGTAAAAAGCTTATACTCTTATCAAATACAGTAACAGACAGATAACGAGGAGGATAAGTAATCAAATCTAGCTAGGCATAGAAGACTGATGTCTTCTCTGATTTTAGAAAATGAGACAGATAATTCTATCATTCTTTTTCAAAAGAAGAGTTCATTGCTCATTTACCTTTCTTTTTCTCCATCTATCATCATAGCAGATTAACTACTGATTACATCCTATGATCCAGGCACTGAATTCTTAAAGAGTTTCCAAGTTTCTGGGAATGGAGGGTAGGGGTTTGGGGCAATTCTGGTCTACCTTCTAAAGATGCATCAATATGCCAATATTTCCCCTCAACTACTTGCTCATCTCCCTATGCATCAGTGTCCTAAACAGAGGCTTGTCCAATTAAAGTTCCTGATGTCGTCTCTACTACAAGATCACACATGCACAATAGTTATATTTTTGATGTACATGGCAGGACTCAGCAGAAGTTGCAGAGCTGAGACTTGTTCAGCTTGCTTCCCCATACCTGTGAGTCAAAGGGCCCACAAATTTAAATCTATCGTCAGTAATATTATTAATATTATTAATATTTTTGTATTACAGTAGAGCCTAGAGATCCCAAATGTGATCATGGCTCCATCATACTAGGTGCTGTACATACACAAAGTACAATATCCTTCCCTCCAACAATAGGAGCAAACAATTTTGATCAATCCCTTTAAAGCCTTCCCACCAGAACCTCAGCTGATATGAATCAATGAATCAATGAGCTGATTTATACCAACTGAGGATCTGGCTCTTTGTCCGTATATTACATAATTTCTAACTTCTCCAAAATAATTTACTTATGGCAGATTCCTACATATATTTCTAGGGGAAAGTATCTTTATTAAACTAACATGACTACAAAATGCTCATGGAGAATGAGCTAGACTATCTAGCAATAACATGTACAAACAATTAAATTTGCCATATAATTCTAAATACAACACTTTAATTTATGGTTGGCCAAAGTTACAGGACCCAGGAGGCAGTAGGTGTAAATTACTGCATATGAAAACTTACTTAGTTCCAACTACAAATATCCAATTCCGAAATAAACATGAAATGAGGGGTTAGACTGGCTCCTGTTGGCAGTTTCAATATTTTTATTTCCTGTCAAGTATATTGTTCTAGGATAATTAACACTTACAAGACATGAAAAGATTACTACTGTCACAAAAATTAGTTAATTTTAGGTTATTTTTCTGTTTCCTTTAGAACCTTTATCATAACATTCAAACTATATATAACAAGGGAAAATCACATTCTGTGAGAACACACCCTCCAGAGGAAAAATGCAGTGAAAATACTAAACAACAGAATTTAGTTCATTCCTCTGACAAAGTTTGTAAGAATGAGAAATGATTTACAATGTATCTTGATCAGCACCACAGTTTATCACACCATTTCAAAAGGCGTTAATCAGATGTAGCACAAGTAGACTCCAGTGGAACACAAACTGGCTTCACAATCTACAAAACACTAACCACTTCTGCATATTGAAATCAATCATTGTTCATCAGGGGTTTAGTAGACTCCTTAATGAAGACTTTCCACACAAAATCAGATTCTGCAATTAGCATAAATGACAAAAGCTGTGAATTCACGACCTGAAGCTTATGAGTCAAGTGAATTTAACTCCTGAACACAAAAAAATCAAGTTATTCAGGAGATGGTTTAGTGGTCTAAGTAAGTCCTTAGCTGGAAATACCTTGACTCTGTTGAAACACAGACTGAAGTACTATCAGGGCTGATTCACCCATTTATTCTTCTGATCAATAAACAAAGTTCTGTGCAGTTGATGCCATGTGGGATTTTTTCAAGGGTCTTTACAAATTGAAGCCGTGTGTGTTCTACATCAGAACTACTGTGTGGGGAGCCAGGGATCAGGGCACAAGAAGTGATCCATTTTCTACCCCTATGCAGTAGCCAAAAATGATCACAGACCCTCTCATTACCCCCAAAGGTGCTAGTCATACCAAAGGGAATAGGGAGGAGGTGAGCCTTTCCTCTGCAGTAGCCAACAGAAGGAAGCAAGCTGCCCCACCTGAAGGGATGTAGCAACTGGGTGCTCTCCCATCATGAGGGAGGGACCCTGTTCAGTGCTGCTGTATGGATAGCTGTGATGTGCTGAGGATAACAAGCACTCTATACATGTAAAATATTAATCATTAATTCTTAATCGAGTCAGTATCCAGGCTTCCTGGCAAGACTGACAAGCTTCAAATCAATGTTAAAACAATCGTCTCTTGGTCTCTATCCAAAAAGTATATGAAACAACCCCAGCTTTTTATATAAAAAGGTTGCATGATCAAACTACCCAGCAGCTCCATCTTGCACACAAATATCAGCAAACCCCCTCTTATGTGAAAGTACAAAGTCTCCAAACAAGTTCCCTGAATGGTTCAAATTATAATGAGTATCAATACTAGGGATGAGTGAACCAGACTGTAGCAATCTCTGAACTGGTCAAGCCTTCATCTGTCCCTTAACCAAACACTACCATCACTAGTTTTTTGATCAATGTGGATAAGACCCTCACCTTCTCCATCCTTAACTACCATCATTACTGTGGATCACAGCCACCACACAGCCCTCTCAAAGGCCCTAACATGACTTGCAAATAAACCTCTACACACCTTCCCTCTCTGCAGCCCTCCAGTGGGTCCCATACAACCTTCCGTCACTGACATATTTATAGCAAAGTGACAGATAAAGATGCTATCGAAGGCGCAACAACTGTCTGCCTCTCTAATTTCATTTGGATTGGGAAGAAACCGGATTTGGTTTGAGATTTGGAAGTTGAGAAGTTACAGCATAATGCAAGATCACAGAGAGGGAGCGTTTAACTTATTAGAAGGTCATGGGAAGCGAATATGCTGCCCAGGGTCTAATGGAGGGTCAGCAAGAAGGGAAGAAGGACCAGGGGCCTATTGGAGATTTGCGTGAAGGGAAGGGAGAGCTGAAGGCTATCAGAGAATTATGGAAATGAAGTAGCTTCAATGTTCAGATAAACATCAAGACACTAGGGCGAGTCACCCAGCTTCGCCCTCTTATCTCACCGCCTTCAACAAGAACTATCACTGACACAGAATACTTCTTCCTCATTGTGGGGCTAGATCCTTGGTCCCATTAAAGATACACTGTGTTACTCTGGTGGCATGAAGTGACTGTACGGCTGCCCTGAAGGGGTAACAGGATTCCTCCAATACAGGAGACTCTTGGGTGGGGTATATCTGGTGTAGCCAGCTTTATATCACCCCCCCACCCCTTGCACAGAAGGTGTGTTGGGGCTGGCTGGAGTTGGGAGGAGACATTCTGGGATTGTCTCAGAGGTATGCTGGGGCCTTTCCAGGACCAACCTTGTCTAGGGGGCTCTTCTAAACAGCATAAATTACAGCAGTCCTGGAGCGACTCTAATTTGAGCAAAGGGCCAGTTCAACCCCCCTGTCCGCTCCAGGAATCGGGGAGGAGTAAAGGTAGCTGAGAGCCACCTTTGTCTCCTCCCACCTCAGCATGATCTTGGCGCAGAGGAGGGTTGCAAAAGCCAAAACAGAGCCCCAGTCTGTGGAAAGTGCTTGAGGGTCCCAAGCTGGAGGGCACTGGAGAAGAGGTGAGTGGAGCTAACAATCAGAGACCTTCCCCCGGCCATGAAGGCAGGGCTGAGCTGCTTGGGTTAGGGGGCTCCCGTAGCCCCCTGGGCTTACCTTGTGCTGTTTCCACATAGCCCCCAGGGCCTTCACCTCGTGCTGGCCGTGCTTGCCCTCCTCCAGGCACTGGTAGCAGACGGGGGTGGCGCAGCTCACGCAGTACATGCTGTAGTTCTCCAGCTCGTGATCGGCGCAGGTGGGCAACTTGCGGGCACCCGCCGCCGCCTTGCCGGGCCCGCCCGGGAGGCTGGGCGGGGGCAGCAGGCGGTGCTTGGCGAAGGGCCCCCGGGTCGGGTGGCACTTGAGCTGGCAGGCGGCGCAGTACAGCACCTCGCACTGCTCGCACGCCACGGCGGCGGCCTCGGGCGGGCTGCGGTCGCAGAGCTGGCACTTGGCGGCGGCCCGGCCCTGCTGGTAGCGCTGCACGATGGCCTCCAGCAGCCGGTTGCGCGGGAAGCCGCGGAGGCCGCGCGGGTCCAGGGAGGCGCTGCGGTGGCATTGCGGGCAGGTGAGGGACGAGCTGGGGCCCGCCCCGCGGGGCAGAGCCGCCGAGGAGGAGCCGGCCGGGGCCGGCCCCAGCGGCAGCACCCGCACCCCGTTGGGGGACTTGAGGCTGGGGGTGTAGGAGCCGTAGCCGCTGTCGCTCTCGCTGTGCAGGCTCAGCTTGTCCGCGTGCTCCCCGCCGCCGCCGCTCCCGCCCCCCGCGGCGCACTCAGCCTCCGAGCCCGCCGCCGGCCCGGGCCCGGGCCCCGCCGCCGCCGCCCCTGGGGCCCGGGGCTGCAGCAAGGCGGGCAGGTGCTGCTCGCGCTCGGGCGTCTGCACGGCGATGGTGCGGGCGCAGGGCAGGCAGACGTTGTGGGAGCAGGGCAGGATGATGGGCTCCCGGAACAGCGAGCCGCACACCGGGCACTTCAGCTCCTCTTCCATGGCCGGGCCGGCTGGCTCAGCAGACAGGCCCGCCGAGGCGGGGCGCGGGGCGAGGACGGGGCTCGCTGTCGCCTTCCCTGCCCATGCCCCAGGGAGGCCCCCGGCTCAGCACCCCGGGGGCGGGACAGCGCCTGGCTGGGCGGAGGCGGCGGAGCTCCGCAAGCCGGGCTGCACACAGAGAGCCGCCCCTCTGGCTGCCGCTGCGGAGTGGCTGGACAGCGCCTGAGGGGCTGACCTCGGCAGGAGGCGCTGGCGGTGCGGCGGCAGGAGGCTATTGTTTATTGCAAGGCAATTTCCTCGCCCTTGCTGTGTGTGCAGCGCGCGGAGCGGGGCTGGCTTGGTTCCCACTGCATCGAGTAGTACGCGGGGGCGGGGGAGGGAGAGGAGGGACAAAGGGCGGGAGCAGTCTGTGCAGCAAATAGGGGATGGCTCGCTGGCTGGCCGAGACTGGAGACAGCGATTCTTTCAAAGGGGCTGTGCTGTGATGGCTTTATAGGTTTAAAAAATCCATTATTAATAGAGAGGATTAAACATGGGGGGAGGGGGGAGCTTTCTATCCCGAATAGCTTCCCCGCCCCCAAACGGCAGAGACAGAGAAAAGGAGGAAGCTTGAAAGCGAATAACAAAACCAATAATATGTTTCCTTGATACATTTCTTATCATGCTCCAACCCAAATGTGAACCACAACACGTTCAGGCATTGTTAGAGAGAATAATGCAAAGGGGGAGGGAGGCTATTATAGGTACGAATGGCTGCTCCATGCACAGGCAGTGGGAGTGGGAATCATGAGTAAAGAAACGCACCAGAGCTAGTAGCAATGTAACCCAAACCGAAATTTGCTGAGAAAATAAATCAGAGATGACAGCTCAGAGTTTTATGCATTGAAAATAACCATCATTATAAGAAAGAAACCAGTGGTGGGAAATCCCCCATCTGTTTTGTTTACGCTCCATATGTTTAGAGTGGTTTATTAACAGAATGAAGAGATTATAAATAGAAAGGATTTCACTACTTTGAGTAGATAATACAGTTTTGAGTCCCATCATTATTTAATGGATAGTTTTTTTAAAAGCCACATTCATATTAAATTCCATCCTACCAGCAGACTTCTTGTTTTTGTATTTAAATGTTTGTGGGTTGATTTAAAAGGGAAGGTTACTCATCCTGTGTAGTAACTGAGGTTTATTCAATATATGTGTCCCTGTGGGTGCTCCACTTCAGGTGTCAGTGCGTTCCAGTGCCGTTGATTGGAGATCTTTGGTAGCAGTGCCTGGTCGGGTGTCTCACAGCGCCATTGGAGTCTTTGGTGCATGTGCGTTCCAACCCCCTCAGTTTCTTCTCCACTGTAGAGTCCTTTAAGTCAAACTCCAAAGTAGAGGGGAAGAGGGTGGGTAGTGGAGCACCCACAGGGACACACATCTCGAAGAACCTCAGTTACTGCACAGGGTGAGTAACCTTCTCTACTTCTTCAAGTGGTGTCCCTGTGGGTGCACCATTTCAGGTGAATGTAGAGCAGTACCCGCTATGGTTGGGGGGACTTTGGAGTTGCGAGTTTGGCAGTGGCAGACAGTACTGTATGACCTACTATAATGTCCGCTCTGGCATCTTGTGTGATGGCATAGTGTTTGGCAAACATATGGTCTGATGACCATGTAGCGGCTTTGCATATGTCAATAATGGGTACGTTGTGTAGGAATGCTACCGATGTTGACAAAGCTCGAGTGGAATGAGTTCTGATGCTGTCAGGAGGTTCAACATTGTGGATCTGGTAGCAGGACCTAATACAGTCGGAGATCCACTTGGAGAGCGTTCTTGTGAAATAGCAGCTCCTTTGGAGTGTTTTGCAGTAGATACGAAGAGTCTAGGGGTGATTTACTAAATGATTTTGTTCTGTCCAAGTAGAAGGCAATCACCCTTCTAACATCAAGGGTATGAAGTGCTGCTTTCTGTGGGTTTTTGTAGGGTTTGGGGTAAAAAGTAGGGAAATGTATCAGCTGGTTAAGATGGAAAGAGGACACCACCTTTGACAGAAATTTAGGGTGGGGTTGCATCATGATCTTGTCCTTAAAGAAATTAGTGTACAGGAGGTTGGCCATCAGTGCACTTATTTCCCTTCCCCACCTGGCTGACATGATGGCCACGAGGAATGCAACCTTCATGGACATGTGGAGTAAGGAGGAGGTGGCTATCGGTTCAAAGGGGGGGGTCTCATGAGGCCTCGGAGGATGAGGTTCAAATTCCAGGTTGGTGTGGGTGTGGGGGTGGACTTCAGGGTAGAGGTTTTGGAGTCTGGTAAGGAAGCATTTTGTAGTAGGGTTTGTGAAGACAGAGGACCCATCCAGTTTCTCGTGAAAGGCATTGATTGCCACAAGATGAACTCTGATGGAGCTGAGCGATAGACTTTTGTTTTTGAGTTCTAAAATGTAGTCTAGGATATCGGGAAGGGGTGTGGTGCATGGTGAGGGTTTTCTGTAAGCACCACATCGAGACTCATTTCCACTTTTGGAGGTAAGTATTGCGGGTGAAGTCGTATCTACTGTGTAATAACATGTGTCTGACTTGCTCCGAACAGGCTAGTTCGTGCAATTGGAAACAAGGAGGAGCCAGGCCGTCAGGTGAAGTTTCTCCAGTTGTGGATGGAGGATGCAACTGTCGCGCTAGGAGAGGAGGTCTGGTCTCATCAGGAGAATTCTCGGAAGGCGGATTGACATGTGAAGCAGGTAAGGATACCAGGTCTGTCTGGCCCGTGCTGGGGCGATAAGCATGACTTTGGCCTTGTCGTCCCTGATCTTGAGGAGAACTCTGTGTATTAGAGGAATCGGAGGGAATGCATACATGAGTGTCCAGTTCCATGAGAGTAGGAATATGTCTCCCAAGGAGCCAGTCCCGAGTCCCGTTCTGGAGCAAAATAATTGGCATCTGTGGTTCTTTGCTGTGGCAAATAGGTTTATCGAAAGACAGCCCCAAAGGGAGAATAGGTGGGATGCGATCATAGGATTTAGTTCCCATTTGTGTTCTTGTGAAAAGTGTCTGCTGAGGGTGTTGGCGGTGGTGTTCTGACACCCCGGCAGGTATGAGGCTGTGATGTCTATGTGATGTCGTATGCATCAGTTCCAAAAGTTGATGGCGTCTATGCACAGGAAGTGTGATCTTGCTTCCCCTTGTCTGTGATGTAGAACATGCATGCAATGTTCTCCATAAGTACTCAAATAGATTTGTTTCGAATGAGTGGGAGGAAGTGAAGGCAGGCATACCTGACTGCTCTGAGTTCTAGGAGGTTTATATGCAGATGGGCCTCTGGTGCAGACCACCTGCCTTGTGTCATGTGGTGTTGCAGGTGTGCACCCCAGCCTATCAAGGAGGCATCTGTGATGAGCATGATCGCAGGGGGATTGGTCTTGACTGGTGCTGGTGGTCCCACAGCGGCGCTGTCAGCTGGTGACAGATGATATGTCGGCGCCAGTGGAATCGCCAGTGCCAACAGCGTTGTTGGTGCTGTGGCTATGTGCGCAGATGGCACCAACTCCGGTGCAGATGCCGGCACCTTCGGTGCTGAGGAGGAGACCTGACCGTGATGCGTTCTTGACTCCTTACTTTTCTGCCCATATGCCCGGTGCCAGAGGTGCCGGGAACATCACAGGTTCTGACCTTTGAGGCAGTCAGCACCGCTGGCAAGGACCTCGCTGGGAACCATTTCTTTTTGCCCAGTTCCCTGTGTGGGGAGGTCGAGGATCTCTTCCTCTTCTCGTGAGAGGGTGGAGCCCTGCTCTTGGTTGGTTCCGACCTGGTTGAACAGCACCTAGGAGAGGATTTTGTTCTGCCCATCTCCAAATCAGGTTGGAGGGATTTCCCCATAAGACTAATCTTTAATACCCAGTCTCGGTTGTGGCAAGCTCTGGCTTTTAGATTATTGCAGTGGATGCACTTAGTTGGGATGTGCATCTCACTGAGGCATTTGACACATCAGGAATGTCCGTCCGAACATGATCTGGGGTCCTTGCAAGAGTCACATTTTTTAAAACCAGGCCCACTCAAGAAGGTCTAAGAAAAAGACCTTAGCAGGGTTCGCTCCCGAAGGGGGAAAAAGGGGTTAAGAAAAAACTAGGTTTTGTTTTTAAATGAACTATATTCAACTATCTAAAGGTAGGGTAGTAACTGGGGAGCTTTTATCTAAATAAAACTAATTTTCTCTCAAAATAGGGGAAGAGGTTCAGCACTGCCCCGAGTTCTATCTTCAGCCGAGGATGGCTCAGAGGGAACTCAGGGGGGGTCGGAAGGCATGTGCGCGAAACAGAGTCCAATGATGACGCGAGACACCAATTGCGCACACGTGTCCCTACCGGGCACTGCTACTGAAGATCTCCAATCAACGGCACCGGGACGCACCGACACCTGAAGTGGAGTACCCACATGGACACCACTCAAAGAAGAAGATTTGTTTTCAAACAAAAGGCTAGCATTAACTTTTGGTAGCTGAAGAGCATAGTGAGTAGAAAAGCTTAATCCTCTTTCATGATTCATTACAAGGATTTTAGCATTGTATTTGTGTCATTGGAAAGGAGGGCATACATTGGTTTTGGCCTTTGCCTTTGTCCTACTGGTAACATTATAGCTGTACATTAAGTGGGAAGTTTTAGTACCAGTTGTGCAGAAGTTGACTAAATTGATAATGAGATAGCATTTGACAGAGCTAGACCTGAGTAGTCGTCTGTTAGTCTATAAGGTGCCACAGGACTCCTTGCTGCTTTTACAGACCTGAGTAGGCTGACCACCTATGTGACATTGTGAAGATATTAAAGACTCCCCCTATTTTCACTGTATTCACTTGCCCCAGTTCTCAGGTCTGGCCAATGCAGCCCCTGAGAGGAAGGGACAAAGTGGCTTTATACCTTTGTAACTTCCCAATCCTGAGCTGAACAGGGCTGTTTTTGGCTCCTGTTACAATTTAGGAAAGCCTCAGCCACATGTGGCTGCCTTGGCCCAAAGGGGCCATTCCAGCAGGCAGGATTGCCAGAAAGTGGCAGCTGTACTTTGACCAGGCACCTTTTTTCTTCAACATGCTTTCTCTGGTGGGGACCAGGATATGGATGTTATAGACCTGCTGTGCCCAATCAGAGATACCATTAATACAAGGGGATTTCCCAGGTAACATGTCCAACTAATTTTTCCAGCTGTTTTAGGCCATCAAATCATAGGGGAGAACTGTGACCAGTATCTGTTATATGGGGGTTAAAATATTTTTATCATCTACATAGTCTAAAGTGGACCTCCCCAACTATGGGACTAAATGTACAATGAATATTTCTGGTATGGGTATATGTCACACATGTCATGATATATATATTTTTTATTTCCTAGAAGCAACAGTTCTTATGGAGATCTTTTGGGTTCTTTTTGGCCTTTTGCTAGATCTCTCTCACTTTTAGTGATCATATTGGGTGTAATGGCATATCTTCTCTGAGAGATTATTGGTACAGTGGGAGCAGAAGCAAAGAGATAGGTCAAAGTGTGCACAAAGTTTGACTACTACAGTGTCATGCTGGTTGCCAGATTTGGCAGGAGCTGATGGTACTTGAAAAGTAGGCCCTGGGCTTTGCAATATTTCCTTGAAGCAGGAGCACTGGTCAAATACATCTGGTGAAGAGATACATCATTCTGTTTTAGACTGAGCTTTACTCGTGTCCTGCACAAATCTGGTTTTGCCGCACTATTTATTTCTGTAATGTATTAACCTTGAAACGGAGATTGTAGAACAAGTAATAGATGTTTAAAAATCAATCCACATAGTTTCAAGATTCTTTTTCTACTATTTTGTGTCATGTCTTTTATTCTAGGTCTTTGCCATCCAGTTCAAAAAGTCATTGTCATACATTTAGATCTTGGGAGGGTAACAGTTAAGCCTCAGAGAAGGAGTAATTTAATATGATGCACTTGTTCACATATGCTAGTCACCTCAAAAAGGGTCTTGTTTCAAAATAATTCTAGAGGCGGAATGTATGCTCAGTTAACAAAGTGACATTATGGGCTGGTGATGGAAGAGTCAATGCTGTGATGGAGAGCAGAACAAGTAATTTTTCCCTTATGCCAAATGTACACATAATTGTAATTGCATTAGAGATGTGGATGTGAAGGATTACAATGATACTGTCATTTTTGCTGTTCTGAGGGCAGAAGAGAAACTAATATAGACAATGAAAAATTATACTTAGATTACATAAGAAAATACAGCTTGTAATCCCTATGGACCAGATTCTGATACCCTTACTCATATTAAGTAACAATTTACTCTGAAGAGTCCCCTTGATTTCAGTGGGACTACTCATGTAGTAAGGTGCTACTCAGTGTGAGCAAGGGCGTCAGAATCTGGCTCTAACGTGTTTTGTATCTGCATTATTCTTATAAAAGCTAAAGCTTCTTACATTTCCTCCTCTTTTCTGCCTTCAGAAGAATCTGAGAGAAATGGGACTGCACATGGATAACCTAGAGACCCCTATTCTAGCAGTTATGACTTTGATTCTGAATGTCTTTGTCTTGTTATGTAAATACCTCAGTTCTATTACGATTATCCCCTTAAATCATTTACCTTCTATCAGTACTCACTCATTCATATCTTATAATTGAGTATTTACGTACTGGAGCAAAATGAAGAGGTTTTATTTTGATATTTAAAAGGTAAGTCAGATAGCAATTCAAACAGTGCAAAGAGAGAGAGAGAGAACAACAACCAGGAGCTCATTTATTTTGTTGGATGGATTTGTGTGTGAGTATATTCTTTCTGTGCTCCTGCTTTCTCCATGTGTCTGGTGGTTTCCTCTTTTGTTCTCTTCCTTTCCCTAACTCTTTCATGTCTTACACTATTTTCCTCACACACTTTACCCTCTTTTCTATTAATTTCCCCTCACTTTTTCCTCAACCCCTTTTCTTCAAAAGGCTGCTGCTGAGATCACTGCACTTAGTTTTCTTCTTTTTCACATTTCCCTGATCCAGTTGCCTTCTCCTAGCCCTTATGGAAAGCTCAGGTTCCAATAGTCCATCCCTTTTCCTATTAAAGGGACATCACTCAAAACATACTGCTTGCTGTTAGAATGGCAGCAGAGAAGAAAAGGATATCACTCCACAGGTGATCACTCCATTGCAGAAGCAGCTACAAAGAAAGGGTCCATAAGTTTAAAAAAACAAAGTGCACCTGGACCAATTCTAAAGGCCTACATTGGAATGTGAATTTTTTTTGGGTGGGGTGGGGTGTTTGCACCATTGAAAATGTGTAGCCGGATTATCAGAGCTGCTGAGAATTCACAGCTGCCTGTTACTGAAGTCAATGGGATCTGCAAATGCTCAGCACTTCAACATCAGGTTACTAGTCTAAACTAGTGTATGTCTGTTTGTGATACAACACACACACACACATTACTACCACAGCTACCATATACAACAGACTGCATTCACACTGCAACCTTAATTCTGCCCTCTCATCAGTTCCTGTACACAGCCTTTAAACCAAACTCTCCCTCCAAACATTACTGTGGATGTTTGGTGTGTTTGAACGGGATGGTTTGGCAAGCAGGGTGCTAAAAATCTGGTATCCGTAGTGGGGCAGAGTTAAAGTTGTACTGTATGACCTGTGATGTATGGCAGCTGTGGTGATGGTAAGGTGTGTACCTGTGGCTGGAGAAGTAGATGACAGGTACTGTTAAGTGGCTTGACTCTTCATTTCCTTTCTTTTGTGGGTTTGTGTCATGTATATTGTACAACCAAGTTTTTGTGTGTATTAAGTTATGTGTTCAATGAGGCAATGGGGGCAGAGATGGGGAGGGTACCAGAGCTGTGCCACAGAAAAATAGTTGCTGATAGAGATTTTACCTGCCTGCTGATAGAGAAGATTGTATCTGTCAGAGAAATGCAGCTTCTCCATGAGAGGATAAAATCTGCAGGAAGAATGTAAGTGCTGACAGAGAAGCTTTCTATCCGGTAGAGAAGATTTTATTCATTGACTAGTTGTTGAACACAAGTTTTCATTATCATTAATAATGGCAAAAAATTACCCTTATCCAAACATTTATTTTCAAGAACTACCTAATCATCTCCTGATTCACCTGTGTGCCGATTCTGGTGTAGACATACAATGTTGTTTTAAAAATGCATGTCAACCAAAGAGGCTGGCAGATAAATTTCAACAAGAAGCCAACTTCAAATACTTTCTATCAAAAATTTATGCAAAGCCAAATTACACTCAAAACACAAAGCGCACAACTATGAACATTATGTGAAGTTTCACTCTGACAAACCACCTACATAAAGAGAAGAACAAGAATTTAGGCCCCATTTTAAGATTTCAGAATGCACCATCACTATGATGTCATAATCAGCACCTCCATAATATCAGGAGCTCTCTTAACATCTGCCACCCTTTCAAAGGATGCAGCATGTGTTTCCTTTGAAGCTGGCCCAGCTTTGCTAATTGGTATAGCAGGGATGGGACGATAGCTCTTCACTTACTCCTTCCCATCTCCAAAAATGGCACCTAGACTCAATCAGCCTTTGTGCTCAGTGAGCACAAGAACAGGGATTGTGATTAGTCTCTGAATAGGAGGGAGGAATGCTCCTTGCACCTCATTCTCCATGGCTGCAATTCATCCTCCCTTCCCCACAGCTGCACAGGGCTAAACATAATCTGGCCTTTATTATACCAAGTCAATATAATTTTCCTTTAAGGCAGAATCATTGAGAAGAGGCACAGAAAAAGTAAGGAAAATGTAAACAGTGTGTGGGGCGAGGGAATCTCTGAACTGAAGGAAAGACACAGGAGATAATGTGTCTGTAACGAAAAACTGGTGCCATCTAAGCAAGAGTGCCTGAAAGAACAAGACAACTAGGAACACTAGAAAAGAAACTTGGTTCACCATTGCCTTGCACCTTGTGTAGTTATTTACACTGGTACAAGGTGGGTGTAAATTGCTACCACTTTAATCTGGTTGCATTTTATACTCCCTTGGCATTCACTGTGCCTGAGTATAAATGATTAAGCCCTGGTCTACACTTAAAATTTAGGTCCACCTACCTGCGTTACTCAGAAGAACAACACATACCCCTTAGTGCCGTAGTTAAGATGACCTAACACTTACATAAGAACATAAGAATGGCCGTACTGGGTCAGACCAAAGGTCCATCTAGCCCAGTATCCTGTCTACCGACAGTGGCCAGTGCCAGGTGCCCCAGAGGGAATGAACCTAACAGGTAATGATCAAGTGATCTCTCTCCTGCCATCCATCTCCACCCTCTGACAAACAGAGGCTAGGGACACCATTCCTTACCCATCCTGGCTAATAGCCATTAATGGACTTAACCTCCATAAATGTATCCAGTTCTCTTTTAAACGCTGTTATAGTCCTAGCCTTCACAACCTCCTCAGGCAAGGAGTTCCATAAGTTGACTGTGCGTTGTGTGAAGAAGAACTTCCTTTTATTTGTTTTATACCCGCTGCCCATTAATTTCATTTGGTGGCCCCTAGTTCTTGGATTATGGGAATAAGTAAATAACTTTTCCTTATCCACTTTCTCCACATCACTCATGATTTTATATACCTCTATCATATCCCCCCTTAGTCTCCTATTTTCCTGCTGTTGATATGGCCAAGTTGACACAGGAATTCTTCCGTCGACCTAGCTACCACCACCAGGTGGATTAACTGGAGCAACGGAAAACCCCCTTCGATTGATATAGGAAGTGTCTATACTGTGGCACTACAAAGAGAAGGTAAGTTTAGGCCCCTGAAGTTTAGGACATCTGAAAGGGGAAGTAATATTCAGTGAACTGAGCCATACAACTGATCTGTCTGTGACTCCCAGAGAATAAGGGCTTGGCTACACTGGAGAGTTGCAGCGCTGGTGGTGGCTTTACAGCGCTGCAACTCACTCACCGTCCACACTTGCAAGGCACATACAGCGCTGTATCTCCCTGGCTACAGCGCTGGCTGTACCTCACCTCTGCCTGGGGAATAACGACTGCAGCGCTGGTGCTGCAGTGCTGGAGTGCCAGTGTAAACAGTGATTAATCTTACTACGCTGTAACTGACCTCCGGAATTTTCCCATAATGCTTTTAACTAAAGAAGTCTCTTTGTTTTGTTATGATGCCTCTCTTTGTTTTGTTGTGAACTCGGGGCTCCCGGAGCTGCTTATCTAAAAAAGAAACACAGCTCCTGTTTGCTGTGAATGAGGCAGGCAGGGGGATGAATGTCCACAGCTAGTGTTTGCTTGAGGAGAGAAACAGCACGGCGGGGGGTGGGGAGGGAGTGGGAAGGGAGTCTGTGGCTATTTGCATTTAAGAGTGAATGAGTGGTCTGGGAAGTGGTCGGAATTTGCAAGGCAGGGAGCTGACAGTGTCGGCTCCAAAAATCCACTCTCTCTCCCACTCTCTCTCTCTCTCCCCCACGCTCCCTGTCACACTCTACCCCAGCCCCCTCTTTTGAAAAGCATGTTGCAGCCACTTGAACGCTGGGATAGCTGTCCATAATGCACCAGTCCCAACACCACTGCAAATGCTGCAAATGTGGCCACACTGCAGCGCTGGTAGCTGTCAGTGTGGCCACACTCCAGCACTTTCCCTACACAGCTGTACGAAGACAGCTTTAATTCCCAGCGCTGCACAGCTGCAAGTGTAGCCAAGCCCTAGGTCTTACCAAGCAGGGAGCCTTAAGAAGCTTTCCTACAGCTCTATACATAAGAAAGGATGAAAGTCACTATCATTGTTCAGCAAAAGGAAGGGAATTCAACTGAACCAAAAAGGATTGCTGAATACCCTAGATGTGGGCTTTGCTTGTCTATTCCTAAGGAAGCTAGAGATTGTTTCCTGTCAGAAGGGCTCATGAAGCCATTATCGGAGACACTCTATTTGAAAGACCTGCCAGACCTATGAAGCAAGTAAGCATTTGAAGCAGACAAGCCTGACTGGGCTACAAGGACTTGGATAAAACCAGAGGGAGAACACAGTGGATTTCACTGACCACTCATCCAATCAATCACAAGCTATCTCATGGTTGGCCATGCAATGTCACCATAATGTAGAGCAGTCATAAGTTGTGCTGCAAGCTCCTGGCCAAGTCCAGAATCCAGAGGGCACAAAGGTGATTGTGTCTCTTGTAAGGTCCAGCATAGAATCTGGCTCATCAGGCCTGATTCCTTTCTTACTTACATCAGTTTTACACTATTGTAACTCTACTGATTTCAATAAAGTTATCTTCTAATTTACAATGGTATGAGTGAAGAATAAGGTATATGGAGGGGCCAGTTCCTTCTCACACTGCTGCTACTCCCTTCTAAGGATAAGCACGATGAATAATGAACAGGCTAACCTAATAAAAACTTAATAGTTGGCCTACTGTAATCAGAGTTTCCATTTCTTCATAAAAAACCATGAGCAATTTGAGTTTCAAGTTTGGGTATTTGGTACCCACACATAAACAAAGCAGGAAGATTCTAGTGAAATAAGGAATCAAGTGTACTTGTGACTTTAAGAAGAAAAAAAAATATGATAGTATATTAGACCAGATGCTGGTCAAGCTGCACCAGTGTAAATCTTTAGTTACTTCATTGAAATCAATGGAATTAGTCCAGATTTACACTGGATTGTCTGAAATCAGAATCTTGCACTCTAATGTTTCCTTCTTAGGTTTCTTGCTGGGTCCCTGCCAAAAGTCGGTACCACTTTTAATTTTTTGCTTACCATGAATAGCAGAGAACTGAAACAGCTGAAGGAGACAGATAAGAGACTTAACCCAGATAACCACTGTCCCAGTCCAAATTGGACTGACTGGTTTGGTGCCCAGAAATCCCCCCAAATCTCTATGGATATGCAATTTAATAGAATGGAAAACATCTTTTCACAGTAAAAAATTAGAATAATAAAGCAGTCTTGTGGAATAGAACATCTTCAGTAATGTGTGTATATATGTATGTATACACATATGGTAATAATAATGTATATATGGATGTACACACATATAATAATACAAACAACATATACTATATATATTACCCTAACCTGAAAACAGCTTACATCTGTTAACCTGAAAACAGAACATCTGTGACAATTCACATCCTTTTTTAACAAATGAAATATCAGCAGTGAGAGAACAGAAAGGAAGGATAATGAAGTTTTGGGCTACAAAGTCAGAGGCATTGCTTCATGGAGTAAGGAGGTCATAGTAGTCCTCCTCTACAGAGCACTGGCAGGAAATATTGTTTCAGTGCTGGGCACCATGTTACTAGAAAGATGTTAAAGCTGAAGGGAGGTCAAGGAAGAGGAAGAAAAATGATCAGAGAGATGGAGGGACTGACTTATAAGGAAAGATTAAGAGAGTTAAATATGACACATTTCAGAGTAGCAGCCGTGTTAGTCTGTATCTGCAAAAAGAACAGGAGTACTTGTGGCACCTTAGAGACTAACAAATTTATTTGAGCGTAAGCTTTCATGGGCTACAGCCCACTTCTTCGGATGCATGGAATGGAACATATATTGAGAACATATATATGCATGGAATGGAACATATACAGAGAGCATGAAAAGGTGGGAGTTGTCTTACTTAACTGGCCTCTCAGAGTTGGTAAGACAACTCCCACCTTTTCATGCTCTCTGTATGTGTATATATATCTCCTCAATATATGTTCCATTCCATGCATCCGAAGAAGTGGGCTGTAGCCCACGAAAGCTTATGCTCAAATAAATTTGTTAGTCTCTAAGAGTTAAATATGTATGTCAGCTCTTAGTCACATTGATGAACACTTATTCATTCAAGCAGTCTCACTGTGAAGACAAGGGCAGTGCTTATATGCATAAGTGCTCACCAGTGCGCATGAGGGTTCCGTAGTTTGGCTTTCTGGGCCTGATACAAGCAGTAACTATTGTAGTGACAGAGCATGGGATGCCGGTACAACAGTTAACACATTCTTTCAAAACCTGAAAATATTTCCCACAAGATTATATCAGTTCTAAAGGCAAGTCAAATGCTGGAGTCCTCAAAATATTTGTCTCTCTCTTCTTAACAACTCAATAGATTTAGAAGGTTAAGATTAAAATTCTGCTAAATTCCTTTTCCACAATTCAGGCAGATCCCTGCCCTGGATGTATGCTGCATTACTGTAACCTCTCTCTCTCTCTCTCCTTCCTGTTCCTTCTCTATTTAATCTATTCCACTTTACTTCACAAGGTGTCTTCCTTTGATCCCGTAATAGGATAGTGACCCTGTGATTTAATTCTCATTTGACCCTTTGATCCCTTTTTGGTATTTCTGCCTGCAACATAACCTTTTCTCTGGCAAACTTTCATTTTCTCCTCATTTTCCTCCCCCTCTGCCATCACTTTCATCTTTCTCTACATCTTGATTTCTTGGTTTCATTATTCTTTTCTGCTTGGAAAATGCAGTTTAACCTGCTCACTGCTGATCCACCACTGCAGCTGCTGTGAGTAACAAAATCAATGGAATGTTACAATGGAGCTGGCTCGTTCAGCATCACAGTAGGTGTTTCCTGCCAAGAAAGATAGAGAGCTGGACAGAAAGCTTTTCAATGGTTTTAAAAAATGATTATGTCTCTTATTTAAATGTTGTTGTTTTTTTAAAAAAGTAGTGGTATTCAGTCACCATATTTGGCCTGTGTTAAACTGAGGACAGCAAGTGGGAGTGGAGTAATCTAGAGATTTCTGCCCTTACAATGACATAAATGGCTGGGAGCCAGGTTTGCATTAGAGACAGGAATGTGACAACAGAGGCAGCAGGAGTATAGTGGGGATAAGAGGAGTTAAGATTCAAGAGGGCAACTATCTTTTGGCCAAGGAAGAGCAACACAGTTGACAATTTCATACTCCGGTTACCAGAGAATCAGGGTACTTCTGGCATCGCTTGCAGTCGTTTTTGTATTTAGGATGATAATGCCTCGTAATGCCATCTCTGCGGTTCGGCATAAATCAACCCACATCCCACAAGTACACATGGTAAACAAAAGAAAATACACTACAAATACATTAAATGGGACATACTACCTTGTGTGGAGGATCTTCATCTCTCAATAGGTCATCTTGACCCATCATTGCCATCCTCCTCTAATTCTAGGTTTCTAATGCATATCCCTCTTGCTCTTTGGTCTATTCATCCTTATCAGAAATTGTTTGTAACTGTGACATACCAGGGTACAATCCAGACTAATGAGCAGCTGTGTCACCCCTGCGATTCAACCTTGGGTGCCTTACAAAGCCTTGCTGAAGTAGCTCCCACCTGAGCCACTCACAAACAGCCTTCCACCGTGCAAGCCACACTCTTGAGTGTAACTGCAGCCTGCCAGGCACCCTTGGGTTATTCAGCCAAGCTTGGTTATACTGCAGGATGACCCCAACACACCCCCAGTCCCAGATTTTTCCCCAGAAATGTATCTCCTGTACCACCCAGTCTGCGTGTTACCTGGTTTCAAGGTTTGGTAGTCAACAGGGTCGAACACTGCTGCCTTTTTTCTTGACAAAGATGACTGGACCACCAGCCAGCAAGATTGACTTGTGGATGAACCCTCTGGCTGGTTTTCCTGGAAGTATTCATGCAGCACAGGCAGACTGGGTTCTGACATGGCATAAATCCACCTGAACTGTATTTTTGCTCCCGGCTGCAGCTATATGTGGCAGTCCCAGTGCAGAGGGAGGTTTTCAGACCCTTCAGCATAGTCATGATATTTAAGGGAGATTCTAATGTAGGCTCAGAGGATGTCCCTGCCTGGGTGATCACCTCCCTGAGTCCTCCAGAACCTGGATGTTGGGACATCATCAGTTTGCTCCTGATAATACTGCTGACAGAATTCTGAAGGGAAACTGGCCTCCTGTTCTTGCCAATGAATGAGGGAATTTTGAAGGATGAGCTAGGAGATGCTGAGAATCAGAGGGAAGTGTGGGGATTGAACTGCACTGAGTCATAGTATTTCTCAGTGTCCCTGAATAACTGTTTCCCAGGGGACTGTCTCCTTGATCACTGGACCCAAAGACAGAGGGGAGCCGTCCACAGTTTTTATTAGGTGCTGAGTGGCCTTGCTTTGCAAAGGAATTTGCCAGGCCTGGGCTGCCACTGCATCTATGAAATTATTGGCTGCTCCTGAATTGATGAAAGCCAGCTGGGTGGAAATCCATGGGGGCTTCTCAGGGATGCACAACCAGATATGCACCTGCAAGTACAAAGCTCCCAAACAGAGCAGGGTGCATGTCCCAGTCAGGACTGAGGTGTGGGGAATTCTCACAGAACCCAGGCCAGTCCCCCTTACCAAACCTGAGTCAACTCGTTTCTCAGGTTCCGTGGGGCTTGTACAGGACAAGCAGAAATGGCATGGCCAGGTTTGCCGCAATAGAAGCATTGGTGGTACGACAACATTGTTTTCTTTGGTGGTGAGCTGTCAATGAGCCAGCTCCACCTGCATCAGTTGAGTGGATGGAATGGGCACCAATGTAATGGTACTCAGACAGGGGACTGCAGGGAACTTATCTTTGCCTCCCTCTGCTCCTGTAACTGATTATCTATGTGGATGGCAAGGTTGATGAAGACATCCAGACCCATGGGTGTCTCCACACAGGCCAGTTCATCTTTGATTTCCTCCTGCAGATCCCACCGGAACTGGTACCACTCCATCACCTTGTTCCTTTCTGTGTCTGCAGGGAGATGGCAGAAAGGCACTGCCTAGGAAGCAATGGTACCCTGCCCCTGCCAGAGTTTCCTTAGAGCAGCCTCGGCCAAGGGGGCACCATGTGGGTCATCAAAGATTGTGGATATAGATTGGAGGAAGGCATTCAAATTTGAAAGCACTGGGCTGTTATTCTACAGCAAGAGGGTGGCCCAGTGCAACACTTCTCCCATCAGCAGACTGATTATCAAACCCACCTTGCCTGGGTCAGAAGCCTAAATTTGGGTATGCAACATGAATAGAAGGCAGGATTGGTTCATGAAGCCCCAGAACCACTAGCAACTCCCACTGAATCGTTCTGGCAGAGATGTTGCAGGTCAGAAGTCGAGGTCAGGGACCTAGAGTCAGATTTCAGGAATCAGGCTAAGTCAGAACACCAGGGAGGCTGGGGCAGGAGACAAGAGCAGGTAGTGCTGTGTGAGCAGTCTGAAGCAGTGTGGAGCCCAGTTATATAGACAAATTCCTATTCCTCCCTCTGGCTTAAGTAGGGGGAGCAGACCAACCAAGAACTCTGGTGTTCCACCAATCAGGGCCCAGGATGGAGCCTACTATACAAGCTGGGCTTCAAGGAGCCCTGTTTCTAGGTGATGCCAGGAAGCTGTTGGGTGGAGGATTAAAGTTTGATGCCCCCTCCTCCACTACAGGGGTGAGTCTAAAGGTCACTGTAATTGTAACCTCTCCCCCACATCCTGCTGCCTTCTCTCTGCAGCTACTGCTGGCCTCTTGTCAGCAACAGGGGGAGTCTCTGTCCACCTCTCAGGTTGCCTGATATCAGGCCTCTGGCTTGCTCCTAAACCTGGTACCCTCTGAGGTTCAGGTTGTGTTTCCTTTTCCTGTACACTGGAGGTTATGGAGTCTTGAGCTGACTGAATATTGAAGTAGGAGTTAACAGGGCCTAGTAATGAGCTAGTTGGTTCATAAAATAGTTAACTACCTCACAGGGGCCCTATGACGATTACTCAATATTTGTTTTATGCTTTGAGATCCTCAGTTGAAAGGGTACTATAAAGAGAATTGGAAAATATCTTTATTCTTGAAAATTGTCCATTCTATATCTGTATTCAAAAAGTAAAGATGCATGTATCTGGAATCTGGAATGTGCAGAACAGCATGCTGGTCACACTCAAACAATACAATTAGTGTGACATACCTTTAGACAGAAGCTGTCATGCACAACTGTCAATAAGCATATTTTATATTAAACCAGTAACACAATTAGGAAGGTTATGGATGAGTTAAATCACCTCGATTAAGAGGCAATGCATTTCCTATATCAAAAGGAATGCCTTTGATCACAAAAGAGACAGCGGTGATTAAAGCAAGCAAATGTCCTGTGGAAGTGTTTGAAGCAAACTGCAGACTCTTGATCAAAGCCTAGGTAATTTAATTATTTGTCTTCCTGACTGAAGTCCTTTGATGTGACACTGACTAAGAGTATATGGGAATGTTTTATGTTCCTGATTAGTCTAATCTGAAAACCCAATGCCTAAAAGGGTTTGTCCTATTACCAAACTAGAGCTCCTTAAGAGAAAAGTGAAAGCAGAAGCTTAAAGAAGAGCCTTGTCCACAGAGCAACAGTCTTTTGGTATAACCATGCCAGATAATCATGCTTTAACTTGGCCAAATGGGTCTATAGAGCAACACTGTTTGATATTAGCCTTTTTCAACAGTGTTGTATCTCCATCTGACAACCCAATGTGTACTGCATTATGGCAATTCTTAACAGCTATCCTAGAGTTCTTCATCCACTGATGCTCATAGTGGGGGATCCTGGCAATTTTCCAATATGGTTCCCCCCCATGATGCATTGCACTCTGGAGATTTTGCACCAGTTTGAGAATCCTCTGGGTGATGTTGCACGCTGATAGGCATTGTGAGAATTTTCTAGGTAGAGGCCTCTAGACTAGGAGTTTTTGGCTCTTCCTTCAGAAACATATAGAACAAAGTATTTGGAGGAGCAGATGTGAACACATATTGCTGATAGTTAGAAAAATGCAAATCCACAGACCCACCTAGTCTCTGGCTTTGAAGAACTTTTAGTCAGGGATTCTGGCTTTCCAGTTCTGCCTCCTGCTCTCTTGCCTATACTCTGCCATGTCTGGCTTTCTGGCTGCATCACTGCCAAATTAAAAAATAAAAATAACAAATCTGTGCCTCATACCTACACAAGGGCTCTGCTTTTCCAAGTGCTGCAAGGCAGGCAAGAGGCTCATCTGAGCTCAAACAAAGAAACAAGGAAAGCCGCATGCTTTTAGGGGTCTCTCTGCCTCCCAACTCCTCCCTATCACTGTGGAGCCGGTGTGGCAGAGCAGCAGCTGAAAAACTCTACACAGCACGGCCCCACCAGCAGCGGCCGCTCATCTCCCTGACAAGCTGTGATCTCAAAAGGGAAGGAGGCCAGGCTGTTGTGCAGAGGAGCCTGAGCCCTATGTGGTACCAGAGAGAACTGTGTTTTTATGTATTATGAAGGTGGGAGAGGACTGATTGTTTTTTGTGAGAGTGGAATCAATTTTGAAAAGGGGAATTGATTTGATGGAGGCACTGAATTTTGGGTAGGGTAAGAAACTTGAATTTATGTTCTGGGGTGTGTGATGGGCGGCATTCACTGGCACTGCTGCTGATTGGTCAGGGCACTAGGTCTCTCCTCGCCCTATCTCCAATGTCTGTCACTGGCCCCTGTCACATCAATGGCAGTCTGCCTTTTGGTGTGTGGGTGTCAACCCAACCTCCAGTCTGTTCACCTAGTAACTGTATCCCTCTCTGGAGTAACATAGTCTGAAGGAAGATATCAGGTCCCATGCTCTCCCGAAGGTGGGCAGGAGGAGGACCTTCCCTCTGTTTACCACCCCTGAAGGTCTTCAGCCCCAGCCATGAAGTTTGCAAAGTCTTTACCCTCTCTGGGTTTCCCCAACAGTGAGTCTGGAAGAGAGGGTTTTTGTGCCCTCCATATCAAAATAATTGGTATGAGAGTCCAGGTCCTCTCACTCCACCGGGTTCCAACCCAGAGCTCTGTAAGAAGCAACAATGTCCAGCACCTGGAAGTGCCTAAAGGATCCCTCCCTATGTCACTTCTTACCACTTACTATCCCACCAAAGTCTTACAGTTTGACACTGTAGCAAAGTATAACAGGGTGACACTGTAGCAAAGTATAACACCCACCTCTCGTGAGTGCCCCTGGTCAAGTGTGTGTGCCTTCAGCTCTCTCAGTTTGTGATGACCCCTGTTGGTGGTTTCTCAGGAAGGTTTTCAATGACTCAACCATTCAGCTGAGTCTCACACACAGTCTGTATCTGAAACAGAACAGACCCCTTCTGGGGTATATAGTCCATCAGGAGCCTATCCCAGTACTCCTCTGTTGGTATCTCTGTAGCCCTCCCCAGGATCAGTCTTTAAATAGTCCTGGTATGGGGCTGTATCCCCAGGGCTTCCTCCCTGGAGATCCTGTCTTCCTACAGCCCTCCATGGGCTCAGTCCTTAATCAGTCCTACAGCCCCTTCTGGACAAGCCTTCAAATAGTCCCTCGCCCTGGTATGGGGGCCATGCCCCCAGGGCTTCCTCCCTGGAGATTCTTCGCCCTTTTCGGCCCAGCTCTCCAGTTGGCCACTTAATAGTTTAGTTTCTCTTCCAGGGGTGTATCTCAGTTCAATATTCAGGCCACTTCTCTAGTGGCAGGGAAGGGACTGGATGCGTTCACTATTCCACGTCCCAGCCCAAGGACCCTATGAATAGCAGCCACCTACTGCATCTCTTTAACTAAACTGTGTTTCTGTTCCCTGGGCCACTGCCCCACAGCTCCAGCACCTTCTCAAATGCTTCACCCTTACTGTAGTGCTGAAGTCTTGTACTCAGTCCCAGCAGCCAGCCAGGAGCTCCCTATTGCTCCTCCAGTCCCTGCCAGCAACTGATCTGTCCATGGTCCTGCTGCTCCTTCAGCCTGCCAGCCAGACAGGAACACAGTGCTCACTCCTCCGGCTCCAGTCAGCAACTGACTCTCTCTAGTACAGTGGTTCTCAAACTTTTGTACTGGCGACCCCTTTCGCATAGCAAGCCTCTGAGTGCGACCCCCCCCTTATAAATTAAAAACACTTTTTTATATATTTAACCCCATTATAAATGCTGGAGGCATAGCGGGGTTTGGGGTGGAGGCTGACAGCTCACAACCCCCCATATAATAACCTCCTGACCCCCTTAGGGGTCCCAACCCCCAGTTTGAGAACCCCTGCTCTAGTACAACAGCTCCTTTTATATGGCCCCGCTGGGCCCTGATTGGCTACTCCCTGCAGCTTCTTTCCAATTGGCTGCTTCCCCTGCAGCCACTTTAGGCAGCCTGGAGGACTTCTCTACTGCTCCTTTCTGGGACACGCTGTAGTGGGACCCTGAGGCATCCAGCAGGGGGCCTCTGGGCCAATTTCACCCCATCACAAAAAGAAAAGGAGAATAACTGAATCTTCAGTGCCTCTGGGCTCAGCAAGCAGGCTCTTTCCCCTGGGAAAAGTTTCTATAGCATCCTTCTTCAGAAGCTCTCAGAGTAGGTTTCGCTCCCTTCCCTGTCTGGCTTCCTTTTAAACTCCATCTCCAGCTAGAGCGCACACTGCAGATGGGGATGGATGGGGCTGCCTTGGCCCAGAGCTGCTCCTTAACTGGTTCTGTTCTGGTGTGGAGTTTATTCACCCCACCACAAGATGGCATATTGATTTTTATGAGTTGGCAAAGAATTGATATGTGGGAGAAAATTTGTTTTGCTGGAGGAGGAGACCTGACTGTGTCGGGATGAGGGTGGGGGGTTGAATACTTGATGGATCATGGGAGGGGGGATTTGCAGAGAGGAAAAGAAGGAGTTGTGTAAGGACAGTATCTTACCTGTTAGGAGCTAATCTCAACTTGTCTCTCCCTCATAGTGGCATGCCAAAGGGTTCATTTCAGCAGAGGGAGGAAGGGCACCAAGATGGAAGGAGTGAAGCAGAGGAGGAAAGAGCAAGAGCCAGAGATGTGATGGTAGAACTAATAAATGGTATGCAATATTAATGTAAATGTTTTGCAAATTTATCCTCCATCTCTAATAGGCCACTGTTGGTAGATGTGGGAGGCTCCTGTTGCAGAAATGCCTTTGGTGCTACATCTCCCAAATATCCTGTGAAGAGATGAAAATTTGCACCAGAGTCTGTTGTACTCCTAGGTGAACTGGGATTATTCTGCAAAGAAGAATCACACTGAACGGCTGACAAACTTACAGATGACCAGGGCTGCCTTTAACTTTCTCTGTCTAGCCCAACATTACATCAGCAGTCCGTCCATTTGTGAGCTGCAAGCTGTGTAGAGAAGGGAATTATTATTGCTTAATGGATTCTGCCTCTAAACTTTGAATACCACTCCCTGACAGGTTCTGAAGTCCTATCACAAAGAAATCCCTGAGGAATGTATCTTCATCTGTTTCTTTGGCAAGTGCTTTCTTCCATTTGCATAGTATTTTATGAAAATCAAGTGGAGACTCCTGTGCATGTGTCAGCTGCACTTTCCTTCTCTCTGAAGAGTTGAGCTCTCGTTACATACACTGGGGTTGTACAGTGTCACTACATGTACTTGTTTATTTTTAGAATTATAAAATGCACCCTATCCAAGTTGCCTCAGAAAGCATGTGCATAATGTAGTAAGAATACATGTACAAATGTATCTCTTATGAAAGACAAAAAGAAAGAAGAACAAGCTCTCAGACCAAATACTTCCCCCTCCCAACCAGCTTACCCAACTTCCTGAGGCAAATGCCTGAAAAAAGAGATGGGCCTTGAGCTGTGTCCTAACTGTCAAAACCATGGCTGCTGCCTGATCAGCTAAAAGAACAAATTCCAGAGTTCCAGGCTGTCTACTAAGAATACCCTTCCTCTGTCCCTGATATTTAAATGTGGGAATGGGCTGGAAGGGATCTCAGGAGGTCTCTAGTCCAATCCCCTGCTCAAAGCAGGACCAATCCCCAACTAAATCATCCCAGCCCAGGCTTTGTCAAGCCTGACCTGAAAAACCTCTAAGGAAGGAGATTCCACAACCTCCCTAAGTAACCCATTCCAGTGCTTCACCACCCTCCTAATGAAAAAAGTTTTTCCTAATATCCAGCCTAAACCTCCCCCACTACAACTTGAGACCATTACTCCTTGTTCTGTCATCTGCTACCACTGAGAACACTCTAGATCCATCCTCTTTGGAACCCCCCTTCAGGTAGTTGAAAGCAGCTATCAAATCCCCCCTCATTCTTCTCTTCTGCAGACTAAATAATCCCAGTTCGCTCAGCCTCTCCTCATAAGTCATGTGCTCCAGCCCCTAATCATTTTTGTTGCCCTCCGCTGGACTCTTTCCAATTTTTCCACATCCTTCTTGTAGTGTGGGGCCCAAAACTGGACACAGTACTTCAGATGAGGCCTCACCAATGCCGAATAGAAGGGAATGATCACGTCCCTCGATCTGCTGGCAATGCTTCTACTTATACAGCCCAAAATGTCATTAGCCTTCTTGGCAACAAGGGCACACTGTTGACTCATATCCAGCTTCTCATCTACTGTAACCCCTAGATCCTTTTCTGCAGAACTGCTGCCTAGCCACTTGGTCCCTAGTTTGTAGCCGTGCATGGGATTCTATCATCCTAAGTGCAGGACTCTGCACTTGTCCTTGTTGAACCTCATCAGATTTCTTTTGGCCCAATCCTCTAATTTATCTACGTCCCTCTGTATCCTATCCCTACGCTCCAGCATATCTACCACTCCTCCCAGTTTAGTGTCATCTGCAAACTTGCTGAGGGTGCAATCCATGCCATCCTCCAGATCATTAATGAAGATATTGAACAAAACCGGCCCCAGGACTGACCCTTGGGGCACTCCGCTTGATACCGGCTGCCAACTAGACATGGAGCCATTGATCACTACCCGTTGAGCTGATGATCTAGCTAGCTTTCTATCCACCTTATAGTCCATTCATTCAGTCCATACGTCTTTAACTTGCTGGCAAGAATACTGTGGGAGACCATATCAAAAGCTTTGCTAAAGTCAAGGAATAACATGTCCACTGCTTTCCCCTCATCCACAGAGCCAATTATCTCATCATAGAAGGCAATTAGGTTAGTCGGGCATGACTTGCCTTTGGTGAATCCATGTTGACTGTTCCTGATCACTTTCCTCTCCTCTAAGTGCTTCAAAACTGATTCCTTGAAGACCTGTTCCATGATTTTTCCAGGGACTGAGGTGAGGCTCAGTGGTCTGTATTTCCCGGATCCCCCTTCTTCTCTTTTTTAAAGATGGACACTACATTAGCTTTTTTCCAGTCATCCAGGACCTCCCCCAATCACCATGAGTTTTCAAAGATAATGGCCAATAGCTCTGCAATAACATCCGCCAACTTCTTTAGCACCCTTGGATGCAGTGCATCCGGCCCCATGAACTTGTGCTTGTCCAGCTTTTCCAAATAGTCCTGAACCACTTCTTTCTCCACAGAGGGAGAGTTCATCTCCACTGCCAAGGTGGTTCACAAGGAGAGAGATGATCTCTGAGTTAGCCAAAAATCGATAACTTGAAATACACCTAGAATTAATAGGAAGCTACTGCAACTGTTGAAAAGACTGGTGTAATATATGCCCATCAACTACCATAACCTAAGAGGCTGGTGTGACATAGCAGGGTACAATCCAGACTAATGAGCACCTGTGTCACCCCTGCAACCTTGGGTGCCTTACAATGCCTTGCTGAAGTAGCTCCCACCAGGCACACTCACAAACAGCCTTCCACCATGCAAGACTCAGGGTGTGACTTGCAACTGCAACCTGCCAGCCACAAATGGGTTATACTCTGTCTCTCACCAGGCTTGGTTATACTGCAGGGTGACCCCAACACCAACCCCATCCCAGATTTTCACCCGGAAATGGATCTCCTATATTGCCCAGTCCTCTCCTGGACAGTACAGATTATATTAAGTCTGTTATTCCTTTAAGAAAATAATATGCACACAACTTGTCACAGAGTTACCCAAACACTTCAATTTAAACACACTGGATTATATAAAACAATAAAACAAGTTTATTGACTACAAAGAGATAGATTTTAATTGAGTACAGGTAATGAGGCATAAAAGCCAGAAATGGTTACAAGAAAAATATAGACAAGACATTTATTATTACCTAACTTAAACTATATCAGATTCAAGCAAAGTTTCTCACCACTTGCTTTCAGCAGCCTTACTGACCAAACCCTATAGATCAGGACCCATTCTCCCAGAGTCCAACAAATGCTTCCTTTGTTGCTTCACGTGCCACAAATGTGATGGGCAGGAAGAGGGGAGGGGTACTTTGGGGGTGTTTGTCCCTCCTTTTAATAGTTTCAGTCCCCCTCTTGAAAAACATTTCCAGCTGGGCACCAGGAGACAGAGTCTATGTGGAAGGATGTTCCCTGCTGCTTTTTTCTGACCTGTTTAAGCTTTCTTTGTTTCCCTCTCTGCTTGATGACTGTGCTCACTGCTTAAATAATAATTAAGCAGTGCACACATTCCTTTGTTTAGGACAGAGCTGTCTGCCAAATTCTGTTTGGGGAGGGCTGTGGGGTTTGGAACATGTGTTAATAACACCATACAGTGGAATCTTATAGCTTCACACACAATGTCGCCACACATATTTTACCAGGACAATACTGACCAGCAAATTATGAGTTTTCAAATGATACCTTAGAAGTCATACTGTGTACAAAAATCATTACAGTCATGTGTAGGGTGTGGATACAGGCAGGGGCGGCTCTAGGCACCAGCAAAACAAGCTGGTGCCTAGGGCGGAAAAATGTAGGGGGCGTCCCCTGCCGCCGGGGAGGGCGGGAGGCTGGGCCGGTGGACCTGCCGCAGTCATGACTGCGGCAGGTCCACCGGAGCCTGGGACGAGCGGACCTGCCGCAGGCATGACTGCGGCGGGTCCCCTCTTCCCGCGGCTCCGGTTGACCTCCCGCAGGCAGGCCTGCGGCAGGTCAACCGGAGCCACGGGACCACGGCACCCGCCGCAGTCATGCCTGCGGGAGCTTAACCGGATCCGCGGGAAGAGGGGACCCGCCGCAGGACCGGGGAAGGGCGGCGCAGCGCACCGCGCTGCTTGGGGCAGCCTGATTTCTAGAGCCGCCCCTGGATACAGGGGTGTATTCTGTCACAGTAATATGTGCCCATCAACTACCACAACCTAAGAGGCTGGACAGCCATATTCTGCATTGGCAGTAGTTCCTGACTGGTCTTAAGGTGTAGCCTAAAGTAGAGTGCAAAGCAGTAACCTGGTCTAGAAGTCACATATTTATGGGTCACTGTGGAGAGGCCAAATCCAAAAGAAAAGGATGCAAATGACTAACCAGATGTTGATGGGTAAAAAAAGCAGCTCTTTGTCTCTGATGCTAGTTGGAATACAAGAATCAATCAGAGATCCAAGAGTACCCTTCAGTAAATTGCAAACCTCTTAGACAAAAAATGCACAAGCACGTTCAATAATAGCAGCAAAAATCACGGTCACACCTTCAAAATCATCCTTCAGTACACTAGCATCAAAGTTGAGTGGGAAACGGTTTTTCTGTCCCATGAAAATTTTCATGATTTCAAAAAATGTCCTGTTCTGCATGGGGGTGAAACCAAGACAGTTTGAAATGTTTAATGAAAAGCCAGAGAGAGAGAGAGACAGTGAGAGACAGCATCAGTCAGTCTCTGGCTTCCTTTCTCAATCTCTCCTGTTGGAGCTATCCCACATTGTATAAATAATTAAATGTTCACTGAACGGGATTAGGCAACACTGACTTGATAGCCTGGTGGTTAGGGCACTCAGCTAGAATGTAGAAGACATGGGTTCAAGTCAGTGAATAGTTAAGACAGAGGGGAACAGTTCCAATAGGAGAAATTGAAAAAACTCTGCCTCAGAACAGCCATAGCCTGGTGGTTTGGGCATTCCCCTAGGATGTGAGAGACAATTGTTCAAATCCCTGCTGTGACTTGCTGGCATACGATGGCGTATATTACATTGGTGGACATGCAGGTGAATGAACCGGTGATGGTGTGGCTGATCTGGTTAGGTCCTGTGATGGTGTTGCTGGTGTAGATATGTGGGCAGAGTTGGCATCGAGGTTTGTTGCATGGATTGGTTCCTGAGTTAGAGTTACTATGGTGCGGTGTGCAGTTACTGGTGAGAATATGCTTCAGGTTGTCTGTGGGTGAGTTCTGGCCTGCCACCTAAGGCCTGTGAAAGTGAAGGATCATTGTCCAGGATGGGTTGTAGATCCCGGATGGACATAATACCAAATGGACTAAAGGTGAAAAATCCACTGCTATCTACATACTACACAGACTAGAGTGAGAGATTATGCCATACTCTATCAAAGAAACTGAGGAACCACTTGACCAGCAAACAGGAAAACATCAAAAAAGAGCATGTCCACCAATGTAATATATGCCAGCAATGCCCCTCTGCTATGTACATCAGCCAAACTGGACAGTCCCTACGGAAAAGGATAAATGGACACAAATCAGATATTAGGAATGGCAATATACAAAAACCTGTAGGAGAACACTTCAGTCTTCCTCGACACACAATAGCAGATTTAAAGTTAGCCATCCTGGTCCTGAAGTTTTTTTGCTGCAGACTTCAAAGAGAAACTGCTGAGCTCCAGTTCATCTACAAATTTGACACCATTAGCGCAGGATTAAACAAAGACTGTGAATGGCTAGCCAACTAGCAGTTTCTCCTCCCTTGGTTTTCACACCTCAACTGCTAGGAGAGGGCCTCATGCTCCCTGATTGAACTAACCTTGTTATCTCCAGCCTGATTCTTGCTTGCATATATATATATATATATATATATATACACACCTGCCCCTGGAAATTTCCACTACATGCATCCGACGAAGTGGGTATTCACCCACGAAAGCTCATGCTCCAATATGTCTGTTAGTCTATAAGGTGCCACAGGACTCTTTGCTGCTTGGAAAGTATAGGAGACCATTTTTATTTCAGAAGGTGGAGAAAGCTACTAGGGGAGAGTGTTGTAGGTTTGATTTTGATAAATACGGAGGAACTGGTTGAAAATTTGAAAGTGGAAGGCAGCTTGGGTGAAAGTGGTCATGGAATGATATAGAGTTATGATTCTAAGGAATGATAGGAGGGAAAACAATACAATAAAGACAGTGGATTTCAAGAAGGCAGACTTTAGCAAACTCAGGGAGTTGGTAGGTAAGATCCCATGGTAAGCAAGTCTAAGGAGAAAAACAGTTCAAAAGAGTTGGCAGTTTTTCAAGGGGACATTATTAAGAGCAAAAGAGCAAACCATTCCACTGCATAAGAAAGATAGGAAGTATGGCAAGAGACCACCAAGGCTTAACCAGGAGATCTTCAATGATCTGAAACTCAAAAAAGAATCCTACAAAAAGTGGAAACGAGGTCAAATTACAAAGGATGAATATAAACAAACAGCACAAGTATGCAGGGATAAAATCAGAAAGGCCATGGCACAAAACAAGATTAAACTAGCTAGACTTAAAGGGTAACAAGAAAACATTCTACAAATACATTACAGCCAAGAGGAAGACCAAGGACAGTGTAGGCCCATTACTCAATGAGCGGGGTAAAACAATAACAGAAAAATGTGGAAATGGCAGAAGTGCTAAACGACTTCTTTGTTTCAGTTTTCACCAAAAAGTTTACTAGTGATTGGGTGTCTAGCATAGTTAATGCCAGTGAAAATGAGGTAGGATCTGAGGCTAAATTAGTGAAAAAACAAGCTAAAAATTACTTAGGCAAGTTAGATGTCTTCAAGTCACCAAGGCCTGATGAAATATGAGGAGATATCTGAGCCATTAGCGCTTATCTTCAAAAAATCATGGAATACGGGACTTCCAGAGGACTGGAAAAGGACAAAGATAGTGCCAATCTATAAAAAAGGTAAATAAAGACAACCCAGGGAATTTGAGACCAGTCAGCTTAACTTCAGTACCTGGAAAGATAGTGGAGAAAATAATCAAGCAACCAATTTGAAAAAACCTAGAAGATAATGAGGTGACAAGTAACAATCAGCATGAATTTGTCAAGAACAAATAATGTAAAACCAACCTAATAGCCTTCTTTGACAGGGTAACAAGCCTTGTGGATAGAAGGAAAGTGGTAAACGTGGTACAACTTGACTTTAGTAAAGCCTTTGATACTGTTTCTCATTACTTTCTCATAATCAAACTAAGGAAATACAACCTAGATGTGTGCGTAATTGGTTGGAAAACCATTCCCAGAGAGTAGTTATCAGTGTTACACAGGCAAGCTGGAAGGTCATATCAAGTGGGATTCTGCAGGGATTGGTCCTGGGTCCAGTTCTGTTCAATATCTTCATCATTAATTTAGATAATGGCACAGAGAGTACACTTATAAAGTTTGCAGATGATACCAAGTTGAGAGGGGTTGCAAGCACTTTGGAGGACAGAATTAAAATTCAAAATGGTCTGGACAAACTGGAGAAATGGTCTGAAGTAAATAGGATGAAATTCAATAAGGACAAATGCAAAGTACTCCACTTAGAAAGGAACAATCAGTTGCACACATACAAAATGGGAAATGACTGCCTAGGAAGGAGTACTGCAGAAAGAGATCTGGGGGTTACAATGGATCACAAGCTAAATATGAGTCAAAAATGTAACGCTATTGCAAAAAAAGCAAACATCATTCTGGGATGTATTAACAGCAGTGTTGTAAGCAAGACATGAGAAGTAATTCTGCTCTACTCCATGCTGATTAGGCCACAACTGGAATATTGTGTCCAGTTCTGGGTGCCACATTTCAGGAAAGGTATGGACAAATTGGAGAAAGTCCAGAGGAGAGCAAAAAAAAAAAACGATTAAATGTCTAGAAAACATGACTTATGAGGGAAGATTGAAAAATTTGTTTAGTCTGGAGAAGAGAAGAGTGAGGAGGGATATGATACCAGTTTTCAAGTACATAAAAGGTTGTTACAAAGAGGAGAGAGAAAAGAAGCAATGGGCTTAAATTGCAGCAAGGAAGGTTTACGTTAGACATTAGGAAAAACTTCCTAACTGTCAGGGTACTTATACACTGGAATAAATTGCCTAGGAAGGCTGTGGAATCTCTGTACTTGGAAGTTTTAAGAGCAGGTTAGACAAACACTTGTCAGGGATGGTCTAGATAATATTTAGTCCTGCCTTGAGTGCAGGGGACTAGACTAGAAGACCTCTCAATGTCCCTTCCACTCCTATGATTCTATATATCTTGGTGCCAATTTTAATACTTCTTTTCAAAGACCACATTCTTTCATCTCAGTGAGGTCTTCAAGAAACATTTCTTTCTTCTTCTGCATCCCTCTTCATTTTCCCCTTCATTCTTGTCTCTGTCACTCTGTAACAGGGTGGCTTGTCCCAAGAGCTAAAGGCCTGGGGCTAGCCAACCCTAGTTACTCGGGAGACACACATGAGCAAGGATCAGCTGATAACCTAATATAGAGCACGAGGAAGCTACTGGAGGATGCTCTGGGACAGCCAGCCAGAATGAAGCTGGAGGGAGAGACAGATTTCAGCAGAGCCTGCCAAGGGAGGGAATTGCTGCTGGGAGCAAGTAGATGCCAGCAGAGAACACTAAGGTATCAGGGGGTGAAATTTAATATGCTAGGAAATTCTAAGTTTACACTTAAAAAAACCAAAATGAAAACCCCACACTGGAAAGTATGGGCATTTACAGTGAAGATAGCCAACTCTGTCCTTATAGCTTCCTGCTCTTCCCCCTTGTATCAGGAAGTAGGACTGCAAGTCTCCCCTCTTGCAGCCTACCAACTTCCTCTCTTTATAGACCCCACCCAGCTCCTCCCCCAGCTGGACTTCATCAGCAAGTAGGCCCTAGCATGCTCTAGGTTTCCTCCAGGTGCAGCCTAAGGTTAATTAGCCAAATTTACCCCTTCAGGCCTTGAGTGGGGTGGACACCCCATCACAGGTACCATTGACAACTATAGTCACAACGCAAAGTGAAAGTTAAGATTCGGGAAAGTGCCCTACCCCGGAGGAAGAAATAAGGGTTCCATCCCTGGAAACCTTCGGGAATGGATTGCAGAGTACTTCCACAAACGTTTCATTGAGATCTCCCAGGAGGATTCAAGGGACTTCCCTGTGTACATAAACAAACTGCTCTGCATGGCCACTCTGCCTAACTCTTCAGGGGAATGAAAAGCAGATAAGGACACTACCTCTCTTTGTTGTACCATTTCCTCTTCTAGTATGGATAAATTAATAAAAAGTTGATAGCTGTGTCCTGTTAAGTTGGGGTTGCCCCTTAGTACATCATTGTAATGGAAATACAATAAGACAGGGTTCCTTCCCCTGCAGAGGGCTCGCACTGCGACTGGACTGTGGTGGAATCTCAAACAGGTTCTGGTTCACGGCATAGCTAGATTTCCCCAGTCTCATGTCCCCCATCCTCCTCTTCCTTTCTACTCCACCTCCTTCTTGTCCTCATTGTTCACACTAAGGGCCTGTGACTCAGGTTTCTTGGTCATATTCAGTATGGCCTGCAGGGTGAGGGTAGGGTCTCCGATAAGTATGGCATACAGCTCTTTGTAAAAGCGGCAAGTCTGCAGATCAGCACCAGATTGACTGCTTGCCTCTCTGGCCTTATGGTGTGCCTGACACAGTCCCCTTGCTTTCATGTGGCACATACCTGTTCTCCTGCATTCCCATGTGCAATCTGGTCATAAATGTCCACATTTCTATGCCTGGTTCGTAGCTGTGCTTGCATAGCCCTTCTCCCCACAAGCCCAGGAGATGCAATATCTCTTGTCTACTCCAAGACAGAGTGTGTCTGGAATGTGTAGCCAGCATGGTCAGCTGGGCACTTGTGCACAACAATGGAGAGCTGCTAGGTGTGCTTGCCAAGCTAGACAATCAGGAAAAGGCATTTCAAAAATGTGCAGGGCATTAAAGGGTAGGGGGGCACTTCTGGTCTCTGTGGCCCCCGGGCACTGGAGTTCACAATTGTGACCAGAGCGGTCATTGTTGGGCATTGTGGGAGAGTTGCTGGAGAACAGTTGACATAGGTAATACAGATTTCAGAGTGGTAGCCGTGTTAGGTAACACAGTGTCTGTACTCACACTGCATTGACCTCAGTACATTGACCATAGCTCAATGCTGCTTGGGGAGGTGGTGTTATTGTTTCGTGAGGCACTCACATCAGTGGGAGACAAATTTAAGTGTAGACACCTCTATGTCGACGAAAGGCGGCTTCCATTGGCCTAACTTTGTAGCGTAGATTAGGCTTAAGAAGGATCTTGTCATGTCTTCCTGACAGAGGAAGAAGACAAAGGAATTTGCATTTTCTTCTCTGACTGAGAGACTATAATTTAAACGGCCTTGGTTACATTTCTGTCTTAGGTTCATTTCAGGTAAGAATTTGATGTTATATGCGCTCATGCCAACACAATATTTTCAACAATTATGCTTGCTGTATGACACATGTTGAAACATTAAATATTTGTAATACTACTATTTTAAAGCTTTGCCAGGTATGTAGACTTGCTTTTGTAAAATAAAAAAAATATGCATAACTTATTTTGAGGGTTGGAGGAGGAAGAGAGCAAAAGTATCCATTTTAATAAATTGAATATAATGCTCTGTAGAAGCTGCTGTATATGCTTAAAATGTGCTTTATACACATTTCAGATAAAATAAATAGATAATTAATTTTGTTTCAATAAAATCATTTGCTCCCCCTCTGAAATAAATCAAGGCAGAGATCAGATGACTGGAGAATCTGAAATATTGCACATGTTGTGAGCACCAATCATCCTCTCTTCTCCTGTCTGTTAAATTTCGGTAGCACTTCATTTCTGCCATTTAATTTATCTGCGCAGTAAGAACTTTCATACATTCCACCTCAAATGACCTCAGCACAACCAGGAGAGCACCCCAGTAAGAGCTGACCCCAGCACAGATCTCTCTGAAGAGAAAGGTCTGTTCAGTGTCACAGGGATAATAAGACAAATACCTTCAAAGCCTACAGCTCTGATTTCCCTGGTTATCTGCTTTCAGTAATCAGATTCTGCAAGGCTGCTACTGTAAGTTGAGCCTGCACTGCTAAGAGTCAGAAGCTGGTTGTTGCAAGACAAAATTGAATTGCAGAGCAGTAGTGCTAACTGCCCCCTTCAACTGCCATTTTGAAGAGGCAAATGGTTTTCACCCAAGGTTTTATCAGAAACTTATTAGGTGTAAAAAAATTCAATTAGCACTTTGAAGTGCTATTTTCTTTATTTGTGAGGCAGCGAAAGAAGACTCAGGGCTTGGCTACACTTGCAAGTTGCAGTGCTGGTAGAGGCTTTCCAGCGCTGCAATTAGTAACCGTCCACACCTGCAAGGCACATCCAGCGCTGCAACTCCCTGGCTGCAACGCTGGCTGTACACCTGGCCAGGTTGGGGTGTAGCGATTGCAGCGCTGGTGATCCAGCGCTGCTCATCAAGTGTGGACACACACCAGCGCTTTTATTGGCCTCCAGGGAATAAGGAGATATCCCAGAATGCTTTTAACTAAATTACTCTCTTTGTTTTGTTATGCAGCCTCTCTTTGTTTTGTTGTGAACTCCGATCAGAGCTCCGTTGAACTGCTTATCTAAAAAACAAACACTGATCACAGCAAACAGGAGCTATCTGTACCTGGCTGTGAACGATCAAATGAGAGGCAAGCAGTTTGCTTGACAGAGAAACAGCGTTGGATGCAGGCTGTTTGCAATTAAGACTAAGGGTTTGCGAACATTTTGTGATTTTTCAATCCAGGGAAGCTAACACACAGTGTTGGCTCCAAAAATCCACTCTCTCTATCTTCCCCGCTCCCTGTCACAGTACACCACAGGGAGTGAGTGAAACAGCGGGGAGTCCGTGTTGGAGGCAGGCTGTTTGCAATTAAGAGTTAAGACTAAGGGCTCGCGAACATTTTTTGATTTTTAAATCCAGGAAGCTAACACACAGTGTTGGCTCCAAAAATCCACTCTCTCTATCTTCCCCGCTCCCTGTCACAGTACACCACCCTCCACCCCCCTCTTTTGAAAAGCATGTTGTTGCCACTTGAATGCTGGGATAGCTGCCCATAATGCAGTACTCCCAACAGCGCTGTAAATGCTGCAAATGTGGCCACACACCAGCGCTGGTAGCTGTGAGTGTGACCACACACCAGCGCTGGCCCTGCACGACCAGCGCTGTAACTCCCAGCGCTGCAACTTTCAAGTGTAGCCAAGCCCTAAGAGAAAACTGACAAAGCTACTAAGAACTGGGGGGGTGTGATGATACTTTATTTTAAATCCTGTCACAAAATTATATCTATTTCTTTCAGGCCCGTTAATTTTTGTGTATTACTGAAATTATTCATTCCTACACTGCACACTTTCTCTTAATTGTGTGATTTATTTTTACCAGCTGGCATGAAAGACTGACACAGCTGGGCCTGGTTCATCACTGGCGTAACTGACTACAGTACTGCACCAGTTATGAATGTGGTCTGTTCTGCATGACAGACTCTTTCCCAGAGCTCATGAAATGAGGGAGAATCTGTGGGAATGGGAAGGTGGGGAAACGGGAGGGGCATTATTATATCTTTTTAAATAAGATAAAAAGACAGAGTAGGTGAATTTCAACCTAGTACTGCATTGTGCAGTGAGATGCACTACAGGGGAGGTTTATGCTTTTCTCTGAGGTGAACTGCATCTGTCTTTGGTTAATCCAGACATGGGCAAACTAGAGTTTGGCATCAATAACAAAATAAGCAATTGGTCATTGTGATGGGGTGTGGTCTTCAGGGGCTGAGCAGGAATTTTCCTGGATCTGCTTCTACAGGCTGCTGTGGCACCAGGTTCTGGAAGTGAAAGGACCTTAATCTCTCTGTGTCCTAGGCCATGTCTACACTACAGTGGCACAGCTATGATGCTGCAACTGTGCAGCTGTAGTGTAGATGCTTGCTGCATCAGAGGAAGGGTTTTTTCCATCGATGTAGGTAATCCATCTCTCCGACAGGCAGCAGCTAGGTCAACAGAAGAATTCTAGTTGTACCTACAGCGGGGCTTAGGTTGAGCTAACATAGCTCAGAGCTCTAAGTGATGGAGCTAGGTCAACTTAAGTTTTAGGTATACACCAGGCCCTAGTTCCACTCTGTAAAATAGGGATAATAATGCCATCTTACATCACAGGGGTGTTATAAAAAGAAATTCTAAAATGTTGTGAACCAGTCAGATACTACAGTGTAGAACATCATAGAAAAGCCTGTTGGGAAATAATACATTAATTCAGTGAAGGGTTCAAATGATATGTAGTAATTAAGGCATAGTGTTACATACTGACTGATGACAATAAAAAGAAATATTGAATGACTACCTGCCAGTGACCACTGTCCATCCTGTGCACTGAACAGGGCAGTGTCCTGTGGAAAAAAACAGTATGTGATCATGTAATTAAAGACTGTATCAGAATGCATATGCACAAGGAAGCCAAATTAAGGTTATATAGGCAGCTCCAATTCTGTCATTTCCCAGCTTTTGAAAACATAATATTTTAATGTATTTTTTTCTGTGTATTTTCTATCTAGTATCATTAATTAAAGAAAAGTTAGCAGCAGTAACACCTTTCTCTAAAAACCAACAAAGGCTGAGGGCTAGAGCCACAAAGGGACGTAACGTAAGCGTGCCATACACTACACATGCTTTGCCAGTCTAGCTCTCCTGATGTAAGCAGAGTCAGGATGAGCCCCACCCTGACATCTGGTGGTAAATTATGGGGAGTGCGGAAAGTGTTGCATTGGTATTTCGGTTATTTGCATGGGCACTCCCAACCCACTTAGCATACCGCAAAGCAGCATGGGATGGTTACTTTCACAGCTGTGGGAGCCCCCAATTTCGTTGTTATTGGGGCAGGAGGAATGAAATGTTGTCACCCTGATTGGGTAACTGGGGAACTACAAAATTGTCTTGTGATGGGGGGTTTCATTGTCAGCTGGATAGCACTTGCTAGATGGGGCACATGGGTTCCAAAACCCATTGAGAAGAGAGAGGCTGGGGACAGATATCTGTACTGGGTGGTGCAGGCTTCTTGTGTGAGCCAGATGCACCAGTTCCACCTGTGCCTCTCTCCACTGTGGAATGTCAGAGTTAATGTTTGATTCCCTTAAGAATCTAGATTCAGGTTACTGAGCTGAACTCACTGGCACTGGGGCTCCCCTACTATGAGCTGGAATGACTAAGAGCTGAAATCACTAAAGAGCTGAACTTGCTGAGAGCACTGAGTACTGTGCTTATGAGTGGGGGAGCCTGAAGCAATACCATGGAGCAGAGCAGCAGCTGGCAGAACGGAGTGGAGCAGTTTGTGCAGCCCTGGGTGAGTGGAGCCAAGCAGCTCGCGAGGACGGCCGGAGCAGATCACAGGACAGCTGGTGGACCAGAGCAGCCCACAGAGCCAGCGGAGCTGAGCGGTGGCGGGGACGGCTGGTGGAAGCAGAACCCCACGAAGAGGCAGGGCAGTTGGCCCCAAACCATGTAAGGTGCCCCTTTTCTACCCAGGCTGGGGAGGGGGACCTCTGCAAAGAGACTCTTGAACTCTGGGGCTGCACTGACCCGGGACAGAGACTTTTGGATTGTGGGACTTTTGGGACTGTGGGTGATTTGGGGGGTTGCTGGACTCAAGGGCCCAGAAAGAAGGACACGGCCCAATTTGCTGGAGTGGGTCTTTGCTCACGGTTTGACCCATGATCTCTAGTTAAGGTATTTTCCAAATTTAATGCTTGTTGTTGTTTATCTTATGTAATTAAACCTTTTCTGCTACACCAAGAGTCTGTGCTTGCGAGAGGGGAAGTATTGCCTCCTTGAGGCGCCCAGGGGTGTGTGTAAGATTTTCCCAGGTCACTGGGTGGGGGCTCGAGCTGGTTTTGCATTATGTTGTGGGGAAGGGACCCCTAGGTATTGAACCCGGCCCTTGCTGCTATCGTTTCGGCCCGGCAGAAGGGTTACATTTTTGGGGGCTCGTCCGGGATACCTGGGTCAGTACCCCTCGCAAGCACATGTTGAGTGTTCCACTGTATTGGGAAATAATTGTGTTTATATTTTGAGGAAATTACTGTTGGTATAATGGCTAATATGTCGGGTCTGATGGGCCCCAGTCCTGCAGCCTCTAGCTCAGGGGCGGCAGCCACAGCCTATGATTGGGCAAAAGCACTGGGGCATATATTGGAAAAGATTGTGCTGGCATATGCTACGTCAAACTCTTGTCGTAAGTTAAGGCTATTTGATGGGAAAGAGGAGTTTGAGCCCTGGTTGGAGCATACCACTGAAATGCTGCGGGAGTGGGCCGTACCCGATGTAGAAAAGCGAAGATGTCTAATAGAGAGCCTTAGTGGCCCAGCACTAGATGTAATTCGCACCCTGAAGCTAATTGACCCTGGGGTTAGTGTGCAGGACTGCCTAAAGGCCCTTGATAATACTTTTGGGAGCGTAGAGAGCCCTGAAGACAGTTACTGTAAATTCCTTGATTCCCGACAGCAAAGGGGTGAGAAAACTTCAGCCTATATACAGAGGCTGGAAAGACTGCTTCAGAGAGCTGTTATGAGGGGAGCAGTGACTGCTGAGCAGATGGATCAGACCAGACTGGCTCAAGTTGTAAGAGGGACTCAGTATCAGAACCCGATCCTACTGCATCTCCGACTAAGAGAACGGCAGGAACATCCCCCAAGTTACTCCCAGCTGATAAAGGAGGTCAGGGAAGAGGAAGAAAGGCAGACTGCCAGTGAGTGTTGGGAAGCCCAAACATTGGAACCAGGCAGCACAACGCCACTGCAAATGGCCAGTGTACTGATGGTGAGCACCACAGAGGAACTTGCCCAACAAATGCAGGTCCTGACGAAACGGATAGCTGAGCTGCAAAGCATGATTGACCGAGCTAAGGTTTCCAGGAATAAGAAGCCTCAGACTGTGACAATGGAGAAGTCAGTATCTAGAGCCACTGTCCCACCCCGGCGAAGGGGGAAAGGACAATTCTTTTGCTACCGGTGTGGTCAGGATGGGCACAGTGCTGCTAACTGCCATAAGGAAGAGAACCCCTCCTTAGTGTATGAAAAGCTGAGGATCAGTTGGGAGAGACCCAGTAGCGGCCAGAAGGTCTGGGGACGGAGACCACCTAGACCTACAGGATTTGAAGATTCCCCCAAAAGAGACCGTCCACCTGGGATCCCTGCAGGACTGATAGGGCCGCGAGCAGAGGTCATGGTGAGGATTGAAGGGGTGGAGTGTAAAGCCGTGCTTGACACTGGATCTCAAGTGACTATTATATTTCAGTCATTCTACCAACAGATGCTTAGGCACCTGCCTATACAGCCACTGACTGGCATTGGTCTGTGTGGCCTCAGCATGGATGAATACCCCTACCAAGGGTATGTCATAGTGCACCTGGAATTCCCAGAGGAGGTTGCTGGGGTAAGGGAAGAGGTAGACACAGCTGCCTTAATATGCCCTGACCTTAAAGGGACCTCTGATGTGTCTGTGCTGATAGGGACCAACTCCAGTCTCTTCAAGGTGCTCGCGGATTACTGCAGACGACGGGCTGGGGACCAGTACCTGAATACCCTGATGATCCATACGCTTTGTGCTGAAGCCTATAGGAAAATTGAGAGTGCTAAAAAGGAGACATCTGAGCTACCGATTGGGGCACTGAAGTACATGGGCACAACCCCCTTAGTAGTGCCCGCAAGGACAGAGCAAGAAGTGCTTGTAATGAGTACCAGGCTGAAAGGCAGTAAAGGGGCACTAGCAATGATAGAGCAGCCAGTTGAAGGAGAGCTCCCGGAAGGAGTGCTGGTCCCCAGTGGAGTCATAACCCTACCTGCTGAAGCCCAGGAAAAGGTGACTATACTGATTGCCAATGAAACAAGTAGAGATATTGTTGTGAAGCAAGGACAAAAGATAGCAGACCTCTTCGAGCCTGAATCAATTGTAAAACCCCAGTGTGAGACTCAAGTTCCGACAATAGACCCAGCAAAGTTTGACTTTGGAGATTCACCATTGTCCGAGGAGTGGAAAGATCGCCTGAGGAGGAAACTTTGTGAAAGACCCAAGGTGTTCTCACTGCATGAGTGGGATGTGGGATGCGCAAAAGGAGTAGAGCACAACATCAGACTACATGACTCCCGACCTTTCAGAGAGAGATCTAGGAGGCTTGCTCTCTCCGAGATGGAAGATGTGCGACAACATCTTCAAGAGCTGGTTGCAAACGGCATCATTACAGAGTCCCGCAGCTCATACGCCTCACCCATTGTGGTGGTACGTAAAAAGAATGGGAAAATCAGGATGTGTATTGACTACCGCACCCTGAACCGCCGTACTGTGGTTGACCAGTACACAATGCCTCGAGTCCAAGATGCCTTAGACTGTTTGCTGGGAAGCCAGTGGTTCTCTGTGTTGGATCTTCGGAGTGGATACTACCAGATCCCTCTGGGTGAAGAAGATAAGGAGAAGACAGCCTTCATCTGCCCATTAGGGTTTTATCAGTTCGAACGCATGCCCCAAGGGATTTCTGGAGCACCTGCCACATTTCAGCGTCTTATGGAGAAAGTTGTGGGAGACATGAATTTACTACAAGTGTTAGTTTATTTAGATGACTTAATTGTGTTTGGAAGAACTTTGGAAGAGCATGAAGAAAGACTTCTTAAAGTGCTTGATAGGTTGGAGGAGTATGGTTTGAAGCTTTCCATTGACAAATGCCAGTTCTGCAGGACCTCAGTGAAGTATGTGGGCCACATCGTGTCCCAAGAGGGTGTGAGTACTGATCCTGATAAAATAGAAGCACTCACTACATGGCCCCGTCCAAGCAACTACAGAGAACTCAAGACTTTCCTTGGGTTTAGTGGCTACTACCGCAGATTCGTGAAAAACTATGCTACAGTTGTAAAACCCCTCAATGATCTTACCAGGGGATATCAGTCCAGCAAGAACAAATCTAAGACCAAGAATAAAGGGCCTTCCGTGCAGAGACACTATGGCCCCTTCGAACCCTTTGGGCCACGGTGGAATGAGAGATGTGAAAGGGCTTTTCGAGAAATCATTACTTGCCTAACTCATGCCCCTGTCCTAGTCTTTGCTGACCCAAGCAAGCCATTTATCCTGCATACTGATGCCAGTTTGGAGGGTCTGGGAGCAGTGCTGTACCAGGAGGTGGAAGGCAAGCGTAAGCCTGTAGCCTTTGCCAGCCGAGGACTGTCTGATAGTGAAACCCGCTATCCCACCCACAAGCTGGAGTTCTTGGCCTTGAAATGGGCCATCACTGAGAAATTTCGAGACTACTTGTATGGTGCTCAGTTCCAGGTGTGGACAGACAACAACCCACTGACTTATGTGTTAACAAGTGCTAAACTGGATGCTACAGGGCAAAGATGGGTGGCCGCTTTGGCTAGCTATGACTTCAGCATTCAATACCGATCAGGGAGAAGCAATATAGACGCAGATGCATTGTCCAGGCGTCCACAAGCACCAGGAGTTGCTGTGATACCCACGGATGGAGTGAGAGCTATTTGCAGTGTGAGTCGCCGAGAGCCGGAGACCCATGAGAGCCTTCATGGATGCGTTGCTGAAGCTTTGGGCCTGCCCCCTGAATGCGTGCCTTCTGCTTCAGTGAACTATATTGCTTTGGACCAATCTCCCTTGCCCGTGCTCAATGCGGCTGACTGGCAGGAAGCCCAGCTGCAAGATATTTCCATTCGTGATACGCTACTTGCCAAAAGGGAGGGGCGAGGCCCAGCTGCGGTTGTTCCACCTACCCCAGAGGGCAAACTACTGTTGAGAGAATGGACCAAGCTAAAACTGATTCAGGGAGTGCTACACCGTGTGACCGCAGACCCTCTACAAAGGCAACGGAACCAACTAGTGCTGCCAAAAGAGTACAGAGGCCTGGCCATGAGGGCCCTGCATGATGACTTTGGACATTTAGGGATGGAGAGGACCCTGGAACTTACCCGCAGTAGGTTCTATTGGCCCCGGATGGCTGAAGATGTTCGCAGGAAATGTGAGACCTGCGCTCGATGTGTCCAAAGGAAAACTCTGCCCACGAGGGCTGCATATCTGAAGAACATCACCAGCAACAAACCTCTGGAGCTGGTTTGCATTGATTTCTTGTCTTTAGAAGTGGACAAGAGGAATATTGGGAACATTCTAGTAGTGACCGACCATTATACGCGATATGCGCAGGCATATCCCACACGTGATCAGAGGGCCACTACTGTCGCTCGAGTACTGTGGGAAAAATATTTCTCAGTTTATGGATTCCCAGCCCGGATACACTCGGATCAGGGACGAGACTTTGAGAGTCACCTTCTAAAGGAGGTGCTGAGGACAGCAGGAATTAAAAAGTCAAGGACAACGCCGTATCACCCGCAGGGTGACCCTCAGCCAGAGAGGTTCAACCGAACTCTGTTAGATATGTTAGGGACTTTGCGGCCAGAGCAGAAGGCAACCTGGAGCCAACATGTTGCATTTCTGGTGCACGCCTACAACGCCACCAAGAACGACGCTACGGGAGTCACCCCATATTTCTTGATGTTTGGGCGAGAACCAAGATTACCCATAGACCTGTGCTTTGGTGTATCCGAGGATGGAGATAGCTATGAAACTCATCAGCAATATGTATCCCGACTACGAGAAAAGCTGCGGGATGCTTATCACTTAGCTGCATCTGCAGCTCGGAAGAATGCAGACCGCAACAAACATCGATATGATGCTAGGGTACGTCTGCAAGAGCTCCAGCCAGGAGACAGAGTCCTGCTGCGAAATTTGGGTATTGCTGGCAAACACAAGATAGCTGACAGATGGAAGGCAATACCTTACTTGGTGATGGAAAAGCTAGGAGACCTGCCGGTCTACAAGATCAAACCTGAAGAGGGTCCAGGGCAGGCAAAGACTGTGCATAGAAACCTTTTGCTCCCTGTGGGGGAATTGGTGGGCAGCCCTTATGAGATGGGCCACAACAGGGCAAGTGGGCAGAATGAAGGTGCTGTACCAAAACCACCTTCCAACATGGACAGGCGGCCCCCTGCAGCTAACCTACCCCTACTCAGCACATCTGAGAGTGAGTCTGAGGAGGAAGACACAACCATGGTGTATCCTAGGATGAAGACAAGATTTCAGTCTCGATCAGCTGAATCAAATGAGAGCACCTCCTCTTCCACCCTAAACCCCATGGCAGAAGTATTTAGGCCTATTCCTGATACCCCTGAGCCACTGGTGGGACCCCCATGTGATGTCACGCCCGGGTTATTGGACAGCGGAGACATACAGGTGGAGGATGTCCTGAGCACCATCAACCCTCCACTGTTAGAACTGGAAATGCAGGGGCCTATGGCAGTATCTGAGGGGGACTCACAGGAAACTTCCCCATCCGTTACTCAAGAGGATGTTCCCCCTGCCACAGCAACAGAGATTCTCAATAGGCGAGACAGGGTAATAAGACCAGTGAAACGATTAACTTATGATGCACCTGGGGTGACTAGTGAGGAGCCAATACATTTAGCACACAGGCTTGTGGAAGCTAAAGTGGGCTATCTGAGGCCGTTTGACGGGGGCCAATAAGTTGGTACAGTAGGGAATGTGATTTATCGGGACGACAAATTCTCGGCTGGGGGGAGGATGTAAGCAGAGTCAGGATGAGCCCCACCCTGACATCTGGTGGTAAATTATGGGGAGTGCGGAAAGTGTTGCATTGGTATTTCGGTTATTTGCATGGGCACTCCCAACCCACTTAGCATACCGCAAAGCAGCATGGGATGGTTACTTTCACAGCTGTGGGAGCCCCCAATTTCGTTGTTATTGGGGCAGGAGGAATGAAATGTTGTCACCCTGATTGGGTAACTGGGGAACTACAAAATTGTCTTGTGATGGGGGGTTTCATTGTCAGCTGGATAGCACTTGCTAGATGGGGCACATGGGTTCCAAAACCCATTGAGAAGAGAGAGGCTGGGGACAGATATCTGTACTGGGTGGTGCAGGCTTCTTGTGTGAGCCAGATGCACCAGTTCCACCTGTGCCTCTCTCCACTGTGGAATGTCAGAGTTAATGTTTGATTCCCTTAAGAATCTAGATTCAGGTTACTGAGCTGAACTCACTGGCACTGGGGCTCCCCTACTATGAGCTGGAATGACTAAGAGCTGAAATCACTAAAGAGCTGAACTTGCTGAGAGCACTGAGTACTGTGCTTATGAGTGGGGGAGCCTGAAGCAATACCATGGAGCAGAGCAGCTGGCAGAACGGAGTGGAGCAGTTTGTGCAGCCCTGGGTGAGTGGAGCCAAGCAGCTCGCGAGGACGGCCGGAGCAGATCACAGGACAGCTGGTGGACCAGAGCAGCCCACAGAGCCAGCGGAGCTGAGCGGTGGCGGGGACGGCTGGTGGAAGCAGAACCCCACGAAGAGGCAGGGCAGTTGGCCCCAAACCATGTAAGGTGCCCCTTTTCTACCCAGGCTGGGGAGGGGGACCTCTGCAAAGAGACTCTTGAACTCTGGGGCTGCACTGACCCGGGACAGAGACTTTTGGATTGTGGGACTTTTGGGACTGTGGGTGATTTGGGGGGTTGCTGGACTCAAGGGCCCAGAAAGAAGGACACGGCCCAATTTGCTGGAGTGGGTCTTTGCTCACGGTTTGACCCATGATCTCTAGTTAAGGTATTTTCCAAATTTAATGCTTGTTGTTGTTTATCTTATGTAATTAAACCTTTTCTGCTACACCAAGAGTCTGTGCTTGCGAGAGGGGAAGTATTGCCTCCTTGAGGCGCCCAGGGGTGTGTGTAAGATTTTCCCAGGTCACTGGGTGGGGGCTCGAGCTGGTTTTGCATTATGTTGTGGGGAAGGGACCCCTAGGTATTGAACCCGGCCCTTGCTGCTATCGTTTCGGCCCGGCAGAAGGGTTACACTAGTATAGCTGTACTGACAGAGCCCTCTAGTGTAGATGCAGTGTATGCTGTCAAGTTTTTCTGCTGGCACAGTAGCACCTTCTATTACAGCATTACAGCTATGCTGACAGAAGCACTCTTCTGTTAGCATAGCTGCAGCTACACTGGGTGTTTTGCTGGCACAGCTATGTTAGCTGGGGGCATCCCTGACTACCACAGCTATGCAGACAAACCTTTTTTAGTGGAGAACCAGCCTTTGGTGTTGCAATGCTCAAGGGTGCAAAACCTACCTCCTAGCCACCTAGTGGAATCCACAGCCCTGAGTTAGGTCCCCTAAACAATGTATGGGGAGATCTAGGCACCTAAGAATGTGATCCACAGAAGCCAACAGGCTGAGTGGGGAATTGCCCAAACTAGCCAATAGGAAATGCCAATGGGAGGGGTGTGGCCTAAGCCCTGCACTTCTCAGGCAGTTAGGCACCCAAAATCGGGGCCAGAGGAAGATACCTATATTTGCTTGGGATTCTCAGCTGTGAACCCTCTCCTAGAGTTGGACGCCTAACCTGTTTTTTGCAAGAAATGTGGGAGGGAAAAAAGGTTTCCATTATAACCTTTAGTCCAGTGGTTAGAGCACTCACCCAAGATGTGAGAATCAGTTGTCCCCCCCATGCCTGATGTGGAGCTGAACATGGCTTCCCTGCCTTTCAGATGTGTGTCCTAACCACTGGACTATAGACCCATTTACATGTTCTGTCTGGCCCAATGCATATTTAATCACTTATACACAGTAGAGCAGCATTAACATGAGAGACAGAGAGAGCCTCACACCAGACTACATTATAATCCAGTAGTTAGGGCACCTCTCCTGAGAGGTGCGTATCCAGGTCCTGCTCCACATCAGACAAAGAGGGGAATGGAACCTGGCTCAGTGTTAAGGTTAAAACCCCAACTGTTTTGTGTGGGTTTAGGCATGCTCTGAGAATGCCCAACGGATCGGGTCCCACTGGCAAGGTACATGGGGAAACGCCTCGTCTGAGGATCCCACTGGGGCTTGGGCATGAAATGTGCCCAGATGCCTAGACTCAGAGGCGCCAATTTATGGTTTTCCCCAGGGGTGCTCAACCCCCACTCTGCCTCCACCCCACCTCTTCCCACCCCCTTCCCAAGCATGCCCCACCCTCCCTCTGCCTCTTCCTGCCACCCCTCCGCCTCCACCCCTCCAGGGTCTCCTGCATGCCGCTGAACAGCTGATTGCCAGCGGACAGGAGATGCTGGTGGGGAGGGGGAGGAGCTGATCAGCTATTTTTTTCCCATGGGTGCTCCAGTCCCGGAGCACCCACGGAGTCAGTGACTATGCCTAGACTGAAGCAGCAGTGTACATGCTGATTGGCAGAAATGTAGATGCTTAGGCTAACTTTAACAGTGGAAACTTAGGTGCACAGGCATTTTAGGCACCTTCAGGATTAGGTGGCAGGTGAGTGGAAATTTGAGGACCTCAGTGGCACCTAAATGTTGGACTTAAGTGCCTTAAATGGCAGTTGGGCACTAAGTCCTTTTGTGGATCTAGCCCTGAGTGTGTTATATAATTAAAGGAAGTACATCCATAACAGAGAGGCATAATTGCAGAAGACTCCAGCTTCCATTATCACCATGTTACAACTGGGTCAGAGTAAATAAACAGCTAATTTAGACTTAAAATAATAGGTTAGAGAAAGTAACTTTGCATGAGCAGAGCCATTTAGAGCCTGAAAAGCCAACAGACAAACTTCACAATTGATATGAACCTGTACTGTAAGCCAGTGTAAATATTTTTTGTTAACTAGAAGTAATGATATAAGTGCAGGATGTTGAAGAAGAAGTTGAGCCTCTACATCTCAATAAATTGCAATTGAGATATGATGTATGATCAGACATTGAAAAAAATAATTATGCTAAGCTAACTTTAATAAAATAAGAATATTCAGAAGAGGTTCCAAATGGCTTTCATTTAGCAAAAATGATCTTTGGTAACAGAGTAAAGAAATAAGTCCATTAATAAACTGAAGGATAACACAATGCCTAGATCCTAATCCTTGAAGAGTCAACAGTACTGTCATCAAACATACTTGGCATAGAGGGAACATTAAGAATGGTTTTAGTTGGATTTAATTTCATAAAATAACATGATAGCCACTATGTGACTCACCAGTGGTGCCAACAAGCAAAAGGTTCATTGTTCTTTACAAGCAACTCCTGTCTCAGACCTGACAAACTCACTGCACCTAGTACACCACTTTCACAGTATTTATCCAGGAAGGGTAGCATGTAAGGTTTCTACTGAAAGCTTGTAACTTATCAATACTTGTAATCATTGTAAGATGTATGTATGGGTAATATTTAAGGAATAATGTAACTATATTGAAAACTATGCCTTATGGTCATAGAGTAAAAGTTAGTCACACAAGAATCATATATCTCAGTAATGGCTCATTAAAGTGGGAGGGAGTTGTTATCCCTCCCTGGTCAGATGGTGATGCAATGCAAGGTTCAGTTGTCCCTTCCTCCATTCCAGAGCAGTCAATGTAAAACCATCAAAGGCAATTGCAAATAATCTAAACCACTTAGAGATATAAAGGAACATTATAACAGACAGAGGATTGCCCTGTCTGTGAATAAAGACAAAAGACTGATTCAGTAGATCCAAGGTGGAGAAAGACACTCTACATCTATTCATTGAGGAGACATCTTGTTGAGGGGAGGTGTTTTATGAAAGATTGGATCTTGGCTTTTGCGAAGCCTGCCAACTCTGCCACAGACTGAATTGGGGGAAGAGGGGAACCTACTTTATTAGATAGGAATGGTAACTATTAAGTGTAGGCCATCCTTTGTGTTTTATGATTTTGTTTTATATTGTTGTTGCCCTGGAATGGAGGGGTGTGTTACCCCAGAATTTGAGCAAGCTAATTGCAACCATTTTGTGTGCACTTAGCCACCATGAATTAATAAAATAGAATACCACATAGTTTAGGGTTAATTTGAACAAGCAGGGTTTCTGGAGGCCAGGTCAAATGCTAGCTGCATGCTTGCAGTTTCTGCTAATCAGAATGAGAGGAGGGGAAAAAAGAGTCAACAAATTGAGACTGAAATAAAATAAGTGGATGGAGATCTTGAGTTTGGGTGTCTTTGATTTAGAAGCTCAGATTGTTAGGAATGTTATGTTGATAAGTAGTTGATTGAAGTTAGGAGAAGTGATGACCCAAGTTGGGGTCACTATGAGTTATGTGTTTTGTAAAAATTAGTTCTAAAAGACTAGATAATAGAGTGTACTTTGGAGCAGTTCTCTAATGCTATCCTGAGAGACTGTTTCCTGACACCATAGTCCCTGGCGGGGAAGCGATCAGCCATGGTTGACCTGCTGCTAATTATTCAATACCATCTCAGATTCTAGGTAATTGTTTGGGATGTTTTAAACCTATAGCTTATGCCTGTCTGTGCTCAAATCTAATAAACTGTAGTTTTAGATAAAAGCATGCTTACTTGCATCAATCTGTCATCAGCCGTAAGTACTGTTTTCCCATTGGTTTATACCTGACACCACCTGGAGTGAAACAGTTAAGTTATGACTGCTTTGGGTTCTGAAAATCATGGGTAACATTGTAATCATTGTTTCTATCAATGATTCTCTCTTGCTTCTAGTGGACCCACTATTCTTTCTTAAACATTCTTTTGTTTTATTATAAGTGCTCATAAGTGCTGTGGAGTGGGGTCTTAAAGTAAAAACTGGTAAACTGGGGTACACACAGCTCCTTTGGGTGCAGAGGATCTGAAGTTTCTGTGAGTTGCCAGTGTGAGGGGCAGGATATCACGGGAACACTTCAAGGGACTTAGGGAATTGGGTGTACCTTCTGTTAACCTCCAAGGCAAAGACAGGGCTGGCATAGCCCAAAGGAGAGTGTTTGAGTGGCTGAAAGGCTGGTGGTGTTAGGGAGCTAACACTCAGCTACCACAGGCAAGACATTCTCTCATTAGAGGTAGGGAGTAACAAGGTGACTCTTAGTCCTGGTTACCCCAAGACTCATCACACACTATTTTATCTTTCACAATTAGTTAGGACTGAAGTTGCATCATGGCAGATGGAAAGGATAACTCTTCTTCTTCTTCACTATGATCTGCATTATAATCCCCTTATAACTGATCTCCGAAGAAGCACATAGATACAAAACAGAGGTTGGTAAAAAATTCCATATTAAACTGGTTTAATGAAACTATTGTCAAAGACAGCAATGATATTTAAACCATGTAAAAGCCATATGAGTCAGAAAGAAAGCTGGGTGAAGTTCATGCCACCTTTCATCAGAGGAAAATGGGAAATCACTTAGAGGCTTAACTTACACACTAAGAAGGATATGATCTGGTCAGTTCTTGAACAGGAAACACTGAAAGACAATCCACGGATGCTGCTGTGAGTGATGTTGGTGATTCAGCAGATGGCAACCTTCCTGCTGAACCAATGTCATAGCATGGGACGGGGGGCTACTGTAATACTGAACGTTTGCAAATGAGACATAGGAGCAAGGTCCTGACCATTTGTGTCATTCTAGATCATACAGTAACTTTTGCAGGTGTAGTAATAATAGCACTGATGTCCTGGACAAATGCCAATTTTGTAAAGTACATTCTGTCTCCTTAAATTTCTCTGCATGGTTACAATGAGCTACTGTGTTATAGAGAATCCACCATACCAGAATCTGAAGTAGGTCCGTCAAGTCCAGTATCCTGTCTCTGGCTATAACCTGCCAGACTTGATGCTCTAGAAGGTGCAGAGCCCCTTAGTAAAGTACCTAGCCAACTACACAATGCCTATTCGGGGAGGAAAGAAATTCCTTCTTGACTCCCTAGCTAATTAGCTTGCACCCTGATGCATAAGATATGAAGTCCCCTTAGGATGCAGAACTCAAATGCTACTGGTAACATATTACCCTGCCTGTTCTACACTGTTGTGCAGTGTATTGTGTGCTCTTAAACAGCTGCAGAGTTCTATAGTATAGGTGGCTGCATTTCAACAAATGGTGAAGTGGTTCATCCATATGTTTTTTATGTGTCCATCTACATATGTAGTGATTTCATTCCTCTCAATTGGTGGAAAGACATTGAGAGCTGGTGGTGCAATAATCTATTATATAACCTTGCATCAAATGAACAGGTACAAATTGGTGTACATGCAGTTCCAATGGTAATTGCCTTCTAAGTGGTTCCGAGGATTGTACTGCTAAACTGTACACTCCTAAGAGTCTGGATCTGCAGTGGCAATATGTTCTGACAACTCCAGTTTTGTACCCTTCCTTGATTTTTATTTTCAGTCTCTCAGCTCTGTTGCTTAGCTGAATGACTATCAAAAGAAGAACTTCAAAGTTCTGGCTTTTCTATGGAGTGACAGTGACCATGGAGATCCAAGATATCTAGTGAGTGAGTGAATGTGTTTGTGTGTGCATGCATGCGTGTACAGACTTAACAAATGAGGAAAATTTATAGTTGGTTCATGTTTTTATTTTGTTGCTGTTTGGAGAAAATAAGAGCCTGTGGTCCTGGTAATAAAGCTGATGGATGTCATTAACTTGTCACAATTTGCTACCATCACTAGTTCATTCCTGGCATAGCAACAGGCAGCAAATTCTGATGAGTAACTCTCACTCTTAAAATTTTGCTACCCAGGATAGAAGTTTGCTGTACAGGTTTAACAGGCTTTTTGTGGTAGCACTTTTTTATGGAGTAGTCTAAATGATGGATTAAAATCAGTGATGTCTGTGAGAGAGGAATCCACACAAAAACCTCCAAGCTGAAGACTGAGGTAAATAGTGGTCACAATATATGCAACAAATGGGCAAGGATATCCCAGGAAGATTTACAGAACAGAGCAGATATACATTCTTTGGCTAGGAAGGTATTAAGTGTTTTGCGATTTCTCTAGTTTCAATCCCTACAAATAAAACATTGGATAAGAATATCAAATTTTACCATTGGATATTTTGATATATTTTGTGACATTCCAACTAGAAATGGGAATTTTCTTTTAAGTGAGATGCATGGCAGCTATACAGACTTACAGATCAGATAAACAAGATAATGCTACACATTTTCAAAGAGGCAGAACTTGGCCATTCTCTTTCCCAGTTCTTGAGACTTGAATAGCTTTTAATAGTCGCTTGTGTTTGTTGTCACTTCACTTGACCAAGGATGTAAAATATTTGATGATACTAGCCATGCCTGTCCACAATCTATTTTGTCCTTAAGAACAACCCTCAGGCTAGAAAAAGAATCCTATTCTCAGGCTGCCAGAGACAACCAAAACCTCATCCAAACCTAAGACAGAAAATATATTGCCTCTATATAAATCCATGGTACACCTACATATTGAATACTGCATGCAGATGTGGTTGCCCCATCTCAAAAGAGATATATTGGAATTGGTAAAGGTACAGAAAAGGACAACAAAAATGATTAAGGGTGTGGAACAACTTCTAAATGAGGAGAGAGATTAATAAGACTGGGACTTTTCAGCTTGGAAAAGAGATGACTGGGGGGTATGATAGAGGTCTATAAAATCATGACTGGTGTGGAGAAAGTAAATAAGTGTTATTTACTTTCTCTCGTAACACAAGAACTAGGGGGTCACCAAATGAAATTAATAGGAAGCAGATTTAAAACAAACAAAAGGAAGTATTTCTTCACACAACACACAGTCAATCTGTGGAACTCATTGCCAGGGGATGTTATTAAGGCCAAGACTATAACAGGGTTCAAAAAAAGAACTAGATAAATTCATGGAGGATAGGTCCATCAATGGCTATTAGCCAGGATGGGCAGGGATGGTGTCCCTAGCTTCTGTTTGCCAGAAGCTGGGAATGGGCAACAGGGGGATCACTTGATGATTACCTGTTCTGTTCATTCCCTCTGAAGCACCTGGAATTGGCCACGGCCAGAAGATAGAAGACCTCTGGTCTGACCCAATATGGCTGTTATTATACAAGCGAAACAGGCAGCTGATTTTCATTTCTAGATCCCTTTTGCTGTCTCCACTCTATGCCCCATCTCCCTTATACATACTCAGACTCCCTTCTTCTATCTCACACCTATGTCACATACTCTATTCTGCTCTCATACCCTACCCTTCTTCTCACTTACACATACCCAGATCACTTTCTCCTCATTCACATACACAAATACCCCCCACTATGTATATCTAGATCTTTACAAAGGCCCCATTGCCTTTTTAGCTGAGGTCTCACAAGGATTTAAAAAAAACCTCACAAATGCAGTCTCGCTATTCTCCCACCTATAGAGGAAACAGTTTGATTAATTTATAGACTTGTGCATGTCTTGTGTGTCAATATGGGTGTGAGTGAAGGAAGAACCTATTGTAGAAAAGCTAAGTTAAAGAGATGAGTTTTGCATTCAGTCCTAAATACGGTGAGGTGCCAGGTCATTCTTATCATTGCTGGGATGAGGCCCAGAGTAGAGTGACCAGATAACAAGTGTGAAAAATCAGGACACGTTTTTTTCCAGGGGGGATGGAGCGGGATAGTTGCATGTGTAAGACAAAGCCCCTATTGTCTTTGTCCCGGTATCATTGGGATGTCTGGTCGCTCTAGGCCCAGCTCTCCTGGGGGGTCTGTCCCTTACCGGGCCACTCTGGGGCCTCCTCATCTCTGGGAAGCTGCACAGCCCCGGTGGAGTGGAGCTGTGTGGGAAGGAATCGCTGTCCAGGGAGAACTGAGCGCTCAGGTAGCCGGGGCTGGGCCCACGGAAGCCTTTCGATGGCAGTGCAGCAAACGTGGCACCCTGGGCACGAAAAGGGAGGGGTGCCCGGCGCTGCTAACTGCCCGGCTGCTGAACTTGTATCCCTAGTGACCCCCCCAACCCCCTTCTCCCTCCCTCGGTTCCCCTCGTCACCCCGCCCCCTACAACCCCGCCCCTGTCCTCTCCGCTCCGGCCCGGAGGCGGGGCCGGCCCGTAGGGGCGGGCTCCGGCGCTGGGACTGGGAACCGCTCGGACCCAAGGGGGCGGCGGCTCCTTCTCAGCGGCTGGCGCTCTGAACGGCGGCAGCAGCAGCAGCAGCAGCATGAGCGGGCCGGAGAGCGGCGGGGGGCCGGGGCTGCCGCCGCTGCCCAAGAGCCTGAGCGGGCTGCTGAACTCCTCCTCGGGCGGCGGCGGGCGCTGGCGGGACCTGGAGCGGCTCTACGCGCAGAAATCCCGCATCCAGGACGAGCTGAGCCGGGGGCGGGCGAGCAGCGGCGGCGGCCGAGGCTCCCCCCGGCCGCCCAACCTGGACGCGGCGCTGGCCCTGCTCCGCAAAGAGATGGTGAGTGAGGGCTGCGGGGGCTCGTCCCGCACCGCAGAGCCCCCGGGGGAGCTCCCGCCCGACCCCCCCACGCAGCTGCCGGCCCGCTGGGGAGGAAATCACGCCCCGCCGCCTAGAAAGCGCCGCACGCGGAACTGGGAGTGAGGCCCCCACCGAGCGCCCCGCCGGTCTAGCCGCGGCCGTGCTGGGGTGGGGCTGGAGTTTGGTCGCATGAAGGAGGCAGTGGATGGGGCCCCACCGGCGGCGGAGCGGGGGGCGCCTGGTCTGAGGCTCGCACTGGGGGAAAGGTGTGGGCATGAGATTTTGTAGCTGGGCCCATGGGTGCTGGGGTTGTTGCCGCACCTCTGGCTTGAAGTGGTTTCCATCATAGCTGGGGTTTACAGTTTGGTTGGATGGCTCTCAGCAACCCCCCCCCCCCATACAAGTTCCAGCACCCCTGGCCGGAACAACTGTTAGTTGGATCAGACCCTGTGCTCGCTGACGCTGGGGGGTGGCCACGTCCAGAGTCAGCCTCGCCAAACCCCCCCCCCCCATTGTTTTTAAAAAGCCATTGCATGAAAACAGGGTCCAAGCGGCTTAAGCTTTTAAGGCTTGTGGTGGCTAAAGTATCCACATTAGTTTTGAAAATGAGGTCAGCTCCTAAATCACTGATATTTTCAGGAGACTATTACCCTGTGCGCTCTCCAAGTAGCATAAATACAATGTAAATCAAGCAACTGAAGTAGTTTCTACAGAGGCATAATAATACTAAAAAAAGTTATGAACACCCATAATAGTTACTTTGTGGGATAAATTAAGGCTGTAAATATTTAACATCTCCATCCCTACCACAGACCAAGGGATTGTGAGGAAAGTATGCTTTTTGTGGTGCATCACAATAAGGATTAATATACTTTTGTCTGAATGCAAATGACCCACCACGCCAGAGAAATTTCCAGGCTCTCTTTAGCCACAGCTAAAATACACTTTCAAAATGCACCCTTAGTTCAGTTTTTTTTTTCCAGTTTAGGCCCATTTCCATGCCCCTCTCTTTCTTCCTTCTGCTCTATTGAAAATATTTGTTTTTTAAATATTTTCCCCCGTGTTTAGAGTTGATTTAGGAAACACTTTTGCTGGAATTCTTTTCTCCTCCAGTCAAGTATTTTTGAAAATGCTTGATACAGTGATCAAGGCTGCCAAACAAACACACAAACAAAAAAAGTGTCTGAGTATTCAAATGATAAGTTTCTTGTGCGGTTTCAGTGAGAGGAAATCTGTTAATGTAGCAGATAGAGGTGTACTAACTCTGCTCAAGCTGTCTTGCTAACAATAGCAGCATTGCAGGGGGTAGTATGGGTGATGGCTTAGGCTAGCTGCCTGAGTATGTTCCCTGGAGAGTCTGGGTGGATTTGTACTCAGGTGGCTAGGCTGAGCCCTATCCACACTACCCTGGCTATGCTGCTATTTTTAGTGTGCTAGCTTGAGCAGAGTTAGCACACATCTGTCTACTGGAGCTGGGAAGCATGCTCCCAAGTGCTGAGTAGACATTCTTAATATTACTTTTTTCTCTGAGAATTGGAGTGTTTTGGGCTCTTGCTGCTTTGCAAAGGGCTGTAGATAGGGCAAAATCCATGACTGATCATTGGTTTAAACAGGGTTGCATCAGTGTTAGAATTATTAATATTTGAAATTATTAATATTGATGTGGGAAACCACCAAACATAAACTTAACCATAAAATCCTTTATTAAGGCCAAATGGTATTTATAGAATTGCTCTAAACATGCCTAAAAAGCCTAACTAATAAGCAATTTACTACATCCAAACAGTAACAAACCACTTATAAGCATTTGATCAAGATACTTACAAATGGGCTAAATCCACGGGTGCTTAGACCCATATTGGTCAGCTCTAATGTGGTCAGGCAAGAATTGGCAATGCATCCTTGAAGAGTTTATACCTTTTGACAAACAAGTGATGTCATTGCTAAATTACTGACTTCACCCTTATTTCCTGTCTTAATCCAAAACAGGTTTACAGCTTCCTTTCTTCCCACGGCCTTATCTTCTCCCCCCCCCCCCCCCCCCACTCCTTGTTTGCCAGCAGAACAGTGGGATGATTTGAGCTTGTTTCTTTTAAGACAATTTTTCTTTTCTTTGTCTTGTTACTGCAGCTCTTTATAGTTAGTTTGGAACCATACATCCTTTCTACACTACAAGCAATGCTACTTATTCTCATGGCTTTATTTTACTTGCTGATTGGGGCCTTCTCCCTCCTAGCCACAAACTGTAAAGCAAATATGTTATTTTCTTAACCAAACTTAAGCTAACTCGAGTTCTTTAATTTTATACTTATCCACAATCAGTGATGTTTGTTTTGTCTGATAAGGTGTTGCTGCCAGCCTGTAGAATGCTCCTCCTCGATATACTAAGAAGATATTTTTAAATGCTAAAATCTTATTCTGTCACAACAAAAATGTTTGAACAACATTAGTGTCTTGAATTTCATGTTGCAGATATCAATTTGTATTGACATAGAGCAATCATTTTTAGGTGGTTGTCAGATTCATTGTATCTCCATGGCCTGCAAACACTGTTTCAGCAATGTTCTAAAGGGCAGCAGGAAAAAATTCTCAGTTTTTCATAATATGTATAATTCCTGATTTCAGAAAGTGTTAGAAATTTGGTCTTTGGATGGAAAATCAAGTGACATGCACATCACATGGCTTAAATTAGAATATCTCTTTGATGCTGTAGATAGAATATCCTTAGTGATAATCTGGTTAATTAAATCTTTTGAGGAGTAAATATTTTACCCAGTAGAACATATCTCCAGTTGAGGTGCAGTTGTTGACAGACAAATTCAGGAGTCTCTAACATTTTAGTAATAGGCCACCAATTTTCTGTTGGACAGGTAATACTATAATATAACTAATATTCTACAAACTTAATTTTTTTACATTTTACTAAATTAAAATAATATTGCGCATGTTTTTGATGTTTAAACAGTGGAAAAGGGCTTGTGGTAAGATTTTAATGTCAACATGGGGAAAAAATACTGTATGTACCAGCATTCTTCCCTCCATACTCAAATGAAGTTCTCTGAATGGATTTTGAAGGGGACAATGGTAGATATAGAAAGGAGTAAGGTTTTTGTTTTTTTCAGGGGGGGAGGGGGGAGACCCTCTCTGAACTGTCATTTGAGTAAGGAGTAGGTACAGTGATGACTTTCACTATGCCTTTTGCCGTGTCTACTATGAACACTTTGAATGAGCGAACTTTTTCACCATACAAGATCAGCATGTGTTAGCAAAAGTCTGAAGAAATGCAGAATCAGTGGTCTCATTGCCAAGAGCCAGAGACTGTGTTTTTATCTTTCTTGATAGATCTGTTTACTTTGTTTGTCTGAGATATGGAACAAATACAGAAAAACAAGGTATTAACAATTGTTAGGTTTCAGAATAGCAGCTGTGTTAGTCTGTATCCGCAAAAATAACAGGAGTACTTGTGGCACTTAGAGACTAACAAATTTATTTGAGCATAATAAATTTGTTAGTCTCTAAGGTGCCACAGGTACTCCTGTTCTTTTAACAATTGTTAGTACTTTATTAGTAAAGATATATTAGCCCTTTGTGTTTAAGAAGTTCTCTCTGTCTATAGTGGTTCTAGAAAATATAGCACAAAATCATGGACTACATACTGGCTTTGTCTCTGTGCACAGGTTCTACTGAATATGAAAGATGCTGAGTGTCTAGGTTTGAGCCATAAATTGACAATAAAATAGTGATTATGAGAGATTGTACTACATTAAAATTAAACCTGCCTTTACCTCGTTGAACAAAACAAACAGTGAAAAACAATAATTATTAGAATGTCTATTCTAGTCCATTTCCCAGCTAGTGCAGAATTTGTCTTTACAGAATGTTCCCAAGCGTGTTTAGCTGAAACTCTCATTCCATTGGTAAGGACTCCATTACTTCCAATAAGACACAGACCTGATTGTCTAGAATCTTTTTCTGTTCTCCAGCCTAAAGGTTTCCTTGTTCAGCTTCAACTCACCACTTCTAATTATTGTTCCCTGAACAATTCTTAACCTCAATGTTGATGCCCTTCAAATATTTGTAGATACTATTCACCTCTGATGTAAGATTGCCTAACCTTTCCTCTGTGTACGTACATGTAGTAGCCTCAGAACATCCTGCTTGCATGCTTGCTTGGGGTGAGTAATTTGTTTTGATTGCTAGTTGCCATCTTAAGGATGTAGACTTTGCCTGGGCTGCTAAATATTCATTAGCCTTGCAAGGCTGAATAAGATCTTATACTGTGATTTGAGCGGAGTAGGGGTTTAAATTGAGCCACAGGTATCCCACTCTTCTTTTCTCAGTCATGCTTATTCCCTGGAGGGCAGTTGCATTAGTGCTGCTGCTTTTGCACATCGTGCTTCTTTGCCAGGGCTGAGAGAAACAGAGGAGAGAAAATGACGTGCTCCTGATCCTGCTTCACTTTTTGATGGGAGAAAAGTTTGGTGCTGGGGTAGCAGCACATGGACAACACCAGGGGAGGGGGAAAAGGAGGGGGCAGCAGCTAGAGGAAATAATGAAGATGGGGAAGAAAAACAGATGTGAAGGTTATGAGGGAGATGTGGCAGTGGTCTAGTGACATCTAACTTGAGAACTGATGTCCAGCTTTCTTTAAGTAGAGGGAAGCTGTTTGTGGGACATTATTTTATCCCTTCCTTCACTTCAGAAATGGAGGACCCCAAACAAAGAGCTAATCCTGTCTTGCTTTTATCTTGTTTACCCATGTGTTGTATCTACCCATCCTCTCTTCAGGTATTTAAATCGTAAGATCTCTGGGGCAGGCACTGTCTTTTTGTTTAGTGTACAGTACCTAGCATAGTGGGGTCTTGATTTCTGATTTAGGCCTCTATGTACGACCACAATACAAATAATAAATATATTTTCCCTTTCTCCAATTATTAGTTATGGTAAATTTCTTCCCTGGGACTAAACCTCATTAGGCACTATGTGTCAACCTAATTTTTGTTTTCAGAAATTGGTAGGTATGGCAGTTCACTTAAATTTTAGCTGTGTAGCATTTTTAACATATCGCAAATAAAGGAGATGTTTGGTTTGAGCATTTCCTTTCGTCAGCTGAATACTCTTAAAGGTATATTGGCACTTCAATGCCAGAGTGAGGAAATTCTTACATATTAAATGGCTAGCTCTGTTTTTCTCCCCTCTGGTCTCTGCCTGTTTTGTACCTGACGGGCACGTGTACGCTTGCCCACACACCGATACATGGTAACTTTAATTCATGTAATTCTGGTGCCCTAGCTACATGGGGAAAGGTCAGCTCCTCCCACTGCTCAAGTCTGATCTGTCCAGGTTGTCTAGGGTAAAATTTTCAAAAGTACATAAATCACTTGTTTAAAATAGGACTTCAACTCTTAACCACTTAAATGCTTTTGAAAAATTTACCCTTAGTCCTGGACTCTTTCTGAGAAGTTGGCACGTGAGGCAGCTGACTTATGCTGTAGCCCTCTGTCAGGGCAAACAAATCAATGTAACACAGTCCAGCAGGCTACTTGAAGGCAATTAATAGCTACAATCTCCTGAGCAGTGGGATAAATGTATACACCATAGCTTCCAGTCCTGCAAACTTCTAGAATGCTTTGATGTGGGTACTCAGTAGCTTGATTTTTATACTCCCTGGGTTATACAGATTTGAGAACTTTTTGGTTACACTCTAACCTCATTGGTCCTGAATTTCTGAAACAGAATAGCATCTTGCACACAGTCTGTGTAAGGAAGATGAGTAAATGGGACGGATGTGGTCGCATCTGTAAATCTATCTTGAGCATCACAGGGCGTACAAAGTGTTTGAGTTCTCTTACATTGCAGCACACCTGTCTAGGGTTGCACAGCTTTTTGCCCAGTAAACAGGGCATGGTAACATGACTGAATCACGAGGAATGCTTTGCCACATTTTATACCATGGAACACAGCTTTCTCCACAGCTCTTTCATCTGGTTTATTCAGTGGGGTGGATATGGCCTTCCTAAGTACATTCATTAAGCTGCCATATTGCATAATTGTTCAAGATGACACACAACTCATCCTCTGAACCTGAGTAGCTGTGGGGAAAAGTGTGCAAGTGCCACCATATTGCAGTCAAATCACATTTGAAATACCAACATGTCTTTATTTTTTCCCTCCATCAGGTTGGCCTTCGGCAGCTGGATATGTCATTGCTATGTCAACTGTACTCCCTTTATGAATCAATACAAGAATACAAAGGGGCATGCCAAGCTGTATCTAGTGCAGACTGCACGTATGCTTTGGAAAATGGCTTTTTTGATGAAGAAGAGGAATATTTCTAGGAACAACACAGCAGGGACAAAAGTGCATGGATCAGTCTTTCACCCTGTGTCTCCCATTTCCAAGAAAGATTGGAGACTGGAATCTATCTAGACATCTCTTCTTGTGGGGTACACCCCCGCTACCTTACCTGTTGTTAAACTCATTTATTTTTGGCAGACTGTCAATACAAGTTACACATGCATAAGCAACTTCTGGAAAGTGACGTGCTACACGTTTTGAGGAGTCCTCCAGCATGTTTGACAGGTGGTATCATTTTTAATTTGCAGGCTGGGTGTTTCCAACCTACAGATTTTTGGCAAGTAACTTGCAGCTATAATTTTGATCAAGAGGGTGATAACATCCTGAGTATTCTAATAACTCTTTCCTAATTGTAGTGTGAATAACTATGGATGGTATGTGTTTGTCAACAGTACAGATAAATACTGTTTGAAGAAATGATTTGATATACACATTCCAAGCTGTACTAAGCTAGTCTGTTCTTATCAGCCATGTTACTTAACTCCAGTTCTGCACTGGGTGGATTGTTTACACAATTTCTCACATATGTCTTTCCCCCTCTCTACATAAAACCATATTTTGCCATGTTCTTTTCCTCCTAGCCCAAAAGCTATATGTATGCTAGTGAATGTTATCAGTACCTTTTTTTCCTGCTGATCTAATTCACTTTCTTAGTGCTACCAAGGGGCTATAACTTTTACATTGACTTTTAGAGATGTCTTGCATAAACATAGTTCTGTGACTGCTTACATATGTTTCAAAATGGTTTACTCAGCTTTTACTGTATTGAATAGTAAAAGCATAGGTTCAGTCAGTCTGTCGGCCACTGTGTGGCTTGTAATAAGCCAAACTCTTATGCAAGTGTTTTCAGTCGCATGAAGATGAAGTATCAGGAAACCTTTAATACAAGATACTGGGACAAACTGCAATATTTTGTACTGGGTGAACTTTTTTTCTGGAAGGTAACCTTCAACTTAAAAAAAAAACAAAAAAAAAACCCCTACAAAATAAGTATATTGGGAGTATAGTTTGCATATGTTAATACTTTTGATACTACCATATTTGCTTACAACTAAGCTTGAAGTTTAATTTTTTTGTTTTGTTTTCAGTGCTTTTTAAAGCATTACACTACATTTATTATGATTTAATAGTGCAAGTGTGTGTGTGTGCATGTGTGTAATATTTAATGTGTTCAACATGTATCTGGGAGTAGCCAGCTCTTTGCACCATTTTTAAGTAAAACAGCAGTGTTCAACATAGCTAATTCCCTTTAAATTTAGAAATTTAAATTTGTAAAATTCTGACAGACTTTGATACAGTCTAATAATTTGGACTGCCTTGAGAAGAAAGGGAGAGAACAACTAATACATTTTGGACAATTTAAGTAGTTTAAATATTATAAACTTTCTGGTTTCCATCAGTGAAAGGACAAACTTCCAGGAATCAGTGGTTTATTAAGGTGTTCACTTGACTATCTCAAATTACACTTTTAGAGAAGCTGTCCTGAACTTAGGATTTGTAAAATGCTTACCTTGGAATACCACACTTCACTAGCTATGCTGAAGGCTGGTTGTAAAGGAAAATGACACTGTACACTTGGGCAGTATACGGTGTCTTAAAGCAATTATTGTAGATGTAGTATCTGTGAGCCTTTGGAAGACAAATTCCCACATTGTAGCTACATTTTTGACCTCTGAACTAAGTCTTGTGTTGCGTCAGTATAGAGATGCCTTAACTGGCTGCAGTTTCTGTTTTAAAAACAGAGTGACCTTAAGGGCCTATTCTTCAAAGGATGTTTGCCTGGTTCATGTGTCTGGCACACATTTAACTTACACCCAGGATCACAGATCCAATTCTGCAGGTAGTTCCCTATTTAACTGTCAACAAAAGCTAGCATTGTATAATGTGTTGCATTGACATAAGTGAAGATAGTTTAGGTTGCTGTTTGTGTGTATTCTCCTTTAAACTGTGATAGTAATGGAATGTAAACTCTACACAAGTAGAGCTGCTGTATAGGAAAAAGCTATTTCATGTGCAGTAATTTGTGTTTTTACCTCTTTAAATGTGTACTACATTTAAAAAAAAATAATTTCTGACCTAATTCACTCAGTAAGGCATAAGTGAAAAATGAAAGAATGGAGTTCTATAAGTTTCATATAGCAAACTTAGTAATCAAAAAGACAACTTCTGTATTTAGAAAATTCTCATGTTTGTGTATATATTCAGCACTTGTACCCTTTTCACCATGGTTAGTCTTCCAAATGTATTAAATGTAATAATTTGGATACAACTTGCTATACTCTTGGCATTAAAAAAACTTGTCCTATTCTATTTACATCCCCCTCTTCTCCTGACCCATCCCAAAAATAAAAACGTGTGTCATAAAATGTAAAGTTGCATGAATGTTTGTTCGTTGTACTGAATTTCAAAAATATTCAGTTCTAGGAACAATGTTTTCCTCCTATATACTGAAGCGTAAGCCATGTTCTGGTCATAATGGAAAGCACATTATATGGATATAGAATATGTATATTTATTTGGAATAGGAATGCTCCAGTATTCTGGTTGTTGTTTTCAAATTAAAACAGACATAGATTTTTTTTTTACCTGTAATTTAAGGGTCCAATCCTGCAAACACATGTAAATCAGTTTACTGATGGATGAAGTCCTAATGACTTCACTGGGACAGTGCTCATGAACAAGATCACTCGTGCATGTTTTTGCATAACTTGCCCTAATAGAGCAACTTCCTCCACAGAAGCAATTTGGCTTACGAGCAAATGATGGCTTGATGATGTCTCTCTACCTTTCAAAGCATACAAAGTTTTCAGTAGAGCCCTGCAGCGGGACTGGGATCCTGCGGGTACTAGATGGACCCACTGCCATAATAGTGAGAGTGTTTCATGAATTTTTATCCCAATGCAGGAGCGGGTGTGAGTGGGTATTGCAGGGCGAGACAGGAGGAGGATTAAAAAAAATTGTTCCACATAGGGCTCTAGTTTTGAGCACAAATGAATTTTTGGACTGTATTCTTGTGTCTCAATGTTCACTTTAGAAAAAATTTGAAACTATTAGGTAAGTCTTGTAGCACCTTTAATTCTAAAGGATCCAAAAGTGTTTTACAAATTTGAGTATTGTGTAGCTAAACACAACTGCACCAGCTGTGACTACATTTCAGAAGTCAATAGCCAGCTAGTCCACTGCACAGTAACAATTTGGCTATACCTTTTGAAAAGTGCCATGCAATCTCTGATGTCTACCCAGAGCAGCTGAGACCTTTTGTTTTTACGGTTCCACTGGAATGGCACCACTTTATGATACCCTTTTATCTACATTGGAAGGATGTTGGACTTTTGAACTTCTATGCATGGTCATTTCTAGAGATTTCAGAACAGTTGTGGTCCCTGCTCCTAAGGCTTTCTATATCAAATGCAGAACTGTAAGCTAGACAAAGGAGGGTAGGGAGAAGCAGGTTGAGGGTTAAAACCAAATACTTGTATTTATATAGTGAGCATACAGTGTTGCAGGGATTTCTACACCTGATATATTTAGATCACTAAGCCATACCTCTCTCCCAAGTTATCTGACTAGATAAACTGAACGGGTGCAGTACCTTTGTGTGAGAGATGCTGCCAGCTCAAACCACACGACAAAGCTTTTCCCATTCATTTCCCTATTTCCATCTTTAATTATATGTTACCTTTTTGAAGGACGTTCTTGAGGAAACTCATAAATTGTCTGTAATACCCTCACATGTTTCTGTCAGGCTTTTAGCAGATGGATTTGTTGCAGCCCTCAATTCTTTCTCCCTACATACCAAAAAATAAAGCTGAAATGAACATAGCTGACTTACAGCTACTTGTAGAATGTCTTCTTATGGCAAAATACTTTAAGGTCACTAGAAGTAGGACTGAGCCCCTGACTTGCAGAGCCAGCAAAATTTAAGCTAGTGGTTAAAAAGAAAAACAGCAGCGACTAGTTGCAGTGAAACAAATATTTACTAGGTCAGTATAGAAATGATTAACTTGTACAGTATCTTTGAGTGTAATAAGCTCTATTATTTCACAATATATTTTACTCTAAGGAAATTAAAAGTTAAGACACCTACTACATACTTTCTTCCCGTCCACAAATAATGTAAATCCCAACTAGGTGATAAAACAGGGTGTGGTAGAAAGTCAGCATCCCTCTGGAGCAAACTTAAGACTGGCATATGATATTTGGAATACTTAAGTCACAAAGGAGAATTTTTCAGAAACTCATGAATGGTGGAAAGAAAGGGATTATAGTTGAAACACTTTACAACCTTACTAACAGTGTTTCCTACCGGGTGAACACTGAAGTTATAACTATATTTGTCCTGCAAGTTCTTTTTACTAACTTATTCTGGCATATGCCTTCTGATGGTCCAAGCAGTGAGTTGGATGCTGAGTAAATGATGTATCCCCTATCACGGCAGTGTCATCCAGAGCTGTCAAGCACTTCCATTCAGCATCAGGAGGATAAAAAGGGCAGTCCATAAGCATAGCTTGAGCTCCTCTGGGGCAGGGTGGGGAGCTCAAGAAGCCTCAGCAATAGTTAACCCCACCCCGGTGACCACAATAGAGCCTGCCATACAAAGAAGGATCTTTTGGTTCATATAATTGTTCTCAGGGGGCATGTGAGAGCTGAGCCAGAGAGACGAGGGGACTCAGATCTGCCAAGAAATGCACCTCTGATCCAAAATACAATCCTGCACCACCTGTTGCTGCTGTTCTGATGTACTGTCAGAGAGGCTCAACTTTTTCAGAACAGGAGTGTCTTGACTTCACCCACGAAAGCTCATGCTCCAAAACATGTGTTACTCTATAAGATGCCACAGGATTCTTTGCTGTCTTGACTTTAGCTGGGATTTTGATGTGGCTTTGAGATGAAATTATGAAGTAAGCTGTCTTGATAGTTTACCACATATAATAATGTGGCCAGGGCCCTGCCTTCACACCTCGCTGCCAGGGGAGCATGGTAGTCAGGACTAGAAGGTTGAAAATGAGTTGTCCGGGTTGCACCGATGATATGAAGGGCAGTGTTGATCACTGAGCTTTCCACAATGATGTCTGGAGCCCCATGTGGCTGCACAGTATTTGGCAGGTGCAATAATTAGGACATTGGAAGATGTCTATAAGGTTGCAGCACTTCCGCACTATGAGTTGCCAACAAGAGGAGTGTGACTCTCAACTGGATTTTAGGGCGTGTCTTCTTTGAAAAGTACTTAGTCAAGATCAGGTAACAGATGGGACTCCAGTGCCTCAAGCTCCTTCTGGCTCTTGCCAGGTAGGTGCCATTAGTGTACATGAACTTAGCTGCCTAGGTGGGCGGCGGCAGGGCAGCTATATATATTAAAGAGCATTGGCACTAGTACAGATCTCTCGGGAAGTCTGTTGTTCATACAATATGGGCACCTTGAACCATCTCCACACTTGATGATCACTGTTCTGTTATAAATGAGCTGCATAATAAAATCTACACTTTTCTTGTCCAGGATGATAAAGTATAATTTTAGCTTATTGGCAGTTTGTTTTACTAACTGAATAAGGTAAAAGCAATTTATATTTCCAAGACTACAAGAAAGGGAAAAGTATAAATGTTTAACCTCTTACTACCCAGAGGTGGACAGTTTTTCTGCCTTAGTGAAATATCTTGAGGGTAATATTCCATTGCCGAATCTCCACCTTTAAAAGAAAAAAGATCCCCTCCACTTAGCAGTTTTACAGACTCATCAGCTATGAGTTGACACTGGTTAAAAATGAAAAGAGTAATTAAGGCTTCTGTTACTAAGGCTATGTCTACACTTACAAGCTTACAGTGGCACAGCTGTACTAATACAGCTGTTCTGTATGGGTGCTCATGTAGACTTGTTATACCAACGGGAGAGAGCTCTTCCATCTACATAAAACCAGCTCAATGAGCGGCGGTAGCTGTGTTGGCGGGAAACCGTCTCTTGCCTACATAACGCTGTGCACACAAGCGTTTATGCCAGCAAGACTTATGTCGTTCACATCCCTGTGTGACAAAAGTTTTGCTGACATAAGTGCTAATATAGACATGGCCTAAGTTACTTTTTGATTTTATGAAGCGTACAAAAGTAACAGTAGAAGCCATAAATGTCGCATTGTTAAATTACTATTTAGTTGCTTTGAAATGTTCTCCATCACCAAAAGGAGAAAAAAATCTCTCTTATGGGCATTCTGCTGCTATAGCCCCTCCCTCATGAATCAAAGTCAAAGTTCCCAGGAGCCAATGGCTCAACAGGCTGAGGTGAGTAAGGCACAAGGTGTCATACCTAATGGAACAGAAAGGGAGCAATGTGGCCAACATCACATCCAAGTGCCTTTGACTGCCTTAATCTGCTGGATCAGGTACCCAGGTTGGCCTTTCAGTGTGAGACCAAGCAAGACTCAAACCCACACCTTTCAGGATTGTGGTCAAGCACTGTAATAACCCAGCTATCTGTGGCAGCCCCTATAAAGAGATGGATGGCTGCAAGTCTTACAGCTATGGTGAATGGGTTTTTAGGACCAGATCCAGCTTCTGTTGAAGTCAGTGGAAGTTTTACCATGGTTTTTAATGGAGCTGGATCAAACCCTTAGTAAAGGAGCTCAAAACTAAAGCTAAATCGAGTTAGATTATTTCTGGGACTATGGATGATTAACATGAAATGACATTTCAACACTACTGCATAGGAGATGCTTAGTTAAAACCTTCAAATCCTCACTGTACATACTATTTACTGTGTAACAATGAAATCTCTCTTAACCATTAAAATGACACATGAAGCATGGTTGCTTAACAGAAGTAGCTTTCTAACAAAGGTGGAGCAGAAATACTCTGTATGTTTGGGATACTTTGGGTCAGTCTCTTAAAACAAGAGGTTGCCTAATAAGGGTGGTGTCTCTTACAAGTTTCACTGTAGACATTGTAAAGTGGAAAGACCAGGTGTCCTAGGACTGTGTCCTTGGATATCTACTGGGAAACAGATGTACAAGGGATCAACTCTTGAGCAACAGTGACAGGCACGTCCTTGTCAAGAGTCTAGCCATGTCTTATAGCTGCAGATTACTTTGAACTGAACTTGGTATAGATTACATGTCCTACCCCACGCTTAATTTCAAATTACTAGTCAAGATTCAGAATAATGGACACTCAAATTCTTCCACACTTTGGAGGGGAAAAGACATGTCACGTTGAACAGCAGTGCACATTTTTGTCTGTCGAGTCAAACAGAACAGATTCAGTCTTCCCTCTATGAAATAAAGAGCCATCTGTTTTCAGTTCACTAGAGCTAATATATTTGTCATTTCATACTTGACAAATCATTTACAGCCCTGACCTGCTTTCAGTGAACACTATGGGAGTCTCTTCAGGGACTGTAGTGGGAATTAGATTGGGCTTTTATCAGTATAACAAATAAAAGATAATGCAACTCTGAATTGTAATAGAGAATTACTTAAGATATAATGTTAATTCTGAGGCCATAGAAAAAAGATTAATGCTGATATCTGAATTTAAAGCCATTGCGATTAAAGCTTTCTTTCCAGCCAAACTGTGAGATTTGTTGATGAGAAGAAATTCATACTGAGATTTTGACATTGCCAAAGCTTTTCAAATAGGTTAATTAGGTGACAGGAATGTTTGAGTGCAGAAGAACTGGATAATTTTGATCACGGCCCTGATCCTGCAACTTGTTCCATGCGAGTGCCCCTTGAGCCTGCACAGATCTATATTGACAGGAGTCTGTCCATATGGAAAAAGTTGCAGGATTGAGGACTAGATGGGTAAAATGATTGGTTCCTGAATAGTCTTTTAATACGTTGTGTGGCATTGCTTTTTATAAGCAACAAAATGTATCTATAAGCAGCTGGGTTTTTAATTCCTATTTGCTTTATTCCTGGCTCTGTTTTTTGGAGAATGGATGTTTATTTGAATTGCTCAAGTTGTTTTTCAGGACTTATGACTTTATTTTTCAGGACTTTTGTATCATGTTTTTATTTTTATTAAGATAGCCTCCAATGAATTGAGTCTGCAAAATGATAAATAAAATGGAGAAGGGGAGTGAAAGTTCCAAAATCCTTGTATAGTAATAGCTCTGCCACTTACTGCCCACTTCTTAAATGTGGTTCCCTACCCCTTTTCTTTTTCTGTGTTCTTTTTCACTGTGGTTTAAAGACTAGATAACTATACTTTACTAGCTGTTATATTAATGAGAAGGTGAGTTACATCCAGTTGTTGCAGGGATGCCAGTTTGCCTAATTGGAACATACCTGCTGTAATTATGTTGCTACATAGCAAAACCAAAACAATTTTATTTAAAAAATTAGGTAGTACTAAGATTAATGTAGCACCTTCAGCTAACTAATTCCCTCCCCCCAGGGAATTCAGCTAATTGTAAGGTGAGAAACTTGAAACAGGTGAACTAACAGGTATGTGTTATAGCCTCAACTATTTGTCAAAACATCATAATTTGTCATTTAGCATTGTCTGCAAGCTATTACCAAATCATTTACATCTAGTTTCTTGGTGCCTGCCATTTGCAGTCACATTGAAAAAACTGTTTAAGGCTCATATTTCTTGTCATACCCTGCATGCATTTTCTTAAAGGACAATTAATTTAGTTTGAATGCTAGATAATGCAAGACTAAAGAGACTCATTTAGAAGGATTTCATTTGTCAGTTGGCTCTTACCGTAACTTACATAGAAGTAATTTATAAGCCAAACCATTGCCTTACCAGATACTTGGTTTTCTGGTATGCTTAAATACCACAAGGCTCCACATAGGGTGGGCCCACAAGGACCATCTATTCTGGGACCAGGTCACCTGGAAAAGCAGCCATAGCCTACAGTTTGTGGAGGTGCTCAAGTGTAGATATAGTAGATTAAACTGTGTAGCTAGGCTTGATTTGTGCTCTGCTGGGGTCTATAGCTAACAGGCAAATACAATTGATCTAAGAGTACTAGGTGTTCTGTGATCTTATTGATTCACCCTGCAAAGGTACAGATTCAATAAGAGCACACTGGACTGAGGTACACAGAAAATACCCTTTGTGAATAAGCTAATAATTTTGGACCAAGTTCTCTGCTGGTGTAGCTCAGTTGACCAGCAGAGAATTTTACTCTGTTTTTTTTTAAATGACAAAATTCAATATTTTTGGATGACACTGTCATATCCACAGCAGGAGTCCATTTCCCCTGCTTCCTTGGCTTCCTGTTGTCCCTGCTAATCAGGAAACTGCACCAGAGAATGTGGAAATAGCAAGCATTGTGCAATCTGAAACTGATCTAATTTCAGAGGAATGTGCTTTTAGCAAGAGAATTTGTATTTTATAGCTAAAGGTGGTAAGTAATTTAAAGAGATTAATCCATTTATTTCTGAAACACAATACTATTTCAGTAGTCAACTGAACTTCATTATTACTGTACTATTGTTGAAAATTAATGACTATTGTGTTTAGACTTAAAAAACAAACCTTTTCCTGGACCCCCTCAATTTAACATCAGCACAGGAAGTTTCCCAAAATCCTAGGTTATACACACTCTGGAAACATGGTAGCCATTGACTACAGTCTGCTGTTCATTATTGTATTGTAGCATATTGTGGTTATGTTTAGCTGTCAAATTATTGTCTTAAATTCATAATGGCAAAGAGTTTTCTTCATTCTTGCAGCACTCTGTGTGCTCCCCTTTCAGAAACCAGGAACATTTCTCACATAGGTCACAAATCTCTGTTTGTGATTATCTAGGTAGACACATGAGTAATAGTTCTAGAGCCCTGTCACAAATGCTAATTATGCCTGTCTGAGTCCTATCAGTTATTGCTTAAACTGTTCTGACTGGTCAAACAGCAAAGCCATTTGAATCATTAAAAAAAAAAAAGCCAGTGTGTTAAGGTCATTATTTCTTTGGTAAAAGTAGCAGTACAATACATGGTTCTTTTTACAAGCTTCCAGGGGGAGGTTGGTATTTTGTTAATTTTCATCTAATCTTGACCCTTTATAGTGCCTTCAACTTAAATGAATCAGTGTGTCATTTTAACCAATGCCTCTATCACTAATCATTTAGATTAAAAAAGAACGTTCCGGTTTTTATTATGAGCAGTTTTGGTATTGGTATGTTTAGAGGGTAAAAATAAGAAATGATCCATAGATTTGAATGAGAAGAAAAAGCTCAGATAAGACCCATTTTAATAAAAGATGCCAGTTATAAGTTGTTGTTCAGCTTTTAACAACACCACTGTATGTTTGTTGTCCATGCGATGGAATGAACCCTATTTTATATACACTACATTATACTGAATATAAACCATTTATCTGAATCAAAGTGATAACATACTTGTTTGAACGAAGATGAAGTACTATTGTCTTATCAGAATCAGCTTGTTATGAAAAATTTACTTCAAATGTGGCAATTATATTTTCTTTCACACAGTTTGAATTTCAAAAGCCTCTTTTGTCCTTCAGTTACAGCCATTTTGTCTTTTAACCACAGCACTTCTATATTTCCTTTAAAGGTATGATTTTAAAAGTCCCGGAGTGCTTTCTGTTTTCTGTGTGATATTCATCACGTAGTCTCAAATCTCTTCATATCATAAGGGGTCTTTACCAGTATTTGCAGACTGTCTTTGTTCTTTCCATACATTTAATCGCATCTTTCAGCTTGGAACAGATTATTTCTTCCTCTTGCAAAGCCATTATAGCATATCATTTACTTGCAGAGAGAAAGAAAATATAGTATCGATTCAGCATATCATTATTATTACCATCTCTATATATTTATTAAGGAGAAGAGACATTTATGGGCAAAGGTCTAATGTATTTTGGGAACTGTAATTGGACCAATAAAGGATTAAATTTTAATGATAGACAATTTGGGGTAGAATAGGATAGAGCACAGCTGAGAGGAAAGGTCAGCTTCCCCATTTGTTTCCTATATTGCTTCTCTGATACCTTCTTTCATGTCCAATGGGGTTTTCTTTAGATCTAGGCTTATCACATATAGATCTAAGATATTAGCAAAATATTGACTCTTGACTGGCACAAATGCTATTTTATAATTATGCAATTAGACTTTTTCTCTCATGTTTTGTTGCTAGCCATTCATGCAAAAAAGTCCTTTTTATTTATGCTTTACATGCATAGCTCTTCCACAACTTTAAATATTATAAATTTCTATGGCTGTACAGCCCTCCTCTGTATCATTACATTCTTATGAGTATATATATACAAAACTAGTCCATCAGCCAGTCCTACAGAGGTCAAGGGTATATCACCATTCCTATAGACACACTAATTTGGTAGTGCATTACTCAAAGTAGGCTAAGTGCAACAATATAGGCTGCAAAATATTTGTTATAAGCAAAAAGAGATTATGCACAGCTGTGTTTATTATCCTAGAACAGGGATTACAACTAATGGGTCATCCCCAACCACCTTTTCTTCCATTTTAAAATCATTTTTAAAAAGTGTCACTAACTCTTAGGGTTGCAGTGATCACGTTTTGTTTTTTTTTGGTTTGCCATGTATATTCTAATGCAGGGGTGCCTTCCTGAATCTAAAGACAGCCTGGAATAATAGCTCTAAGAGGTGTGAGCTGCCCTAGTCAAGTGCATATGGACTCTGAGATTCTGCAGGCATGGAATTTGACATTTTTTCCAATATGCCACAGATCGCAGCAGTAGCTGGCAAAGGATTATGGGGCATGAATATGCTCACTAAAAGGAAGGAGCACTGACCAATTTGTAGACCACACCTCTATCTTTACACCAAACTCTTCACATTAAAGCTTATACATTTATAAACTCAGCAGACTGTTTAATTAAATGGCAATACTGTAAACATGAGACCCTCTGAGTGTCATATTAAGTGTCACTACACATAGCCAAAGCTGCCATGCCTCAGAACAGGGGAAATTCTGACTGGGAGCCCATATCTTGGATGCTGGGAGTTGTTGCTGCCAATCAAGTCAAAACAAAACAATTCCCCTCGCCAAGAGAACAGGAATCTGACAAATTTATGATCTAGATCCAGGTGTTCAGGAACAGCTGTTTAGAAGAGTTCAGGAGAGCCAGTATTTATTAATACAGTACAACAGAATGAAATTACAGCTGTGTCATCATCTGCCCACCTTTTATTATTTTCCATGCTGAGTAGGATGGCTCAATACATAAAGACTTCCTGTTTTGCTGTGCTCTGACAGGATGTATTAGAGAGAGAGAAAAAAGTCTTTAAAGCTTTCTACAAATCAGCTCCTGCAGCTGAATTGGATTGATATCACTGTGTTGGTATTTGCAATGACGGAGACCAAGCAATGAGAGGAAAGCCTGGTCTACACCCATTTTTGTACAGTTTATATTGGTACAGTCCCCCATGTGGATGCAGTTATACCAGTGTAAAGATACCTTATACCCATATAGCTTATTTGCCTTTCTGTGCAGGCCTAGCTATACCGGAATGGGCATCTTTCTATTAATGTAACTGTGTCCGCACGCTGGGGAAGGGGTTATACAATTTTTGTTGTAGACAAGCCTCAAAATACAGAGGCTGCTCAACTAGGATTATACCCCAAGCAATTTGGGCACATTGTTCAATTCACCAGGAAGCTTTCGCAGAAAAGAGGACGCCAGTGGAAACGAGAGGTACTTGCCAAGTCTGTTAAAGATGTGAACTTGAATGAATAGATCCAAGCCTCTCCCCTATTTTATGTGAAGAACTGGGCACCCAACATTGGCAGCTCCTCTGCTACAATGAAGTTTGTTAGTTTTCACACAGTGAAAATTTGAAGCCAAGGGTTTTCTTTACTGTGGCTCTGCCCCTGCTGAATACTTCACTGATCAGCAATGGCTTATGTTGAATGCTTCTCTTGAGGGGCAGAAAGTGACAGAGGTTTTCAGCCTGGGGGTTGTAACTCACCTGCCCTTCCCATATTGTTAAGTGGAAGGGAGGCCCCAGCAGGGAAAAGGTTGAGACCCATTGCCCTAGAAATGATTATATTCACTTCTCACACTCTCTAGCCCAGACATTTTTCCTAATATTGGTATAGTGTTGGTACTGGGTCCTTGCTATTTTCAATCTCTTCTGTACCTCATTCAACATTAGTATAAATTTCCACTCTAGTTAGTTCTGATAATTTTATTTTAGCTTAGGATTTTATACTGCTATTTGTATTATTTGAGCCACATTCCTGATTTAAAAAATTAGCAAAGGCCATAGTGGGCTTCATGGAATATATGTTTCCCCTCCCACCCCTCTTTTTTAACGAGATAGAAAGCTCTGCTTCAGATAGGATTTTTTGTTAGTTTTTTGGGAGGAGCCAGAGTTGACTTGACAGGGGAATGTCTGATATTGTGAATGTTTTTCTGGTTATGTAGAAAAGCTTTAGCAAAGCAAGAATGTTGTGCAGTTTCCTAAAGGCTGGTCAGATTCTGGATTACTCTGCTCTGCGGCAGTTCATTCCACCTGTGATCACCTCAGTTAAGAATGTTTTGCTGTCAGTTTAAATGTGCATGGTTCTGGACTTTGTGAATGGTATTGTTCCAGCAGAGCACAGCAGACCTGGTAATTTGTAGAGAAAAATGCTCTCTCTTAGCAGGCACTTGATCCATTATTTGCTTTGAAGATTAGGACCAATGCCTTAAAGAACAGAGGCTTGATGCATTTATGACAGCCTAATCTGAGGAGGCGGCAGGCAACTAATAGGCACGAATAACACAAGTAGAAACAGCAATATGAAAGTGATAACCATAGTGGCTTATGTGAAATACTAACTCTTGGAAAAGTGCTGAAGGTGATTAGAAGCACTGCTAAGGGTTTTTTTTTTTTTAAATGCAGACTACAGTATAGATCAGATATTGGATTAATTGTTCATCAGAAGACTGTTTGTTCTCCTTACAATCTGTTAACTTTCACCCACCATTTCCCAAACTAATTTCATGCTTATTTGGTACAGGGCAATGGGAATAACATCTAGAACTTCACATTAAGGAAAACAGAAATTCTGTATGCATTGTGAAGAGTCTGCAGCTACCTCTGCTATGGAACTGTACGTTAGGAAGAGTCAAAGTCAATGCTTCACATAACAAACTAAGAAGGATTCTTTAAACATGCCATCTTGAATAATTTCATATTCTCAAGTTCTTGGCTTGTCAGTTTTCATATCAGAGTTCAGAGTACTTTGACTTCCAACCTGCAGCTAGGAGAAAAAAAAAACTTATCGTTTTCATCTGCAGACAGACATTAGCCATTTAATCTTCTCATTACTCCTGCAAGGCAGGTATTGTTACTCTCATTTTACAGACAGAGGAACAGCAGTAAATGATTTGGCCAAGGTCACAGAAGACATCAGTCTCAGATCTGGAAGAGAATTCAGAATAACTTGTTTTCGATTCCTTTGCTCAATTAACCAGGCCTCTTAGTCTAGTTTATGCACAGCAATCCTATTAGCTAACAATGGTTTCAGAGTTCTAGCTCTGTATGATAAGTTTCTGTGGGTCATCTAGATTTAGGAATTTCAGATAAATCTTACCCAAAAAACCAAAACAAACATCATCCTTTCATAAACAACAATGAAACCTTTATTGAGACTATCCCTATCATAGCACCTTTTCCCTAAATTTGCTGCTTTTTTATAGAGTACCCAAACATGTGCTAGGGCTTTAGGAATGTAAGCCAACAGGTCATGTTTTTGAACTTTTTAGAAAAATGCTACCCTTCTTGGTTTCTCTTCCTAGCCACCCAAAAATGCAATATCACAAGAAAAGCAGCACTTTAAAAGCATCAGAGAAAAACACAAGTCACATTAGTGACTTTCTTGCAAAATCCTCATTACCATATCTGGGGCATGATCCTATTCCCAATTAACTCAATGACAAAACTCCCATTGATCTCCCTTGCAAAGGAGCAGCCTCATACAGCTAGCATGTGTAGTCTCATTGAACATAATGGTACTACTTCTTACAATCAGAGTTTGCACTATCTTGTAATCTTAAACAGATGTCCACTGCAAAGTAACTTGCATTAAACAGGTTTCATTGGTGACTGTATAATATTATGTGCCTTTACTTTTCAAGTAACCACAAAACCAGTTATTTTACGTACTCTATCATGAGCATTATCATCACTTATTTTTAACACTTCTACAAAAGTAAAATAAAACTTTTAATTTAAAAAAATTGAATTTGTAAAGGTTTACATAAAAAATTTAAAGTGTTAAGCCAAAATATTGTTTTGATAGAACTGGAATGAAATTTAAAAGGATAAAAGCATACATCAACTTCCAAATACACTTTCCTATTGGACAGTTTTGAAAGCAAAACTAAGTCCCTTTCATTTTGGACTCCAGGTGGCACTGTGGGCACTAGTATTGCCTGTTTGGGAGAGCAGAGATGAAGTACTCAAAAAAATACCGCTTTCTCAACAGACAATTGCTTTCTTTTTTGAAAAGAAGCTGGGAAATAACTTTTAAATTGAGATTAGTTATTTTATTTCCTGTTCCAGCCACAGTCTATTAAGACTAGGCTAACAAATTTTAGTATATATGTCTCTAGCTTAGCTAATGGGTTGACAGAATACCACTCAATGAGAAAGGAAAGGAAGGCCTAGCTGACTTCCTTGTGTTTAGTCTGCTAATCAGGACATCTTCATTACAATACATTCTCAAGGGATGGGGCTTTCATATTCCCTAGGGCTATCAGTATCACATTCTCAAGGAATACTATTAGTATCATATTCCACAGTTTAGGAGACCTTGCCCTCAATGTTATGAAACATTTCTTGGCATCTCTTTATACCACGTTGGCCCACTCAAATAATACCAGTTTCTTTAATGTTTGTCCTTTTAATATTTAGAGACACACATGATATCCATATACACAATCATATAATCATTCCTCATCAGGTAACCCCTTCAGACTCCCTCATCCCCTTTAAGTTTATTGCTCCTCTCTCAGTTCCACAAAGCTTACAGCTGTCTTCCTAGCACAGAGGTGCTTGGAATTGTGCCTAGTATATAAAGTGTAATCTCACCAGTGTTGTACTGAAATTTAACTCCTCCTTCTATGACATGTCTGTAGCAATAGCTAAAGCTCACATAGATGGTAGAAGAACCCACCACACATTGCAAATTTATCTAATCTGCTGTTGAAGAGAAATCCTAATAACATTATTGCTTTCCATGTATTTTCTCCTACCAAACACCTGTGTCTTGGATATACTTGCTCTATTTTATTTATTTTTTGCCATGGGCTATACTGTGCCATCAGTTTTTAAGCAAAACTCCAAGAGCTTTAAGGGGGTGCATTTTATGGCCCAATGTTTTTAACCTTTCTAGGTCCTTTCATATAACAATCTTCCACTGGATTATTCCTAGGTATGAAGAATGACAGGTAGAGTGTCACAGTTTCTTTACCGTATAAAAGATAGCCTGAGTTACATATTGGACTATTCATCACGAAAGGTTTCATTATGAAGAGTAAAGAGAGCGGAGAAACTATTTCAAACAGGAAGCCCCTTAAACTAACCTATGTTGTCTCTGAGGTTTCTTATTCCTGACAGAATTCATATGGTCTGCATATTTCTGTGCCCCCCTGAAGAAAAATGCAAAAGAAATCTGTGGGGAGACACATGTGCTACCTGGGCTGCTGGGGAAGAGGCATCTGTCCATGCCTGGACTCTGGAGCAGCCTCAGAGATACAAATCACTGCACAGGGAGAGGGGCTGGGTGTGCGTGCCTGCCTGCAGAGGAGACATTGATCAATGTCAGGAGGCGGGACTGGCCAATAAGCAAGAGAGACTCTATCCCTCTCTCTTGCTACTTGGGCACGCCGGGCAAGGAGGGGGTAGGGCTTTTTATTACATATGAGGAAGGCTCTGGCCCTGAGGCACAAATGTAGCAGCCTGCACGCTTAGTACCATGTCTATATATCAAAAAACCACACTTAAGTATTAGTACCATATTACTGAAAATTGTTTGTTTTTAAAGAAAATAGCTTTTGAAAAAAAAAAACCAACCCACATTTTGTTAATGTTGCTGTTATGGTTAAGTGATCTCACTCCAGAAATGTAGCAGCCTGCCTCAGTCAATTCCCCCAGGAGCATAAAACGTGTAAAAGTTTTAAGGCTCCTACCTTGCCAGAGTGATGTAAAGCTATATAAATGACAGTAAGGGAATCAGCTAGGAAAATCTATGTGCTTTTTCACTTTTTTCCTGTGCCAAAGTGGCACAATGGGGTTAGATTACAGCTCAGGATTTATTTTACTTCCCCATTAAAAAACAAAATGAAACAAAATGACTTAGAGGGCAAATAAAACATTTACCAAGCAGTCAATAAAATGTAAGGACAATCAGAACCAAGCAATTCCAGAAGTACCTAGCCAGGTCCAGGACAATGATTAGCAAAACTGTACGACTTTCATGTGTGAAAGTCTGAGCAATTTAAAATGACTTTTTTTTTGTTTTGGCTGTTTGGTGTTCTGTAATGTAATTTAAATGAAAATCCAGGATTATAACTGGACCGCAGGGTATTAATTACCAAGTGTTTGTAACTTAACTTTCATATGTTTAGGAAATGCTGAATAGTTAGTGATTTTTTTCTGTATTGTAGTTTAAATAACTTACCAAAACAACTGAAAATGTTGTGATTATACTGTATTATTTTGACAAAATTTTCAGAATTTTTCGGTGCAGAATCCCTCCAGGAGTAGTTTCTGAAGCACTGTAAAGTATCTTTTCTTAAAGGCATAGGCCAGATATTCAGCATAAAATGGCAGATTTACAACAAGTTAGGATCTCACCTATATTACGTGTTAGACCACTTCAAATCAATTTTACCACACAGTTTGGTTTGTTGTTGCTGTCCCTTTGAACCCCATTAAATACTGAAGTTGAAAATTTTAAATTAAACCTAAACTGATTTTAAATGAAATAACCAGAAGCCTTTCTAAACAATTTAAAAAAAAGAAAGACACATTTAGGGTTTTCAAACACGTCCTTTAAAACACTGTCACAATTATTACACTTTGTAGATTAAAATACAAATAACTCCTTTATTGTTTTGGCTTGTTTCACAAATATCTGAGAATGAAGCTTAGTCTGTCCATTGTAATTGTACTGTACTACGGAGCAATCGATTCTGGCCATACTTAGTTCTTTATCTGTTCATGACTCTTTGAGAAAGTACTGCTTCTGTTTTCCTATTTCAATTTTCTCAATTACTCCTTTTCTCTCCTAAGGAAAATATCTCATCCAGCTCCTTCTGAAAAAACATCTGAAGTAGTGATTGGTGGTAGTACTGAAATTGTTAGCCTCCATTTTTCTGTTATAGCTGGATCTATGGAAGCTATTAGGCTAGTGGCACACTCATATTTTTGGTGGGAAAGTAAGCAAGTTTAGACTGACATTTTCTGGTATAACACATACAGTAGCCAGACTACTGGAATTTTTCATTTTAAATCATAACTGTTTCCAGTCAATTACCATGGAAAGTTTTATGAACAAAAACTATTTGAGGCTGATTTGAGGCTTGCTGTAGGAGGATAATTCTTTGAGAATGTACCATGTTGGTTTTTCTTTAGATTTTCAACATAATCCAAGATTTAGAAAATGGACACTGGGCTGCCTTTTCAAACATTCCATCCCATTCTCTGGAAGAAGTAGACTATACCATTTTCCAAAATTAATCCACTCAAGATGGCCAACAAAGTGAGCGTTTGGCTTAAATTCAAGGTAACTGCAAAAGAAAACAGAACAAAATGCTCAGTAAGTCCAATAGTTGTATTACTGTGGGAAAGGTTTAAACAGTTTGGTCAAAACCTCTCTGATGTCAATGGAAAGTTTGTGTGAGGCTTTAGATCAATATGTATATTTAAGCAGTCACACAGAAAAGATCTGCTTTAAGATTCTATGCACACCTGGGAAGAAAATGCCTCCTTAAAAGCTAACATACAATTTTCAGCTTCAGTAAAAATGATGACAATCAAACTAAGTATATGTTACAATATTACACAAATCATGAATTCTACTTTCCTTCTATGTCTTGAGTGACCCACATTGAGTTGCCTCAATTTGTAACTGATTTGCTCCTAGAGAGACAATTATTGTGAGATAAGTTTAAGTTTTCCACACACATTTTCTGCTTCATTCACTTTTGATGAAAGGCCCAGTGTTAAAATTTTAGGCTAAAAACAAACCACCCCTATTTTAACAATACTTCAGATATGAAACAGATTGTTTTTTTAAATCACTGAAAATGTAAGTAGAACAATGTGTAGTGGTAACTTACGTAACAGCAACAGTATCTCTTACATTTAACAGATATTATACTAATAAACAGAAGCAGAAAAGTACCTCTAATCGCTTGAGAGTTTGATGTCAGGACAAATACTTTTATGAGTTTGAGGCACAAAGGCGTATAGTCGTGTTCCCAAATAACAGCTGGAATCAGTAGAAGTTTTCCATAGCTAGACAACAGCAGGGCTTTCAGAAGAAAGATGAAGTCTGACTTTGTTTTCAGGCTTTCAGGTCTTGCTAGCCAAAGGGCAGTAAAGATGCCAACCAAAAATGCAGTTTGTTCTGGGTAGAAAATGGGACACACCAAATCAAAACCTTTCTTGATTAATCTTAGTGAAATGACAAGTGCCAAATACAACTGAGCTTCTGACTATTTAAAGAAAATTTTATAATCAGTTATGAACAAAAACATCCTCTCATTGCCTCCACACCCACCATATATCTTTATTAACCTAGCCAAGCATGACTCATTCTACCAATAACCCAAATCAGTCCAATCTCCAGCAGAAGGATTCAGTCACTTCTATCTGTATGACTGGACACATCACAGGAAAATGAATGTGCAAACTTTCCTCTATTTCTACTTTTCCTTCCTAAATACAGCCTGTCTTTTCAGCTAGTCTTTACCCTGTTAGCCCATGTCATCATTACATATATTCCCTGAAAGGTTAGCACCAAAGAATCTTTTGGCTCAGGGAAGAACACAAAGGCTCAAAGTGTTACTGAACTACTAGGCCTTCCCTACACTAGTAGCTTTTGGATTAAGTCACCATCAGTGCTGCTCCAGCAATGGTAGCATTGGAGGAACTGCTAGCGAAGACTGAGCTCAGAGGCACTTTTACCACCCTTTAATAAAACCTGCTCAGAGCAACGTTAGATACAGCAATATAAACACCAATCCTCATCTACAGTAGCACTTTTTCTGAGGATGTGCACAGGTGATGAATTACAGTTAGTTTTTGGTAGCATAGCTACACCCCTAGACTGAAGTTATTAAGGATTCTCTCAACTTTGAAGTTTGTGGCTCTATTAGATGTGTCTAAATTAGACAGCAGTACCACAAGGATTTAAATATACTTATAAAAATGTAACTTCTTCCCCCCCCCCCCTTCTGTTGTTTCAAATGCACTTTTAGAAGTTTGGAAACAACATCTCTTCCCTACCTACCAGGTTTGTCATTGTTCAATCTGGCAAATGTTTTAAAAAAATTATTTGTTTAAGGTTCAGAAGTCAACATGTTTTTTCCTGGTTACTGTTTATTTTCATAAGCATCATCGTCAATATCACCTCAACTCTAGAAATAAGCTTTGCAGTGAATCAATATGTAAGGAATTTATGTTTCCAGTTGCTAATTGCCTCTACAGTAAAAGAATTAAAAAAACATTTGGCCAGTCAGGAGAAGTGGTTTTAGTTTTCTTTTCTTTCTCAATGGCATGTAAAACAAACTAGCTATAGAGAATCCATACAACATTTCCCAAAGTTTCCTAACATTTTTAGAATAGGACAAATGAGAAACTTGAACTACTAATAGGATGCATTAAACAGGTTATATTTAGAAGCAGTACATTTTGGACGGATCTGGCTTCAACATGTGGAAAGGCAACTGGCATTAAAATGTTATGGTGGGCAACCTAAAAAGACACAAAGCACGTGGCAGAACATGTTCGTTAACTGATATCTGAATCAATTAAATCTTATATAAAATGCAGCATGCTGCTAATATCCTAGAATAAGGCATAGCTGTCCATTACCCCTTATAAACAACACCATGTAAATGGATGCCTATTCAGACCTAGTATTCTGAAATACTGTCATCGTTTGGCACTTTGATATTTAATGCTGATCACCCCAGACTGCACTGCAATCAGGTGATTGCCATGTACAGTGGCATTAAAGGAAGGCAGGAAACAGAAGATGAATAAATGAAGTAATTTATGTTGTGCTATTTTTCCCTGAAGAACCACAGAAATGTTTTCAACTGACTATATATAAATCTATCAGAGAAATCACTCAGCCACCTCCGGGGTGGAATATGTCATGCATTCTGTACTAGCAAATTCTTCAATGTATTCATCTTTAAGATTTAATATAAAAGATCATTTGATAATGATATGAAATAATCATAGTTCTCACCTAAAGAAGCAATTCCAAACATTCTATAAAAATCCCATTCTTTGGCATATCTGATTAAGTCATCAGGGTCTGTGTTTTGACTTGAATCCTGTAGCTGCAGCCACCTGAGATAAGCTTCACAAAGCAAACAAAATATGCAAAGCTTCCCATGAATCTGATATGAAAGAATGTTGACAGCATCAGTATTAAGTATTTTTAATTCAAGGTCATCTCTTAGCATCTCTAGGCACACAAGTGAGGTAGCTTTATTACTTTTGCTCAGGAATAGAAACAAATGACCTTTGTTCAGTTCTACTACATTAGCACACTTTTTAATAACAATTAGCTGCTTTAACATATTAGCCCAATTGGAGAGTTTGGGCTTGACAAGTCATATGAGCAGCTCGGGGCAGAAGAAAGCATAAAGTTGTGGTATGTGAGTGTGTTTGGATGTGGAGGGGAAGAAAAGGGGCTCAATGCAAGCATAATTCAGTGTCTCAAACAGAGCTTAAAGTATCACCAGAAAAATGTGACTGTAAAAAAAATGGCACAGGGTGTGTGTGTCCAAAATAAATGTGTATCCATATTTAATGTGCCTGGTTTATAAATAAAGTGATCTTCCATCACTAGCAATAGGAAAACTCAGTCAGGGATGTGACTATCAGCCTAGTTCAGGGATAGTCTATTTTTTGTCAAGTTACAAATTTCTTGGTCAAAGTATAGTCAAGATTCAGACACCCATCCAGCTCCCCTCCCCTAACCTCCCCAGCCCCCCATGCTCCCCAATTGCCTGCCAGCTCCCTGCCCCCAGAGTTAGGTGATCTTATTTCCCTAAACTGAAAACAGGATGCACGGGGCTGGCCTGAGCCACCTGGCATTGCTGCTTACCCCCGCCCCCCCCCCAAATGTTTCTCCATGCCCCCAGTTGAGCCGAGTAGCAGAAATGGAGTGGGAGGGAGGGAGGGAGAGGAATGGGTATGGGCTGGGATCTGGGCAGCCAAGCAGGGTGTGAATGTGTACTTTTTGAGCCAGGAGGTGAAGCTATTGGACTGTGATCCTACTAGTGGTATGATGCTCCGTTGGGGACTGGGTAACAGAGGGACAAGAAGGAGGCTCTGGGTCACAGGAGGGACCAAGGAGACTCCAGATAGCAGCCTGGAGAGATAGGGGGAGGCCGGGATGTGGCAGAAGTGGGTAACTGGAGGTGGATTGAGGAGGGAAAGAAGCCAGTTGGGGCTGGAAAGTGCTCAAGGGACTGGAACCAAAGGACAGGGGGTGGGGAAGACATGAGGCCAGGGTGGGTGGGCTCCAGCGAGCTCTGAGGGCAGGTGGGTACAAGGCCTGGATGGGTTCTGGGGAGGGGGACCTGAGGCTGGGGGATGGGCTCCAGAGACTGCTTGGGGGCAGGGAGCAAGAGGATGGCGTGGGGCGGTGGGCACAGTGGTGGGCATTGGGCTCTGGGGACCGCTGGGAACACAAAGCATAGCTCTGCATGGCTCCAGCCCCAGCCCCAGCCCACATGTAGAGGCGACACGTAGCTGTGGCTAGCGGGGAGGAGGCAGGGGGAACAGATGAAAGGTTCTGGAGGCGGTCACATCATCCCCCCCCAAAATTCTCCGGGTGCCCAGAAACAAGGAGAGCACCCCCTATGGCTGCAGCACAGGGAGGGAGGAAGCAGCAGGGCGGCTGGCTGAGCTCCTCCTCCTCTCCCCTACATTGGGCTGATTTGCCTTTCCTGCTGGAATCCCATGCATTGCCTCTGCTTCCACGTCTCCCTCCTGCCCCCACTCACCTCGGTGGATGATCGGTAAAGCAGGCAGCAGCGCTGGAACTCCAGCAGCAGGAAAGGCAAAGCAGCCCCACCGGGGGCAGGGAGAAGAGCTTAGTTGGACGCCCTGCTACCTCTCCATGCTGCATGGACCCTTTGCTGAGCAGTACCGGAATTTGAGGCCTTGAAAGTCTGTTTCCCATTCAGAGCCGAAATCAGTGAGCTAAGAGTCAGATATTTTCTTAGTGTGGTTAGTTTAATTACAAGATATACGTGAGTCCTGCTTTCTTGGGCAGAGGTATTCACAGACAAATCCCTCTTAGGTCTGGTCTGCACACAAAGCTGTGCCAGCATAACTAAAGGTGTGATAAACTGGTGCAACGTTTGTGTGTATTCTATCTGTTTAAAATTGGTTATATAATTTTACAGGTGCAAGCAAAACTGGTACAAGCCAGGTTTAAGCCATATAAGAGTCCACACAAGAGGTCTATAAAATCATGACTGGTGTAGAAAAAGTAGATAAGGAAGTGTTGTTTACTACTTCTCATAACACAAGAACTAGGGGTCACCAAATGAAATTAATAGGCAGCAGGTTTAAAAACAAATAAAAGGAAGTATTTCTTCATACAACGCACAGTCAACCTGTGGAACTCCATCCCAGAGGATGTTGTGAAGGCCAAGACCATAACAGGATTAAAAAAAGAACGAGATAAATTCATGGAGGATAGGTCCATCAATGGCTATTAGCCAGGATGGGCAGGAATGGTGTCCCTAGCCTCTGTTTGCCAGAAGCTGGGAGTGAGCGCCAGGGGATGGTTCACTTGATGATTACCTGTTTGGTTCATTCCCTCTGGGACACCTGGCACGGGGGGCCACTGTCAGAAGACAGGGTACTGGGCTGAATGGACCTTTGGTCTGACCCAGTAGGGCCATTCTTATGTTAACTAAACCAATTTCAGTTAGATTGGTGCAATTTCTGAATATAGATAAGCCCTTTCAGAAGCCTCAAGTAAGACATCTCTATCCTGTCTCCAGAAGCAGGTATTTTGCCCCCTCAAGTCTTATTGCTTAAACTCTATGCTCCTTTTCACCCTTCAGCTCCTGCACTTTTCACCTGGGAAATCACTAGTCCACAATTGCTCACCAAGATCACATGACCTAGAATGATGACCCTGAGTGACTAACTTTCCTTTTGTGCAGCTGCTCTGCAGCACAAAGGGCTTGTCTACATGGTGCGATAATGCACACTAGAAGGGTATGAATTCTAAAGTGCACCAAAGTGTTGTGCATTAACTGGCTTATGTAAACCCTACTGGTGTGCATTAAGAGTTTTAGCAGGAACTTTTTGTGCGCATCAGCAGGGTTTACATTGGCCAGTTAGCGTGCAACACTTTAGTGCACTTTAGAATTCACACCCCTGCTGTATGCATTGTTGCACTGCGTAGACATACACATAGGAACTTCAGAATTTCAACTGCCAGACACAAAAGTGCTTTAACCCACACAATACTCTCAACAGCTCTCTGGGTCCTGTCATTGCATGGCAGCTTTAGCTCATTCTACGGCATTTCACCGTGGGGACTTATGCATCAGCGATTCCTAACATGCAAGCCATCATCATCATCAGCCATAATTTTTGTAACTTGTTTTACTGCAGTAGAGGAAGCCTGTAAAAGAGTAATACTAGTTTTTTCTAGTATAGTAATATGTTAGTATTGTACCTTATATTACTGTTGAATTTAAAGAGCTGCATTTCTAGTGGTGACTGTAATAAGCAATTTGCAGCAGAAGCAGACCTCTTCCAATGGCTCTGCTCAGAAAACAGACTACTGAAATATGGCCCCTTCTTGTTCAACAGCTCTGCTCCTTGTGTGTATACCAAATCACGTGTGCTCACTCTTCTGACAAAAATAAGTTTAAAGATATTGCTTACAAGAGTTAATCTGACAGCTGTGTTTGCTAACTCTACCTGGATGGTAGCTCTCCTAGCAGCAGCTACGGAGTTTGGTATTCCACATGCTTTGTTTATAGCATTAGACCCTTAATTTGGGCAGAGAACAAAATAGTAGTTAAAATTTTTAGGACTTGTGGAGGGGCAGGAGAAAGAAAATAAACTCTTAAGGCAGCTATTAAATCTTGTTTTCACTGTGATTCTTATTTACTTGTCATCAGAGTCTCATACATTATGTACAAAGCCAAAGGGAGAAAAAAACCCAACAACTTACATTTATCTGTGTATTGAAAAGAATATGCCTGTAAGCCTGTGTTTTGCATAAGATGGCATTAATCAAGATGATAACAGGATCATACTCAATATATTTGTCCACAGGTTTCTGGCAGGATTTCTGAAATTAACAAAATAACAAGAAGTAAGAACAAGCAAACAAGCATGAGTTTATTTTAAAACCTGCTGTTCTTATTTGTTTACAGCAACACTATAGTGGCATCAAAGTATTTCTTAAAATTATGTCAGGATTTCTGTGATGAAGCCCCTGTTTGCAATGGATTTTAATTCAGGCAAAAAAGTTAGCTTCATTTTTTTATCCTGGCATTCAAGCTTTCAGTTGGTTTCCCCACCTAAACAAAATAAAAGATATCAGCTATTTTTATATGTTCTAAAATAAAGTTCTGATTTATACATAACAATAAATTACACCTGGGTGTGCTACATGGTATTTTGGGACATCTCAGTCAGACAACGGAGTGCCTTCAAACATCTAAGGAATGCACCAGCATCGCTGATTTATATTTTCATTTAAAAAAAAACAAAACACTAACCTTATATTGCAATAATTTCTGTTACGTAAAGAAAGATTGTCTCTTAGCTGGTTTGAGCATTGGCCTGTTAAACCCAGGGTTGTGAGTTCAATCCTTGAGGAGGCCACTTAGGGATCTGGGGCAAGAATTGGTCCTGCTAGTGAAGGCAGGGGGCTGGACTCGATGACCTTTCAAGGTCCCTTCCAGTTCTAGGAGATTGGTATATCTCCAATTATTACCTTTTATTACCTTTTAACTATGTTGGGGAAAAGAACCCTTTTCCTTGCTGTGAAGCCCTTTCACAATACAGTAAAGGCTGTGTTATCTGGCCCTGTACCAACCGGAATGCTCTATAAACCAGCATTTCTAATCTTCATAGAAAGTCTGGTTTATAGTCCGGTTGGTGTGGGACCGGTAGGCTCCCTGGAAGCGGCAACATGTCCGTGCTTCTCCTAGGCGGAGGAATGGCCACGAGGGGTTCAGAGTGTGTAGGGGGAGGAGGGATGTGGGGCTGGAGTGCGGGGCATGGGTCTGGGAGGAGTTTGGGTGCGGGGTGTGTGGGTGCAGGGCAGGGAGTTGGGGCATGGGAGGGGGAGGGTGGTGCCAGATCCCAGAGGCGCTCACCTCAGGCGGCTCCCTGCAAGCAGCAACCAGTCCCTGCAGCCCCTAGGCAGAGGCGTGGCAGATAGCTCTGCGCACTGCCTCTGCCCTTACCCCGCGCTGAGCGTTCGCTCCGCAGCTCCCATTGGCCGGGAACCTCCATTTTTAATCCTGTTATTGTTGGAGAGTTTAAGCATCCAAAAACAGTTAATGAAATTTACCAGAAACTTGACCCCATCAGTAGTGAAGCCATCATCAGGTGCATTGAGTCACAAGGCTTTGTGCTAGAGCAGGGGCGGGCAAACTTCTTAGCCTGAGGGCTGCATCGGGTTTTGGAAGTTGTATGGAGGGCTGGTTAGGGAAGGCTGTGCCTCCCCAAACAGGCAGGCGTGGCGTGGCGTGGCCAGGTCCCCACCCCCTATCCCCACCCCCGCTCTCTGTCCCCTGACCACCCCAAGAACTCCCACCCCGACTGCCTCCTGCCTCCCCATCCAACCTGTCCTCTCATTCCTTACTGCCCCCCTGGGACCCCTGCCCCATCCACTCACCCCTTCTCCCTGCCTGCCCTCAGAACCACTGCCCACCCCTCGTTGCCCCATCCAACCCCCCCTCCTTTCTGACTGCCCCCCAGGACCCCTGCACCCATTCAACCCCCCTGTTCCCCGCCCTCTGACTGCCCCGACCCCTATCCACACCCCACCCTCGACCACCACCCCGAACTCCCCAGCCCTCTATCCAACCCCACCTTCTCCCTGCCCCCTTACCGCACTGGCTGGAGCACCAGTAGCTGGCGGTGCTACAGTCATGCCACCCGGCTGGAGCCAGTCATGCCAGCACACAGCACAGAGCACCAGGTCAGGCCACAGCTCTGCAGCTGTGCTGCCCAGCTGCTGAGAGCACTGAGCTGACAGTAAGGTCTGTTGAGGCTGCACGGAAGGGGGACCAGCAGGGGAGGGGCTCGGGGCTAGCCTCCTGGGCCAGGAGCTCAGGGGCAAGGCAGGAGGGTCCCATGGGCCAGATGTGGCCTGTGGGTCAGTTTGCCCATCTCTGTGCTAGAGGTATGGTGCCCCCCCAAGCCAGTATATTTTGGCCAGGTTCTAAGGGAACCACATTTTGGATCAGAGAAGAAAACGTTATATGGGATTATGTAGTAGGACAGAGTTAGAGGTAATGGATTCAAAAATTGACTCAATTAACCAGCAGTTTGATAGGCTTGAAATTAAAGTCAGAGAGATGGAAGAAAGGATACAATTAATTGACGAATGTAATGACCATTTAATAGTGTGTGAAATCTACCATGGAACAGATTACAGCTCTAATTAAAGGCAATATCTCACATCATTTTTTTTTCTAAAGAAGAATCCTGAAAGAACATTCTGAAAAGGCAGTAATTTACACAGGCTTCAGGCTGGTGTAGCACAAGAAACTTGTAAAGAACCGTTTGGAGTTGTGTTCACAGAAACTCTGGACAGTCAGAAGCAAAATGAACTCACCTTTGAGCACAAGAGAATTGCTTGTAGGTGCTTGATGGAGAGAGATGCAAGGTGCCCCCATGTTCGCATTAAAAGCACAAAACTTTAAAGCATGGATGCATAAGTGGAACTCTAGGAGAGATTTCCCTATTTGGAGCCAACAAAGAAGAAAAGGATGACAGAATCAAAGTAAGGGGACATGCAGAAAGACTACACTGAAGAAGATCAACTAAGCAAATGCCTGTGTCAAGGATACAGGTAGCATGCTGTTAGTCAGGGGTCGGCAACCTTTCAGAAGTGGTGTGCCGAGTCTTCATTTATTCACTCTAATTTAAGGTTTCGTGTGCCAGTAATACATTTTAACGTTTTTAGAAGGTCTCTTTCTATAATATATGACTACACTATTGTTGTATGTAAAGTAAATAAGGTTTTTAAAATGTTTAAGAAGCTTCATTTAAAATTATATTAAAATGCAGAGCCCCCTGGACCGGTGGCCAGGACCTGGGCAGTGTGAGTGCCACTGAAAATCAGCTCACATGCCGCCTTTGGCACACGTGCCATAGGTTGTTTACCCCTGCTGTTAGTGAATGATTTGCATGCAGTTTAGAAATACCAGACCATTCCACTCTACCCAGACTAGGAACAAAGAAATCCCAACAGGGATTCCTGTGAGGAGGCTGCTGTGAACACGCACATATAAATAGCAATTTTGATGACAACTGTGGGTTTTCTACTTTGCAGCATCTGGAAACCATATACACACAAAAGATATGAAACAGCCAATGTAGCATCATGATGAGGAGTTCTAGTCTGTCACCACCAACACATGCTATACATAGAACACAACAGAAAGAGGATTAGTAGGAACAAAAGCTTGTCACATCACAAAACCATGGCTGGGCGTTTTGACAAATTAAATAGTCTGCAATAATTGCTGACATATGCAAACTGATAATCCTTCCTCAGCCATCTTGCAGAGATAAGATGCATTGAGAAAACGATAATTATTTATTATTAAATTAGACCATTTAAGTCTTAGATTGTATTGAAGTCAAATCCTCTGCCTTTATCCTGCCAGTGGCCCAATTTTCATGAACTCCCTCAGACTAACAGAAGGGAAACACTTCTACTACCACATAATTCTGCTGAATTATGTATATAAGAACAACACAACATATTTTATTTTCAGTGTTGCTTTTGGACTCCTGGCAGCTTCTTTGCCCCAGCTCCACCACATGAATACTTAGCCCTCATCCCTGCTTTCTCTCTCCTCCTTGCTGCTAACAAAAAAAAAAAGGGGGGGGGGGCTTTTCAATTAAAATTTAACTGCAGATTGTGTGTTTATTGCTCAATTAATCCAGCTGTTTTATTGTAAAGTGTGAGGGAGAGACTGGTTGAATGACATAAAAGTGCCTTGAATTGCTAATGAGGTGTCACCTAGGATTATGATTTTTACCCCACTGAAGCCCTCCTTTTAAATGCTAGGTGTTTCCCTGCCTTCTCTTTCCTTCCTTCTATCAATGAGATATGTTTACAAAAACTGAAATTTTCTCTCAGTTTTTGGGCATTGTCAAACCTTGATAACTTCCCTTTACTTTCTTTGCAGCGTGTCTCCAGTATGGGAAGCAGGATCACCCATTAACTATGGATACCCAAGATAAAGGAAATCATATATCCTCTATCTTCCCTGGGGCACCGAGGCATGGAGGAGACTTCTACTGAAAAATGGCAATTGATAACCAATATTTAGAATTTGGTGAATTTATGTATGGATGTCCACATGGCCATCTAGTAGATCTCATTAGTGGAGACATGACTTCTTTGTCCTCAGACTGTGCTCTTACAGTATGAACTATGATGCTTGACAGAAGGAAGACTATTTCTTGAATTTACTTTGTGACTAAATGTTATGACAGTTGTGAGGACTACCTATCTGAACAACAATACAATAGTGGGTCTTACCCAAGAAGGTTCCCAACTTCAAAAGCTCATTTGATTAGAGATAATAATTCTTAGAAAGCCTGCTTTAATGAATAGAAAGTATAATGACACCTGCCATAGTCAATTATTTTAAGGACCAGAATGAAATTCCAAGGTTGTGCTATATAGCCTTTTGGGACTGGAAACAGGGTAGTTGCGCCTTAAGGAAGCATGTCAGGGTTTGATAAAACTTCCTCTTCTTGAACATGCTGATACCTTATAACACAGACACTTGATCTTAAGCTTAGACAGTCTCATACACCCACATTAAACCCTTCCTTGAGGAATTCAAAGCTATGTTGCATTTGCTTAATGCGGTAGTTAAACCATTGACTTTGCTTTGGCCTGTAGAACAAGTTCTATTTGTTGACTACTTTCCAGGGTCTGTAAATGTGATATTTACCTCATCCAAGTATCCATTTTAAACCTATTTGGTGTGGGATGGAGGATAAGTTATGGCAACAGCTGACCTCCTCTGTGAGGTAGACACATTGGCTGGTCCAGCTCTAGGTTAATCAGGCCACAGAGATATAGACTTCTGGCATACACAGAATCACTGCTGCTTTTTCCATGCTATCTTTTGCATGATCCTAGGGATCAGTGAAAAAGGTAGAAAGGCATCTAGCAGAGACCTTGCCCCACACTGCGAGAGACATTTATCACCTTGTATCCTGGGTCCTGACGCACAGAGATGCCACTGGGCACTTGATTGAACTTTTTGCATCACCAATCCATCAAACTGATTTACAATGAATAAGGATGCTTCTGGGTGCAGGTTTCAACTTCGGCCATGTAAGAGATCAGGCCAAATCCAGAGTCTGACCATCTCTAGGAAACACTGAAAAAATCTTCCTCTTTGAGAAAGTCTTTCCACCATAGGTGAAAGTGATCACAAGCATCCCTTTCTAGTCCAAACTGCTTCCAAACTTTCCACCCAAAAACCTATCCCAAGCAGAATTTTGACCCTGAAGTCCACTAGGGACTTTGCTGTGGGATTGTTGAGCTTTGTCCACGCACGCCTGCGCTGCTACAAATGGTGACCCCGACGTGATTCGTATCGAATGAAAGTGTCGGTGGCCTGACCCAGGCGGAGAAGCCCTGAGCCCAGAGGCGAACGGCCAGGAGCCTGAGCCCAGAGGCGGGGAGTGCTTATCCGACGTGACTCGTATCGAGTGATGATAGTGTCGGGAGCCTGAGCCCAGAGGCGAACGGCCAGGAGCCTGAGCCCAGAGGCGGGCGGCTGGGAGCCGCGGCGGGGAGTGCTTGGGAAGCCCCCGGACCCCGACGTGATTCGTATCGAATGATGATAGTGTCGGGAGCCTGAGCCCAGAGGCGAGTGGCTGGGAGCCTGAGCCCAGAGGCGGGGAGGAGCTGCGGCGGGGAGTGCCGGAGAAGCCCGCGAGCGTCCGAAAAGAGAGACGCACCTGAGCCCTGAGGAGAGCGGCTATAAGCCGCGGAGGAGAGGGGCGGCTATAAGTCGCGGAGATAAGCGGCGGCTACAAGCCGCGGAGGAGAAGGGCGGCTATAAGCCGCGGTGGATAAGGGCAGAGCAGCTAACGTGAGTACCGCTGTATTAGCTGAACAAAAGATAACACAGAAGCCTTTGTTGTATATTATGAACCGACAGGGGAAAAGAATCTCCCCTGCTGCACTATCTTACTTATTAAGAAGAGAGGGGGAGTTGTGGAGGCTCCTCCTGACCGGCCTTCGGGCACAGGACGAGGAGGTGCTCCGCTGGAAGCGAGCCCTGGACGGGAAGATGTTGGAGTGCACGGCGCAGGCAGAGGCTAGTGCCGTGGCCCCGGAGGTCGTTTGGACCTACAAGCAAGCAAGTTGTTCTGGCAGGAGCCTGGAGAAGGCGTCCTACACTGGCTGGTCTGAGCCGGGGACAGTGCCGGGAAAACCGTTATGCTTCTCCGGTATGAGCAGCAACAGCTGGATGTTCTGACACAGGTATGGAGAGCTGCCCAAAGATCCTAGCAGCCCTGCCATTTTTGCAACCAGGAGACTGACTGCCTGGACCCATGATTCTTACTGCAAAAGACCCCTTTACATCAGGAGAAGTTTCCTACTGATGATTGGCTTAATTTTTTTTTTAGCTCCATTGTGCTTTTAAATAGCAGGAAAAAAGGACAAGGTAACGTGCTGGCTAATCTTTCCCTTGTTCGCTGCAGCCCCCACGTTCTGACTATTTCCCCCGTAGAAGCTGAACCACGACGGTGGTGAAAAAGGAGAAAAAACACTCACAGTATTGACATTGCCAAAGTCCAGAAATTTCTGACTAAAAAGACATTGAGAACTGATCCTGGTGAAGAGACAAAGAATTGTACACTGGCAGGAAGAAATTTGGGACTCCTGCTGAGAAATGTGATATTACTTGGATTTTGGGATTTATTTTACAGGCTGTGCCCTGTGTTTTGGATAAAATTTTTAGCATATTTTGCCCTCCCTAATTGGATTGTAATGATATTACCCCCCCCCATTACTAATCCCAGTTTTTTAGAGTTTGATTGTTTGTTGTTTTTAAAGTTTTGAGAAAACTCAGCCACAAGGTTTGTTGAGTATTCTCAAGGGGGGAGTTGTGAGTTGTAGGCATAAATCTAGGTAATTTGGGAGAATGGCTTTGAATTTATGTGACCCAAAATACCTTTATGTAAAGTGCTTTTGTTAGCCTTTTTAGATTTTTGTAAATTTTGTATTATGTACTGATTATTGGCAGTTGTATGATTGTTTGATATTTGATGTAGCCCCCACGGTGGGAAAGTACAGATAGTTGTTCACAGAAGATACCAGAAAGGTAGGGGCTAGTACGGTTTAGCAAGAGGAAATATGGATCGGGCCCAGGCAGGCACGCAATAGATAGAGAACTTGAAGAGGAAAAAAGGATCGGGCCCAGGCGGCGGGCAACAGACAACAAGCTTGGAATACTGGTTGATAACCTTGAGGGTGTAGTTGATAGAAAAGGTAATTAATTACAAGCGGGTAATGTTAGGCAGAGTAAAAAGTTAACTCTGTGGTTGCTGGAGGGAATAGCAGTTGAATTTTGTAAAGATGCTAAAGAGTAAAGTTTTTGGTATTTTGATGTTTTATGTTTTGTTTTGTTTGATGTTGTTGGTGTTGTATGTTATGAATTGCATGGTTATAGGTGAGCTTTGTAGCATAAGGTATATTAATGTTTTTGTTTTGTTTGTATGCCTTTTGTTATAAGTTTGGTGTAGTTTATTGGATGTTTTTAATTTTTTTGTGTTTAAGAATAGGGGGGAGATGTCCGGTTGCATCTTCCCTATGCTGCCTTGGTGGAAAATTACAGCAGCGTGGTTACAAGAACAGAGGGATGAGATAAAGTTGTTATGCCAGAGCGAGGCAAATGCCAGGTGGCCTAGCTGAGATTGTTTTCAAGGTCCCAGATGGATTCCGGCGAAGTGGGTCCGGCCTTGGCTGATTTTGGCGCAGAGTGCCATAAATACTACGGCCTTTTGCTTGCCCCATGTTGCTGCAGTGGAAGCCCTTATTGGAAACCTGCTTTGTGGGTGTTTGCACATTGGCAGAACCCTCCTGGCCCCTTGGGCCACTTGCGTTACCTGGAGGAGGGATGTATAGGTAAAAGTAGGGCACTGCGGAAGATATTGTTACGGTTTAGTTAGGCAGCTGGTGTTTAGATTTGCTTTTAGTTTTGCTGTGTAATAGATTGTAGTAATGTGATGCTATGAGTTGGGAATGTTTTGCTGTGCCTTCCCTTTTTTATTATGAGAAAAGGGGGGAAGTGTGGGATTGTTGAGCTTTGTCCACGCACGCCTGCGCTGCAACACTTTGCTACTGCTGTTGATTTTATGTGGCAGGTGCTCAGACACTACAGTAATGGGCAGGATCACGAAACCTTAAGATATGCAGAAGATAGGTAAGCCTTGGCATTCACCTCCACTTTGATGGGAAGTGGAGCATAGAGTCAGGAATTTCTGTACTCTGACCAGGACAGAAGTTGTTTTTCTCTCTCAGGTCAGGCTGATCCTGTTCTTCCTAATTTATTGATGTGGTTTTCATAAAACATGTTGAACATCATGACAAGAACAAGACTTATCCTCTGGAAGGAAGATTGCCCTCAATGAGTTACTTGTGTTTCAGTTGGTGGATGCTGTGCCCTTTCTTTCTGGTACCCATTCTCTGGCTTGAATTGAGCCCTCTCCATTATCCCCAGCTAGCATTTGATATATGGATTGCTCTGCAGGGATTGCTAATGGGTGAATATCTTTGAAAAAAATCTTATTTACATTTACTATTTGAGGGAGTAGAGAACAGACAATGGGATCTTGACCTAGGCTAAGAGATGTGATAGGGTGAGATGTGGAGTTATTGCATAGGGGTCATGTGAACACTGGTTCTCGAAGCAGGTGTGTATACAGGGCCTGCATTTCCAATAAGCTTCACTAAGAACTGGAGTTTTAGTTCTGTGACTCCACTCATTTTCCATTATAGCCATTTTCACCTTCTGTTAACAGTCTTCTGAGATAAGACATTGCACCTAATAAGATTCATCCTCAGTTCAGGTCTATGAATGATTTCTGTGGCACCATGTGTCTGTGTTTATCAGGAATCCAAGATAGTCCAAAAACCGTATCCCGATCTGTGTTTGTTTCAGCTTTTTCTCTGTACAGAACCCTGATCAGAATTTTCCAGGAAGAGATAGGAATGAATTTGCTTCTTCCTTAACCAATATTAATACTACCATGATCTTGAAAGAGACCCTGGAACCACTCATCACACTGTAATGATCGGAGTTGAAGAAAAAAATACCATTCATATGCAAAGTGGAGAATTGTCCATCGAATGATAAAATGGGAACGTGAAGATAAATATCTAAAGAAATTCCTTAATGAAGCTTCTTATGGAGCCTTGGGCTATTTATTCCTGATAACCTGAGGCTAGAAATAGTATGAGGAACAGCTCTTGAGGGGATGTAGGTTATATTATTCTGATCTGAAGTTGATGATGTAGGTTTCATTAATGTACTGACATTTTCCTGGGTGTTGGAGCTGCATGGACACGACTAATAGGGCAAAACTGTTCTTGTGATTCTTGCACAGCTCGACAGCGTACCTCCTTCTGAGAATATCTAGTGCCCTCATTTTGAGTCAAGGTATAGGCACTCCTTCCCCCTGGCCCCCAATATGAAAGAAAATCTGGCACTACTTACGGGGTCAAAGCCCAGACAGGGCTGGTTGAGAGTCATGAAGATTGCTCTAAAGCAACTCACCTCACATCAGCACCCTAGACTTGTTCCAGCTACCATTTGCAAAGTGGTATTCTCTCTTGTACTTCAGGGACTGCTTCAACTTGCCACATGACCTGCATTCCATTCTATAGTGTTGGCAGGAGCCAACATTTTCCAATGACTTTGTACATAGCCTCAACTTTCCACAGAGTTTCTGACCATCTCCCTAAGAGAACAGTGGGAACTGATATGCCTGGGCACTGGACCTCAGTGGTGAAGGCCCCATATATTTGCTTAAAACAGACTAGCGTTTCTCTACCTCTCCCCGCCACTCCCCTCCAGGAGATCACATTGGTCTATTTAACTTTTAGGTTGAAAGGGACTATACTTGCAATATTGACCACCCATATTAGCATTGGTTGTGAAAGCAGGTGGAGGGAGTCAAAAGATATTTCATACTTTATTTTTGTTGTTACTGATCTGTTGCAGACAGTTTTCATACCCAGGGGAGAGAAAAGAAGAGATGTCTGCCTGGACTTGGCTGTCTCTAAAAGACCAGTATAGCAAGGAAACCACTTTTTCAGGTAAAAAAAATCTCCCCCACAGAATAAACACTGGATACCTTGACCATCAGGGAAGATAGCCACATTTACCTTTGGTGGTGACACCAGGTTGAATTTGGATTGATACACACTGAAGAACCTTGTGTCCTTATAAAATGGAGGTCATAAGGACTAGAAAGAAGGAAGCCAAGAAGTCCCTTACAGCCTGTTTGTTCTTTCATGTGTGGGCTGGGGGAGGCGTCAGAGGCAGTACCTTATGGCAACCTGTAGCAGCAGCTGGGAACAATAATCTGGACATTAAGGTGTGGTGAACCCCCAGTGGTAGCCAGTGGCAAAAGCAGGATAGTTAGGGATAAGTGAAGAATATCATATACAACTAAAATCACATGGGGAATTTTAAGCAGACAAACTGTAAATTGGACTTGACACCAGCATTAACACCCTCAACTCTTGCAAAAAGCAACTTTGATTTTTTAATAAACCACAAGTGGCCCAGACTTCTGTTTTGCATCTCAATCTGGAACATGCCTCCCCCCGAATCACAGAACCCCTTAATACCAGTTTGTTAAATACTGAACCAGAGGAAAGAGTGTCACTTACTGGACACCAACAAGGCTCCTGAGTTTTTCCTGGAAGTTACCTCATCCAAATAGTCACCATGACTGATCCACTTCAGTTTATGAGATGTGATAAGTCTGATGTGCTATGGCTTCAGGCGTAAACATTGCACTTGTTTTACTGCATAGTATTTGAAGCGACTTTGATTTCTATGTTTGCAGTGTTGTAGTTGTGCAGGTCCCAAGATATTAGAGAGACAAGGTGGGTGAGGTAATCTCTTTTCTTGGACCAGCGTCTGTTGGTGGAAGAGACATGCTTTCGAGCTTGGTGTAAGCTCAAAATCTTGTCTCTTTCACTACAGAAGTTGGTCCAAGAAAAGAGATTACCTCACCCACCTTGTTTCCTCTTGATTTCCATTTAACAGATATCATATTTTTATTAAACCTCATGTTAAAATGTTATATAATACACACATTAAGAAAAGAGTATCTGTTCATCTGAGTATAGTGCTTAGATTATCCACAAATACAAAAAGTTTGTTTTTAAAGTCATAAGATACATATAGAGCATAATTAGCAACAACCCAAATTTAGGTGAATAAATTTAACAATACAGTTTAGATATTAGCATCCAAGTATTCAGGTATATCACTCATGAAAAGTTATACAGTTAGTTGTGGAAAGCAAATATAGCAAGGAGTGAGGATTGTCCCTCAGTAATTGAGAATTTAGGGTAGGTTATCCATTTAGACGATACTTTCCTGATAAATTGTATATCAGTTACTTTCCCGACTGCGCTTCTCATCGGCACTCCAGCTTATCCCTCCTGGTATTGCCGATGTCCCTTGACCAGCCTGAGTGGCTCATGGCAGGGGGCTGGAAGGGATATGTCCTGTTCCAGCCCCTTCCCCAAGGCCCCGTCCCTACCTCTTCTCTGGTCCTCTACAGAGCTGCATGCACGCTGCCGCTCTTCCTCCTCCCCCTCGCTAGGGCCATCAGCTGATTGGCGCAGGGAAGGAGAGGGGGAGGGGCAGGAAAGCACCACGCTGGGGGAAGAAGCGGGGGAGAGGAAAAAGCTTGGCTGCCGCAGGACCAAGTTTCTGCCTCCTGCCCCCGCAAGGGAGAGCGGTGGGCGGGGGGCTGAGGGCCGGGACTGCGGCAGCATGCCACTCAAAATCAGCTTGCGTGCCGTGTTTGGCACGTGTACCGTAGGTTGCCGACCCCTGCACTAGCATGATACACCATTGCAAAGATCTTTTATTATGTATCTTATCAATGATTTACATAGTTTGTAGCATAGATCCATTACTAACATACTACGTTACACTAAAACCAAGGGGGGGAGGGGAAGTCAATCACACATTGCAATGTGCATTTTTAAGACCTGCAGAAATCTCCATTATAATGCCTTGTCTTTAAGATCTACTGAACTGTGCACATTTTCTAATGAGTCTGCAGAGATTTTGAGCATGCTTGCAGCTGTTTGATCATTAATTGATTGTTCTATTGGGAGAAGAAGAGGATGGGAATGTCAACTTTCTCCATCATAATAAATAATTTATCTCTGCCCTGTGTTCAGCCTCTTCTGGGTCAAGGAAGTTGAAATAGAACAGAGAGTGTCTTATGTTAACCACTACTTTTTAAAAAACAAAAAATAATCTAAGACCTTCACAAACCAGGTGTTTACTGTATATGCTGTTTGCTATTAACATCAGAAATGTTCAAGCATAAAACTGAAGTGACAGAACACTTACAGTTATTGTACATTTTGTCCAAATTCCCTGCTCAACTATTTTGTGTTGTGTGCCCATCATTTGGAGTTTAGTTACAAATTTAGGGCTTGGCAGGTGGCGAGATATTGCATTATTTCTTCTCAAGCTGCTAAGGGCCCAAATATAATGCAAAAATATATGAGGTATATACTGGAGAATAACAATGAAATTCCAAATGATACAAGGGTAATTTTTTTTAGCATAAACATTTTTCTACGAACTGTGCTACAAGCAAATTTTTCTGATTTGCAAGGAATAAACAAGTTCAGGGGTTGTACTGGGAAATAACATGAACATGAATAGAAACCAACGGGTAATTGAGGCACACCTCCAGGTTCTTCCATTTCAATACCAAAAATCAAAATCAAAGTCTGTCATACAGAATTGTATTTTAGTGTAAGTGACCCTATTTTTCACCCACTACTAGAAATACTCATAAACAAGCCATTGGCAACAAGAACACAGGTAAGTACTACCAAAAATTGAAAGCTATAAATAAGGAAAGGTCTAAAACAATCCTTAAAACAGAAATGATATTTCAACCTTAACTATGAAATCAGTGAGAACATTTGGGAGAGGAAAACAGAAGTAAGCCTTTTAATGCCAATTAAATGCACTGGACAAAGTGAAGTGTTTTGGAGGCAAATTGTCAAGAAAAAAGGTTAAATATCCATAATAATAAAAAAGGAAATGCTCCTCAAATAGGTACTGCTTAGTATGTACAGCCTCTAATGCAGGCATTAAAGACTGGGATATGAAGGAGTAATTATAACAGTTCTCAGATGCACATAAAAGTGACCACCATTCTAACCCTGGTGTTGAGGCAGGCTGCCTCCCAATCTCATTCAAGGCACTACAGAGTAATCTTCAGGTCTGGGTTTTGAAACACATAAAACCCAGAAGTGAGGGATGGGCCCATTTTGCAAAATAGTACTGACTTTAGTAAGAGACTGTGAGGTCTGGTGGCATAAGACTACCCTGAGCTAGGCACAGCAAGCCAGCAATTAGGATACAATCTACTAGAACCTGCTCCTCGAAAATACCTGTTACTCAGGGCTTGGCTACACTTGCAGGTGTGCAGCGCTGGAAGTTACAGCTATCTTCGTACAGCTGTGTAGGGAAAGCGCTGGAGTGTGGCCACACTGACCGCTACCAGCGCTGCAGTGTGGCCGCATTTGCAGTGGTGTTGGGAGTGGTGCATTATGGGCAGCTATCCCAGCGTTCAAGTGGCTGCAACATGCTTTTCAAAAGAGGGGGTGGGGTGGAGTGTGACAGGGAGCGTGGGGAAGAGAGAGAGAGAGAGAGAGAGAGAGAGTGGATTTTTGGAGCCGACACTGTCAGCTACCTGCCTTGCAAATTCCAACCACTTCCCTGACCCCTCATTCACTCTTAAATGCAAATAGCCTGCAGACCAGATAAGCAGCTGCTCCCACAGACTCCCTTCCTCCCCCCCTCCCCTCCACCATGCTGTTTCTCTCCTCAAGCAAACACTAGGCTGTGGACATTCATCCCCCTGCCTGCCTCATTCACAGCAAACAGTAGCTGTGTTTGTTTATTAAATAAGCAGCTCTGGGAGCCCTGAGTTCACAACAAAACAAAGAGAGGCATCATAACAAAACAAAGAGTTCTTTAGTTAAAAGCATTATGGGAAAATTCTGGAGGTCAGTTACAGCGTAGTAAGATTAATCACTGTTTACACTGGCACTCCAGCGCTGCAGTCGTACATGCAGCGCTGTAGCCAGGGAGATACAGCGCTGTATGTGCCTTGCAAGTGTGGACGGTGAGTGAGTGAGTTGCAGCACTGTAAAGCCACCACCAGCGCTGCAACTCTCCAGTGTAGCCAAGCCCTCAGACTGACTGACCACCAAATTGAGGGGAAGAGGAAAGATCCATTCCAAACATACGGCCTGACTAGTGTGTGTGTGTGGGGGGGGGGGGAAGGGGGGGAGGTCTGCAGGAGGATGAGGAAGTAGACAGAAAACAGAACAAAATTTAGACTGAAATTGGGGTGTGTGTGGTGTTCTAGTTTACGAGGGGGGTGTCAGGGCCGATGAGGAGTGAGACCGTGAGGGTGAAGGTGGGCTGTATGGCACCATATTAAAAACTGAAAAAATGTTTCATGACTATTTTATTAGATTTAACTCAGGTTTTTTTAATCATCACACAAATTAAAGTTGGCTACTCAAGCCTTCTATGAAGCACTATATCTACATCCTTCTTGGTTTCTTGTTATAATTTTGCACAACTCTGTTAATGAACTTCTTGAATGCAATGCATTCATCTTTGGTGGCTTCTCATGTGTCCGGTACTTCCATTCCTTCAATTGATATGCTCATTAGTTCATTCACATGATCAGGCAGAAGGCGACTTCTTTCAGAACACAAAATTCTATTCAATGATGAAAAAGAAAGCTCAACTGTAGCTGTTGTGACTGGGAGTAGCAAGAGATGAATTCCTACTTCTTTCATCCCAGGAAACAGCATAAAGATTGGGTCGAGCCACTAGTGATGATAAAAAAATTGAAGTCAAATCTTCATCCATTCGTCGTATGATATTCCACTCTGTGTTCAAATTCTTTATTCTGTCCTGAACATGTGGCAGCCCCATTGCTGGTTGTGCCTCACTCCACTCAACTGTCGATGTTTTATAGGACATGGATCTGTAAAAGCTATGTAAAAGTTGAATAGAATCTAGAAGTCACTGTTGTAGATTTTTAAGAATTAAGTCTGTGTACTTTTTCAGTTGTCTTAAACACTTCTTGACCTCTTCACTTAAGGATTCAATATAAATGCCTTCATTAGCCAACTTCTGGACTGAAGTCTTTGCTTCTTTCAGTACTTTTTCAATGGATAACTCTCTGATTGATACAAATGTAGTTTATGGTCCAATTGACAAGCATTTAACTCTTCTAAGATGTGGGTTGTCACAGATGCAGCTGCTATGTCTTCTATAACTTGAACATCTAGAAATGCATCTACTGGCCTATCTCCGACATCAAGATAACGTACACAATGACTTAATACTTGATGCCCATTTGCATCAGTGCATTAATCAGACATATATGCAAAATTTTTTGAATGTGGTGCGAAAGTTCTTCACTTTTTCAACTGTTGAGTCTTTCACTGTTTCACCACATGCTTCTAGCCAGTCAGTTGAGTTTCTTGCAGAAAGACAGTTAGCATTTGCTGGTCTTGTTCGGAACCAGTGTTCAACTTCAGGATGAACAAGTGACAATGCACTTAACATTGGCCTCCAGTTTGTAGCGTGTGGTATATCTTACTTAAATAGAAAGTATGATGCGACAGCCATGTTTGTTCGCATGAACTGTGTTGTGTCTCTAGCATTCTTAACAGCCTCATTAACACTCAGAAGTGTTGTCCTTGTTCAGCAGAGACTCAGAGTTCAGAGGTGTTTTCACATGAGTTCACCTCCCAGGTGGGGGGCAAAAAGGCACCTTGCTCATTTCCCCAGCTGCTCACTGTTCGCTCTGCCCACTGCGGTTTGTTGTGCCACCGTTCACTCCATTGCTCTGTTGCCAATGGCTCTGCGCAGTCACCTCCTTTTGCCACCTGCCACTGTGGCCTCTGTGAGTTGGTCTCTTGAGGTTCCACCAGCTCTCAGTGATTTCAGCTGAGCTCTCAGTGGGGGAACCTCACTGCTAGTGCAGACTGGGCTGTCTCTTCGGCTTTGGCTACACTTACACTTCAAAGCGCTGCTGTGGCAGTGCTTTGAAGCGCTAAGTGTAGTCAAAGCGCCAGCGCTGGGAGAAAGCTCTCCCAGCGCTGTCCGTACTCCACCTCCCTGTGGGGAATAACGGACAGCGCTTTGACTACACTGGCGCTTTGCAGCGCCGCAATTTGCAGCGCTGGAGAGGGTGTGTTTTCACACCCTGCTGCAGCGCTGCAAATTTGTAAGTGTAGCCAAGCCCTTCCACAGAAACACTGTCCCACAGTAGGTCTAAGCACTTAGATCTGATTATCAGTGATTTCAGCTATAGTGGTCACTTAACAAAACAAAAGACTATCTATGGCGCCTAATCAGTTCTGTCTTTAAACAGTGGAGAGGGGCAAGTCAAATAGTACTTGTGACTCAGGCAGACCAAGCAAAATACCTGTCCCCACCATCTCTCGATGGCCTCAATCAGCACAGGCTAAGTACAGTTCTACTACCCTTTACTCATACAATAACAACAATAATATTTCATTACCTCCTCTTTCCCCCATCCCCTGCATTCAAGTGATTTGTAACCCAACCCCAGCCAAAATCTATCACTTGGGCAACACAGCTCTGTTTGCTGGATACCTAGGTAGATTAGGTGTGAATGTAAATACAGTCTGGTCCTGAAGCCTTTCCCCGCAGTTCACTAGCTGTCAGGGAGAGCTCATTTAGACTTTGCTTACAAATCATAATTTGAAATTATTAGGTTGGCCAATATCACCGAAATGCATGCGCTGACATTGTCATAAAAAACAACAGCTGTATAAGGAAGCTAGTCTATGTTCATACTTTTCAAATCTATTATACTTTTTCAGATCCATGTATTTTATCATACACTTTATATGCTTTAAAAGGGTATATGAATGTTTCAATTTCAATTCAAATTTCCAAGCAATCACTAAATTGGCAACACTGTATGTAACTAGTTCACAAAACTGGGGTGGGGGGGGCGGTGTTGGGGAAATTCAGGGGGAGGAGGGAGGGAAATCCCTGGGTGGGTTTGTGGGAATGAGAGATTAAAGAGATGCAGGACAAGAATAAATATATGTATCTCATAGAACTGGAAGGGACCCTGAAAGGTCATTGAGTCCAGCCCCCTGCCTTCACTAGCAGGACCAAGTACTGATTTGGCCCGATCCCTAAGTGGCCCCCCTCAAGGATTGAGCTCACAAGCCTGGGTTTAGCAGGCTAATGCTCAAACCACTGAGCTATTCCTCCCCCCCCCATAATAATCACACCGCACAACGTCCTGGAGCAACCTGTAGGACTGAGCCGTTGCGGGGGTGTGGGGGGAGAGGAGGGAACGGGACGGAACCCAGGTTTTTGATTCCCGGTCTCGGGTTAGACATCCGGGGTAATCCCTGCCACAGCGCCGCTCGCACAGGGGCTGCCCCCCGGGACGGCTTGGAGGTTGCTCGGGCTGCGGACGCGGCGTAAGTGTGCGTGTTTGCTCGTACAGTGCAGAGAGCAAAGGGGCCGGTGGGACTAAAACACCCGCCCAGGGGAGAGCTCAGGGCGCCTAGCCCCGAACCGGGACCGACAGGGCCTGAGCCCGGGTGACCCCACCCGCTTCACAGACACCCTCACCCCGGAGCCCCCACCCCACTGACCGCCCCCGGCCCGGCCCACTCACGCAGATGGCGATGCGCAGCACCCCGCGCTGATAGTCCCTGTACAGCTCAGGAGCTTCCCGGTTGCACTCGACGCACCTGTAGCCGCCGGGCTCCCCCATCCCTGGCGAGCGGCCGTTACCAGGGGAACCCCCCTCCCGGCCGCTTCAAATTGCCTCGCTTCCCGGTTCAGGGCGATGAGGAGAGGAAACGCCGCGCAGTGCATCATGGGAGTTGTAGTTTCCAGACTGTGCTCATGCAAGGGATGCAACGGCCGGAAACTACAAATCCCATAAGGGAGCGAGGCCGCAGCTTCCTCCACCTGTCGCTGGGGGGGGGGGGGGGGGGGGGGGGGCGCGGCAGAAAGGAACCACCTTGAACATGCAAGGGGGGAGGCGCACGCATGCGCGCTGAGAAGATGGCATCTGCCACCGGGACCTGCTGCCGCTGTTGCTGGGGCGCCGTTGCGCTGGGGCAGCTCGTGCTGCTGCTGCTGCTGTTGGGGGCGGCCCGGGCGGCGCTGGCCCTGACCGAGCACTACCCGGCCCTGTCGTTGCTCAAGCAGGAGCTGCACCGGCAGCAGCTGCAGGGCCAGGCTGGGGGCTGCCCCCAGGCGCCGGACTGGGGGGAACAATACTCGGCCGAGTGCGGTAAGTCGGGTCGGGCAGCGCCACGTCCTGCCCCGCTGCCTGCTGGGGGAGCCGCCGGGCAAGGGCCCGCGGAGGGGGCGCCCCAGGCTGGCGGCAAGGAGAGGGGCGCATGGGAGGGGTTCCCCCTTGTCCTCTGTGTGGGGGCGGCGTGGCTCCGGGCGTGAGTGCGCGTGGGAGGCGCGCGGCGTGGCACCGGGCGTGGCGTGGGGAGGCGCGCGCGGCGGGTCCTGGGGCGTGAGTGCGCGTAGGGTGCGCGCGGCGGGTCCTTCCTGTCCGTGGCTCTGGTGAGGTGGTGGCCGCCGCCAGTCGTTCCTTGCTGCCCTCCGCCGCGGGGTCCTTGCTCCCAGCCCCGGGATGGGTCCCGTAGCTACTTACCCTACGAGCAGTGGGTTTGCCCTGTTTTGCTTGGCCGGCATTGGCCTCTCTGCCATCCCCCTGTCTCCGCGGTGCCATGAGCCTGGCAAGCCTCTGAGGTGAGAGGTGAATGGTCAATGCCTTTGTTAGGTACCTGTCACCTGAAGGCAGTGGGATGATGTGGACTTCTCCCCTCCTTTGACTGTATCTTGGAGAAAGAAGGGGTGTGAGTGATAGAGGCATTTCTAGTGAAATTCACTTCTTTTCTGTGCTTTGTGAGGCCGGGATGACCCTGGAGGTGACTGAAAGTAAAACAGGAAAACAAAGCACAGACTGATCTCTTGTCATAGGGACACTGATCAATTTCAGATAGAAGAGAGAATTTTGGCTCAGATCCTCTCAGCTGCTTTGCATGGGCAAACATTGCAGGGCTTAATTTGGGCACAAGTCCATGAACATGAAGAAATTTGTAGGCTCTGGTCCTTTAATTATAAGAAATGCTGGTGATACAGCCCTGTTTTTTGGATAACTGAGCTTCAGATAATCAGGATTTAAATGTTCAGTGTAACTTATTGTTTCAGCATCTTTTGTATAAACTGTATTCCTAACAAACACTTTAGAGTTATATAGTACATTAAAAATTATCAGTGATGGTACCAAATCATGACTTTGGCTGTTGCAATAAGCTAACATGAAGAAAAAAGTTTTCAGTTTTCAAAAGGCCAACAGAAAGTGTGAGTCCTCTTAACTGATGAGGGTGGTTCTAATCCAAAATGAATGAAAAGAGAGCTGGCAGGTTTGCAAAGTGCAAATACAGAGCCTATGCAAGCCTGAAATGTGTATTTGGTGGTATGGAGATTTGCCAGCTCCTTATTTGTTAGTGTGTTGAATAGGATTCAGTTTAAAAAAACAAAAAAAGTTGTCTTGCTGGTAAAGTTAATGTTTCACTGGTTCTATTTGTTTTGTTTGTTAATAAAGAATCTGCTTAATTTAGACCCTAATCTTGCAAAGGTTTAAGCATTTGCATAATTTTACTCACATGAGAAGCCATCAGTGGGACTAAAATTCTGCATACGCTTAAGTCTTTGTAGGACATTCAGTATAACATTTGATCATAAGCGTGTATTTATTCATCCTTTGTGACTTAGATATAATGCACATCACTTACAGGCAATACATGTGAACAAAACCAAATGAATATAGAAATATGAAAAAAATAAAAAACAAAATCCAATGTAATAGAGAAACTGCCAGATTTATTTATGTAGCTTGTGACTTCCCAGTGTTATTTTGCGATGTGTGTACTGGCATATCCTGCTAAGGTTATTTAGAGAAGTTTAAAACAAGTTTAGCAAAGACTTGTGAAAAAATATTTCTGTCTGTATGTATAAATATATATATTTGGATATGGAAATATATTTGGCTCTGCTCTTAAGACTGCTGCCCTTTAAATTGTTCATGTAAAGCATCCACCTTACAGCAAATGCAAATGGTTAGTTCAGGGGTCGGCAGCCTTTCAGAAGTGGTGTGCCGAGTCTTCATTTATTCACTCTCTAATTTATTGTTTCGCATGCCAATAATACATTTTAACCTTTTTAGAAGGTCTCTTTCTATGTCTATAGTATATAACTAAACTATTGTTGAATGTAATGTAAATAAGGTTTCAAAATGTTTAAGAAGCTTCATTTAAAATTAAATTAAAATGCAGAGCCCCCCAGAGCAGTGGCCAGGACCTGGGCAGTGTGAGTGCCACTGAAAGTCAGCTCGTGTGCCAGAGGTTGCCTACCCCTGGGTTAGTTGTTTGTATTACTGTAGCACCTAGGAGCCTTAGTCAGAGACCACGTCCCCATTTTGCTAGGTGCTGTAAAAACACAATACAAAATTGGTCCACGCTTCAAAGAGTATAAAACACAAAATTCTTAGCACTGTTTGTGTGTTCCATGTAGCCTGCAGGCAAAGCAGATCTGGTACTTTTATATGTTTACAGGTTGCATCCTAATATAACATGGCTTATCCATTCCAGTGACCTGCTGTTTCTTATGTTTATAATTAAATAGGTACTTGTATGACAGGCTGAATTAGGATTCTCCAATGGAGAGATGTTTGGAAGATGAAACTTTCAATGTACTGGTTGGGATACAGCTTGTATGAAAGATGTTATGCAAAATAAAACATGTAAAATGGTACTCCATGATTAGTTGAACTAATAATATCAAGCAAAGTGTTCTGTGGCACCTTATAGACTAACAAACGTATTGGAGCATGAGCTTTCGTGGGTGAATACACGTACAACGAAGTGGGTATTCACCCACGAAAGCTCATGCTCCAATACGTTTGTTAGTGTATAAGGTAGGTGCCACAGGACTCTTTGCCGCTTTTACAGATCCAGACTAACACAGCTTCCCCTCTGATACTTAAATAATATCAGATACATTAACATTAAGTTGAAAGTTTTTCTTCCTTATGACTGCATTGATCATACAGCGACTCCTTATTGATTTAACTACGAAACAATATCTATTCTAGTTTTAAAACCAGTGTCACACCAATCCATTCTCAGCTGTTTACAAATCTTTCAGTTCTGGTTAAATGAATCAATAATTGGAAAAACTCTCCTTTTGGTTAAGAGGATTTGGTTTTCTCAAAGTTCCTCACTGCTGTCATGCTCTCAGTCAGTTCCTGTCTATATTGTAGATCCAGTATGGCTTATCCTCTGGTTGGATTCTCTACTTTGTGGTTCATAAAATTGTCTTCTGCATAACCTAGGAAACAATTTGATGCAAGTTTGACAGTATTTATTAACCTAAAGATTTATGGGTAGTGAAGTCCCTCCATAAGTAGAGTAATCTTAGAGTTTTGAGAATCTTGTAAATTGGTCCAGGATTTCTTTTTATATGTCCTCTCTATCCTGTGATTTGTAACAGATAGTCCACTCTAATTTTTTCCTTGTATCCTTACGCAAAGAACTTAATCATTAAACACACAGTAGTTGAATTGTAGCTCACTGGCATAGTAAATACTTCTGATGTAATGGCACGGCACTCCACCTTGATTCTTTATGCAGATTAGGTATTTGCAGGAATTACTGGATGAAACTTTATAGCATGATTTAGGCAGAAGGTCACACTAGGTGATCATTGTAGTCCCTTTTGGTGTTAAAATCGGTGAATCTTGGGCTCCTCAAACAATATAATTCCTGTTCTGAGAATCATCCCACCAAGTTTCATTTATGGTTCATTTAGAACCATAACTTCATTTTCTACTTGTAGTGACTAATTTTTAGTTACTGTTCCGACTTGTGTTTTATAAATAGACTGTGTTGCTTTTTGTTCTCTCTCTCTCGCTCGCTCTCTGAATTACCTGATTATACCATTTTTGTTTGGGTTTTATAATCAGGACACACAAGTAAGATGTTTCCTACAGTAGTAAAGAGGAGGAGCAACAGCTTAACAAAATTGAAACAAGAAGGCTGTTAGAGTTTTTTGCATTTCCACTGATAAATATTTTTTAAAACATTGCTATTTGCAGTAGATAAGCAAAGGGTTAATTTTGTTTCTTGCACATGTGGTAGAAGTCTTTTGCCTTCTTCAATATTTCAAACTGGTGAAGAGGGTTTTTGTTTCAGTTTCGTGTATCTGTCGGTCCAGGTAACTGTAGTCATTAAACTCTGTAATGCCTCAGATTCTATTTTGATTTCTGCAATTAAGCAATGTATTACTTTTTTTCTTCCCTTCACTCTCCCCCACTTCCCCACCGCATTTACGTACTCTTTCTGGGTGTATCCCATATTTGGATTTTTATTCATGTTAGACTTTCTATAGTGCCTTTCACTGTAATATCGTAACTGTTAATTTTTCATGTGTTTGTGTCCCATCCCTTATTTTTACCATTTTTTCTACTCATCTCCGTAATCTTTCTCATCTATCCCTTTCCAGTCTTTACCCCACTATTTGCTGGCCAGCATACCAGCCACCTTTCCTCCATCTGAAGGCTGGATGTAGACCCATGCAGTGATTCTCCCTAGGACCTGAATGTGCTGGCTCAAGGAGTGGGGGACCAGATAGTCTTAAACTATCACTTTCACACTTCCTCCTCCTTAGGTTCTTCCCCCGCCCCCATCTCCTGGTTTTCTACCCATCCACACAAATTTTGGTCAGCTCCATAGGCAGAAATAGTAGTGAAAGTAACTGTATAACAAGGTTCACGTCAGCTACTGCACTTCTTGCCATCTCCCCTGGAACAAACATGATGTATGGAACATATGAACAGTCCTACTCTGTGGGACTGCCCTGTAAAGGAATTTTTAAAAGGTGGGGTTGGCATGAGGAAACATGGCATTTGCATGATCTGGTACATTTATACCCTGCTTAAGTATAACAGTTCAAGTAGACTATCCAGAGATAATTCAAATATTTGTTTTTGCAGATTCACCACTTTTGCACTTCCATGAGTCAGACTGTGAACTAAGAGGGTCTTCCTCCTGTGAATCTCTGCTTTCTCTCAATACTGAAAAAATTCTGGTATGCTGTGTACTATTTTATTATGTACAATAAGAATGCTAATTGGTTGTAGATGTGAGAGAAATGGGTTTGTGTATCTATTTACTAGATGTCGGAATTATTAATAATATTAGAAATTATTATTATGGGAGACCATAAGACAGTAATTTGACCAAAAATCCATTTTTTTAAGTCCAAAGGCCAAATGGCATTTTCTAGCATTGCTCTGAACATGCCTAACAGCTTAAAAATAAGCAGTCAGTTCACCCAATACAGTAACAAAGTATTCATAGGCATATGATCAGTATACTTACTAAATAGACTTGACCAAGGGAAAACCATCTCATTGTGGTGTGCTCCAACATGATCAAGTAGGGTCTAACAAAGAAACCTCAGATTCATGATGTAATGAGTCATTCCATATTCTTTATGAAAATATGCTTATATGAATGACATAATTGAGATATACTTTATGCCAGATGGCTCATGTGAGATATCATTAGAAAGGTTATGATTTACTGAATGTGATTATCCAATTTGTATTCCTGTATCATTTCTGTATCTGAAGTTAGGAATATTGATTATGGATCTGTATTCCTACTATGCTACTTTGGGTGATGCCCACTGCTAACACTTCAGGTGCAACAATGGAAAAGACAAACAGGGCTGATGACCCATCAGCAAGGACAATGAGCTGTGAAAAGCTTGACATTCCTGTGGACACTCCATACTGCCACTGACTCATGGAGGCTGTGATACTACAGAGTCAGGTGATCTTGTCACCTGATACTAAACATTACCTGGGACGACTTGTAACTTTCCACTGGAAGGGAAGTGGGGGGGGTCAAGTTTGGGAAACAAAGGATTCCCACCCTATGTAAATCCCATTTAAGGGTGGGGAGGAAGGCAAACAGGACTCCTCTCCCTGGTCTGTCTGCCCGATGGTTTTAAGGATTGAAGAAATAGTCAAACAGTGAGCAGCAGTCCACCTCTCAAGGCAGTCTCCATACCCTTTGTTGTTATGGCAGGGGGAAGGCGGGGCCCTAACCAGACATCCTACTGCCGAAATCCTCTTTGTGAAACGGGGGCTACTGGTGGCTCTGGACATTCCACAAGTTCATCGGTCACTGGTGTGCGCTCACGTACCAGAACTTTCATCTCATTGACTTCAACGTGCTTAGCTCGCAGGCTGATCGGTGCCATTGTGAAGGAGGCTTCACAAAGTTGCAGTGTCTCCCTGCCCCGCTCCATTTTCCTTGTGATTACTCGGTTTGTGGTCCTCACTGGGACAGGCTGGAGCCTGTGCAGGTCAATAATTCACCTCTTCAGAGCCTACTCGTTCCTCAATCTCTTGTTCCTGTGTTACCCGTTCGGCATGTACATTCCTTTTCTCCAGCTGAACTGTGACTTCCAGAAGACAGCCCTCTTCTCCCAAGTGGCTAACATTGGCCCCCGAGAGACCGGGGAAGTGAACTCCAGGGGTAAAGACTATCTAACAGTTTTAAAGGAGACCTGGAAGCAGCACACCAGGCAAATGTATGGCATGGAGGCCATGCCCACCCATGCGTGCTGCCTCTCTCCAGACCTGATCCGCAACGAGGTGGAGTATTTGAAGATGGACTTTAACTGGAGGATGAAAGAGGTGCTGGTGAGCTCCATGCTCAGTGCCTATTATGTGGCCTTTGTGCCTGTCTGGTTTGTGAAGAACACTCAGTACTACGACAAACGGTGGTCATGTGAGCTGTTCCTGCTGGTGACCATCAGTACGTCTGTGATTCTGATGCAGCATCTCCTGCCTGCCCGCTACTGCGACCTCCTCCACAAAGCTGCGGCACACCTGGGCTGCTGGCAGAAGGTCGATCCTGCCCTATGCTCCAATGTGCTACAGCATCAGTGGACAGAAGAATGCATGTGGCCACAGTGGGTGCTGGTGAAACACAGCAAGAACGTGTACAAAACCGTGGGCCATTACAATGTGGCTGTGCCATCTGATGTCTCACACTTCCGCTTTCGTTTCTTTTTCAGCAAACCGCTGAGGATCTTGAACATTTTAATTCTGCTGGAAGGAGCTGTCATCTTCTACCAGCTCTACTCACTGATCTCGTCAGAGAAGTGGCACCAGACCATCTCGCTGGCTCTCATCCTCTTCAGCAATTATTATGCCTTCTTCAAGCTGCTGTGTGACTGGCTGGTACTGGGAAAAGCTTACACATACTCTGCCATCAGAGACTCAGAGCAGAAGTTCAATTAAATCGCACTGCTGCTCAGCTTGTATTATGGATAAAACCTTTATTAAAAAAAAAAAAAAAAAAAGAAAAAGGAAAAAAAGAGACTGCAAAAGGGAAGACAAGATGGGGAGTCCAGACTGAGACAGGGGTCCAGTCTGAAAAGGAATATAGCTGGAACTATGAACCACAGAAACTTTGCAAACTGCCTGCAACAATATCTAGGTAGAGAAATACTATCTGTAACCAATTTCTTTAGTAAAACTAGCTTAGTTTGCGTGTTTGATTTCATTTACTGAGTAATTTGCTTTGTTCTTGTCCCTGCCTTCAGGTAGGGGATCTTGGGGGACAATTACTGCACTGGTGGGGTGCAAAATAACCTTTATTAAGAAAATGCAAATACAGGGAAAATTCAATAGTGAGGGGTATGGGGTTTGTTAAGGTAGACAATTGGGGAGGGGTTTATTTTGGTGAACAGTATAGGGGGTTTAAATAGTGGGGTACAATACAGTGGGGTACAATACAGTTGGTAACCAATTAACACTGAAGTATAAATGTAACAGGTAGCTAACAATTTCTATGTAAAGGGTGTGTTACAGCAGCATATAACCAACTAACAGTTATGGGTAAAATATGTTAAATAGCAAACAATTTTAGGTAAAAATATGTGTCAGTGGTGTAAATGTACAATGTGAGGTGTATCAGAGAGAAAAAGGGTAACCAATGGGGTTTTATGCTAGAGATTTAAACTTAGCTCAGGTCCATACTCACCGCGCGGGTCGACGCGGTGAGTTCGACTTCTCCGAGTTCGAACTATCGTGTCTAATCAAGACGCGATAGTTCGAACTCCCCGCGTGCTCCGGTCGACTCCGGAACTCCACCACCGCGAATGGCGGTGGCGGAGTCGACCTTGGAGCCGCGGAGTTCGACCTCGCTGCGTCTGGACGGGTAAGTAAGTCGAACTAGGGTACTTCGAATTCAGCTACGCTATTCGCGTAGCTGAACTTGCATACCCTAGTTCGACCCCCGCCCTTAGTGTAGACCAGGCCTTAGTGAGACACAGAACAAACAGGCTGTAAGTTTAAGCAGCAGAGAGAGTGTAACAAGGTAGAAAGACACAGAGAAGCTCGGTTGGCAGTGGGAAGACAGACTTAATTACAATTATACAGAACACAGCAAAATCTTATCTATGATCTAACTTAACCAAGACTACACAAATTAGCAAGTAACACAACACAATGCAACAATTCTCTAAGCCTAACTTACAGAGTATAATGCTAAACCTAACTTAACCACAGCTATGCAAAATGAAATTACAATTTGTCTAGACTAAAAGCTAAACCTAACCTAATGGGTGCACCTTATACTAAGGGTAGTTTTAGAGGGCAGAGTGGTGTGTGTCCAGGATAGAGCTCAGGGAGTTACAGCTTAGCAGCGGCACAGGCTTATTTTAGCAGCACAGACCACGAAGTTAACTTAGGTCTGTCTGTTGGGGAAACAGAGCCAGCAGCCAGGACAGGGGGGGTTTGCAAGAGGGAGTTCTTACCAATCCCCAGGACAGCAGCAAAGGCAGAAGCAGGCACAGCAGCAGCATCAGAGGACGCAGAGAGGACTCAATTCGTTCACAATAATCAGGAGATCTCCAGGCAAAATTCGTTGTTCGTGGGAGGGGAGTTTAAAAACGGGGGTACGCTCAAAAACAAATGAGAGCGGGGAGAGGGCCTCCCAAAGACCCCTAGCTGATCAGACCAGGTGGCAAAGCAAGGACCTTCTCCGAGGTCTGATTAGAAAATGTCTGGTTATAAAGGCAAACTTAGGCAGCTTCCCGCCAGTAACTTTGATTGGTTCCCCTTCTTACAGGGGAGGAGAGAAGACTTCAGGTGAGCACAGACGTGTCTGGGCTAGTTCTAAGCCACAGACATGACTCACATGCTCAGCTATGTGGCCATATAAGGTCTTGCACATCTGGGCAGAGCACCTCTACACCGAGCCCAGGTCTGAACAAAGGAGCCAAAAGCCCCCCTCCTTAGGCAGAGCAATGGCTCCAGTTAGTCTGCACAAGTCATTTCCATGAACAGCAGGGCCAGGCTGTGACTTTTGTTAGCCCAAGGCCCGGGAGGGGCAGACACAGAACAACCAGAAAGGAGAGGGAGAAAAAAAGTGCAGCAGGGGGACAGCTGTAACAGACAGTTCTGTTTCCCCTTTTTACCACTTAAAATCCAGCCGTTTATAGTTAATACAATTTATTTTGTTTATTATTAAACCTAGTTTCTGTAATTTCTAACTTGGGTGGGGTGGGGAGAAGTGTGCACACTTCTCTCCGCATTGTTGGGGGAAGGAGGGAGACAATTTCATAATATCTCTTTGGGTCTCCACTCCAAGGAAGGTGGACATCTGAGTGCTGGAGCAAGTCCCTTAAGCCGAGTCTTCCCAGAGCTGATCTGCAGCTGGGTGTAGCCCTCCGTGTGTGTGTTCGAGGAGGTTTTTAGAGCCTGGCTCAGCAAGACAGGTTAAAGGGGACCCATGCTGGCAGAACAGGTAGACTCTGTGGTATCTCGGCACATCAGGTGGCTTCCCAAGGGGTCCAACCCGTCACACATAAATTGTCATTGCCAATTATTGACTTCCTCTAAAAAACAATTTGAGACAATTCACCCTTCATTCCAGTCTTAATCCAAATAAGATTTTCCTCCCAAGGCCTTTCCTCTCCTCCTCCTTGCTGACCAACAGTTTTTCTATTGCAGCTGGGTCCACATATGCTTTACTTTTAAGAAAAAAGAATGAGGAGTACTTGTGGCACCTTAGAGACTAACAAGAAAGCTTATGCTCAAATAAATTTGTTAGTCTCTGAGGTGCCACAAGTACTCCTTGTTCTTTTTGCGGATACAGACTAACACGGCTGCTACTCCAAAACCTTTACTTTTAAGATAACACTGGTATGTGGAGTGGGAAAGTTTATGTTGGCTCCTTTTAAGACAGATTCCTTTTGTCTTATTTAAAACCATGTGAAGTCACACCTGTTGGTCAGAGGCCTTCTTTTTAGAAACTTCCCTGTATTGTATTAGATATTCTTTGAACCAGACATCCTCCCTACCCCATTCCTTCTGGCCTTATAACTCATTATTTTCAAGGCCTTCCTTCTACTTGCTAGTCAGGACCTGTCTTTATAACACATATATTTTTTTAACCAAATGTAAGCTAATTTTAAAATCTTTAATTTCATATTTATCCTGCACTACAAATTAGTTCAATTTGGCTATGTAGAGGGAATTTGTACAAATTGTTTGCTTCTATGGCCACCTGCTCTTGGATCAATACACTACACGAGAAAAGTGTTCATGAAAGATAGTAGATTGACAACTTTGGATACTTAGGACTTCTACCCATGGAACTAATGCTACCACCAGGCCCGTGCACACTGCTTATTTGCACTCTATTAGTATGTCTCAACTCCTTTCAAGAAATGCTGCCTCTGGAAGTGATAGATTAGTGCACGCTCTTCATAGTGAATCTTCTGCTTCTGAGACTGCCAAAGGTGCCAGGACCTGGTCTGACACCACAAGAGCATTTAATGGTAGGACTCTATCAGTAACTAATGTAAGTTACTACAGAATGACCACTGTGGACTGGCGGTGTAAAAGGAAGAAGTTTTGTATCCCATTACCTGTCTCCTAATCAATTCAGTCACTCTGTATCACATTTTGTTACATTGCAAGTGTCATCATCTACTATCATTACATAGAGAATTCTGAAGGGACAGTTTCAAGATTTAAAAAAAAAATCATAGTGTTTTATAACAATAATGCTGGCTACCCAACTTCTTTTATTAAAGATCAGAGTAGTTTTAGAGGATATATGATCTCAGTGCTGTATAATGGTCACTGATTTTGTGGAATCTCTTATTTCTGTAGTATGTCAGCGAGAGATAGTGTCATGGTGTGTGTGTTCGCAGGGGAAACTGTTTTAAAAAATAATTGGTCATAGCCTTTGTAAGCATACACTCTGAGAAGACTATCCCAGTTGGAAGCAATAACTCTTGGGGTAATTTAAAAACAGAAAAAGCCTAACTCTCCTATGTAGTGCAAATCGGCCATTGCAGTTCTCAGACTTAATTCTTTGTTCTGTCACCACAGCAGTTATTTATTTGGCCAAATCTCCTGATTGACCTGGTAATTCCAGGAGTACTTGTGGCACCTTAGAGACTAACAAATTTATTTGAGCATAAGCTTTCGTGGGCTACAGCCCACTTCATCAGATGCATAGAATGGAACATATAAGAAGAGTATATATATATATATACATACAGAGAAGATGCCATACCAGCTCTAAGAGGCTAATTAGTTAAGATGACCTGTTATCAGGTATATACCTTCAAGTCAGCGGCACTGCTATGGGCACCCACATGGCCCCACAATATGCCAACATTTTCATGGCCGACTTAGAACAACTCTTCCTTAGCTCTTGTCCCCTTAACGCCCCTACTCTACTTACACTACATTGATGACATCTTCATCATCTGGACCCATGGAAAAGAAGCCCTTGAGGTATTCCACCATGATTTCAACAATTTCCATCCCACCATCAAACTCAGCCTGGACCAATCCACACAAGCGGTCCACTTCTTGGATACTACTGTGCTCATAAACAATGGTCACATAAACACCACCCTATACCGAAAACCTACTGATCGCTATACTTACCTACATGCCTCCAGCTTCCATCCAGGACACACACTCGATCCACTGTCTACAGCCAAGCTCTAAGATACAACCACATTTGCTCCAGTCCCTCAGACAGAGACAAACACCTACAAGATCTCGATCAAGCATTCTTACAACTACAATACTCACCTGCTGAAGTGAAAAAACAGATTGACAGAGCCAGAAGAGTACCCAGAAGTCACCTACTACAAGACAGGCCCAACAAAGAAAATAACAGGACTCCACTAGCCGTCACCTTCAGCCCCCAACTAAAACCTCTCCAACGCATCATCAAAGATTTACAACCTATCTTGAAAGATGATCCCTCACTCTCACAGATCTTGGGAGACAGATCAGTCCTTGCTTACAGACAGCCCTCTAACCTGAAGCAAATACTCACCAGGAACCACACAACAAAAACACTAACCCAGGAACCTATCCTTGCAACAAAGCCCGATGCCAACTCTGTCCACACATCTATTCAAGTGACACCAACACTGGACCTAATCACATCAACCACGCCATCAGGGGCTCGTTCACCTGCACATCTGCTAATGTGATATATGCCATCATGTGCCAGCAATGCCCCTCTGCCATGTGCATTGACCAGACCAGACAGTCTCTACGCAAAAGAATAAATGGACACAAATCTGACATCAGGAATCATAACACTCAAAAACCAGTAGGAGAACACTTCAACCTCTCTGGCCACTCAGTAACAGACCTGAAGGTAGCAATTTTGCAATAGAGACTTCAAAAACAGACTCCAACGCGAAACTGCTGAGCTTGAATTGATTTGCAAATTAGATACCATTAACTCTGGCTTGAATAGAGACTGGGAATGGCTGAGTCATTATACTACTTGAATCTATTTCCTTATGATAACTATCCTTACATCTCTTGTCAGCTGTCTGTAATTGACCATCTTGATTATCACTACAAAAGTTTTTTTCCTGCTGATAACAGGTCATCTTAATTAATTAGCCTCTTAGAGTTGGTATGGCATCTTCTCTGTGTGTGTGTGTGTGTGTGTGTATATATATATATATATATATATATTTATATTTATATATATACACACACACACACACTCACTCTTCTCATATGTTCCATTCTATGCATCTGATGAAGTGGGCTGTAGCCCACGAAAGCTTACGCTCAAATAAATTTGTTAGTCTCTAAGGTGCCACAAGTACTCCTGTTCTTTTTACGGATACAGACTAACACGGCTGCTACTCTGAAACCAGTAATTCCAGGGTGTTCACTCCATACTAATGAAATATACTTACACGTCTATACATTTCCCTGTAGTGCAATACCGTAATCTTTCTGAAATATAGAACAAAAAATATTGAAGAAATCAGTGCTGTTCTAACAGTTTCATCCATCCAGTTCCCTGGAAAATATTGGATAAAGCACCTTATTTTCCCATATCCCAAGCAAATAAAAATAAGCTAATGATGGAGTTTGTCAATAATTTTTGAGATTATTAATATGAGAGACCACCAAGTATTAATTTAACCATACATTCCTTTAAGTCCAAAGGCCAAATGGTATTTTAGCCAATTGCTCTAAACATATCTTGCAGTCTAAAAAATAAGCAATCATTGCACCTAATATTGTAACAAAATATTCATAAGCATGTGACTAGTATATGTACAGACAGGCTAGTCCTAGGGAAAACCAAATTTAAAATAACTCTAATTCTTTAATTTCATACTTACTCTACAGCTAATCTCTCTAATCCTGAACCCTGTTAATTTAAATTGCCCAGGAAAATTAAAGTGGAAACACCATTCTGTTATTACAGCTGGGAATTTTTTTCTGATTTCACTGATACAAACTCTATATCCCAGCTTGTTGGTGTCACCACCAGCTCCTGTGATTTGCCCCTTTATCAAGTCATGCAAGTTCCTTTTGATTGAAATTTATTTTCCACTTGAAATCTTGAGCAGAATGCTAGTTCCAAAAGTATTTAATGTCAGATGTATATCTGGTACCTAGACATATGGTGAAAGGTGCATTAGAAATATGTGCAGTACGGAGGAAGCAGGTCATGATTATTCATATCTTAATTTTAATAACAGATTTTAAAAGATTAATCTACAGCTGTGAACTACAAGATCTTGTATGATGGATTTTCTATGAACAAAACTTTTTAGTTCATTCACTAATACCTTGTAACTGCCATTGACACTCTAGACCTGCAAAGTATTCTTTTGTAAATATACTTTAAACATAGTAGTGAAATCCAAAAATGATTACCAGCAATTTGGTTTTCTAACCGTATCAAGGTGTTTAGTGTAGCTCTAATTTCCTAGTTGAGATAACAATTGAAATATTATTACACTTGATCCTGTTGTTCATTCCAATCTTGTATAACAAAGAAACCATGCCAATCTTATCATAATTGAGGCATCCGATTCCAGAAACTGAAACAATAATACAGCGACTATATGAGAATTATCGCCTTTTCAATAAGAAATGCCAGTCTCAGTGGATAGGGAATTATTGCAATAAAAAAACTGATACTCCTGTCAATAAAACCCCAATTAAATATTGGTCACTATTGATTTGCTTTCCCCTGAAGATTTTTTTTCTTTTACCAAAGGTAACCAGTATATATTGGCATTTGAAGAATGCTAACAGTTTCTGGAAAAGGTTTTTCTTCCAGCCAGTACTATGGCTCTAGCATGTATTGGGCCGTGGCTCTCTTGTGCAGTTTAGGCAATGTTTGTTCTAGGGTGTGGATCATTCCATTAGTAAGGCTAAGATTTAGTCACAGGTATTTTTAGTAAAGGTCATGGACCGGTTACGGGCAGTAAACAAACATTCACAGCCCGTGACCTGTTGATGAGTTTTACTATATAAATACCCCTGACTAAAACTTAGCAGCTCCTGTAGCTCTGGGGGCCCCAGGACACCGCTGCTGTGGGGCCCAAGCCACCCCTGCTCCTAGGCCCTGGTGACCGTTGCTTGGGTGCTCCCCGGGGCCGCACCTGGGACTGCTGCTTGGGTGCTTCCACCGGGCCAGCTGCCCGAGCAGGGACTGGTGCAGCTTGCCCCGAGACTGCTTGCGGGACCGCTACTCAGACCTTCCTCAGGGCCAGCTGCCCAAACAGCGGTTGATGCAGCTGGCCCTGGGACAGCCCCCGGGACTGCTGCTTGGACCCTCCTCAGGGCTGCTCCTGGGACCGCTACTCAGGTGCTCCCTGGGGCCAGCTGTACCGAGCTGCCTGAGCAGTGTTCGGTGTGGCTGGTGGGACCACTGCTTGAGGGCTCCCAGAACCAGCTGCCCTGGGACCGCCTGAGCAGCACCTGGTGCGGCTGGCCCGAGGGTTGCTCCAGCTGCACCTGGTGCGGCTGGCCCCGGGATCAGCCGCACCTGCCATTGCATCTGCAAAAGTCATGGAGGTTGCGGAAAGTCATGGAATCCGTGACTTCCGTGACCTGCATGACAGAATTGCAGCCTTATCCATTAGTGCCCATTACTCAGATGCACTATGGAGTGAAACTTTTTAATGTAACAATTCTGTGCTTGTCTTGAAGGGGACAAGAACAAGGCTGAAGCCTTTTGCTGGGGAGGAAAAAACAGGAATGAAGTTGAAGACATGGGTGAGAGAGGGACATCTAAAGCAGCAGAAGAAAACTGAAGTGTGAGAGGAATAAGGAAGATCAGACCTGTCTTTCACTTGCTTCTTGACATAACTCACTTTTGGAAAGTCTTTATCAAATGAGCTGTTATATTTAAATTCTTGAGTGCATTCAGTGTATGATTCTTCCCTTAGAATAATTTAGATGAGCAGTAATCTAAATATGAGTAGCATTGACTTCAGTAGCAAAAAATCTTTCACCCAACTTTGGTTAAATTCTTCATCATCTTTTTTTTTTTTTTTGGTTAGTTGTAAGTTTTAAAATTTATCAATGTAAATGTGGTTACAAATAAGTAAAACATTAATCTTGTGGTAATGCCGAAAGACCCCAGTCAGGATCAGGCCCCGTTGTGCTAGGTGTTGTACAAGCATGCTGGACAAACCAAAAAAGTCAGACTGACTGATCAAGAACTTCAGGATTGTGTTTCCTCTGTACAGTGGGATTTGCTTTTGGTACTAAAAATGGTGCCCACGTTTCTTTGATTCTTTTAGAATTAATATGCCTTAAATTTCTCTCAGCCAAAGATTTAGCTGCATTGACTTCAACAAGAAAAATTAGAGACAGTAGTACAAAGTCTTTTGGATTGGTTGTTCAGCTACAGCTACTTCTGGCTACAGTTTTGCTCCTATAGTCCACTTAAATGCCTTCAGTTGTTTTGTGTGGTGTTTGCTGCACTGTATACTTACGTTGTGGCAAAACATAGCAGATTTATCCTTGAAGTTCTGGCAACTAGCATAATGTGAGCATATCTTGATGTTGGCAAGAGTTGGGACTCCTTGGTGTATACAGTTGTGGGCAGAGAGGCGAAGACTTTTATAATAGACATTTAAAGATATCAAGTAGAGAGTTGGTAACTTTGGAGATCCATCTTTTTTGTTTATTTGGTAGCAATTGTATAGTTCTGTTTGTAAATGTAATCTGTTATTACATGACAATGGACATAATCCATCTCAAAATAAAGGATTCTGATATATCTGCAGCGAGATCATAATCTGGGTCCATGTTGCAACAGTTCAGTCAGCAGTGTTCTGTCATTTACCATTTCTGTTTTCAAGGTGGCCAGATATGACCCGTTGACTAGACATGTGTTGCTCTGAATGGAGTGTGAGGGATATAATATGTACAACTCCTAAATAATGAGGTAGCTGACATATTATCTAATAATTTCTATGATCTACATTTGGGGGAAAAAAACATGGGACCAGATCCACAGCTGATGTAAATTGACTTAGCTTATTGACACTCAGTTATGCCAGTTTACTCCGGCAAGGATCAGGTACAAGATCTTTAGATCATTTGGCACCCTTTCTTCTCTACAGCTTTGACAAAAAAGGAACTAAACCACTTAAAAATGTACTTGAATTAAATTAGTAAAGATTACTAGCTCAAACATCACATACTTCGTTTAAACTTGATCCATAAGAGGTATGTTTGCATCACGGCTTGAGAAAAGCATGTTTATGGCCCTAAACTGCAATGGGAGTTCTAGGCAAGACTCAAGGAATCAGTGGGAGTTCTCTGTATAAATCAAAGGTGTTTATACTTGTTTGGACATCTCCATGTACACTTCATTTTCATATTATCCTGTTCTGCAGATACATTTTCTGAAAAGAGATTTTTTCACGCAAGTCTGCTTTTGTGGTCTCTACTTTCTCTGTAATTCCAGTATATATGTTTTAATTGTAAAGGCATGTAGTAGTGATGAGATTAACAATGCCAGATTTAAAAAAAAAAATCTTAATGAAACTTCTGTCCTTTATTATTGGGTCTGTTTTCTTATGTATTCGTTTTATAGTCCTTCACTCTTTCGTCTCATTGGACAAAGGGTAAAACTTCCCTTCCACTATGTAATACGTTGCTTAGGGACATTTCCATAATTCAAGTTAAAATGGGATGTATACTATAGTAAGGACATTGTTTTATATTTTTTGGTTGTCCTAGGTGTATATACTTTCATCTGGTATGTTAAGTTGGCTGTAGTATCAGAGGATAGCAGTGACATCTGAAAAGCAATTTATCCCCTCACAAAAGGTTAGGAATAAATTTTAGTGCCTTTTTTCAGTTTTGTTATATCATGGATTTTGCTTTAATAGTAGTAGTTACTTTGATGTCAGATGTTCTTTTAAGGATTTAAGCCTTAAATTGTCAATGCCAAATTCTGATTTTGTAGGATTTTTTTTTTTTTTTGCTACTGTCAGCTAAACATTAAAACCATAATGTTTTACAGAGCCAAGCAAAGTCACTTGCGGAACAAAAACGATTCCCATTTGCCACTGATAATGACAACACAAATGAAGATTTGGGTAAGATAATTATATAAGATTTATGGGGGTGGTTCTAGATGCCACTCAGAGGCACAATGTTTTGATACTGTAAAATTATAGTTGGTAATTGTGATGGATGCTTTAGGATCAGTTTTATCACTCCTTGCACAATAAAATTTCAGCCTTTTGTTTTTAATTATGTGGAAAGAACATCATGTACCTTTTTTCCCCATTGTACTTCTTTCTACTCTGCACAGTGGGACATTTCACCATTCATTTGGTCATGCAAATGTGAAGAAAATATTTTCCCAAACCCTGTTTAACACCATGAACTCTTCCTACTCTCTCTTTCCTGTCATGGGTGATAACTGAAGATTTTTCTGGATGTTTGAGAGAAGCTTTCTCTCAGGTAAACTTGCTGCTCCATGGAGCTTGGAACTGCTGTTTTTCCTACCTTTTCTAAGTCTGATAGGCAGGTGGGAGGTTCTTGTGGATTTCTTTCTCTATGCACCCTCTACTTGTTGGCACCCTCTAGAAGTGCACCTGGTGAACTGCTGTGACATTGCTCTACAGTCTTCTGCTTCTGTGCTGAGAGGCAGATATCTTCTAAACAGGTATCTGAGGGAACCCTGTGCTGCTGAGGTTTTTTTTGTTTTTTTTTTAAATTGTTTGCCATTTTTTCTCTCTCGCTTCAGCTTGGTCTTGGTCTGGTAGGGGGAAAGTTTGCGGGAGAATTTTGAGGAAGGTTGGAGACTTCCTTAGTCTAGCAGTAAATCTTCAGCCCCTCCAGTGGTTCAGCATTTGCCACATGGGAGCCCAGGTAGCAATGTCAAAGGAACCCCATTCCCATGTTTGGCTCCATGGCCTGTCATCCTACCTGCCCTACTCCTCCTTCAGGTAGATATTTTTGGGAGTGTCTTCTTAGTAGTTTCCTAGATGTCTGGCATTTTTCTGAGCCTAGGTCCTTCTATTTGTGCTTCTTCTGCTCCAGTAAACCTTAGGGGAAGAAATGTGAATTGTGTTGGGACTCCTTAAAATGTGGGCTGCTCATATCGCCTACAACATTCTAGGCAGTGTCTTTTCATTGTTTTGCTCCTTTTCCAAATCCTTCTCTCTTCCACAAAACTAGTGTATTCAGTTATCAGTCTGCCCTTATGTGACAATAGTTTATTACCTTGGGAATGATTGTAATACCATATGAATGATGGCTAATGAAGTAGATTTAAGAATTTGGCAGAGGAGGAGGACAAATGAAGAAAATGCAAGGAGCCTTTCTAGTTGCCATTGGGTCCCTTTCACTCCTCATACTGCAGCAATACTGTGTGCAGCCTCACCTCCTGACTGATTCTCATGTGGTGTATGCATAGTGAAGATTTTTATATATATACAAAGGCATATCCCTACATAGTATAAACAAACACTTCACTCTGCTCAATGCAGACATGTTAATAGTGGTGCAGGTTGGGCTAGGCCCTCTCCTAAACCAATTCCCAGGACAAAATTAAGAAATGTCTCTCCACAATGACAGCACTGTCCACCTGTATGGGTATTTTTTCTTTCCTTTACATCAGCAATGCCACCTGAATGTGTTTGCTTTGCAAAAGACAGGTTCTTTATGACAGAAAACATCGTGATTGCTGTTAATTAGCACCTTTGTTGGCAATCTCAGCTGAGATGCCAAGGGTTGAATAGGCTGAAGAATGGTTCTCTTGTCCCTAGAAATGATCCCTCCAAGTCAGGGTTGGGAAATATTGGCATGGGAAAATCTGTATTCAATCTCTACCTGTTCTGTGGATAAATGGGTCATTGTTCCCTAGGAATATATATCCAGCACCTTTCACAAACACTAAACTCACTGAAAAATATACTACATATTCTAGGTATTGATGTCATGGTGATAGATGAACATGTTAGAAAAATGAGTTTTGTGATAAATGTAAATAACTTTAACAAAACTATTGCTTTCATCTTGCTTACTAAAGGATTATTTAGAAATTGAGAAGTAGCCTGAATTCCTACTGTCTTTTTCTGACTCCTCCTCTGACAAACTTAGCTGGGCTGTCACCAAAAACAAATATTTTACTGAAAGCCTATGTCTGCCATTCCTCTCCACCAAGTACTGCATCCTAAAATAAACTTAACATGTTGAGTTTCTACTAATAACTCTTCTGATGCTTGAAAAATAAAGCCGTGGTAACTCCTTTTAGCAATACAGCTGTCAAGGTAAACTCATACACACACAAAGTTTCTGATAACTTTAGCTGTCTTAATCTCTGCAATTATAAGATGTTCTGAACAAACAAACAAACTTGTACCTTAGGTTACTACAGCCAAATTCTGCAGTTTGATGGGCACATGCAGTTCCCATTATCTTCAGTAGAAGTTGCATCTGTCTATCCAAGAGCAGGTTTTGGTTCTTAAACTTTATTGAAGAGCTTACTGCCGGACCTGTTTAGAAGACCTACTAAAAGTGTTTTATCATAAATGTAAAATTTTCATCCCTGATTCTTGCAACATAAACATTGCCATAGGTTGAGACTTTTTCTCCAATATAACTATAAAAGGTAAGTTATCTAAACCATTCGAAGAAGTTTTTGCAATCTTCTCCAAGAAACATGACGTACCACTGCCGAGTAAACAAGTGGGGAAAAAAAAACCAGTAGCCTCTCATGTGAAGTATTTTTTTAGTTAGTATTTGCAGTTGAAATACTGTGGACTACTCTTTATACCAGACCCTAAGCTGTGGAGGGCAGGTATTGCTCTTCAAAAAGAAAAATAACATTGTCCACATGCCCCAACATTATACAAGTGCAGAAGACAGGATTAGGAAAAGCCACAACAAAAGCCCTCTACTTTCTAACCTATCATCATCAGTGTCTCCCAGCGTGAACCTATCTTGTGTATCGTCTAGACTCCAAGCTCCATAGGACAGGGTCTGCCTTTGTGTCTTATTCTGCACTGACCACATCAACACTTAATAATAAGCAAAAATTCAACTAATCCATGTGCAATAATGTCTACCATCTGAGGATTTCAAACTGTTCTTTGATCACTAATAAATTTAGCCTCACAATATCTTTTTATGATATGGAGAAAATTTTACACATAAGGAAACTGAAATAGGAAGTCTAGGTGCCTGATTTTCAGATGTTCTGAGCACCCACGTCTACATTTGTGGAGCTGCAGGCACTCAGAACCTTTCAAAAAATAATCCCTAAATGACTTCCCTATTATACATAATAAACCTGTGTCAGAGGCAGAATAGAACCCAGGTCTATTGACTCCCTATACTGTGCTTTAACCATCCTGTTTATATTACTCACTCGCTGGAAAGTTAAGGTTTCAAAGTCAAGCACTCTAATTCTGTCATTTCTTAACTTTAAGATTATATCAGTCCTAGTCTCTTGGCTCCTTGTCCCAGACTCTTTCCCTAACCCAGGGGTAATCAATTATTTTTTGTCAAGGTCCAGACTCCAGAGAAAATAATACAAAAATAATAACGATAATAATAAGTTTAAAAAAAAATTCAGTCTATTCAAAAGCATCTGTCGGTCCTGATTTGGCCCCCATTCTGCCTATTGTGTACCCTTACCCTAACCAGTCCCAGTTCTCCTTCTGCACCCCAGTTCATTGTCCGCTCATCTCCCATTCCCCTGATGCTGGTTCCTAGTCCCAGTCTTTGTCCAGCCAGTCCCAGTCTCTTCTGGCTCCTCATCTGATCTGTATTCCCCCCTCCCTGTTTCCCTTACCAGCTCCCATCCTCCTTGTCCAGTCAGTACCAGCCTCCCCTCCGTCTTACACTCCAGCTATCCTTGCTCAGCCAGTCCTAGTTTCTCTTCTCTGCCCCCAACCTAGGGTTGCCAACCCTCCCAGATTGGCCAGGAGTCTACCAGAATCTGCATCGATCTCCCCGTGGCTATTGAAAGCAATCCGGGAGATTTTAATAGGCTGGTAAAAGTCCAGTGGCAACGCAGCAGGGCTAAGGCAGGCTCCCTATATGCCCTGGCTCCGTGCAGCTCCTGGAAGCAACTGGCATGTCCCTCTGGCTCCTAGGCTACTAGCCCTGCCTATAACCATGATAGCATCTAGTGGCTATATTTGGGATTGGGATCCCCTTGTGCTAAGTGATTTACAGTAAGATACTTAGTTTACATTTTGTTAAATGTGACCAAATTTTAGAATATTGGAAAAACTGACACGCTATCTGTGTTTTTATTTTAATGTTTGTAATCTTGCTTTGCCAGCAATTGCCTACGTTTTGATTGGCAGCGGCCTATATGATGAAGCAATAAGACATTTTTCAACAATGCTGCAGGTAACTGTTCTCTTGTTCTAGTTTTGTAATTTCAAACTTAAAGATGATGAACCTTGAAATCAATCACTGAGGAAATTGGTTTGTATAAAATACAGATTGTTATAAAATTCGATCTTAGAACCATTATAGCATTTGAGGCTGACAAAGCAGATAAAATACATAACTCTTAATAAATCCCAGGACTTAAATTGGAGAGATTCTGCTATCAGATGTGAAAATGAATACAATGGATAAATGGGGTTTTAAAAAAATCTCATTACCCCAGTCTCCTAATAAACTAGTACACCTCTACCCCGATATAACAAGACCCGATATAGGGCAGATGGTAAAGCTCTGACACGCTGCTCTGAGCAGCATATTAAGGGTGCCGGGCCAGGCCAGGGCAGAGGGTCTCGGGGGGTGGTCAAGGGCTTCCCCCCCAGGATCTGGGGCGCAGGAGCTGTGAGAAGGCACTTTTGGGGGCCCCGCAGTCCCAGAGTGGCCCAGGGGATTTGTGGGGGGCCAGGAGCAGCCCGCTCTGCTTCCCCGGCCCCAGCTATCACTCGGGATGGGTGATGGGAGGCTTGGGGGAAGGGATTCCCCCCCGCCCCCCACTCACCAGCAGCGGCGGAAGTGAAGCGGCTTGGCCCCAGCCTGCTCCACTCCGCCAGCTCCCAGCCTCAGTGCTCCGCTTCCCGCCGCAGGTGAGTATGGGGGACGTCCTTTCCCTAACCTCACTGGTGGCGTGAAGCGGAGCGATGTGGCCCCAGCCCGCTCCACTCTGCCACCTCCCAGCCACGTTGCTCCACTTCCCGTGGGGCAGGTGAGTGCGGAGGGTGTCCTTTCCCTAACCTCCCCACACTCAACGGCGGCGGGAAGCAGAACAGCCCAACCCCAGCCAGCTCCACTCCATCAGCTCCCAGCCGCGTCGCTCCGCTTCCCGCCGGGCAAGTGAGTGCAGGACCTTTCCCCAGCCACTCCCCAGCGACAAAGCTGGGGACGGGCCAAGGAGAGCGGAGCGGGCGCTCGTCGCTCTGCTTCCTGCCGCAGGTGAGTGGGGGGGGAGGGGAGCATTCTTTCCCCAACCTCCCCGCACTCACTGGCAGTGGGAAACGGAGCACCGTGGCTGGGAGGTGGCAGAGTGGAGCGGGCTGGGGCCACGCTGCTCCGCTTCCCACCACTGCCAGTGAGAGCAGTCAGGGGACAGAGGTGTTGGGTGGGGTCCTGGGGGTGATTAGGGATGGGGGTCTCTGGAGGGGCGGTCAGGGAACAAGGAATGGGGAGGCCAAAGCAAGTTTGATATAACGCGGTCTCACCTATAACGTGGTGAGTTTGTTTTTTTTGTCTCCCGAGGACCGCGTTATATCGGGATAGAGGTGTGAAATGTAAGCCGACTTACTTTTTAGAAGGAATAGCTACAAAAGAACAAAAAACATACTTTATTTTGCACAGTTCAGTTTCCTAAAAGTTCACTTGAATAGGACTTTTTAGTATATTAGATTGAGATCTTTTTTTTTTTACTACATTCTTGGTTACAATTATCATATTGCCAGTAACTTACTAGCAGAATAACCTCATATGTGGCACTGGCATTATGGGAGCTCCATGTTATAAACCAGACTCCATCCCAGGTTAATACTGGGTTCTCAGTTAAGAACTTGGCTGCTGTAATATTTAAGCAAAATGTTATTTATTCTCTAGTATAAATTATTTTTCTGATTTGGATGGAGTAGAATCCATATTATTTTATCATTCAGATTGTTTAATGGCAGGCTGACAATTTTTTTAAAAGGGTACCATAGTTTAGTCACACTTGATTTATAAATATGTATCCTTATGGACAAGATGGTCTAATTGACTGAAGCATAGGCCTGCTTTTTGAGCCAGTACAGATATAAAATACATCAGGGGTAGGCTATAAAATGGCATTAAAAAGTTCTGTGTTGTAATGTAATAGCATCCTGCTATGTTTTTTAACTCTTTCTAGTGGCATATGTGTTTGTGTGTACAGTGAGGGTATGTTTGCACTACAGCTGCTACAGTGACACAGCTGTGGCACTGCAGCTATGCCTCTGTAGTATAGACAGTTTCCACATCAACAGCAGGGTTTTCATCCATGTAGGTAATGCACCTCTCTGAGAGATGGTGGCTGAAGTCCTTTTGTCGACTGGGAGTTAGGTTGACCTAGCTGTGGTGCTCAGCGTGCAAAATTTTTCACACCCCTGAGTGATGTAGCTAGATCAACCTAAGTTTTAGGTGTAGACCAGGCCACCTTGGGGGTGGGGGCAGCTCCCACCCAAGGCTGTAGCAGGACCTCGCTGGCTCCATTCCTGGAGGAACCCATGGCATGGATCAGCCCAGGGCTCCTTGCCTCCCTCCCCCTCCCCCTGCCCAGAGCCTCTTGCTCCTGCAGGCTCTAGAACAGAGGTTCTCAAACTGGGGGTCGGGACGCCTCAGGGAGTCATGAGGTTATTACGTGGGGGGGGGGGTGTTTGTGAGCTGTCAGCCTCCATCCCAAACCCCGCTTTGCCTCCAGCATTTATAATGGTGTTAAATATATAAAAAAGTGTTTTTAATTTTATATGGGGGGTCACACTCAGGGGCTTGCTATATGAAAGGTGTCACCAGTACAAAAGTTTGAGAATCACTGCTCTAGAAGATCTAAAATATAGAAGGCTGCAGCTGGCTAGTTATCCAGGGCAGCAGCAGGGAGAGCATGCAGGTAGTCCCCAGTAATCAGGGAGAGGAGGGGAAGAGCACCAGGGTGGGACTGTGCTTCTTCCCCACCCCTGCAACCACTGGGGACTCTGTGTATGCTCTCCTCCCTGTTGCCCTGCCTTGGCCTTGGCCCTTGGCTGGCCACAGCGCCGTACGTCCTATAGTGTGAGAATCTGAAATAGAAAAAATGAGCACAAAAGTTACCTATGTGTTGATTTGCTGATGACTGCCCATGCCACATTTTAATATCAGGTATTTTTGCTATAGCTTTAATTTAAAAAAACTGTGTGGTTAGGATTATTTTTACCATGGGAAAAGAGGTTTCGCCTCACTAACTCGACTCAGATTTGGTGAAGACATTTTACTCATTTTCCAAGTAATTCCTCTGTAGGAGAGATGAAACATGGACATTTTCAGCTCATAAATTGCAAGTTATGAGCTTGTGGTGATGATGGGTTATAATAATCTCTTTTTTTTTTGTGTTTTTTACCTGGAGACCATGACTAAGGCCTGCCAATATTAAACACTGAGCATTAAGTAAAAGTAGGCAGCTGAAGAAAGACACCTTCGATTCACTTACTCTAATTTTTTTTAGATTGTTTTACTTGTGTTTTGCTCTGAATAGGAAGATCCAGAGCTGGTTAGTGCTATTTATGGACGAGGGATAGCATATGGGAAAAAAGGACTACATGTGAGTATTTAATAATTTAAATGATTGTCAGAAGTACTTGCCTATAAACTGTAAGATTACAGGAGCTACATCAACTAGAATTTATTAAACATATATACAGTCCCAAAGGCTTTCAGTATGTATTGTCATGCTATTAATGTTTTCTCTGAAACATCCTCTTCCTCTTATCTGAAGATGCTATATGACGAGGGATCATACTTGTCAGGCATCAAAATCTTGTTGTGTGTGTGCATAACCTCATGGAGATCCCTGAAGACTGATAAGTAGTAGAGGGGGACCAGCTATTTTGTTTAGCAAACGTACAGTGAGATGCTCTTAATGGCATTACTGTTTGAGCTGTTTCAAGCAGCTTCTATTTTGTATTCTTTGAATTGTCTTATTTATATTCTGTAGTGTCTGTTGCTCCCCTTCCTCCTGGGGGGTCATCCCTAAATACATACCCCATTCTTGGGTTCAAGTCCTCAGTGGTACTAACATGAATAATTTTATTTATTTATTTATTTATTTTTGTTAAATAATAAGTATCTGAACTATACAGAGCCTTTCTTGTTTAACACAAGAGCACCTAATTGGACCATTTTCAAAGCAGTTTGTAATATAAAGATCACTAGGTAAAGACCAACACAATGATCCAGAGTTTGAAGAGTTGGCTATTAATGATTAAAAAAATTAGTAAGGAAAAATGGATTTAAAAAAATAGCCCTTTGTTTTATGTAGTGTAATTAACGTATCCAGATCCTGTCAGGAAGCTGAAATTGGCTTTTAGAATTCTGACATCCTCCAGTCCAGATTAATTGGATGACTCAGTGGAAAATCCCATTGTGCAGAACCACTGTGTGCTAGAGAATGTTGACAGGTACTCACTTTCTGTGATCTTCACATTCATTTCTGTATCAGCAAAGAGTTCTCTGGTTTTGGCAGCTGATTTAAAAAAAGGTCCACTCCACGAATGATGGCTTCTGTGAGAAATATTTTGAAGTTTTTTTTTCCTGACTTGATTCTAAAGATGGGCAAAAGGTTCAGGCAAAAGCTCCAGATCACTCAAAATTCCTTCCCTTCCCCAAAAACTCAAACAAATGAACCAACCAACAAAACCAAAACAAAATGTTTATCTCAAGTAGAGTTTCTCTAGCCCAAAACAACAGAAGAGCCAAAGAAGGTATAAAGTCTAATATGGACTTTGCCAATCTATTTTATGGGTAAGTTACTCCTGTACTAGGATAATGGTTTTGCAGTACTGCCATGCTTTAGATAGGTAGGGGAAGTACTGGGAATGCCACCATATTTTCTAACCCAGATCATCAAAAGGTCTAGATGACACTGGTTTAAAGCACTAGTGGTTCCGCACAGTTCCCATCATTCTTGCAGGTGAATCAGTAGTGATAATGGTGGTAAACTTTAGGGAAAAGTTTAGTATAGACAAGGCCTAAGGAAATATTTTCTCCAGAGACTTGTGGGATAAAACAAGGAGGCAATATGAACCAGATGATATAATATTATCTGTGTAGACTCTGCAGCTAGTTTTGTCATGGTTCAGCTAGGTTATTGGAGATAAAGGTGTCTTTCAGTTAACTTGATTTTTGAAAGTCCTTAATTATGAAACACAGCATTGGCCTTTCTGGCTGATGCAGCTAATGAATTGCTAATTTGTTCTTCTGGAAAAAGCTTTCCTCCATTCTTGGGAAGTAGTGTCAGGAGGAGCTTGTGATATCACAGAAGGGAAGGAACTCCAGTCACATTTATCTGGCTGTAGCTGTTTCTGCTAGGACTGCTTTACTCGGCAAGAAAATAAAAAAGTAGTGTACACTGAATCAGACAAAACTGTTTTATGGTACACGTTGTAGAGCCTCATATTTTTTGGTTTCAAGGGAGTGTGACAATGGCTTTATATTAGCTGACAAAATGCACTTCGTAGTACCACAATTCTTCGTGAAGAGATTTTAAGCACTAAAACATAATGCTTATTGTATAAAGAATATTTGCAGTGCAGCCCCAGTAAGTGAAGATGAAACACTGAGGGGTCTGTTTGCAAAATATTGCAGATGATGCCTATGGATAAAAGGAGTCCCTTTTAGTTATTAAGTTTTAGTATACAAACAGCTTGTTCAGTTAATGCTTTATATTGCAAGTATCTTATCCCTATTAGAAATGACATTGAAGTACTTTGATGACTGGAGGTTACTGTTTATTGATTGTCTTTTGACCTTTGTCCTTAAAAATTATTAGTGTAACTCTAAGATCACTTACTATAATAATAAAGCATGAACTGGCTGCTTATACAGTTTAATTTCTCTTTTTAAGGACATAAACAATGCTGAGCTTGCCCTGTATGAGCTGAGCAGAGTAATTAGTCTGGAACCAGATCGCCCTGAAGTATTTGAACAGCGAGCAGAGGTGAGAGTTTTCTTTCTCAGACTTTTCAATTGCAACTCTTTCAAATATTTAAACATATTTCTTCTGGCGTCATTCACCCTTTTAATGGTTAAAACTTTTGCTTTCTCCACTAGAGATATCTCCCTGTTTAAATGCTTTTAAAGTATATATATTTGCTACAAGAAAAGTACATATTTAATGGTATTTGTGAAAACTTGTATAGAATGTGTAGTGACTAAAGCCAAATAGATTGGCAGGTAATTGACATAAACAAGTGTTTAGCTTTGTATATATTGAATAACGCATAATCATACTTTTCTTTGTAACCTGTTGTAATGAATCAAATAGTACATAAAAACCCTGTTCAGTTATGGTTATTGTACTACAAAAAATTCCTAAGTTCAATCATATTGCATTATGGCTGCCAGTTAAAACATCCAGCATTCAAAGTGTGTGTTAATTTAGCGCTTTTGCGTTCAGAAACATAAACGAGATTAATCAATAATTCTGTAACTTTTAACTAAAGATAATGTTCAGTGTGGTCAGTTACAAAAATGTGCACAATTTCTGCAGCCCAGCATCTCCCACAGTTCTCAATGTCTGACAGAGAGGATCCTTTTGGCCTTCATCCTCTCAGATGTACCAGAGAAGGCAGAGCAGATTCTTCAAAGGAGAGCTGTGGAACTGGGCTTTGGGGGAAAGCCCAAATGGAACACCACCCTTTCCAAAGCCTCTTTATGACAAAGACCACATAGACCTCTGCCCAGAGCTGAAGCTAGAGGGCAGGCAGAATTTCCTGTTTCCTGGAGGAGTGGGTTGCATTGACTACAGACAGGTGGGTAAGGGGTAGGGTAACCAGACAGCAAATGTAAAAAATCGGGACGGGAGTGGGGTTTAATAGGAGCCTATATAAGAAAAAGACCCAAAAATCAGGACTGTCCTTATAAAATCGGGACATCTGGTCACCCTAGTAAGGGGATAGTGAGCCAGGGCTCCCCCCATCCATATTCATCCATTTCCCCCATCTCTCACAACCCTATAAAGTGCAATCTGATCCAGAATGAGATGTCTTGTCTTTTAAATATGGGAGCAATTGAAAGTATTCCCTCAGAAGCACATGGTGGGAATCTGAGCCATTCCTGTCCTTAAAAGGTTCAACAAGTGGATGAAGAAAACAAAGTTTCGGATGGAGACCCTGGCATCCCTGTCTTGGGGAATCTTCTGGCTTCTGTGTACCTGGCAGATACATGCTTCCATATTTCTATCAGATTGTGGAACTGCAGATTTCTAAGTTTTGCTTATGGCAGGAAGCATTATCAATACTGGATGTTCCCATTTGGCCTGTCCTCAGCCCCCAGAGTCTTTGCAAAGAAGTTGGTGGCAATCAGCCAGACTCCCGTCTCAGGTTATCCACTGGTATCCCTTCCTGGAATCCTGGATGACATCTTGATCAGAGCTCCATCTCCTTCATTAACACACACAGCCATGGCCTTGACACTTAATCTGCAGGTACACTTCTTTGTTACCAATGTCAAGAAAAGCCTCTTGACTCCATGCACCAAAAATACCTTACTTAGGAATGGACATAGATACCTTGATAGCAAGGATCTGCCCATCCCTAGAAAGATTCCAGAAGATTCAGGACCTTCTTCCATTATTCTGGAGCCACAAGTGAGTGTTTAGAAGTTGGTTTGTAGCACAGTGTCTATGGTCTGGTAGAGAACCCACAGGTAGGCAGATTTCTTAGAGCAATCTGATTAGCTAAATCAGTGGTCAGGCTGCTTTTTCCAAGAACCTGTTGCTTGTGCTGAAAGCCCTGACAAGTCATCTCTTCGAACCACTAACACCAGCATCAGCATTCTGTTTGTCTATCATTACGTGCTTTCTGATAGCCATCATGGCTGCCACATGAGTGTCGGAGCTGGTGGCCTTATCTATGCAGTAACCTTACTGCTTGTTCCACGAGGACATGGTGGTGCTCAGAACTCTGGAATCGTTTATTCCACGCTTCCCAAGAGGAGGTTCTTCCTTCGTTCTATCTGAGGTCACAACATCCTGCAGAGAAGAGATGGTGCACCTTTGATGTCAGAAGAGCCTGAAAATCTACTTCAAACATATAGAATCCTTGAGAAGGTTGGGTGCCCTATTCATGTCTTTCCACCCAAAATGCAAAGGACCCAGAGCTTCCAAGCCTCCATTGCTAGATGGATTAGTCTGTGCATTATGGAGGCATACAAGTCATCAGAGTGTCCAATCCTGAAAGGGTTCAGGGCACGCTCCCAGCGATCCTTGGCTAACTCATAGGCAGAAATAGCAAATGGCACACAAGCAATTGGCAAGGCAGCCACCTGGTCAACAGCTGCTACTTTTATCAAGCACTATAAGGTGGCCTTCCTGTCATCTGCAGAAGCTTCCTTTGGCAGGAAGGTGATGGAGACAATAGCCCAGATATAAATCTTTTAAATGGGGAGGGATACCTTTCTCCCCCCCCCCCTTCTTTCTGACCTTTTCTACAACCCTCCCTACATCTATTCACCTCTTGCTACTTCCCAGACATCCAGATTTGTGGAAAACGCTGGACTGTAGAACCTAAAATTTCTTACCGATAGTTTCCTTTCTGCTGGTAGATGCTCCCACAATTTTACCCACCCCAAATGTTTTTTTATAAGTCAGATACTGGCATGGGATTTTTACCATGTGAACATTTTATTGTTCACTGTACATAGTTGGTCTAAAGCAACAAAGAGTCATGTGGCACTTTATAGACTCTCAGATGTATTGGAACATAAGCTTTCGTGGGTGAATACCCACTTCGTCGGATGCATGCTATGCATAGTTGGTTTAGTTACCTCTGGAGTGTTTGTTACTAATATTGTTTATAGAAGTTTTTATGGCTTTGGAATAACTCATCTGATGGTAAGTGGGATCAAAGGGGGAATGGCCTATAGCTCTGAGACTTTGATTTGCATTGGTGAGCTGCAGAAAGAAGGGGAGCTGCTCAGACATCCAAATTTGTGGGAGACACTGCTAGCAGAAAGGAAATGATGAGTAAGAAACTGTTTTTTGCATTCTAAATATGAAGAAAATAAACATCTGTCAAAGCACAACATAATTGTGTATACAATTTTTTCTAATAAAAAGTTCTGATTCACAGTTTTCATGCTATTTTAGGTATGGTGGTTTTGCAATATTCTCTTAATTTGTATCTAAGGGTTTATATACCAGAGTTGGTCAAAAACATTTCAATGGAACAGTTTTCTGTTGGAAAATACTATTTCGTTTGAAATAAAAAAGCTGATTGTGTCAACTTCAGCTATTTTGACAGAAGTTTCAAAATGAATTAAAATTAGAATAGACTATTTCAACTCATTTTGTTCTGTAGTATATTGTATTGACATTATCAAAATTCAAGCATATTTCCAAATATTTTGTTCTGTGAGATATTTTGAGATTTTGACTTTGTCCTGAATCAGGAGAAAAACAAATGTCAGAATTGTCAGTGGGATGAAAATTCTGTTTTCTGACCAGCTTTAATAAATACACGAAGTAAAATATGTATATACTTGAGAACAAGATTAATTGTACAGGCATGAAAGTAAAACATATTGCAAGATAAAACTGTTCTAAGATTGCTCAGCATACTCATAATCTTTCTAGGTTAATTGCTTACTTTGGATTTATAGATATTGTCTCCCCTGGGCCGAATTAGTGAGGCACTGGCTGATCTCACCAAAGCTATTCAGCTGCAGCCATCAGCACGACTTTACAGGCACAGAGGTACTCTTTACTTCATATCTGAGGTTAGTTTTTTGCCATTAGATGCTACTTTGATGAAAGAATAAGGATTTCTCCCCTCCCCATTGAAAACTAATCTTCAAATAGTTATGATTGACCAGCAGTTTACCTGCCTTTTTAGAGAATTGTGATCAGAGGAGGTCTTAAAGTATTTTTGTTTTCATGAATTACTTAGTGGAGAGGAAATATGTTGTATAAAAATTAATGCAAACAATCTATAATCTCATAACTATTTTTGTGCCTTCTGGGGTCAGTGGGGGTGCATAGAGAAACTTGCTTTGATAGCGAAGATCATAATTGCCCATGGGGATTATTGTTGGATACTCATTTTAAAAAAAGGAAAAATATACAGAACTACAGGGGTGTGTGTGGTGTGAGAGAACCCCAGACCAGCAATATAAAACAATCTATTATCCTCGCAAAATGCTGAAATCCTATCTTCTTGCTATGAAAATAATTATTACAGTAAAAGCTGTTTTATCCAGCACTTCACCAACCAGAAAACTCTATTTCTATTTCTGATCTTCATTTAAATTCCGGTTTATAGTACGGTTGGTGCGAGGCCGGCAGGGGATTGGGGCACAGGAGGGAGTGTGGAGCGCAGGCTCTGGGAGGGAATTTAGGTGCGGGGCTGGGGGCGTGGGCTCTGGGAGGGAGTATGGGTTTGGGAGGGTGCAGGGGTTTGGGATGTGAGGTGCCAGATCTGCGGGGCACTCATCTTAGGCAGCTCCCCACAAGCGGCGACCTGTCCCTCCTAGGCGGAGGCGCGACAGGCAGCTTTGTGCGCTGCCTCTGCCTTCAAGTGCTGCCCCTGCAGCTCCCATTGGCCGTGGTTCTCAGCCAATGGGAGCTGTGGAGCTAGCGCTTGGGGCGGGATGGGAGCAGCACGCAGAGCTGCCTGCTGCGCCTCCAACTAGGAGCAGCTGGGACAAGTTGCCGTTTGCAGAGAGCCACCCAAGGTGAGTGCCGACCCGGCACCCCGCACCTCCTCCCGCGCCCCAACCCTCTGGCCTGAGCCCCCTCCCACACCCAACTCCCTCCCTCTTAATCAGTATTTTTTTTTTTTTACTTACCCTCTTTCCCCCAACATGCCAGATAAAACAGCTTTTACTGTATTATTATTTTGGCATTTTTAAGGACACGGCTTCGGGTTAGTTTAGATATTGTTGCCTCAAAAATGGTATGCACATTGAATAGCTGATATCCCAAGGGAATGATGTAAAATCAATTTATTCAGTTGACTTAACTCAGCCTATTTTCAACCCATTTCTCCATTCACTTCATCCCATTTTTTTTTTCTTGCAACAGTTGCTGTGAGAGGAAAGATGGAAATAAATTGTGCTATACATTCCTTTTAGTTGGCCATTCTGACTGACATTTGGCTATCTCTGCTGCTTTAAATGGTGCTGGAGCTGAATGCTTTCTATTTTCCTTCTTAAGGATATTTGCTTTCTTTGTTCCTTCTAAAGAAGAGGCATTTTATCTTAGCACTATTGAGATTGAGTCAGCATATTAGTATAAACTTAGAACTCGAAATCACTCCGTTGGAGCAAAGTACATACATGTAACCATAAGAGGGTTTGTTTGTATTCCTCTTGATCAGCTAGATCTAGCAATTTCTGTCATCTGAAAGCTATTTTTGTCCAACAGGACTATGCAACAGCTCATGAAGACTTTCAGCGCTCCTTGGAACTGAACAAAAACCAGCCTATAGCTATGCTATACAAAGGCTTAACCTTTTTCCATAGAGGACTTCTGAAGGTAAATTTGTTTTTAAATATCCACTTACAGAACAATGCCTTTAATATTAAGTTATTTCTATAAAATATTCTAGCTGTTGTAGATATTCTGTAGGTGTCCTTGTTTTTTCTCGTGACTGAGATAAATCATTATACCAAACCTTTTTAGGCTCTGTTAAATCCAGTGGTGGTACTTGGTTCACTGAAAATAGATCTGATGTATCATGTAGATATGTGCCGTGTAAATATCAGATATTCTCACTGGAATGCATGTGACTGATGGAATATATGATGTCAAATAGGGACAGATTTTCAAAAGTGCTTGACACCCAGGGGCTGACACTGAAAATATGTCCAGTTAAGTCCAAAATTTCTTTCTGTCAAATGAAAAAGAATGCCTAGGAATATTGACAAGGAAGGGGACTGGAGAGGAAAACACTGGTAGCTTCCTTACCGTATGAATTAGGAGAGGGTAAGGGGAGTCCCCTCCAGGCAGCCAATGGGGATCTTCACATATGCATTTAATGCATGCCAAACCTGAAACTCTCATGCATACATTATGGAAGGGAAAAGCCATGTGCCTCCAAAGACTCGAAACAGAAGGCAAATAACTCCCCTTCACACAAAATGGATTTTCTAAAAATCACATGATTTTTGGACGTCTGACTCTGATTTTTGAATGTTTGAGGTTGGCAATACTGGATCTGTTCCTAACTTACTGGAGTGCGGGGAGCTGCTGGTGCTTTTTTCTCAGGGTTCCTCCCTCCCAACCCATCTCCCAGCTGCTGCTTGTTTTCCCCTATACTTTTCCCGTTCCTGAACTTTCAATCAAAAATCAGGAAATTGTCAGCCTGTCTTTTTTGTAAATCTTATCTGAAAGTAGCACAGTGGCCCTTGGTAGTGAACTAGATCCCCAGTGTAGTGCTGACTTGAGAGAAATGTGCTACTTACTGAATCACCGCCACCACTTCCTGCGGCACCCTGGGTTATCATTGGTGCACTTCTGTCCAAATTGTGATCTAAACCCACCCTGATTTAATTTGAGACTTGATGAGATTAGATCCTGGAGTGGATGTTTGATTGTAATTAGTGCAGTAACTGAATTCTTAACACACTCAAACTAGAACTGAAATTCTGTAATTTGCCAGTTCTGTCATTTACCTGTTCTCTAAATCAACACATATATTCATTTGTTTAAATCCCATCCTTGCCTAAAGGCTTAGTGGGCCTTAAGTTCTTCGACTGACTGAAGTCCTACCTGTGCTGTTTGTCATTTAGTAAAGCATTAAACTAAGAAGTATCAAGAGAATTAATATGAGTCCTAGTTAATGAGCTATGAGTCTGAGGTTTAGGTTAATAAAGTCTGGACCATATAAAGTAATTTGAACTCCAATTGACATGGCTCTGCCAGTAAAAATCCTACTGTAGATGCAGTTATACCAGCAAAAAATTATTTTGCCAATGTAACTTATTCCATTTGGGCAATTAGTTTAAACTATACCAGCAGAAAAACTCTTTTGCCAATATAAGCTGCATGTCCATGAAGGCAATATACTGGTATATCTATCCTGGCAGACCACTTTAAGTATAGACAAGAAATTAATTCCCTCTGTAGGGCTTTGAGCACGAATCTGCAGCCACTTGAACGTAGTGCAGAATACATCAGAACAATAAGAGGGCCAGGGCTGTGAAGTGAGTCTGTGTGTAAAAGTTAAAAGGGGTGTTGTGAGTGAGGCGGGGGTCTGGAGGAAGAAAGGTTGGCCTTGTAGTTAAGGCATTGGACTGAATCTCAGTAGAAGAGAGTTCTGTCCCTCACTGCATGTGGTATTGGGAGAGTCGCTTACTCCATAGCTTATTGTAGCATAAAAAGGATTCTAGCATTTTTAATTGTGTGATTTATAGCACAAATTACTGTAATATTTTACTTGTACATTTTTGGATTTTGTAATGTATAATGCCTTGGTCAAACCTTCCACAGGTCTTTCTTAACAGCACAAAATCCTTAGTAATTACTGAATTACTTTAAATTTAAAATTATTGAATTTAACTTTAGACAAGGATAATTAATAACAGCTAATCATGATGCCTACTTGTGTTTTATGTAGGAAGCTATTGAATCATTCAAAGAAGCCCTGAAGCAGAAAGCTGATTTCATAGATGCATATAAGAGTCTGGGACAGGCCTATAGGTAAGCACATTCAGAAATAGCTTTTTAATACCACTGGCTTAAAGCCTCTACCACACTTTCAACACTACATATCAATAAAAATAACACAATAGTCTTTAATCACAGATTTGTTTCTCTATATTTTGATGCGTTATTGTTAGTTATCGATAGCATGGACTTTAGGGTTGAGCTCAGTATAAATAAAACAAAGGCAAAGAGGTTTTAGTATAAATCCAAAGTAAACAGGTCTCTGAAGGTATATCTACACTGCAGTCAGAGGTGTGATTGCAGCCTGGGTAGGCATACCCCTGCTAGCTTTAATCTAGCTAGCACCGCTAAAAATAGCAGTGAAGATGTGGTGTTGAGGGGCCCCAGCATGAGCTAGCAATGCAAGCATGTACCCAGGAGAGCTTGTACAGTCCATGCCTCCACGTCTTCATTGCTATTTTAGCCTTACTAGCTATATTAAAGCTAACACGAGTATATCTACGCAAGCTGCAATCACACTTCCAATTGCCATGTAAACATACCCCTTGGGCCCTCATTTACCTGATTTTTGGCTTCTGTCAGTACCATAGTTGAAACATATCCCCAAGTTATATTGTATAAAGTGGGGTAAACATTATGAACCACAGCTGAATATTTTATTCTCATAATGAGAACTTGCTAGATGGTTTCTGAAATCATAATATTTAGACAGCAACGAGTGGGTTTTGCATGTTTAAGTTTTGACTTAATTATATAGTGCCACGAGTGTGATAAATGCTATATAAATTAATATAAACACAGGGTCTCTGCCCTTAAGTGTTTGCAATCTAAATACTTACAATAAATCTGGGAAGTAATTATTTTTAAAAACCAACCTGTTGTTTTTTGCTCTAAGTATCAGCAAAATAAATTCTTTTTGAAAAACCTAATGTATTTAAATTGCACTCTTATTCAGGAGTTAGGTAATGGGTCATTCTTTAGTTTTGCTTTTAATAATGATATTGAAATGATGAGAAGAGAACTTGACTTTGTTTATTAAGTCTTTGAATGTATATGTCTTTAAAAAGGTGATCTACAGATAATAACTAGATAGAAAAGCAGTTGTGGATAGGTTAGATATTTAAAAAAAATTAATAATATATAAACCAGTCATCATCCTGACTACTATGTCTGTATATTGTATTCCCTCTCTTCCCCCACAACCCTCTGTACTCCATCAGGTTTTTTTTCCATATTTTGGACTATTAAGTTTGGAAAACACCTACATTATGTGATTGATGCTTCTGCAATATAAATTGTTGCCTGTCTAATCTTAATTTGGCCCCCTGGCAATATACATTATAATATAGTCTTGAATTATATGATCACCTACTATTTTTTCCTACTGGACCCCTGCCCCATTTTGTGCACAGGATGGACTGTGCACCTAGTCACAAGCTTTTATCCTTATCATTCAGTATGTTATTTGCCCATGTCTTATTTACCACAGCATCTAATCCTTGCACTGAGTATGCAATTATTAATTCCTCATGGGTTTTCTGTGGCACTCATCACTGTAGTATGGATGTTTCACAGACATGAATTCATTGATCTTCACAGCATCCCTTTGAGGGAAGAAGTGGGGATTTTTATTCCTGTTCTATACATGGAGAATGGAAGCAACAATTGTCAAATGTCTCCTATGTTTGGGTGCCCAGTTTAAGGATCCTAGGGCCTGATTTTTTCAGAGAATTTAGTATTGCCAACCCCAAAGGTTCAAAAATCATGAGTCAAATCCCCCAAAATCATGAGATTATTTTTAAAAAGGTTATGTTGTGATTTTGATCTGTTGTGTTTTAACACTCTGCCCAATGTGTGGGTGTGACAGTTAGCATAGCCAGCTCTCCCTGATTTGAGTAAGGTGATTTTGCCCACCACGGCAGGAGCTTTTATTGTGTCCCTGATGGTACAGAGCTTCCAGCATCTCTCTAATCCCAAAATTCTAATTAATTGTCCCTCCATCTGACCAACTCCCCCCCCCACCCCAGCAATTCATTATACAACCCTTGCATCAGTTCTGTCCTCTCCCATCTCCCACATCTACTGCTCCTGCAGGTTCATGATTCTTCTCTGCCTGTAGTGGAGGCAGGTCCAGGGGCTCTTTCCCTTCCCAGTCCTTGTGTTGCAGGGATAGAGAGGGGAAGTGGGAGGAGCAGAGGGAAGATGATCCATCTTTCACAGCAGGGCGGAGGAAGCAGAGCATCCTTGCACTGCTGGGCTGTGTGTTCCCTCCTGTGAGAATGGTGTCGACTTCTCCCTCTTCCTTCTCTCTGCTCATGTGAGTGGAGCAGAGAGGGATCTGCCTGCTCCTATAGCTGTTTCCCAGGAGATAGGTAGCTAGTAACAAGGTCTGGGGGCCCTTGCAGCAGGCAGGATTGAAATTCAGGAGAGGGATGGAGCTGCTTGCATCATTGTGAGGCTGGTTCTACCCCCAGCCAAAATTGTGTTACTTGTGAGGAAATTGCAAGCGTTGGTGCCACTGGAATATTTAACGTTTTATAGCCCTTTAAATGTTCATAAAACAGATCCCATTGACTTCATTTACATTTATTAACGCTTAGCACTGCTACAAATCAGACCCCAGGGCCTCAAGTTGGGAACCCAGAAAATGAGGAACACACAATTAATGACCACCTGTGAAAAGCTTGATTTAAGTGATTTCTTCAGAGTCACATAGGAACTCTGTGGCAGAGTAGGGATAGAATCCAGTTCTCCAGGATGGCCTTCAACTGTCTTCACCATGAGACGCTTCTTTCTCTTCCTAGAGTCCCCTGCCTCATTCATTACACATCTTCCAACTTCTGTAACAAACGTGGCAAGGATTCTACAGAAAAAAGCCTCCTTCATTGTGCACTCTTGCTTAAATCCCTGAGCACCGTTCATCCTGTCCACTGAGTAAAAAAGGCAGAGATCCTGCAGGGGAAAAAGTATGATTATCATGCAGTTAAAGACTGTATGCTGAAGGGGGCAGAATTAACAATTGCACAAGCAACTTTATAATAGCATATTTTAAAAAAAATAGCCTATTAAGTTTATGTAGTGGATGTCTCAAAATAGACATGGTAGAGTAGTATTTCAGCACATTAAATTCAAACTTACCTCCTTTTGTCTTTCTTGCCAAGCACAGACCCAATGCAATCACCAGTGCCTTGGTGCACATCTAATCATGCACTTTCCTGGTAACATCATACCCACCATGGCTGAGTGCTGGAGCCTGCCTGTAAGGCAAGTCCTGTTTTATTTTCCCCAGTAGTGCATGTGTAAATCTGTATCCATTAAGATACATGATATTAACTTCTTGAAAAGTAACCTCTTTATTCTTTAGGAGGTTTTTCAGCACAGCTATTGCTTTATTTTCTAATATAGGCAGGCTCCGTCAGTGGGGGTTTTGGCAACTGTTAGCAAAATGGATGTTGGGATATGCAACTGAACAGGAGCTGGCAGTCATGGGTATGCAGGAGTGTTGTTTTATTTCTCATTCAGGTCTGCTAATTTAAAGTTTAGCAAATATTAAAAACATGCCAAAATGTGTCTCTCTCGTCATTTGGAAAACAAAGCCAACATTTTTCAGACATTATTTGTAGATCACCTTTTAAGCTAAAGATAAGATCATAAATTCATAGAATATTTTTAAGGACAGAAGGGGTTCATTGTGATGATCTAATCCAGGGGTTTTCAAACTGGGGGTCGGGACCCCTCAGGGGGTCCCAAGGTTATTACATAGGGGGGGTCAGACTCCACTCCAAACCCCATTTTTAAATATTAAAAAAAAAAAAGTGTTTTTAATTTATAAGGGGGGGTGTGCATTCAGAGGCTTGGTATGTGAAAGGAGTCACCAATACAAAAGTTTGAGAACCACTGATCTAATCTGACTACCTATATAACACAAATCTTAAATATCACCCAGTAACTCCTGCATCAAATTCAATAACTTGTGGTTGAAATAGAATGTATCTTTTTTCAGATCATCTGCTTTTGAAAAGGCTTTTGAATATGAACATTAATCAGTTAATGAACCAGCTTTAAAAATATAAACTAGTTCTTCTGCTTGGTAACTGCATGTGCTTTGATTCTACTTTTGATCTACTTCTGAAATTAAATAATTCTAAATGTAATGATCAGTTTGACCACTAACTGAAAATTGGCACATGTTTTTTCAAATAGCAGCTTCTGAAAGACATACAATTTACGTACACTTCTGAATCCTATAAATAGCTTGGAGGGGGGGATATCAGCTGGACGTCTTCAATTGTATCTTATTCAAGGGTGCTCATTGTAGGAGGCTTTCATTCTTGTCGATTCTGAGAAAAAACTATCCAAGAAGTGCATAAAGTTTCATAGTTCAGTGGTTAATGCCCACAGAGAATTGTGTGAATCCAGGGTCTAGTGGGATTCTGTATCCAAGAGTAGATCCTTTAAGTGAAGAATTGTGAACATCAGTTTGGTTGTCACTGCTGAAGAAGTTGCAGAACTCTTACCTTACTCAAAGAAATTGCCCCAATGTGATTTTAAAAAAAATCAGCCCTAGCTATATCATATCTTTTCTTAATATCTTCATTTGCACTGCATTAAAATTTATTTGGTAAAAAGGTAGGTTTGTATTTTCACCATAGCTTTTTATGTTCCTCACTTACGACTTTATGGAATTACCTAGGGAACTTGGTAACTTTGATGCTGCCACAGAGAGCTTCCAGAAGGCTTTGTTGCTAAATCAAAATCATGTTCAGACGTTACAGCTCAGGGGAATGATGCTTTACCATCATGGTAGCCTAGATGAGGCACTGAAGAATTTTAAGGTAAGCACAGGTAGACCTTAAATATGTGTACTAAATTAAGGATTTATATTTTTAAATTAGACCTAATACTTAACATTATTGTATTTCATTTTAATTGTAATTTGATATGTTCCACATTCTGAATATGAATGAAAATTTGTATAGGTCTGTCACATCTTATGTGCATTTAACATGTGCGATTTCAGCTTTACGCGGTCGGCAAAAACAGAGAAAAATAACAGTTTTGATACTGTACCTGTAGTGCGGGCTATTCCGCCCGCCATTACACTCAATGTAATTTTGACTATACACGATTTTCACTTTACGCACTGACTGCGGAACATAACCCCAGCGTAAGATGCGACAGATCTGTATTGCAAGTAAAATATAATTCTGTATACAATCTCTGTTTTTTGTAAGCATGATTTGTAGTCTTTCAATTAGTGAATGACGAACCAGTTCAGGCATGGGAGGGAACTGAGACATTTTCCCCTAGACTTACCAATTGTTAATACTAGACTCTTAAATTGTATTTCATAAGGTTTTGAAATGCTCAGATTGGTTTTATTCAGTAATATTCTGGTCAGAAGTGGTACCCAAAGTTTTGAAATTCCATAAGGGGTTGGAGGGCTGTTCTCATAAGACAAGTAGCCAATTTTGTAATCTCAAGGTTCAGATAAGCATCTGAATTTTTGGATGCTTATCTGAATCTTTTGAGTTTTCTCCATCATGAACAATAACAGCTAACACTTTTTTGTGTAGAGTGATCCATCTGAAATTGTAAAAACACATGCCTGTCCATGAGGTAGATAAATTATATTCTAATTTTGCAGATCCAGAAACTAAAGCACAGATGTTAAATGACTTGCCCAAAGTCCCACAATGAGTCATTGGCAGAGCAAGGAACAGAGCCAAGTCTAAGAATCCCTACTTCCCTATCTTAACAAGCACACTTTCCTTTGTTTTTTTAGAACATTGTATATCTTTATGCAAATTACCATGTGTCCCTGTTTTGTGACTCAATTTGTAGATCTTGTATTTAAAAACTAGCTTAAGTTTAAATAGCAAGTGCTGTGTGAAGAGATGCAGATAACTCATGAGTGTTTAATACATTCATATGGTCAGAGAATTTTGTTTTGGGGTACCAAATTCTAAAGTATCCGATAGTTTTAGCATAATGCTAGACAATCATGATGTAGTGCAGAATTGACTGTCAGGTAATGGTAGTGCAGTGCGTGAATTTCAGAGCTATGATGCTTGGTGGAAGAGAAGAACTGATGGTGGATATTTGTATAAAGTTGCATCTTAAGAAAAATGTCTCCTATTTTTAGGGTCTGTTTGCACTAGGAAATAACATGTTATGCCAATGCTTGTCAACAGTGGGTTCCTTCTAGCCTCACTCATCTGGTTCTGAAAACTGTTTAGCTGTGAGTGTAGCTTCAACAAAATCACTTGGTTACCAAAAGTGTGATCAAGATCAAGTTTCACCAGCACTATTACATTTTGTGTAATGGTGATAAAAATATTTTCTCCATCTTTGCTAGCAATTAATTAAATTAAATTAAAGTCATTGGGAAAACAGTTGCTGTCAACTTTTGAAAGTAAAAGACCATTCCCTGGTGTTGGCCTTGTGATTTAAGAGCTTAGTAATGTATATTAGACAATTCCAAGATACCCAGTTTATATTTTATTTATTTATTGACTTATTTCTTTAATCTTCTAGAGATGTCTTCAGCTAGAGCCATATAATGAAGTATGCCAGTATATGAAAGGTCTCAGTCATGTTGCAATGGGGCAGTTTTATGAGGGCATAAAAGCTCAGACCAAGGTTATGTTAAATGATCCACTACCAGGCCAGAAGGCTAGCCCAGAGTACCTAAAAGTGAAATACCTCCGAGGTAAGTTATGGTTGGGGGGAAAATGTCCTTTGACATAGGACTAAAATTGCCTAAGTGTAAGAGTCACTTATGGAAAACTATTTTTAAGTAAGATGTATTTATTCATCTGAGTGCTGTGTTGAGTGAACTGTCTTCATAGGTGTCTTGGCCCTTGTTTGTTCAGAGTTAAAAGCCAGGACCAGAAATCAAACTTGGGTCTTGGTTTAGTAGTAAAAGTAACTATGGTTCCACTTAACTGGCCTAGACTTTTAACTATTTAGCTAGGATGAAGTTTAACACTGATTAATTTAGTAAGGTATTTATCTTAAATATCTTAACAAATATATACTCCTGTTTTAAATTCTTCTTTGGGGGTACGTAACTGTCGGCCGAGAACAAAAATAACACTTATTTGTATTGTTTTTCTTTACCTCCACAGAATATTCTCGATATTTGCATGCTCATCTTGATACCCCTCTTACTGAATATAATGTAGATACAGATCTTCCTGGAAACTTTAAGGACCATTGGGCCAAAAACCTTCCCTTTTTAATAGAAGACTATGAAGAACAGCCAGGATTGCAGCCACATATAAAGTGAGTGGTTTTTAGACAGACCATTTAGAGCATTCCTGGTAGGATTTTTTTTCAAAAAATGGCATCTGTGGAGTAATTTATCACAAATGTTTAACGGGGGGGCAGGAACTGTGGGAGGGGACTTTTGGGGACCCCGCAGTCCCAGAGTGGCCCGGGGATTAGCAGGGGGCCGGGAGCAGCCCGCTGTGCTTCCCTCGCCCCGGCCCCAGCTGTGTTGCTAGGGGTGATTAGGGACGGGGGTCTTTGGAGGGGGCGGTCAGGGAACGGGGGGGCCAAAGCAAGCTCAATATAACGCGGTCTCACCTATAACACGGTGAGATTTTTTTGTCTCCCGAGGACCACGTTATATTGGAGTAGAGGTGTAGATCACTTTAGTTCTAGAGAAACTCAGGATAGACTTCCATCTGGACATCCATCCTAAGTGTAGAAACCTCAGCTTAGAGTTTTCTTACTGTTGAGTATTTAAGATGATTTTTTTTAAGGGTATAATTTCTCAGTTTCTCGGACATTAGATATATTAATTGTAACTCTGACTGAATGAAATTGTGTCTTTCACGCCACCTCTAGAGTGGTAGTAATCAGTCACCAAAGCAAAGGCTTTATCAGATTAGGATTTAAAAGTTTAACTATCAGGTAAGTAGACCTTTTCCCTACGTGAGATTTTCTTTCTTTGAAAACTAGCCTTCAGTTTTACAGTCATTTCACACAACATGTCTTAAAAACTTGTCATTTTTGTAGGTATGGGCTCAAACCTGCATTTCTTATGCATGCAAAACATCTACTGACTTCAGTGGGAGTTCTAGAGAAGGAATTACAGAATCAGACCCCTAGTCTGTGTTACTCCTCATGTTTTCTTTCATGCCATAGCTCTGAGCCCTATGAAATTCAGGATTAATATACACTGAGGAGGTGACTCACTATAAAGCCTTTTGCAATAATTAAGTCTGATGGTGAAATACTGTTCCTGTTGAGATGAATGAGTTTTGCTATTGACGTCATTGGGGTCAGAATTTCACCTGGGTTGTTTTGTGTGTGTATCTACAACATGTGTGTTTTTTTGGTACTGCTTTTAATTCTTTTCTGGGCTTGTGTTACTGACCACCACAAATACAGATTGTTTTTAAGCTGTTTTCAGGAGCCATCATGGAAGATGGTGGTTGATATTTACTTCGTTACATTTTTTTCTTCAAGGGATGTGCTATTTCAGAATTTTGAAAGCTATAAACCTGAAGTGCAAGAACTTGTATGTGTGGCTGATCATCTGGGTTCACTGATGCAATATGAGACGCCAGGATTCCTTCCAAATAAGAGAATACACAGAGGTATGTGAGGGGACTTTCCACGTGGGAATGGAAATGAAAAATGTCAATGCTTGCTTTGATAGCACTTTGAGCTAATAAATTTAAGGTTGTTTTACACTGGGTACTTATATCGGCATAATGACGTCTCGGGTGTGCAAAATCCATATCCCTGAAGGACATAGCTTTGCTAACTGACTCCTGATGTAGACAGCACTAGGTCGATGAAGAATTCTTCCGTAGACCTAGCTACCAGTTATACGGGAGGTGCATTACCTACAGTGATGTAGCTGTAGTGGTTTAATTAAAAATATACTCTTAAAGTGATATGCAGTTGTAAAACCTTTTTCTTTACATTTCCATTCATCTGATATGTATTAACCAAAAATGTGTAGATGTAAAATTTACAGATAACCACACTTTGTATCTTAATATGTACATATTTTCTGAGGCATCATGGTCTAGCTCTGGACTGGGAGCCATGAGCTACTGGGTCTTAATTACCGGCATTAACACTAGCTGCTTCTGTTCCCTTGAACGGGTCTCTTAACTTGGCTGCTTCAGTTCCCCTCTGTAAAATAGAAAGTCTGTGAGTGGACTGACTGGTTCTATATATTCTTTGTTGTTCAGCAATGGGGCTGGCTGCGTTGGAAGTAATGCAAGCTGTGCAGCGGACATGGGCAAACTCAAAAGTTCGAATGAATGGGAAAACCAGATTGATGCAGTGGAGAGATATGTTTGACATTGCTGTGAAATGGCGAAGGTAATGCTTAAGAGAAGAGAGCTACTAAGCCTTACCTTGTGATATTGATGCGAGTTCCTGTTAGTGGAATTTAAGACAGACTGAACAACTGCAGGCTTTGTACTAGATGTGGGGGCAGATCTCTTCGGATCTTAGCCCCTACTGCTTTAACTGCATCCTCACTTATGGGCTGGTCCACTGTGCAGTGTTTGCAGGGATTTTCATAAAGGGATGGTTAACAACTCTTCATCCAAAGGAGGAATACTCTTGCAGGTTGAGATCTCCTTGGTCTGCGCTTGGCAGAGATTAGAGGCACTGCACTTTTTCACAAGATGATTTTGAAAAGCTAAAATAAATAAGTTGTTTTAAAGGAGACAGGGTAGTGGGATACAAATTCAGCTAGCAGAATAGAGGTCGGTTATTGTAAAGTAGTTAGACTTTCTTCACATGCAGAGGACTCTTGCACTGTATTTTTTTCCATCAGTTAATCCATTTGGGGAGGGAAGTCCATTAAATAGTACGAACACTACTGAGTTAACTGTAGGAATCAAAAAGATTTGGTATGCAGAGCGTGCTTTAAAGTTCCTTTTTATAAAGAAATGTCTGGGCGTTTTTTCTGAACTTTGCAAGGAAGAATAAAAACAAGTTGATATCTTGTGATGGCATGCATTGTTGTTAAATGGGAGTCTGGATCTAACCATCTTTCTAGCCTCTGCTTTCAATTTTACTTGTTATAATAATAATAATAATAATTAGAGATATACCTATCTCCTAGAATTGGAAGGGACCTTGAAAGGCCATTGAGTCCAGCCCCCTGCCTTCACGAGCAAGACCAAGTACTGATTTTTGCCCCAGACCTCTAATTGGCCCTCTCAAGGATTGAACTCATAACCCTGGGTTTAGCAGGCCAATGCTCAAACCACTGAGCTATCCCTCCCCCCTTGTTCTCAATAAGGTAAAAATAACTTGAATAGTAAGACAACAATTTTTTCAACAAAAATAAACAAAATGTATACACTACATCTATTGAGTTATTTACAAAAATCTTACATTTTTTTTTTCACCACTTCCTCCAACATACTGCCCCTTCCTGGGAGATGCAATTCAGTTTGAAGAACTTTGTTCTAGATTACTGTTTCAAATGCAGTCCAGCTGATGACCAAAAGTTTCTGAGAAATGGACAAGGCACAATAATTGTCACCCTTAGTGACAGTCTCAGCAGAGATATAAATGAGAATCAACGATTTCATTCTTTTTTGAGTGATTGGCGCATGGATGTCACTCTTAGCACGTGTATGAGATTGGATTCTTTTAGTCCCTAGTTTCTGTTAGGGCCATGCCTGTGCTGTAGATGGCTGTAAGCTGCCCACCCCACCCCACCCCACACACCTGAGGGCAGAGGGCCCAGATGTCCCTCAGTTCCTTCTTAACGCCTGTGACGGCGAAATGAAACTCTTGTAATGTCCACTCTTTGCTCTGTGCATTGCTAGTGTGAATTGGGATTATAGTTGGTAAAATGCATGTTGATTTAAAAAAATTGCTTTGTTAGGTAGTCCACATAGACTAGACACCCCAACCCCCAATACAGGGTTGCTAGCAACACGGCAGAAGCTAAATTACCAGACTTAATTGCTTATCCCTTGTGTGATGCTTTGATGTCTATGAATGATGAGTACTCTCAGTGCCTACTCTGCCTAGGAGAGGGACCCATCCCTGGGTGGTGATCTGTATATTGCTCCTTCTGTGCATGCACTTAGAGCCAGAGCAGCCTGCTGGAAGCTGTTCCTCCTTGAGAAATTGATACAAGCCTCCTCTCACTCAGAGGAAAGCTACTGCCCAGCCTCAGACATCTGTAAGTCTTGCTCCATTAGTTCCCAGATGCGCTGAGATTTCAGTCCGAGTTTTTAGGCCACATCTACTCAAAGGCCCCATTTGTCTGCCATTATTCTGGTATTGATGTCCTGTGGTGGGCAGGAAAGAACATGGTTTTAGGGATGAGCAAAGCACAGGTCACCATCTCTTGTGCCTAGTAAGTTGAGGCACAAGAGTCGACTTGCTTCTCATTTGTGTTGGGCTCCATCTAGGGCCTGGGCTACACTATTGGGGGGTGGGGATTCGAACTAAGATACACAACTTCATCTATGCTATTTGCATAGCTGAAGTCCAAGTATCTTAGTTCGACTTACCTGGCCATCGTCATGGCGGCAGGTCGACTGCCGCGGCTCCCCCGTCGACTCCACTTACTCCTCCTGCCAAGGTGGAGTACGGGCGTCGATTAGCGGATCAATTTATCGTGTCCAGATGAGACGTGATAAATCGATCCCCAATACATCGAACACTACCTGCCGATCCAGTGGGTAATATAGACGTACCCTAAGAGCCAGAAGCCTGTTAAGGCCCCTTCTGCTTCCCAGGTACTGACCACTAAGAGAGCAGAAGTGGTACCTACTAAATATGTGGACTGCACTTCTCTTTGTATCAACCTTACCACTGAGCACCTTGGAACGTAGAGTCTTGGCACCAAGTGCATCAGAACTAGAAGCCTGGTACCTTCCACCTCAGTCCTGGTTGCCTTGAAACAGTGTCCAGCGGTACCTGCTACCAGCTATCTTGGTACTAAAGCATACATAGTGCCAAATGGATTTGGTGCTGGAGTCACCTTTCCTTAAGAGATTGACGGTGGGAATCTCCAAACCACCAGCTTCAGAGTTACCAGAATATCAGGCTAAGGAGGTATTCCTGGTACTGACCTCTCCTTCAGAGGCAGGGCAGTCCCAGTAGAATGGCCCCTTCCCTTGGAGGAAGTATATTATTACTACTACTACTCCTCCTACTACTCCACCTCTGAACATTGTAGGAACTCATCTCCCACCCATCTGCTCTCAACTCCCTGGATAACACAGTGGGAATTTGTAAGATATTCTAAAGAAGATTCCATGAGAGTAGCAGAAAGAGACCTGGGAGTCATAGGGAACATCCCTCCTGGAACCCCTCCATGTGTTGTTCACACCGCAGTGCATACTATGGCTAATGCAATAGCAATGAGAAAGGTCGTCATAGCTTCACTACCTGAGGATTCCCAGGGAGTTCTAAGCAACAAGCAAGGACTTACCATTTGAGGGCAACAAACTTTGGCCCTCCACTCGGACCTACGGGTAACTCTGTACTCTCTGGGCCTCTTCTTTTTGGGGCAGAAAAAAAGGGTAAAGTCAGAACCCTTATTCAGACAGCACTTCTCTGTCCAATATTGTCATCAGCCACAGAGGACTTTAAAGCTACAGAGGAAGAGAGAGAGTCCACTGGAGATGGCCCTCTGACTAGTCTTCTGCTGCCCCTCAATCTGAGGCTTCCACCAGTCAATTTCAAAATCTTGGTAGAACCATCAGAGGATACTTTAGACCCCTCCCTGCCCTTTCCACATCAACATGGCAACTGTCTTTTATTTCCAGGAAGGTTGGGCTTGAACCATCTTGGACCAGTGGGTCCTACAACTGGAAGCAGTGGAGGAAGTGCCTTTAGAATTTAGGGGCAGACATTTTTATTCCTGTTACTTTCTCATTCCAAAGAACCATTAGTTGGTGACCCATCCTGGATTTTCAACATCCCAACAACTTCATTTGCTGTTTCGAATTCAGGATGTTCATTTGGCCTCCATAATTTTCTTGTTAGATCCTCAAGGCTGGTTTGCACCTCTCGACATGCAAAATGCCTGTTTCCATACATCCATTCATCCAGCCTGCTAGATATACCTCCAATTCCTGGTAGAAACATCTCACTAAGGCCTGGTCTACACTGGGGGGGATCGATCTAAGATATGCAACTTCAGCTACGAGAATAGCATAGCTGAAGTTGACATATCTTAGATCGAATTAAAATTACTTACTTTGCATCCTCGCGGTGCTGGATCGATGGCCGCGGCTCCCCCATCGACTTTGCTTCTGCCTCTTGCACTGCTGGAGTTCAGCAGTCGACGGGAGAGCGATCGGGGATCGATTTATCGCGTCTACACTACATGCAATAAATCGATCCCCGATAGATCGATTGCTACCCACCGATCTGGTGGGTAGTGTAGATGTACCCCTTATGACCACTGTGGCATCGCTGTAGTATCTGAACATGTCAGTGTTTAATGTATTTATCCTCACAACATGCACATGAGGTAGGGAAGTGCTGTTATCTCCATTTTACAGACGAGGAACCAAGGCACAGAGAGACTAATTGACTTGCCCAAGATCACACAGGAAATCTGGCAGAGCAGGGAGTTAAATTTAGGTCCCCTAATTCCTAGGCTACTGCCCTAAACACTGGACCATCTATCAGTGAGTCAATCACTACCAGTACAGAGTTCCGCTTTTTAATTTTCCACAGCACTGAGGATACTCATCAAGTACTACTACAGACTCTGGCTAAAGAACTGAGAGACAATGAGGAGGGAAGCATGAGGACATCTAGGGCACTGACATGACCCAAATCAATATTGCTGGCCAGAAGAGTCCAGTCTCATGCGCATGCTCACTAAAAGCTGGAAGTCATGTGGACAATACATGCAGAAGAACCAGTTACTGTATGTTTGTAACTGTTCTTTATACTAAAGTATTGCCTAGAGGCCTTAACCAAGTCAGGACCCCATTGTGCTAGACTCTGTACAGACATAAAGTAAAAAGACAGTACCTATCCAAGAGAAGTTAGTCTAAAAGACAAGATATATAACATGGGAGAAACAAGTGGGAGAAGGGGGATGTAGTAACAATAATATGAAAAGGTTTTTATCCTAGACTGGCGGTGTGCACAATTATTAGGTGTAACAAGCTAATCAGTAGCAGTAATCTGTTACTGTTCTTAAATGTAAATCTACCCCAAATAATATTTGAAGCATACCTGTCGGGCAGTATTGGGGAAGCTTGCTTTCCCACCACCTGTGCTCCACCCGTTCTTTGGATAAATGGAGGACTTTGCTCTTGTGCCCCCATTTTAGCAGCCCTACCTGAGAAAAGATAGGGAAGTGAAGTTACTGCCCTCTTTTTCTTATGGGAAGTGGTTCTCAGATACCAGAGGAGGATACAAGTTGCTAGGTTAGGGCATGTGTTTTAAAAGTTTCTGTGGGTTCTTTTTTTCCTGAAAATATTCTTGTTTTCCCTTTTGTATTAGGTAGTTAAAGAGCTATGAAAGATTGCAGGATACATTGCAGCGATTTACTCTGCTAGCAAAGAGTTAACTATTTCAAACTGTCTAGCTGCATTAGTGAGAATTTTATGAACTGCTTTCTTCCTGTTACTGAAGCTGATACACATTTCAGTAATAAAAAAATAAAATAAAATAAAATCAGCATCTTGTTTTATGATCTCTGAATTCAAGCTTTGCTTAAAGGCATTGATGCATGAACCAGCTTCTCAGAGCCATAGGTTACATCAGATGGCAGCACAGGTTGGCAGTTATGTTTAAGATGGAACTTCAGAAATTTCATAACTGATATTTTCTTGATTTAAAATATGACCTGTAATAAGACTTCTTTAGGTGCACAAATTTTAACAGGGTATTTCTTTGTAGGATAGCTGATCCAGACCAGCCCGTGCTTTGGTTAGACCAAATGCCAGCTCGAAGTCTTAGTAGAGGCTTTAATAACCATATCAATCTAATCAGGTATGAAGTTTTCGCCTAATCTTGTTTGCATTAGGAATTGTGCTAAAATATGTAGTCTGTTAATGAGCTATTATAGCTGACCATGTTCAGTGTGTACATACTATGTAATGTCTAACATTTTGACTGTTTTGTTTTTAATTCTAGTAGAGCTTTTGTTTATTTTTCCACTCGTTAAAAACAAATTATCTCTCTGGTAATTTTTTTTCACCCCCTTCTTTTGAATCTAATGTTTTCCATTATCTTTATTTTGGGGAGAGATAAATATGTCCCAAAAGATAACTTTTCATTCTAGTTTTTAATTCCCAAATTAAAATATCTATTTCATATACCTAAGATTAAACCCATTGTCGCTGATGTATTTTCCACAAATGCTACTCCCAGAAGGCAATACTGCCAGCTGTAATTGCACAGTACTAGGCAATCTGTGTTTCCTACTTTGTAACCATCATCCATTAGTAGTATTTTGAGGAAATGTTTCAGCATGGAAAGGTTAAAGACACAGGTGTCAAAATACCTAAGAAGCTGAAAGCTAACTGCAGTTTCAGAAAAAGGTTCAAATTTGAAAAATTCAAATCATTGTTGTACGTTCCTTCTTCATTTCATAAAACAAGATTCTGTATAGCAAGCATTACAGCTCCACCTACCATGAAGCAATGGAGAAAGGAGAGACATGTGGCAAAATCACTGTTAATCACAAATGGAGAGTGTATGTAGCCATGCTCCCATCTTCCTTTATGGGAAGCAGAATCCCCGTTTAGTCCTGCTACTTTTATTTCTAACCCTGTTTTTCAGTGTTACTCAAAAAGAAAAAAAATAGAAAAAGATCATTCTAAACATATTTTACAGAAAGAATTACTGATGTTTAACGCTCTCAGTGCACAGGATGATAGTGTTCTCTCTCTCTCTCTCTCGCGGCAACTCCGACCATTTCCCATTCCACAGAATGGAGCCCAGCAGTCTGATGTTTTCTCTGGGGTATGTAAGTACAGGTTTGGCTGAAACTCTGATGTAGCTCAGTAACTGCCTTGTAGGGCCAGATACATTAGCTGTTTCTAGCTCTTCAGGGACAATGTTGTGCTCAGACTTCTGTATTCTTCCTCTCAAATTAAATTCTGCTTCCTGGGCCCCAGTCTTCTCTTGACTTTTGCTTTATCCTCTTCTCTCTCCCATTAAAGATGTAGCAGAATCCAAACACTCTTCATTCTTAAAGTGTGGAGGGCAACCCCTACCTCAGGCCATAACTCATTACCTGTTTTTTTCCTCAATATGGGAGATAGAGGGAGAAGTGGAGCTTGAACCTCCAGCTTTGGCTTGCATTGTCAGCAGAAAAAAGATAACTCTTAGGAATGCCCTACTCTTGCTAGTGTTATTAATAGTGAGGAAAGAGTGTCTACTTTGCAAAGGCATTTCTCTGTCCCTGGCCTTCAGTTCAGTAACCCTGCTTGTCTCTCAGTAATCTAAATATTTCTTATGCCTTTCTCTCATCAGATAACACTAGCAATCCTATAGTTTGATGTTCCAACAAGTCTAGTGAGTCCCTGTGGGATGTCTAGGCTATACTTGTACTGAAATGAGTTACTGTCTCTTCATAAGGTGCAGGACCAGACTGGATCAATTTCTGACCTTTCCTTTTGGACTGACCTGTGCTCCTTGGGTCTGTATCATGGCTTGAATAATACTGATAGTGCTTTCTTGACAGAAATATTGTAATCCAGGTAGGGATATTAATCAGTTTGCAAGGGCCTAAATCTTCCCAGACTAGTGAACCTTCATGCTTCCCCATCACAAGTTTTGACTGCATCCTTTCAGAGTCCAAGAGCCCACTTTTTCCTTTGCACACTACTGAATTCCTTTCTGAGAATAACCATTTAATCTGGGATTGAATGAGGCAGCTGGAGAGAGTAGTCGGTAGGGGTACTCTCCCAAGCTCTGCCTTCCATCCACTCATGACATCAAAATGAGATCACTTGCAATAGATTGTGCAAATCTGCACAAATAGGATAATCCCTTCTTGTGTGCTTTAATCAGCCATGAAGTAGCTTTGAAATACTGCTAATTCATATATCATAACTAGGTTTCAGAATGAAAACCTTGTTGAAATGAATGGGATCATTTCACACCTCTGGGCTGTTGTTTCAGGCAGACTTAAGCATTGGTTTATGTGAAGTTTATATTCTGAAGGTTATTTTCACAACCATAAAGGCTAGAGGCTTCATCTTTATCAAGCTTGGATTCTTGAGCACAAAATAGCAGGCTCAAAAAAGTAGTGCTAATTTGGAGAGCTGCATGAACTAGCCCAATTTGATTTCTTTATATGGTAGTTAGATGAACCAAAAAATTATGTAGGTGGTTTCAAGGAGTACCAAGGAAGTAAGTTTATGATTATTTGCAGTAGAGCCCATAGTAGACTGCTGGGAAGCTGGAGGTGAACCAAAATTACCTCTTTTTTTCACACTTAGATTTGCAGGGAGTGGGGAAAAGGGTTTGGAAACTTAATATCTCCACTCACTTGATTCCCTTGCATAGTTATGAAAGATCAGGTCAGACGGTACTCAGCCTAGTCTCATAGAATCCCTTTGTCCCATACTGTCACCTATTGTTTCTGTACATAATTGTCCTTTTGTTAGGTCCATGCTAACGATACTTTCTTTGTCTGGGACTCCCTTCATGCAAGGTCCAATTCCATTCAACAGTTCTTACTACTTGAGTCTGGCATCTTGGAGGATGATAAATGATGGTTTCTGCATTAGATTTTTCCTTGTAGAGGCTTAATGTCTGGAGAGTACCAGAAAACTTTCCACCATAGTCTTTTAGTCACTCTAATTTGGAACATTTCTGTTGTGTGGTCCTTTGGGAACACCTCACAAGTGTTTACAAAGTCTTTTTACTTGATTTTCTTGGGGTTCTGTAAGGGTCTAGGGCTTAGCATTCTTAAAGTGCAGATATTAAGCTGCCGTTTCTGCTCTTCTGAGTCAGTATAAGAATGCCTTTGGCTCACCTCCATCCTGTTATAAGTTATCAGATATTACTTTGCCTTTTTGAAAGTCTAAACTTTTGTTTTCATGGGCAAAACAAGGATTTGAGACCTGTTCTGACTGAGGAAAGCTGTCAGTATTCCTCCAAATATATGTTGAGACACCCACTACTAATATCTGTTCTTGGGCATTCTGAAGAGGTGGCAGTGCCTATCAAGTAGAGGGAGTTGAGGAACAACAAACAACTCTTGAGTCACTACCTGATGTCTTTCCTTATTCATTACCACTTCTCACTGGCTAGATCCAACATCCTTTTAGGCTGACTTGATATCGGTGTTCTCCAAGCTACCATTCAAGGAAATCCTGTTTTCTTATTTTTACTCCTTCATACTTCTGCCTGTTGTACAGAAAGCTTTTGTGTAGGATGGAATAAGATGGGACGTACAACAAGGGCAAATGGTGTCTGTAATTGTTTATCATCCATTCTCTTTCCCTTTCTTTTCTAACATACACACTTGAGAATTCTAATTCTGATCAGTGTTATTCCCATTGAGGTAAATTAAAAGCAGTGGGACTGTGTGAGTAGTAAGGTGTGCAGCACAAAATGAGTTAAGGTGCTAGAATCAAGCCCTGAATAATTATAGAAAGAGGATAGAGACTGGCTATAAACATGTCTCCTATGATTGACAGTGGTTTTAGCCTCCTGGTATATGTAGCTGTAACATTTGCTATATAAAATCTTATTTTGTAGACTGGAGAACAGGAAGGATTCCTGCAAATGCAATAATGGTATGTAATGTTCCTGTTGAAGGCATTATGTATGGCTACAATCCTGACAGGACTCTTTTGAGAGTTTACAGGCTCATACCTAATGTTCAAGGAAGAAGGCACCAAGACAGCTGTTTGCTTGTGAACTGCTGATTAAATATTTAATTTCCTGGAAGAGCAGTAGAGTGCCGTATTTAGATAGCAACTAGAAATGAAAATGTTCTTGAAAATGTCCTGAGTTTGAAACATCTGGTATCTTTCTGTATGGAAACGTGTTTTAAAGTTATTGTACTCCACTCATTCTCCCCCACCCTTTAAAAAAAAAAAAAGTGAATACTTGATATTTTGCAGTGTCTTTAAGATATTCCCCCTACTCTGAATCAGGGTTCAGTGAATCATCCCAGAAAACATTTTTTTTGTTTTGTTTTTTTAATTACAATTTTATGTGTGGGATTTAGGGACGGTTAATACAAACACATCCATGAGAAGAGGATACTTAAGTTGTTCAGAACAGACGTCACAATCACATACCAGTGCTCAAAGTAAACCAGTTACAGTTAGGATTATCAGTCCCTGCATTTATCTTCACAGATAAACACACACAGCTTTCTACCAGGGTAAATAGTTGTATACAAAAAAGATTTGCAAATCCAAATTGGTAATTGTGGTACTGTTTTTGTTTTTGTTTTTTTTAAACTGTACACAAGAATACTGGTGGTAGTGGGGGAGCACCCATGAAAAGTAGCTTGTTGAAAAGCAGCAAGAGCAGTGAGACCTTGAAGATTCTACAAATCCCCTGTTGAAAATAAATGGCTTGCTTATTTATTCAAACAAACCTCTGATTAAGCTTCCACTACTCTACCATACATTTCTGTATAGAAATCACATCTCATGCTTTTATGAACCGCATACATGTTAGTTATGGAATGGATTACCTAGTAGACATTTTAAAAGTATTTTTTATTTATCTTCTATCTACAGGGGACAAGTCATTAACATGAGATACCTGGAATATTTTGAAAAAATACTTCATTTTATCAAAGACAGGATCCTTGTTTATCATGGGTACATGGTTTATTTAATATTTTTTCCTTCCTCCTTCAATATCAGTTCAAATTTGTATTATATTCATAGACCATAAAGAAAGTCTGGGGAAATATTTTCTTAAAGTTCCAGTACCAGCCATAACTGTGCCCTCTTACCAATGGGAGAAGCTCACTAATTGCCATATGAAAGAAAGCAAAGTAATCTCTTTTACATATGAATGATAATAGTAATTTAAGTAATTAACTTTTGAGAGTACCTGTACCCACCCTTCTGGCTTTTATCAGGCATGGGTGGATCTTAGCCCTGTCTTACAAGGGAGGGTGTGTTTTGTTCAAGGTGGTCATGGAAAATGTTGATTCATACTCCAGGTTACGGGAGCATGAATTAATTAATTTTTCGGACCAATATTGGTGGTTGATGTGTGAAGCCTATAGCAGGGTGGGAGATGTGGGTATGGCTTTGTATGGATCATCTGTGGAGGGTAATATGTAGGAAATTGTGATCTTTGACAGGTATTACGAAGGCTGGGAGTCATCGTTTTCAGCCCTTGTAAGTGAGTGATATCTGTAGTTTTAAAAGCCACCCTAAAGGCTTTTCTCCGGAATAGTGCGGTTTGGAGAAAGTTAGATGGAAGGTGATTAAGGATAAAAGGAAGATACTTAACATTGCTGTTGGACTATAGAGGTTATTTTCAGACTTCCTGACAAGTGAATTAGCCTCCGGGAGATAGAGCCGGATTCCGGGATACTCACGGCAAAACTGGGAGGGTTGGCAACCCTAATTCAGTCATAGAAAATCATTAGGTAAAAAATGTTTTATTGTATTGTTTATTTTTCACCCCCGAACAAATGGGAAGAGCGGGGAAATTTGCCAAGGGAAATGTAGTAGAATATAATGTAGTAGTTCACTCCATTAACCATGAGAAATGGTTGGTTACATTGAAACTAGATGGATGTTCTGAAAAATGCTATATGTATTTGACCATTATGTTGCTGTATGTTAAAATTGTTGCATGTTTTATTTTAGTGCTAATAATCCTAAAGGTCTGCTAGAAGTTAGAGAAGCACTGGAAAATGTACATAAAGTAGAAGACCTTCTTTCCATAATGAAGGTAAGTTCAGCAACAACCTTCAGCTCATGTGGGTAACAATTTAAATGGACAGTTGTATGTCTAATTTAAAATGAACAACTGTAGGAACTATGGCTATATTCTAAAGAATTAATGTACTAATCAAAATGACTGCAAATTTGCTCATCTAAGGCTTGATCCTTCCCTTAGATGCATGTGATGTGTACCTGAGAAGACTTAATCCAACAATTATTTAAATTAGTAAAAGGAAAATATTCCTGTTAAAGGGAGAAAAAAATTCTGTGATTGGTTCCTTGAAGCCAGCCTTCCTAGCAATAAGTATTTTTATTTAGAAACTGAATGACTGGCTCAGCATAACTGTGTAAAACATAATTGAACAAATGGAAGAAAAGAGTTTATGGAGTTGGAGTTCATGGAATATGGAATATTTTTTCAGTTCAGGGCCACCGATTTGAATGTGGCCCAGAGCAGTAATGAGCAAAAGTAGTTGCCTGTTAATGGCTGATGACCAATGTGGAATGAACTGGTGGCTTCTACTCTGATATAGTGGAAAAGTGCCAGAATCACCAAACCCAACTCCCCCCTCCAAATTATTAGGGTTTAGTTCTAAGATTTTTTGAATACATCTAATGTTAGATGAGTATTTATTTAAATCTTTGGGAATATGGCAAGAAGAGCTTAATTTTAAAGCTTTGTTCATTTAAAAAAAAAGAGTAAAAATAAAATATTCAGACTTGAATAGTTTGGAAAGGAACATTCACACCAATCAAAGCAGGGTAATTCAAAGTGATCAGGTATAGATGTCTTCACAGAAGCTTAAACACTGCTACCTAGACTTTCTGTGTGGTACTCTAAGGGCTTGGCTACACTTACAAATTTGCAGCGCTGCAGCAGGGTGTGAAAACACACCCTCTGCAGCGCTGCAAATTGCGGCGCTACAAAGCGCCAGTGTAGTCAAAGCCCCAGCGCTGGGAGCCGCGCTCCCAGCGCTGTCCGTTATTCCCCACAGGGAAGTGGAGTACGAACAGCGCTGGGAGAGTTTTCTCCCAGCGCTGGTGCTTTGATTACACTTAGCGCTTCAAAGTGCTGCCGCGGCAGCGCTTTGAAATGCAAGTGTAGCCAAAGCCTCAGTGCCGCACATGTCACCTCCAAGTTACTTTCTTAAAGGATATATTAAGGATTGTCTGAGGGTTAGGGCAGTTTAAGACCATACCTTTACAGCCTGTCAGCTCTCAATCTCCAACCCAATGCTCACCTTTTTTTTTTTTGGAGTGGATATCAGTAAAACTAAACGAAAGCCTGAGAAGGAAGAATTGAAAGAGATTTGATTGTCCTGTACAACACATTATGATATTGGAAATCATAATGTAAGGCCCTATAAAGCAAAATGGATGCCACTTTTTGCAGAGGTGCTTGACAAAGGGAAATGTTATCAGATGATTTGAAAACGCAGATTAGTACAGAGAATGACAAAAATATATAACTATTTAAGGGACTATGAATGGTTTAGCTAGAAATAAATATCTCTTCCTAAGAACTGGTAGCAAATATTCCCGGTGTTCAAAAAACGATGATTTTGATCTGGTTTGGATTGCATGTATACTATTCTCAATTGTACATGTCACATTGGAATGCTGTTTCTCAATAAAAGCTTTTAATTTTTTAAAAAAATGAAATCCTACTGGCCAAAACATAATTCCATGGATCATACTATTGTATTTTAAAATACATGGTTGCAAAAGCCATTCACTCAACAATGGAAATGGAGCAATTGTCTTTAATGCTGCATGGATAATTGAGAGAGACGGTTAGTATTTAAGTGGTCTGGTTGTTCAAATAGGTGGGTAACTTTGAATAAAACTTGACTTTTAGTTTTATTTGAATAAAGTTATTGTGGTTTATAATTGACAAATTAGTTATGGCCTTTGGCTTCTATTTTAAATTTAAAACACTATTTTTTGGCTTTGCAAAATTTGAAAATGTGTTTTGTTTTGTGTTTTTCCTTCTGGTGAGGAGAAAAATATGCAAAGGAGGTTGAATGAGATTGGCTAACAGTTAAAAATTGTGAGGTATGTTCTGGAATGCAATTTAGAGTAATTCATTTACTTACAAAGTATAAACATAAAATACAGACTCTACAACTCATATTACTGTTTTCACATTAATATGTCAAATGGTGAGTATCGTATTGGGGCTTGGGAAAAACATTTGTCTGTATAGTTCTAGCTTAGTCTTTTTTATTTAAATTTTTTATTTAGGAGACCATAGCTGCACTAGGTATCTCTTGTTAAAACTGTCCTCTAGAAATCAGTGTTACAGAACAGTGGCTAGAAAGCGTATCCTTCTATATTTATTCTAATATATTTCCTTTTTTTCTGAAAGCAGTTTAACAGTAAAACAAGAGATGGGTTTACTGTAAACACAAAAGTCCCTAGCCTCAAAGATCAAGGGAAAGAATATGATGGATTCACAATTACAATAACAGGAGACAAGTACGTTTGCTTTAAAAATTCATATTTTTAATCTAATCTTTAAGGAAATGACAAAGAAATGTTGAAGTATTATGAATTATCAATAGCAATTAATTTCTTGTTCTAATGGCATTTTGTGTGATTGGGCCCTTTGTGTAGATGACTTAGTTTCACTGAGTCTGGAAGTGGTTCTCAAGTGTGCAGCGTCTCAGCCAACAGTGACCCTATTATTCAACTCATGCTGTTGAATGCACATTGAAAAGTTTTATCCTTCATAATAGTATCCACAAAATTCTGATCAGCAGAACTGTATGGCTGACAGCTTGGTGAATCAAAGCTGTCTCACTCATCTAGAGTTAAATGTTTTCTGCTCTGAGAACTTTTCAGTCTACTTCATAGACCATAAAAACAGATCTGAATGCTCTGAATCAGAATGGATTGGAAACCACCATCATAGTGGATCAATTCTAAAAGTGGGGATGGACAGAACAGCGGTTTTTGGCCTTCTCACTTTACTGAGATTTTTGAGTGTTCTGTGTTGCTTCAGGCAATACTCTACAAGTTAGACTCATGTAATTCCTAGTTGGTAAAGTGCAGTGAGGAGGCATTGGGTCCATTACTGATTGAGATAGTAAATACCCCCTTTGAGAGGCAAGAAGCTAGCACTCCTAAAGAGTGATTTTTAAGACCACGTTCAAAAGATCTCTATGGTCCCACTACAACAGTATGGAATTGATAATTTTCTTAGACATTCTTTCCATTCAGATTACTTAGGGAATCTAAATTCTACACCATCATTTAAAGTGTTCTACAACCTACTGCAGACATCTTTAGTGTGGAAAGTAGACATTTTACTGAAACCCAGTGGATTTTTCCCTTTTGAATTTTAATCTCTAGACCTTCTGCACATTCGTAATGGGATGATGTGTAAGATAGTTTCATTATATTGGGAAAATATTTATCTGTGTGAAACTGTCACATCTATGAAAATTAAATCACAAGTGTAAAATTTTGGTAAGAATCTGAATAGTTCCACATTCAGACCAAACAATACAATTTTGTTTTAATTAGCACTAATTAGGAAACAATTTCATTTCTGGAGTTTCAAAGTTAACAAAACAAACATGCTGTGGATTCTAAATAAATAAAACAGACTGAAATAGAAAAGTACCATGAGAGAACATAAGAGTGGCCATACTGGGTCAGACCAAAGGTCTATCTAGCCCAGTATCCTGTCTTCCAACAGTGGCCAATGCCAGGTGCCCCAGAGGGAATGAACAGAACAAGTATTCATCAATTGATCCATCCCCTGTTGCCCATTCCCAGCTTCTGGCAAACAGAGGCCTAGGACACTATCCCTGCTCATCCTGGGTAATAGTCATTGATGGACCTAGCCTCCATGAATTTATCTAGTTCTTTTTTGAATCCTGTTATAGTCTTGGCCTTCACAACATCCTCTGCAAGAAGTTCCACAGGTTGACTGTGCATTGTGTGGAAAAATACTTCTTTTTGTTTTAAACCTGCTGCCTATTAATTTCATTTGGTGCCCCCTAGTTCTTGTGTTATTTACCATCCCCACACCAGTCATGATTTTATAGACCTCTATCATATCCGCCCTTAGTCATCTCTTTTCCATGTTGAAAAGTCCTAGTTTTATTTATCTCTCCTCATACAGCAGCCATTCCATACCCTTACTAGTTTTTGTTGCCCTTTTCTGAACCTTTTCCAAGTCCAATATATCTTTTTTGAGATGGGACGACCACATCTGCATGCAGTATTCAAGATGTGGATGTACCATGGATTTATATAGAGGCAATATGATATTTTCTGTGTTGTTATCTGTCCCTTTCCTAACGTATTTCCAACATTGTTAGGTTTTTTGACTGCTGGTGCACATTGAGTGGATGTTTTCAGAGAACTATTCACAATGAATCCAAGATCTCTTTCTTGAGTGGTAACAGCGAATTTAGACCCCATCATTTTATATGTATAGTTGGGATTATGTTTTCCAATGTGCATTACTTTGCATTTATCAACATTGAATTTCATCTGCCATTTTGTTGCCCAGTCACCCAGTTTTGAGAGATCTTTTGTAGCTCTTTGCAGTCTGCCTGAGATTTGACTATCTTGAGTAGTTATGTATCATCTGCAGATTTTGCCACCTCACTGTTTACCCCTTTTTCCAGATCATTTTAAATTTCTTGTTTTCATATTGTGTGGATAAAATTTTTTTTCTGAGTAACACCTCTGAAAAGTTACAAAGACAGACAAGGAAGGGTGTAAATGTAAAAATAAAACTTTAATGCTCTCTCTAAAAAAAACACCCAAAAGCCTCTAGACTTCCTTCCATCAAAATATTAGCAGTTATTTGCAATAAAAAATTGCAGATAACACCTACCACTTTGTCAGTAAGATTATTAAAATATATTCTCTGATGTTTCTATTTCAACCTCAGTGCTTCTCATTTGAGTGGGCAGCAGATTTGTTTTCTTGCTTTTACGTAGGGGTGGTATGGGAGAAGGTTTGGGGGATGGAAGAAATATTAGCCTTAACTATCCTGCATTTTTGCACCTCTTAAGTTTTTGATTAGTGTCTTGAAATTTATTCAAATAATCTTTTGTATTAGAGTTGGGAACATATTATTTTCAGTGGAAACTCAGACAACGGAAGAAAGAACACAACTGTATCATGCAGAAATAGATGCCCTATATAAGGATCTAACAGCCAAAGGAAAAGTACTAATTCTATCTGCAGAACTTGGGGTAAGGTTTTTATGGAAACAATTAATTCATGGTAGCTTCAACTTCAAATTTTGTCCGGATGTGAGGTGCAAATTTTTTACAGTGAGGGTAATTAACCGTTGGAGTACTTACCAAGGGTTGTGGTGGATTTTCCATCACTGGCAATTTTAAAATCAAGACTGGCTGTTTTTTCTAAAAGATATTCTCTGGTTCAAACAGGAATTAATTAGGGAAATTCTGTGGCCTGTATTATGCTGAAAATCAGATTGGATGATGACAGTGTTCTCTTCTGGCCTTTATATAATTATAATTAATTTTAAATATCTATACTATCATTTTTTATTTTTGTCAAAATACATTCCAGTTTACTGTGCATTGCTCTAATATTCAGATTTTTTGGCACAGTTCCTAAATAAGTAATAAAATTCACCTCTTATTGAAATGCTACTAGTAAGAAGAAATTAAATGAAAGGTTTCCATTGTTTAAGGGTAATCTATTAAGTTGCTCTGCTTTGCTAAGTAATAGTTTAATTCCAAACACACAGCATGAAAGGTTCCATAATAAAAATGCCATTATTTTTTTTTGTCTTGGCTTGCAACCACCGCATATTATTACCATGATGAGCACTATTTAACGTTGTTCATAGAGTGGTTCCTGACCGCCAGTTGTAAAATGAGAATTGACATAAATACATGACAAAACAATAAAATTGTTTTCAGGTTGATTGCATTCTACCTGAGAAGCTGGCTGTGCTTTAGATTTATCAGGATCTTTGACATAGCATAATGCCTTAATGATGGGTGAAATACAATGCTAGTTTGTTGTTCAAGCTAATTCCTTAGCTTGACCTTTTTTAATTACTTGATCTTCCAACGTTCACAGTAGGGATGGTTCAATTTTATTGAAACTTATGGTATATTTTTCTTTATTTAAAAAAAACAAAACAACCCACACCTTAGGGTTGAATATATTGTATCATTACTTAATGGAGGCTATTACAAAGTGCACTAACATTCTTAGACGTTTCTTCATCTCATATCTGTACACTAAAGTATTTTTTGAGCCCCTGCTTGCATTTTTTTTTACCTAGGAGGCAGATGCTGTGTGCAATCTAATCCTGTCTTTAGTTTATTACTTCTATAACTTAATGCCACTCTCAAGAGGATCCAGGTTAGTGACTGATTTTGTGCATTATCTCTCCATCTGCTGTTCTATTTTAGTGTATGTGGGATTGTTTATCTGCTTAGTGGATTTATTAATAAAGGGATTTGTGATAAATTGCAGTTGTTTCTCATGTGTTTCTAGGGTCTCTTATTCTAATTATACTGATAACATTCCTAATTCTGTAGCCCTTAGGAGACTGAACCTTTACTGATTAATTAATTAGTTAATATTGATTAGCCTCAGACCATAGTGGTCAATAAACAGTTCATCAATAAGGCTACAGAACTACAGTTCCTCAGTACCTGAATCCCTGATTTTTACGAAGGTGTCAGATGTCCGTTTTTATCTCTAATAAAAAAAAAATACCTTGAAGTGCTTTTTAAATTTTTAACTGAGGAGTAAGAAGTTGAATTTGTATAATGTAAAATAATTCCAACTGAAAAATATTACGGAAACAGACTTGTTGCTCTTTATTTTTTTAGTGTGATAGCTTATTCTGTGATCATGGGAGCACTGATGGCAAGTGGGAAAGAAGTAGCAGGAAAAATACCAAAAGGAAAGGCAAGTTCTACATAAAAATACACTGGCTCAACCTAGATAACAGAAGTGATACTTCTAAGTATGGAGAAGCAGCTGAAGGAATAAGCAAGGACTCAAAGTGTGTGTATCAAGTGTTTGTCCATGCTTTATCATGGTGGCTTACAATTTTATAGTGTTTTTTAGGATTCATTGTTTTTTTGTGGATTCTCAGATGACAACTGTGGTATATAGTATATTTCAGCATCTATGGTTAGCCCTGAGGCTGCAGCTCTTCCCCTCCGAAGTGGACCTTTCACAGTAATCCATGCCTTTATAACTTTGAGGCTAGATCCCAGTGGTGACCTCCTACTTGTGATTCCCCTTGAAGAAGTCTCTGAAGATTCAGCTTGAGCAGAATGCAAATCTTATCTCTGGAGTGCAGTGGGCTCTTATGGGCATGCAATATTAGTGTTTCCTCTTTGCTTTCAGATGAAGTTCAATGTGATTGCAATTTACACAGTTCTGAAACACATTTATATGAAAGAGCATCTCACCCCATCTTCTGTCACAGGAGTTATGTATGATCTGCTGAATTACCTTTGCTGTTGGTTTTGGAGTTTAAAGTGAAGTTCTGGTCTGAAAAGTGACTATGTAAAAATGATACCACCTCACTCATCAGATATGTTCCTTTTGTGTAGTTAGTCATAGCTGCTTATTTTACTGACAAAAATAAGCTGCTTCTTTGAGTAGTATCTCTAGGGGGCCACACTTCAGGTGCACATGCATGTCGAGACTGGGACCTCAATGTGGTTCTCAATTACAGTAGAACCTCAGAGTTATGAACACCTCAGGAGGTTGTTCATAACTCTGAAATGTTTGCAACTCTGAACAAAACATGGTTGTTCTTTCAAAAGTTTACAGCTGAACATTTACTTAATACAGCTTTGAAACTTTACAATGTAGAAGAAAAATGCTGTTTTTAACCATCTTAATTTAAATGAAACAAGCACAGAAACAGTTTCCTTACCTTGTCAAATCTTTTTTTAACTTTCCCTTTTTTTTTAGTAATTTACATTTAACACAGTACTGTACTTACTTCTTTTGGGAGGAGGGGGTGTCTCTGCTGCTGCCTGATTGCATACTTCTGGTTCCAAATGAGGTGTGTGGTTGACTGGTCAATTCGCAACCCTGAGATTCTAGTGTACCTTATGAAACATCCATTTGAACCTATAACAGCCTGTTCTCTGTTCCATTTATCTATGCCCTGGTCTACACTACGAGTTTAGGTCAAATTTAGCAGCATTAGATCGATTTAACCCTGCACCCGTCCACATGGCGAAGCCGTTATTTTCTACTTAAAGGGCTGTTAAAATCGATTTTGGTACTCCTCCCCCGACGAGGGGATTAGCATTGAAATCGACCTTGCTGGATCGAATTTGGGGTAGTGTGGTTGCAATTTGACGGTATTGGCCTCCAGGAGCTATCCCAGAGTGCTCCATTGTGACCACTCTGGACAGCGCTTTCAACTCCGATGCACTGGCCAGGTAGACAGGAAAAGCCCCGCGAACTTTTGAATCTCATTTCCTGTTTGGCCAGCGTGGTGATCTGCAGGTGAGTGCAGATCTCATCAGCAGAGGTGACCATGATGGAGTCCCAGAATTGCAAAAGAGCTCCAGCATGGACCAAACAGGAAGTACGGGATCTGATCGCTGTATGGGGAGACGAATCCGTGCTATCAGAACTCCATTCCAAAAGACGAAATGTCCAAACATTTGAAAAAATCTCAAAGGGCATGAAGGACAGAGGCTATAACATGCAGTGGTGCCGCATGAAACTTAAGGAGCTGAGGCAAGCCTACCAGAGAAGCAAACTGCCGCTCCGGGTCAGAGCCCCAGACATGCCGCTTCTATGATGAGCTGCATGCCATTCTAGGTGGTGCAGCCACCGCCACCCCACCCCTGTGCTTTGACTCCGTCAATGGAGTAGCACACAACAGGGATGTGGGTTTAGGGGACGAGGAAGATAGCTCACAGCAAGGAAGCAGAGAAACCGTTTTCTCCGACAGCCAGGAACTGTTTCTCACCTTGGACCTGGAGTCAGTACCCCCCCGAACCCACCCAAGGCTGCCTCCCAGACCCGCCAGGTGGAGAAGGGACCTCTGGTGAGTGTACCTTTTGTAAATATTATACATGGTTTAAAAGCAAGCGTGTTTAATGATTAATTTGCCCTGGCATTCGCGGCCAGTACAGCTACTGGAAAAGTCTGTTAACGTGTCTGGGGATTGAGTGGAAATCCTCCAGGGACATCTCCATAAAGTTCTCTTGGATGTACTCTCAAAGCCTTTGCAAAAGGTTTCTGGGGAGGGCAGCCTTATTCTGTCCTCCATGGTAGGACACTTGGCCATGCCAGGCGGGTAGCACATAGTCTGGAATCATTGCATAACAACCCATGGCAGCGTATGGTCCCAGTGTTTGCTGGCATTCAAACAGCATCCGTTCTTTATCTCTCTGTGTTATCCTCAGGAGAATATCATCCTGAACACCTGGTTGAAATAGGGTGATTTTATTAAGGGGACATTCAGAGGTGCCCGTTCCTGCTGGGCTGTTTGCCTGTGGCTGAACAGAAATGTTCCCCGCTGTTAGCTACGCGGTGAGGGGAGGGGTGAAGCAATCATCCCAGAGAATTGGGTGTGTGTGTTAACCCAAAACCCGCAGCCCCTCCTCCTTTTCAATGGCCAACCCATTTTAAATGGCCAACCTAACAGCTGCTTGGTATGGGAAATGAGGGCACTGCTGTTTGAAACCATTTCCACATGTTTTGAAGGTTAAAGAAGCCAAAAGACTGTGTCTTCCCATGGCTGCCTGCAAGCCAAATTCTGTTGCCCAGCCCTGCGTGAAAGATGTCTCACACCAAACCGGCATACCCTCAATAGGAGGCAAAATGCAACCTTGTACCAAGAGCACATGCGCTATGTAATATTAACAGCAAGGTTTACCGTGAAAGAGTTGACCTATTGTTCTCTCTAAAATGTCTTTTTAACTACCACTCTCCCTTTTTTTCCTCCACCAGCTGCTCACACTATCTTCTGCTTCCCAGAGGCTAGCGAAGATTAGAAGGCAAAAAAAACGCACTCATGATGAAATGTTCTCTGAGCTCATGCAGTCCTCCCACACTGAAAGAGCCCAGCAGAATGCGTGGAGACAGACAGTGTCAGAGTCCAGGAAAGCACAATATGAATGCAAGAACAGGTGGCAGGCTGAAGATAATAAGTGGCGGGCTGAAGATGATGGGTGACGTCAGCTTGGTGACAGAAGGCAAGAGGCAATGCTGAGGCTACTGGAGGAACAAACTGATACGCTCTGGCGTATGGTTGAGGTTCAGGAAAGGCAGCTTGAGCACAGACTGCCACTACAGCCCCTGTGTAACCAACCGCCCTCCTCCCCAAGTTCCATAGCCTCCTCACCCAGATGCCCAAGAACGCGGTGCGGGGGGCCTCCGGGCACCCAACCACTCCACCCCAAGCAACAGAGAGCTGGCATTCAATAAGTTTTAAAGTGCAGTGTAGCCTTGTCCTTCCCTCCTCCCCCACCCCTCCTGGGCTACCTCGGCAGTTATCCCCCTATTTGTGTGATGAATTAATAAAGAATGCATGAATGTGAAGCAACAATGACTTTATTGCCTCTGCAAGTGGTGATCGAAGGGGGGAGGGAAGGGTGGTTAGCTTACAGGGAAGTAAGAGTGAACTAAGGGGGGAGGGGAGATTCATCAAGGAGAAACAAAACAGAACTTTCACACCGTAGCCCGGCCAGTCATGAAACTTGTTTTCAAAGCTTCTCTGATGCACAGCGCACCCTCCTGTACTCTGCTAACTGCCCTGGTGTCTGGCTGCGCGTAATCAGCAGACAGGCGATTTGCCTCAACCTTCCACCCCACCATAAACGTCTCCCCTCACTCTCACAGATATTGTGGAGTGCACAGCAAGTGGTAATAACAGTAATGCGTATGGTGTTTATAGTGCTCATAATTGTGGCAGTGATCTGAGCAGGCTCCATGCTTGCCGTGCTATGGTGTCTGCGCTGAAAAAAGGCGCGAAACGATTGTCTGCTGTTGCTCTGATGGAGGGAGGGGCGACTGATGACATGGCTTACAGAGGTGTCACACAGAATGGCCCCCTCAAGGATTGAATTCACAACCCTGGGTTTAGCAGGCCAATGCTCAAACCAATGAGCTATCCCTCCCCCCACTATTCACGGAGGGAGGGAGGGAAGGGGGAGCAAATGAATACAATACAAATCTGGTCTCTTTATTGTTTTGATCCTCTCTCTCTCTCTCTCTCTTTTATACATCTTAGGCTGGCAGCAAACGGTGCAGTACGACTGCTGGCCATCATCGTCTCCCATTTATGTCCAGGCGCCCCCGGCCGACCTCACCGAGGTCGGCTAAAAGAGCACCCAGGAGACAACAACGATGGCTATCAATCGTAATACACTGTCTGCTGCCAAAAGGCAATGAGCTGCTGCTGTGTAGCATTGCAGTACCACGTCTGGCAGCACCCAGGAGACATACGGTGAGCTGAGCAGGCTCCATGCTTACCGTGGTATGTCATCTGCACGGGTAACCCAGGAAAAAAAGCGAGAAACAATTTATCGCCGTTGCTTTCATGGGAGGGCTGACGACATTTACCCAGAACCACCCACGACAATGTTTTTGCCCCATCAGGCATTGGGAGCTCAACCCAGAATTCCAATGGGTGGTGGAGACTGCGGAAACCGTGGGATAGCTATCCACAGTGCAATGCTCCGGAAGTCGACGCTAGCCTCGGTACTGTGGACGCACTCTGCCGAGTTAATGGTCTTAAGTGGGGACACACACAATCGACTGTATAAAATCGATTTCTAAAAAATCGACTTCTATAAATTCAACCTAATTTCGTAGTGTAGACATAGCCTTTTTAGTAGCCATCATGTTGGCCTGTAGAGTTGGGGAGATTGGTGCCTTAATGACAGATCCTCCCTTTACAATATTCTTCAAGGATAAGGTTTCTTTACATACACATTCTAAATTCTTACCTAAGGTTCTCTTGGAGGTTCCTTCTTTGCCAATCTGTTCATTTTACCAGTGTTTTTCCCAAAGCCATATAACTCTCTGCAGGGGCCTCTTTTAATACCTTGGGTGTTAGAAAGGCTGTAGCCTTCTACTTGGCTAGGACAAAACAATTTTGAAGGTTACCCAGGCTGTTCGTCTTCACAAATAGATCCAAGGGATCCACGATTTCTGCTCAAACACTATCGGGGTGGATATCTGGATGTGTATCACTTGTTATGAGACCGCAGGGTTTCATCCTCTTCAAAGGATGATAGCACATTCTACCAGGTCACAAGCAACATCCACTGCTTTGCTTAAGAACATACCAGTGTCTGAGATATGTAGGGCTGCTGCATGGGTTTTTGTACATACGTTTTTGAACCTCTCCTCTTTAATCCTTGCCATCAGATCCAATGCAGCTCTGGCTGCTGCAGTACTATCTTCAGTTCTGGACTCCGTTCCAAAGCTCACGCCTCCCTCTGGAAAAACTGCTCAGAAGTCACCTGAAGTGGAGCACTCAGAGACACTACTCGAAGCAGAGGAAGAAGTTACTCACCTTGTGCCATAACTGCAGCTTTTTGAGATAGCTATCTCTATAGGTGCTCCACTACCTGCCCTTCCTTCACCTCTGCTTTGGATTGTTCTATGTAGACACACTTGTGTGGAGAAGGAACTGAGGGTGATTTGTCCGCCAATCCCTACATTGCCTCAGTGTCCAGCACGAGGAGGCTTTTAGGGCTTGAGTGCAGGCTGAATGGGCACTGATAGTGTATGAATCTCTCATCAAGGACTTGAGGTGCATGTGCAGTGGAAGTTGAGCACCCATAGTACTTCCTTATGTTGTTTTAAAACCTACTGCCTATTAATTTCACTGGGTGACCCCTAATTCTTGTGTTTGTGAATGGGTAAATAACACTTTCTCCACACCACTCATGTTTTTATAGACCTGTCATATCCCCTCTTAGTCGTCTTTCTCAAGCTGAAAGGTCCCAGTCTTTTTAATCTCTTGTCATATGGAAGCTGTTCCATATCCCTTCTCTATACCTTTTCCAATTCTAATGTATCCTTTTTAAGATGGGTGAACAGAATTGCACACAGTATTCAAGGTGTGGGCATACCGTGGGTTTATACATGGCATTATATTTTCTGTTATCTATCGCTTTCCTAATGGTTCATAATATTGTTAGCTTTTTTGATTGCTGCTTCACATTGAGCAGATGTCAGAAAATTATCCACAGTGACTCCAAGATCTCTTTCTGGAGTGGTAACAGCTAATTTAGACCCCATCATTTTGTATGTGTAGTTGGGATTAGGTTTTCAAGTGTGCATTTCTTTACACTTATTAATGCTGAATTTCATCTGCCATTTTGTCACCCAGTCACCCAGTTTACTGAGATCCTTTTGTAACTTTTGCAGTCAGCTTTGGACTTAACTATCTCAAGTCACTTTGTCTTGTCTTTAGATTTTGCCACATCACTGCTCATCCCCTTTTCCAGATCATTTATGAATATATTGAACAGGTAGGTCCCCAGTACAGATTCTTGGGGGACCTTGCTATTTACCTATCTCCACTGTGAAAACGGACCATTTATACTTTGTTTCCTATCTTTTACTTATCCATGAGAGGACCTTCCCTCTTATCCCTGACTGCTTAGTTTGCTAAAGACTTTAGGTGAGGGATCTTGTCAAAGGCTTTCTAATAATCCAAGTACACTGTATCAGCTGGATCAACCTTGTCCACATGCTTGACTGCTTAGTTTGCTAAAGACTTTAGGTGAGGGATCTTGTCAAAGGCTTTCTAATAATCCAAGTACACTGTATCAGCTGGATCAACCTTGTCCACATGCTTGACACCCTCAAAGAATTCTAATTGAACCTCAATGCCACTTCTAGTCACTTCAAAGTGCATTTCACTTTGAACTTTCCATGTCCAGCAGCATGTCTTTCTCAGTGGAGGGCCAATTACTAATCTGTTCTCTTCAGCAATCCACCAGACCATGAATTTGGTAAGCTTCAGAGCAGAGTGCAAAATGTATTTTTCTGACTAGTTTTTGATTGACCTTTATGAGATGAAATAGGGCAGTGGTGGACAACCTGCAGCCCATGGGCTGCACACAGCCTATCTGGGTAATCCGCTAGGGGGCCTCAAGACAGTTTGTTTACATTGACCGTCCACAGGCACAGCCACCCACAGCTTCCAGTGGCTGTGGTTCACCGTTGCCGGACAATGAGAGCTGCGGGAAGTGGCGTGTGCCACAGGGATGTGCTGGCCGCCACTTCCTGCAGCTCCCATTGGCCAGGAACGGTGAACCACGGTCACTGGGAGTTGTGGGTGGCCGTGCCTGTGGACGGTCAATGTAAACAAACTGTCTTGCGGCCTGCCAGCGGATTACCCTGATGGGCTGCGTGCGGCCCGCAGGTTCCCCACCACTGAAATAAGGTATTGCACTTTCACTGGCTTTTACTGATGTGAAGCTGCTCAGGTGTCTTGGCTGTGTTTAGTAGTATACATGTCAGAATTACAAAAAAAACCCACCCTTAAATCATAGTTGTTACTAATGCTAAGCTGGAGTTCAGAAATACGGAATGGGAAGAATTAGATTAATGCAAAATGCTAGAAAAGCCCAATATTATCCCAGATTTCTGGCATTACTGAATTTTTTCAGTAGGCTATCAACTAATACTACAGAACAAACATCTAGCCTTCCAATTTGTATTTATTAATGGGGAATACAATCTATTGTTTTAAAACCATCCTTGATTTCATAATTTTATGGCATTTAATCACTAGTGTCCATTAATTCTGATTAAGACATAAGAAGATATACTAGATTCCACTGCAAAAGGGTGAGAACATTGGTTCCAACCCAGGTGCTTATCTAATTTCATGGGTTTAGTTTTTCTTCACTGTGCATTCTCATGGATGTACTAACAATAAGTTAGCATTTTTCAAAATGCCATATTTTCTTACTCCTTTGTAATTATTTGTTGATATGTTTTGTTTCAGTTGGTTGATTTTGAAGCCATGACAGCACCTGGTTCTGAGGCTTTTAGCAAAATAGCCAGAAGCTGGATGAATCTCCAAAGGTAAATGTATTGTCAAAGAAAAAATTCAAAACTATTATATGCAGACTTAAACAAAATGTATAGGTGTATGTAAAACAAATATGACCTGTGAGAGTCCTTAGTAAACCATAAATGTTAAGATGATCATGCTTCCTGTGAGCCAGTTTATTGTACTACAGCCTGTCATGATAAAATTCACTCTTAGTGTAAAGGGCACGCACAAGGCTATATGTACCAATGAAAATTCACTTAATGCCTATGCTAAAGGTTAATGTGGTACGTATAGCCTTGCATAGACCCTCTGTACTGCAGTGAATTTCACCATTGGTCCCCAGCAGGATATTAGAATTTAGTCTGTGTTAAATTGTTTAAACTGTAACTTAATACAGATTTTTTTGTTAAAATTACCATCAGCTAAATATCCTATAGCACTTGTGCATAGGAAAATTAGTGACTTTCAATATTAAGTTTAAATAATAAGTCATGGGCCCTGCCCAGCAGTCTAGGAGTAGTACAGTAACTCCTCACTTAACGTTGTAGTTCTGTTCCTGAAAAATGCGACTTTAAGCGAAACGATGTTAAGCGAATCCAATTTCCCCATAAGAATGAATGTAAATGCGGGGGTTAGGTTCCCGGGAAATTTCTTTTTGCCATACAGTACAGTACAATAGTTGGGAGGTGTGCCCCTGCCTTACCCCACACAGGCACAGCCCACTGGCACTGAAGACAATGAAGCAGGCAAGGAGGCTGAAGGTGCTGTAGGCTGGGAGAAGCGTGTTGTGCAGTAGCTTCCCCTACACTGCAAGCACCAGGGGCAGAGGGGCTCAACCCTCGGACCACCCACTCCACCCCTTTACTCTGCACACTGCATCCTCGCTCTGCCTTCCTCCCTCCCCTGCCTCCTGCCCCCAGCAATCAGCTGGCTTGAGGCATTCAGGAGGGAGCGGGGAGGAGCTAGGACACGGCACGCAGGCTCTCCCTCCCTCCCTTGCCTCCTAAACACTGCAAGCCAGCTGATTGCCACGGGAGGGAGGGGGGGAGTGCACTGCGTCCTCGCTGGCTTGCGATGTTTAGGGAGTAGGAGGGAGGGGGAAGGAGCGAGGACTCATCGCACAGCCTTCCCCCTCCCTCCCCTGCCTGCGGCAATCAGCTGGTTTGCGGCATTCGGGAGGCAGGGGAAGGAGGGAGAGCCTGCACGCCGAGTCCTCGCTCTTCCCCCTCCCTCCTGAACACCACAAGCCAGCTGATTGCCATGGGCAGGAGGGAGAAGGCACTGATCCGTGGGGGCGGGCGGCAAGGAGGCAGAGGGGAGCTGATATGGGAGCTGCCAGCTGTGGACAAAGCAGGCAGCCCAATGACGTTATAGCGAAGCATTGCACGACTTTAAATGGAGCAAGATGGAAACAATGTTAAGCGAGAGGGAGTTACTGTGTAAGGTGTTGAAGCACACAAAGGGATAAGAATTTGGGTTTGGTGGCACCAGGAAGAAAAGTGAGTCACTACTGAGCCATCCTACTTTGGCTAATTCACGTGGCACTGGAGGGATCCACATCTAGCTCATTTCCTGGAGGTTCTCAGCAATACCAGGCCTCTGAGGGCATTTATGGAGGAGAAATTAAAAGGGGTTAAAAATGTGAATGTTTTTAGTGCAGAATGAAATCTAGTATTTTAAAACTACCCTTTGTTACACACACACTAGAATATATTTATGTATCCAGACATATTTACAGTGGAGTACACACGTTCATTCCTTGTAAACGGGTGCTCACATCACAAAACTGTCACAAACTTGGCACTAATTGTCCCTTTGTGGTCATTCTCAGTACAAAAGCAAAATTTTGAATGGGCTGGAGACTGAAATAGGTTCCTAAACATTCCTAAAGGTGGTCCCTCTAGGTCAGGATTAAGGCACTTTGTGGGGTAGCTTAAGGAAATCCTGCACTGCTGCTCTATGCTGTACCTCTTCTGTTGATAGTTTAACTTAATTATCTGTGGTTGTCAGTCTGCTAACTTTCACTAGAACTATATTCTATTTAAATGAAGGAAAGCATAAACATTCAAGTACATTAGTTTGAATCTGAGACCAATTGCACTTTCAGATAATAAATTTACTTGTAAGTCAAACAAATTAAATTTCCTTATATGAAGGAGAGGAACACATTAAATATTACTACACCGATGCAACATTGAAGCAGACCATTTTTTAAAATTGAATCCACACAAACTTTGACTTTATCATCTTAATACTCATGATGTGCAAACTGTAAATGTTCATTTTGCAATTTTTACACTCACACTTTTCATTAATGTATTTTTAAAGTATTAAAACAAGTGCTGACACCGCCCTCACTATGAAGAGTAACGAAATGATATATCTGAATGAAATCAGCTTCTCCCAATTTGTGGTTAGCAGTTCGGAGTGGTTATTTTACAAAATGAATAATGGTTGTTAGAGAAGCAAATCTTAGTTTATCCTAATTATTGCCATCCCAGAAGGCTCCTTTATATAGTGATTGCCTCATTCTCCATGCTGAGGCTACTTGCTGAGGTGTGAGTTATGGTGAGCAAAAGATTTGAGCAACAAACTCCTGACCAAGATTGGGCTCTAAATCAGGACAGACTGAAACTTTGTCCTTGAAGTACATTTTTAAATTCTGTTTCAGTTTGTTAATTTTGTTCTCTTTTTCAGTATTTCTCCTTCTTACAAGAGTCTCCCATCAGTATCAGAGACTTTTCCAACGTTAAGAACAATGACTGAGGTGCTAAATGCAGATTCTTCTCGTTGTCTTAAAAAAACTCTAGTTGCTGTATAATTTATACAAATAAAGGGCCCAGAACTCTTGTTTTGTAAATTATTTTTGAAAAGGAAAAATTCTGAAGAAACTGGGTCCTTTGTTACTTTTGATACAATTTTTGATAAATGTAACGTTTGAACCATTTTCTTTACCTTAGGGCTCTCAACAAACAGGAAAATCTTGGGATGAATGTTTCCATGCATAATTTAATGCCACTGCCTTCCTAATAGCAAATTTATTTCGGTGACCAAACCTTAGGGTGATATGATATAATTGAATGGGAACTATTTCGAACCTGCTGCAGATATCGATTTTGTTCTTAAAGAATGTTTTCCTTAATGCACTTTGAAAATCCCATATCGCCTCTGTCTTTTAGTCATATGTCTTCAGGTTCTTCAAAACAAAAAGTTTAACTGTGAAAACTTTATGAACCATACTGTGTGTGTAATGCATAAATTCACACTTTACGTCATGGTGTCCTATGAAGAAGTGTTTCAAATACCTGTTTGACAAATAATGTCAGGAACACTTGTAAAGAAATTGGTTTCAGATAAACAAACTTTGGAAATAAAAATAAATGGTATGCTTAAAATGAGCCTTTTCTGGTGAGCAAATGACACTTATACTGATGGGCGTTGAATTACTTGCAGGTGAGGCTGGCATGCTGCTGTTGGGTTTCTTGATGTGGAGGGAACCAATAGGTTGTGAATGAACTGGGAGAGCCACCTGGAATGCTGCTTAGGCTGGTTTGTCAGATGGTGGTAGGGAGGGACAGCATCCTGGGGAAACTCAGAGCTAGTAGGGTCGCCCATCAGGCTGGCCTGGCTCAACTCAGGCAGTGAGGGTGACACCACAGACTGTATTTCATAGAAGGAGGTGGATTTTATTTCAGGCAGCAACAAAAGTGACCACCATGATTTGCAGGGAGTCCCAGTAAATTGTGGCTTATCTTCAGAATCAGGGAGACCTATGTAGCCTATGCAGATTCTGTCTCCTGAGTATCTTGGCAGCTTTTGTGAAGTAGGTGGCTTCAGCCACAAAATCTCCAGTAGACTAGGATGGATTTAGATGGTTTATGTCCTCAATGTGGCCATTTTCTCAGTTACTTAATCTGGGCTAGTTTTTTGGTTTTTAATGTTCTCCTGCACCTCAAAAACTGTAAACAGAAAAAAAAACTACTTCTGTTTCTAGGATCATGACTTTCAGAAGTCTTTTTTTACAATATCACTTTACAAAATTCACTTTGTTGTCACAAGCACTTTTGGGCACAGTATTCCCTCTGCTAGTCTCCATTAACTATGTTCTTTGTTTTATGTACTCTGAATTTTCCAGAGCTCAGGGTTATGTGGGCAACTGCAAGGCTGTCCCCTAATCAGAGAAAGTGTGAGAAATATCTGAGGGAGCAACTTCTTTGCAAGGAGTGTAAAAATGACATACCTGCAGCCATTTGAAGCTTGAATGTGACAGGTGCAGAGAGATCATTTAGCAGCAGAGGGCAGGCAATCCCCAACACCCTGATTATCAGACACTGCCCAGAAGAAAATAGCTACACGTCTTTATGTAACCCTTCCTCCTCCAGGGCACTAAGTGCTGTAGCTCCCTGATGAACTCTAGTGACTCAAGATACACACAGCTTCCCTTCTCTAACACCCTGTTGCCACAAGAGGTGGCTTTTTGAATTTTTGAGGATGTACATGAGGAATAAATAATGTGTCCCCCCCAAAGAAAGTGGCAAAGAACTGAGAATGCCCATGTCTGTGACTGAAAGGAGGGGCCTCTGAGAATAGAATTGGTGGTGCAGTGGTTAGGATAGGGAGGGGAGTTTAAAAAATGCATCTCCGAAGAGGAGTTAAGTATTAAACAATACTGTGCTGTCACCAGTAGACTATATTACAGAGTGACTGCCATCACTCCATACTTAAGATTGCATGTGAGTTTCCATTATAAGCTCAGTATTCCTCTATCCCTAAAATTCAGTCATACTGCTCTCAAATCAGTAGGTTACATCTGGGGCTGTGACAGAAACTTTTAACAAAGTTTGAAGTTACCTGAACAGGAGGGTTTCCTAATTTGACATCCTAAAGATAGTGTATGGGAGAGTTTAGTTTTCTAAAAAAGTCATTATAGCAAAGAACAGAAAATGAGAGAAATCAGAACTTAGTTTATGGGGCGCCCCAAGCAGATCTAGAGCAGAGGTTCTCAACCAGGGGTATGTGTACTCCTGGGGGTACCAGAGGTCTTCCAGTGGGTATTCAACTCGTCTAGATCAGTGTTTCTCAACCTGGGGGTTGTGACACTCGGGGGTCAGGGGATGGGTTTAGGGGGTCGCAAGTACAAGGCCAGCATTGAGGTGGCAAGCATGGCAATTGCCCAGGGCACCATACCACAAGGGGCCCTGTGAAGCTACGTTACATGCTTCAGCTCTGGGCGGTGGGGCTTGGGCTTCAGACAAGGCTCACAAGTGAAAAACAGGCTCAAGTATCACATTGAAATGTAAGTATGATATTTATATTCCAGTTGATTTATTTTATAATTATATGATAAAAATGAGAAAGTAAGCAATTTTTCAGTAATAGTGTGCTGAGACACTTTTTGGTATTTTTATGTCTGATTTTGTAAGCAAGTAGTGTTTAAATGAGGTGAAACTTGGGGTACACAAGACAAATCAGATTCCTGAAAGGGATACAGTAGTCTGGAAAGATTGAGAACCACTGATCTAGAGACTACACTAAAATTTTTGTGGATTTACAACCCAATTTCAATAGTTAACTAGGATCATTGCCACCTTAAAAAAGGACATCACTTCATAGCTGGAGACGTAAACTTTCACTTGTATAAAAAGCATCTCTTGCCCATTTCTTTAGGGGTAGAGAGACCTCAGTGTAACCTCAAAAATGGGTGTGGTTGGAGCCCCTGTTCACTTTGAACATTATAGTTCATAGTGCACACCAAAGCTACCTGAGAAGGGTAGTGAAAACATCCATCTTCTTCCACTTATCTCTTACTGCTCCCATATATTACTGAAACAAATCATACTTTGTTCCACATTAGCTACCCCCTGTGTAATGCAAGTGAGGTTCAAATACTTTTTTTTCCATTATGCATTTGTAACTCCCACTTAATGGTAATGGAGCTGAAGAGATAATTGAAGATAGGATTAGATTTTAAAGATGATTGAATCTTGGTACATTATTGGTATACATGCACTCGCCAGACAACCTGTTTAATATCTGTTGGATGACTAAATCCAGACAGAGCTTGAAGACCTCATATGCAAACAGACCCAGGGCTGCAAGAATAGTCAGTCACATTTGACTGGAAAGGGCTATGACTTCCCCCAACCAAGAGTTATACCAGTAACAGTGGTTCAGCAGGAAGTATATGGATTATTCTTTTCACCTCCCTTCCCCAATTATTTTTGTTTTTCCTCTTGCAATGCTGCAGAAATGGACAGACATTGCTCAAAGGTCAGAAAAGCAGACAGTTATGAGCAGGGGTCTGGGTACAGGAAGTTTTCCTTAGAGCCATGCACTCCACCCATTCTTGCCTATGTGCAACAGGAACATTTGAGTTGGATATTCAAAGAGCAGAGTTCACTTGAGGGAGCTTATTTTTATAAAACAATTTTTGGGACTAATAAGTGTGACTTTAGAGTACTGAACTTCAGCATCCTAAACTCTAGAATCCCCCAGGAAGTCTAGAATAATGGACAAATATGGAAATTCGGTGTATGGTATATTTACCAGGGAGTATTTGTCCAACTCACAAAATTGTCTCAGCGTTTGGGATGATTGGCATTTCTTGCTCAAGAGAGGGAAATGTGAGACTGGAACAGCAGCAGAAATTAAAGTGCAGACCTAGGTCCATTAGCAAAGCTTGTATTATGGGAAAATTTTGCACACAACCTTCCTGCACTGTCTGGCTCTAACTAGTACTAATGATCATTCTCTTCAAAGTCTTATGATCAAAAGGGAGTACGTTTAAAAGCCTAAAATAAGTGTGAGATGGGAGCTGTTACAGTAATTTGCTGCCCAATTGTGGTGTGGGGGGTCTTATCTTGTTCATGCTCCTGCTTGGACATATTTTTTTACCTTCCTTCCTATAAGTACGTACTACCCATTTCTATTGGACCTTCTATCTAAGGGTCTCAAACTTTTTCCAAATAATAATAAATTAAATAGAATATCCCTATGATAAAAGTAATTATCTTTAGCCTGGTGGAAAACCTGTGGTACAGCAGCTTTGCAGCTGTCAGGAGTAGAGCTCAGATCTCTGGACTGGCTTTATTATAGCCATAAGATATATTTCCTTACAGATTATAAGTTTGCCTGTGATTGTATCATTTAGGCAGAAGGGGGAAACATACTAGGGCTGGCTGGCTGGGAAGTTACCTTTGTGCTTTCTCTTATGCTGTCCCTCATGCCTGGGAGGAACTCCTCATAAAACATCTGCAAAGCTACCTCAATATCCTTCAGATCCCTCTTTAAAACCTTTCTCTGTTTTGATGCCTACAAAAAGCTTGACAACTTGGTTGCTGGTGTGCTGACCAGTACTGTCTTAACATTTCCTTATATTCACATGGCCATCTTTCTGTGTCCATCAGTTGCCTCTTGTCTGATACTTAGTCCCTGCCCCCAAAGTGCTTAGTCTGTCTTTTTATTGTGTTTGTACAGTGCCTACCATAATGGGATCCTGGTCCTTGACTAGGGCTGCTAGGTGCTATGATGATGATAAAGTCAAAGGAAAATTTTATTTTGAGGTGGGAGGGGGCAGGAACATTTCCCTGGCCGCCTCCACAAACAAATCCCTGCTGTTGATATTTTTATCTACCATTCTGTCTTCTACTCTTCTGACTTTATGCCCACCCTTTCTTTCAAAATAAAGGCATCTAGAAGAAAAATTATATTAATTGAAAATGAATAGACAGGTGTGGTGTGTCAACTTCCTTCTCTGGGTGTGATATACAGAGGCTGATTAATGAAGAGTGAGCTTTAGTCAGATCCTTCCAAACTAGTTTAACAAACACAATGATTGGGCTAATGGAAGATGAATGGAAGAAGCCTCTTATAGGGTAAGAAGTTAACCTCCCTCCTTTCCCCTATCAGTCCAGACAAGGTGGATTTTGTGGCAATACCATTTTCAGCTCAGAGATTGGTACATTTGTATATGACAGCCCAAACCCTTGCAGTAGCAGAGAATCATCAGCCTGTAATCTTCAACCATATGCATGAACCCATATGGATACTGATTAGAATTAATGTGTTTACCTTGCAATCAGTACCTATAGCAGATAGAGCTCTAGTGATGTGAGTTTCTGTCCTGGCAACTACTACCTCTTATTTTTAATGAAACAGAATTCTCCTTCTGCACTTCTTTTAACCCTTAGGACTTTGTGCTATTGGAAACATTTCTCTTGTACCACACCAACCACAGCAAAAGTTTTATTTATTGTATTTGTTTGTAGAAAAATCATTCATTCATCTATTGCTCTGGGTACTTTAACAATAATAGAAATACTATCCAATACTTCTATATATTTATGCAATACAATATAATCATTCTAATAGACTGCCCAGTTATAGTCAAGCTATTGAACTTTCACTTATTTAAAAAAATAAATCCAAACACTACTATTGAGCCTGTTTTAATATGTTGAGGTAACCAACTCCACACAGCAAAACTCAACTAGTAAGAGCTTACTAAATCTCTCTACTGTTGGGGGGGGGGGGGCAAAGTGAGAAGGGTAAATTGATTAAGAGGCAGGAGATCTGGATTCTATTTCTTGCTGTGTCACTGACCCTAGGCAAGTAATTGCCCCATGCCTCAGTGTCCCCATCAGTAATTACCTCCTTTGGAAAGCACTGGGTATTATTAATAATTACTGTGGAAAAAGCACTAGCACTAAGACTATCTGATTCAGGATGAAACCTCCTCCATGAGTCATTGGGTTTCCTCCAATATGTTTCTTGCACTGAATAAAATAATACTGAAATAGAATCATGAAAATCACCAAGCCAGCAGTACATATGAGACATGCTCAGAAGTGCCTGACTAAAAGCACACTCTACAAGTTACTGTGGATGAGATTAAAAAAAAAGTTAGCTAGCCCTATATCCCTGAACACACTTCCAAAATGAAATGTGGAAAACTAATGTAAAATCCCACCAAACAGAGAAGCAGAGGGTAAATTCTAAGGGTGGGGGGTGACCAGTGTGACAGAAGTAAAAAAAAAAAAGACAGCATATACTCCAAAATACAAAGGATGTGTAAGAAACATTTCCTCAGATTATCAGAAATGGTCAAATTTACTAGTAACAAATTATGAGTGAAAAACTGCAGAAAAGAAAGAAGAGAGACCTGACACTGAACCAACCCAAGGGCAATGATGGCAAAGATGAGTAGGGGCTAACACCCAAACAGGCTGGGAAGCCCTGGGGTAGGGCTTGATGCAACCATGCTCCGCCAGAGAGATGAGATGGGAGATTTCTGCATTTTATTTTTGCAGGGCTTGTCATGCTGACACAAAACACTTTGACTTGGGAGTAGGGTGACCAGATGTCCCGATTTTATAGGGACAGTCCTGATTTTGGGGTCTTTTTCTTATATAGGCTCCTATTACTCCCCACCCCATGTCCCCATTTTTCACATTTGCTGTCTGGTCACCCTGCTAGGGAGCAGCAGATAGGAGGTGAGCGAAGGGAGGAGCAAGGAAAAGGGGAGTGTACAGAGAGGAGGCGTGAGCGAAAGGGGGCGTGTAGAGAGAGGAGCAGGAATGTGCAGGGAGGAGAAGAGGAAAGGGGGAGTGGGTAGGGAGGAGTGAGGGACTAGGCAGTGCGCAGGGAGCAGCAAAGGGTGCTGAGTAAGAGGAGGGCGCCGCTGGGGCCGGAGGAGGCGGTTCTTCCCGGCGTCTCTCGGGGCTCGGTGTGTGCGGGGCCGGGGCACGATGGCCTCCATGGCTGCGGCGATCGCCGCCTCCCGCACCGCGGTGCTGAACGGGAACCGGCCGCTGGACGAGCGGGAGCGCAAGCGCTTCAGCTACTTCTCCTCGCTGAGCCCCATGGCGCGGAAGATCATGGCGGAGAAGGAGCGGATCCGCGAGCGCTACGGGCCCGACTGGGAGCGGCTGCCGCCCCGCCAGCAGGACGAGATCATCGACAAGTGCCTGGTGGAGCCGCACGTCCAGGCCCGCTACGCGGCGCATCGCGGGGCCGCCCGCGCCGCGCCCCCCGCCTGCTACCCCGGCCTGCGCCTCAACACCGGCCAGAAGGTGGTGCGCTTCGGGGACGAGGTATCGGCTTCGGCCCGGGGCGGGGGAGAAGAGCCGGGTGTGGTGGGGTAAAGAGTGAGGGGCGGGGGCTGGGGGGGGAAGAGCCGGGTGGGGGGGGAAGGGTGGGGGGTGGGGAGAAGAGCCGGGTGAAGAGTGAGGGGCGGGGGCATTAAGGGTAGGGGAGCAAAGCATGAGGAGCAGGGGCACTAGGGGGAGGATGGGGTGTGGAGGACAGAGGGTGGGGTAGAATGGTGGTGGGGGAATGGGGGCAAAGAGTGAGGGCATGGGGAGAGAAGGATGGTGTGCAGGTATTGGGAGGTACAACGGGAGAGAAGGTTGGGGACATTGGGAGCGGTGGGGGTTGTGGAAAGGGGGCTCCAGGGGGAGGGAGCCTAGTGGGGATTATTAATAAAGAAATGTCAGCAGAGATGGTAATGGCCAAAGCTGTGCTGTTGTTAATTTTGTTGTGATATGGTCTTTCAACACTTTATGCTGTTGCCAAATATGAAGACTGTGTTAAATGCAGTTATGAGTCCTCTCCCTATACTTCTGGGACCTGTGGCCTTGTCTGCTCTAAGAGAATGGAGACCTGTGATTCTCCGCTGGTGGTAGCAATGGTAGAAGTTGTGGAACTAGTAAGGGCACAGGTGTTCTTACCAATGTATTGTGCAGCAATGCACTGAATAGGGTTAGCCAACATAGTTGTGACAAATGCCTGATCCTTGTCAACACTATGGCTATCATCAGCGGAGTTGCGGTGGTGGTGAGTTATGGATCCCAGTTTGTGTAGATGCAGAATGGAGAGATGTCATAGTGTGAATGAATGAAAATTTGTGAATCAATTCACAAAATATGTGATTGCAGTTATTAATAACTCGAAATAAGGTTGTCAGTGGAAAAGTTCATCTGTGCAAGTAGTGTGGATTACAAAGAGGATTTTGTAGACACTAATTTTTAAAATAATTGAATAGTAGTGGAGAAATAATCACTAAAAGTAGAATTGAGGCAATGTTTACAGTGCATCAAATCTTTTCCTTTTTCTGCTCATAAGTACAGTATTGAAAATATTCCCAAGTTCTGGTCCTTTTTTAGATACCTTTTTCTTAAAAGTCTTGATCAGTCTTTTCCACAGCTATTGCAGTGCCAGGAAAGAACAAGGATGTGGAAAGTTAGACAGTTGAAAATATAGGTTTTGAAGCTTTTGCTGTTCTTGCCTTTAACACTAAAATGTACTTGGGTAGCGGAGTATGGAGTAGGTGCCTTTCAAATTAAAGTCCTGTAAACAAATATGTGTAAACCTCTGAAGCCCCCCTTTACTTGACCACATTCTTTATCTCTCCTTGCATACAAGGTTCTATTCTATTCGGTTTTTAAATGAATGCAAAAAATCAAAGCCATCCAATTTTTTTATAAAGTCTCAGGCTATGCAAGCACACACACTGCACATCAATATAATTTGTTATCCTGATTTAAATTCTTAAGGCAAACTACTGTCAAATTATTTTCCTGGTTCTCTAGTCACATGATAAATTAATCTGCTTCTGAACTTGTAACCACCAATTTAATTTGAAGTGGCTAGGGCTTGTGTTAACCCCCTACTAATATCCATACATAGGATTTGTAAGCACTGCTTGAAGACTTAGATAATCACCATAGTGTTTCAGAGCTGGCTGTTTTATAGAAGACCTTCATTCTGCATCCCCTGTGTAAGGGAAATGTCTGGTTAAGCAGCATACAGGTTTCATACCTGGAGTTTGATCTAGAAACATAGGGTTAACTTGACTCTTAGATAGTGCTGATGGAAACCCTGAACATTTAGTCTTCATCAGTAAACAGACCATCAGTTTTTGGAGGGTGGTGGAGATGGTATCTAAATTGAAAACTGTTTATTTTGGGCATTTTAGCCTTCCCCATTCCTTAGACTACATGTTTTACTTTCACTGTTTTGAGATTGTGAGGGCTTGCTGTTCTGAATTGTTTTGTGGCCAGAAGGAAAGTGCAAGGGGTTGTTCTGTTGCAACATATGGACAATATCTTTTCCTGCTTCACAAAGTGACAGGCAAAATGCCTTTGAGGTTTGGCAAATATTTGTTCCCTCATTTGGCAAAAAGAGCAACAAAGAGGAATGGTACTGTGTATTCTTTAATTGAGGATAAACTCAGTTAATCAAATGATTTAGTATAGAGAGTTAAATTTAGATTATAAAGCATATGCATCAACTGACTTCCTTTTTCACTTTCCAGCCAAAGTTTATATAAACTATCTTCCTGAAAAAGAGGTCCTGCTCTCTTCCGGCATTCTCCTGTTCCACTTTAGTCTTTCAAATGCAGTACCAAGCCTTAGGGGCCTTTCCTGGCTCATCATTCCTTGGCTTTCTCTCCCAGCCTCTCTTTCTGGTGCCAAATATGAGTCCTGGACCTCTTCCATGTCTCCCTAATTTCTCTTTCTTCTCCTGTTGCCACAGAGCCACTTTGTTCTGCTTGGGCCAGTCTGTTGCTGTTGCAGTTCAACTTTCCAGGTCCGTGAAAGCCTCACCCTACTGGGCTTTCATGTTTTCTCTTGGCCTGACACTTAATCAACTGTACTACTGCAACTCTGCATTGACAGCACAATAGATCCCTAAAATGCTCCACACTTGGCACCTCTCCTTCCCTTCATCTCTCTCATTCCCTAACAGGCACAACATGAAGGGATTTTTCCCTTCCATTTGCCAGCTAGCATGCATCTGAGAACGCTTGAAAACTGTCATGGAGTGCAGAGGGAATGAACAGTGTGAATTTGCATAGCAAAATTTTTCTAATAAGCCTCTTTTAAAGAAAAAAATGAAACAGGGCTATTGTTTTAATAAGTGCAGCATTCAGTTCTGCTTCTTCCACAGTAGATAGGAAGATTTAGTGCAATCATTTACTCTTGGTGCCGAAGATTTTAATGGTGTTCTTATGTGAAAATGATGCTGTCTAGGTAACTGGGGGAAAAAAACCCCATCCTTATCACTTCTAAATTCATTGTCTCCCTTTTAGCTCTAGTACAAGGGTTGCATCTCTATCTACCCAAGCTATCCCCTTGTCTGTAGGAAAATAATAGGATAGTTACATTTTCCTCTCTAGCACTTCATTTGAAGTTTTAATTTTAAATGAAACACAACATTCCTTTAGCTGTTCTCATAGTAATCCTGCAAAAAGACATTGTGCAGTTCTAAGAGTGAGGAATTCTTCAGCGATTTATAGTGACCTCAAAGATTTTAATTGTTTACATTCATTGTTAAACTTGCCCAAGAGTTAAATCATTAGCATTAAATCTCAGTTGAACTGCAAAAGTGTTTCTCCAATTATGGAAACTTTCTATCTAAACAGGGCTAATATATTGCAGTAGGTTTTTGTTTAAAAAAGCAAATTGTCCCTAAAAGGAGGCATTTTGTATGAAGAATCTAGTCTTCATTATTCCAGTTCCTTTTACTTACCATTCACTCCTGCCTCATATAAAAACAAATGAAACATTTTCCCTTTACAAATGGGTGGTGGCTCTGTGTGACCATTGTCATCTTCCCCCCTCTCCTCTAGGAGTGTGTACCTTGACCAACAAATTTGGACCTTGACAAAAAATAATTGACTTCCCCTGAGAATGTCACTTGTATTCTCTGTGGTTCAGTATCTCCATCTGTAAAATGGGAATAAATAATACCTCTAAGAGTGAATTAAGTAAAGCATAATTCATTAGTCTGGGATTTTCAAAAGAGCCCATAAGTAGAGTTAGATTTCAAAATCACTTAGAATTTTCACAGAAGCCTTAATGTGGATAAGACCTTTGTGCTCCTCAAATGGAAATCACTATAGAAGCATATGTTAAACTAGCTCACATTGTACTATATATCACCAAAGAGAGAGTAATTTGGCATTGAAAATAATGCATCTTGCATTGGTTATTTTGGAATGAATTTAGATCAAGTTAAAGGAGAGCTGGCTTTCAGGAACGGCAATGTGTGGTGATGCTACCATCCTTTGGGGATGTCTTGATTTCTGCTAGGGTCATCTTGCGCTCTGACAAATGTTTAGGGCCTGCTCCAACTCCCGTGACATTAGTGGAGTCTTTCCGTTCACTTCAATGGGAGTTGGTTCAGGCATTTTATTATTATTTTTTTAGGTGAAAACTTAGCTTTAAAAAAAAAAGACACAAAAATGTGACTCACTTAAGGCCTGATTTTAAAAGGGATTGGACAGCTCCTGGGAGCTGAGCACCTTGCTGGATTGGACTCATAATAACCAAATGTATGTTTCAGATATATCATGATCATGTAACTTGGAAAATGTTAAATTAGGGTTAAGGGGAACAGCTGAAATGTCCAGTTGGCTTGGTGATATGATGAGCATTTAACATGGAAGTCTGACTTTTCCATAGATGGCTGCAATATTTTCTGTTTTGTATCAGCCTTCAGTCTTTGGTTTGGTAATGTGAAGCAATTGACCACCTGATCTTTTTTTTTTCTCCTGCTTACAAGTAATTATTGTAATCAAAATTTTCTGCTTTAAAAGCTTTTTAAGTTGAACGGCAATAGATTTGTTATCAAGAGCCCTGAAAATACACTGCAGATTTTCACTAGAGTTAACCCCGTCTCCCCGACTCCAACCCTTTCCCCTCAATAATACTTATAAAAGATGTAGTGTTGCTGTTCATTTTTGCTACAGTAAGATATTCAGTTACCAGTACAGGAGCCCGTTTGTTGTGGGTTTGTGACTGAACAGTTGCTGTCAGATGCTCTGAACAATGTTTATATCATGTACAGAGAACAAGGAGCACCAGAAGAAAGATACTAGTATGTCTTCCATTTTGAAAATCTGATGCCATTTTGCAACAAGCTGCCTGAATGTAGCAACTTAGTTGCATGCTTCTCTTTTGTCTTTGATATTCTGCAGCTGGCTGCTGAAGTCAACTATGTGACTGAGTTCTTGTTTGTTTTTAATTTTTTGTCTTGGGCCAAGAAGTTCCACAAGCCAGAGTATCTGTCTCTTACATCAGTTATCTAGTGGGAGGAACAAAAGGCTATTTACCTCTTTTTGGGAGAAAGCTCCATGTGTTTTCAATAGGCAACAACAAAAGCTGATCAAATGTGGATTGATGCTAATTCATGTTGATGATGAATAACCTTAAAGCTTTTGTTCTGTGTTAATATTCTTTAAAGCAGTATTATGAGCATAATTTTATTCCCTCATGGGTGACTGACATGCAAGAATTTAGTGATCATATAGGAAAGACATGGTTACTTAACTGATGTATTTCCAGTATATTAAGTAGCTTGGGGGCTGAGGACATATTTCAGAAAAATAGTTTCAATTCTGAGATTGTCACAGAGCTTTGAGTTTATCAGTTAGCTTCTAAGCTTTCTTCATTTTAAACCTCTGTTGTGGCTCTTAGCCAAAAATTATGTTGGCCTAGGGTGGGGTAAAAAGGGGATTGTGAGGAGAATATAGTGCAGTCAGTTTATAGCATAAAAGCCTCTGCGATGTGTTTACAGGAGAGTTTCCCAGACTTAAAAAGTACAAAATGTGAGGAGCATTATTTGTCTAGGACAAAAGCCATTCACTTTAATGTATTTAATATAAAATGGGACTGATCAGTTGCTAGCACCACATATGCCCAACATAACCCTTTTTTGTCATTAATTTATTATTTGTAAATATTGTTTATTTTCTAAAACATCAAAGTGAATGAACAGATTTTGAAAATATTTTGTTTATGGTATAGGAAAAGCATACTTTCTCATTTTGCTCCTCCTGTCTTGGTGTGTGTGGTACATGTTTGTGCTAGGTATGCTAGCAATTGCATGTACAAGTGTAGATTATGCAGGTAGCAACTTTATTAAAGTGGAGTTATGCTCAGAAAAGTAATTGTTTAAAAATGGCACGTTACTCTAGAAAGTGTTTGTGTTTTGAGTGATTTCAGCATTCTTTAAATAAATATAAGTGTGTGTGTGTGTATAATTTTTTTTATATATAGATGTATGTGTGTGTATATATATTCATTCCTGTTTGCACTGCAGAGCCAGCACAACTGTAGGAAAGGAAGACAGATTCTGCTGCATCAACATCAGGAATGATAACTAACTTCCAAATGGAAAATATTTGTTGTTGTTGGTGGAGTGTGAGCCAGAAAGAGCCTAGTTTGACTGTCAGACCCCAGGTTGAGTCTGCAGGACTGACCGTATTAAAAAACACTTTTCTTTCTAAACTGAGCAAATTAAAAATGGAGTTCCTAAGTAGCAATTAACTATGGAACCCCCCTTTGCAGTTTTTGGTTTCATTTCTCAGAGTATAATCGCCATTTAAGTTTTGATATTATGTGGTTCCTTACACTGCATAGGATATTGATTTCCGTCTGATAGCCATTCAAGTAGATATAAATATTTGGCTATTGTGTCTCAAATAACGTAATTGGTAAAGATCAGACATACGGTACATTTTTAATATTCTTCTTTGTATAGCAATGGCATGTAGAGGCCTAGACCAGGTTAATACCCCCATGTTGCTGGGCAGTGTATAAAAATATAATAAATGACAGTCCTTGCCCCTAAGAATGTACATTCTAAAAGAGAGCTTTCATTCGCTCAGTGACCTCTCTGTCTGTGTCTCTCATTCTTTGGCTGGTTCAAAGTTAATTTTGTTACTATTTTACTATTTTGTTACACTTCAAGTTCACTATACAATATAAGTGCATCTCTTTGATATTTTTATTAAATAAGGCTGCTTTTTTGATTTTTAGAGAGATTCTTGAATTTCATTTCAGGACATAACTTGGCAAGATGAACATTCAGCCCCTTTCTCTTGGGAAACCAAGGTAAGTTTGCTACGTTTTTATTTTAATGTCAGTTTCCCTTGTAATTGATCCTACTCCATTTGAGAATTGATACATTTAAGGTCTCTTTACACTGTGAGAGCAGTGTAAAGTGACCCATAGCATAAATAAAAATTAGACTAAGTATGTTTTCATTGAGTTAAATAGAAGGAGGATCAGATCCTTCCTGAGCTAATACTTAGCTTCCAAATGTACCAGATTTTCATAGTTTAGAAAATTTCTAATCAAATCGGGACAGAAAATCAAATTTCCCTGTTTAGTGAAGAAAAGAAACAATAGGATTAAATAATTGTGAATTACCTACCTTGTGGCAAAAGTACTAGCTACACTGTGGTTCCCACAATACTAAAAAAAAAAAACAAAAAAAAAAGCTAGTGACCAACTTCTCTGTGTAACTGCAGCGTGAGGACACAATTCAGAAATATCATGTTTGTCAGGGTGTTTTAGTTGTAGTTTCTGATGGTGAACCCTAACGGCAATCTATTTTAATTTCCCATCATGGAAAATACAGGTACAAACAAATCGACTGTGTATCTCTTCCGTGTTTTTAAAAAAAAAAAGAAAGTAAAGTTAGGCACAGATTCAGACTTCTGTCCTCTGGCTGCTGATAGATTGCAAGGGGAGTCCACATTTCACAAATGCTGGGGGCTCTGGAGCTACCCAGATGGAAGACATCATGCATAAGCTTAAAATGCAATATTGATCAAGTACTGCAGGAGTTATACGGGGATGGCAGGGAACAGTTGCCTCAGATTAACGTACTCTAGTCGGCCCCCTCTAGGAAGAAACCACTAAGTCGTTGTTTGATTCAGAAAAGGCCTTTAGTTTGGATGGGCCTAGTTGGTGGGCATTATGCATAAATTGGGGTGTGGCTGTCAAGAAAAGAGTAGCAGTGATACAGAGAATGCTGAGTTCTTCTCCTTACTGATAATCGGTAATAATTTGTACTGCCATTTAGGGGCGGCTCCAGGCACCAGCACGCCAAGCGCGTGCCTGGGGTGGGAAGCCACGGGGGGGCGCTCTGCCAGTCGCCACAAGGGCGGCAGGCAGGTTGCCTTTGGCGGCATGCCTGCGGAGGGTCCGCTGGTCCCGCGACTTCGGCAGACATCCCACAGGCGGGCCGCTGAATCCGCGGGCCCGGGGACCTCCCTCAGGCAAGCCGCCGAAGACAGCCTGCCTGCTGTGCTTGGGGCGGCAAAATACCTAGAGCTCCCCCTGCTGACATTGTCCTTTCCTTTTGGTGGTACAATCACAGACAGCAAAAATAAAGAGTGAATGTGGTCTTCGTGGAGTTATGTTACATTTACAGTTTCATAAGATAATGTTTGTAAGCTCTATCTTGATACCTCTTAGTATATCTTTTTATATCTATGACCAACTTCCTGAAAAAATTTACATCTTGTGGTAGCTTGTCTGTTTTTAAAGTCAAGATAATTTATAAACCATGCTGGTTGCACAGTACATCTAGGGAAGAGAATCTCAGTTTAAAAGTAATTGACACTTTTTATTTTGTTCTGAATGTTCCTGTATATCTAGTAATTAAAGTTTTGATTATCCACTGATGAAATTACTAAAATGTTGGAGGTTGGCAACAATAAACTAGTGAGTCTGGGTGAATCTGCCAACTTAACTAAAATGAAGTGTTTATCTAAGTTACTGTATCTGTTTACACTGTTGTCTGTTGGCATCCTTCATCTTTTTCTTTAAGAAACTTCTATCTCTGGCAAAAGGAAGATGTGAGAATGAAGTGGAAATCCCTATTTTTGCTGGAGAGGAGTAAGAGAGGAGAGGTGGTCATCTACTAAACTTTAAGGAATATTAGTTTCCGTCAGTTAACCAGCGTGATGGCACATCGGGTGTCCTTTCTTGCACATTTGTATGCAGCATGTTAGAATACTGTGTAGATTGGTCTCTTCCCCAAGGAGCTTACATCCTTTTGGTTTGTGTTTATATAGCACCTAGCACAATGGGGGCCTGGTCCATGACTAAGGATCCTAAGCACTGTGATAATACAAGTAAAATAATTACTGGGCTACAAGTTGCTTTGAAAAAAATAATCTGAACTGAATCAAACCTTTCCCTCCACTTTGTAACAGCAGCTCCTCAACTGTTTTTGCTGGTCTGTTTTATGAGTTTTATCAAGATTTGGTTACATTGTTATAAAAAAGAGTTGATTTACAAAAAAAAGAGCAGGGGAAACTCTTTTGTGAAAATTTTCAAGAAAAACTTGTTCTCTCTCTGCCCCCCTCCCCATCAAAATTTTTCTAAATTCAAGATTTTTCGACCTGCTCTATAACTGATTAAAAAAGGATAAATTTTACACACAAATTTTCACAATTCATCCCACTTTTTAAAAAATGAATCTTTTTATCCACTATATTATCAAATACTAAATTTATTTGTTAGTTGCTGAGGGAGAGCAGATTGCTCTTAAGTGAAAAATTGAATGAAGCATCAGATCAGAGTCCCTTTCTTCCAACTCTGGGATTTTTTGTTTTCCCCTCTTATGCGGCATTTTCCCCACACCTTGCATTTTGTCAGGTTCCTTCCTTCAGCTGACTCATTAGACTTTTTTGAGTCTGTTTATTTAGTGTTCAGTCTTTCATCTGCAAATAGTTTATATTTAAAAACAGACATAAAAAGATATTTTTAATTCTGTCAGAAGGATTTACATATAAAATTAAATGAGGACATAGGATTATCGCTGTATCCCTATGTACATCTAGAATCAGACACTATATGAATACAGTATTCTTGTTCCACTATGAGTAATATATGCAGGAAAATCAAATTAAAATCCACACAAGAGTGTCTGGCTCTTTCTTAGCCTGTAATACAATATGAAAGATACATAGTTCCTTGCCTCTGAATTTTAGGAGGCATGTTGAGGAACCAGTACTCCTACCATGTGTAATGGGTGAAATTCTCCATTATTACCAAATCCTAGACATAGACATTAAATTTCCCCCCCGCCCCCTAGAGTTTCGATTGTAAGGAGTCATTTTATTGCCTCTCTAACCAATCCCTTCATAATTTATTACTGAGATGCAATTTCTCCATTTTACTATGTGGGTAACAATGTAACTGAAGAGGCTGTAAGTGCCTTACTTATCTGTGCAATAATGGAAGGTTTATACCTGGAGAGCAGAGTAACAGTGTGAGTTCCAATTCATATATATTTGAATCTAGCTTCTTGTGAATCAGTCCTGCTTTCTTAGCTGGTTTAAACTGTGACTTACATATGTGATTAGTTCTGTCTCATTCTGAGTTGCTTGTGTTTAAAAAAAAAAAAATCCATATTTCATCTTGCATTCCTCATTTCTATTCAGTCGTCCCCCTGCCTGCTCATTCCTGTAGCAATTATTTTTATAGCTTTGTGGTGAATGGTATTCTTAAATCTTTTCTGCTTGATGTGAGTGGGCCTTGGTTTACATGAGGAGAATAATGTGATAAACTTAAAGTTTGATGTTTAAGGGGGGAAAGTACTGATTTTTTCTTTTAGGCATCAGAGGGGTAGCCGTGTTAGTCTGGATCTGTAAAAGCAGCAAAGAATCCTGTGGCACCTTATAGACTAACAGACGTTTTGGAGCATGAGCTTTCGTGGGTGACTTGCATCTGACGAAGTGGGTATTCACCCACGAAAACTCATGCTCCAAAACGTCTGTTAGTCTATAAGGTGCTACAGGATTCTTAGCTGCTTTTTCTTTTAAGCATATACTATAAAAATAATACAAACTGTATGAGAGAAATTATAAAGTAGTCTTATCAACAGTCATCATAACCTTTATTAATAAACTTGGAATGATTAGTTTTTTATCGGTAAATGTTAATATGTCAAGTTTGTACACACAAACCGATGAAAAAAGTACTTCCATCAATGATGATAGAAATTTACAGATTGGTAAAGTAAGAAAAATGCTGTCTGACAATTTATTAGAGTTAAGGATATTTATTTTGTATATTTTGATATGTGATGTAGACAATTTGTGTTGTAACAGTTATAAAGCTTTAACTCTTTGAATCTCAACATCTCCTGTCACTAAATAATTAACTGACTCTCACATAATTTCCTGCAACAGTAAAAATTGAATCCATAAAAATAAAAAAAATTAAACAAATATTATCAATTGAAATAATATTTTAAAAATTATTTTTCCCAAGCCTGTTTGTTATGAAAGATACTAAAGGTATGTCTACTCTACGAAATTAGGTCGAATTTATAGAAGTCGTTTTTTAGAAATCGTTTTTATACAGTCGTGTGTGTCCCCACACAAAATGCTCTAAGTGCATTAAGTCGGCAGACTGCGTCCACAGTACTGAGGCTAGCGTCGACTTCTGGAGCGTTGCACCGTGGGTAGCAGCCTGTGGGTAGCTATCCCACAGTTCCCGCAGTCTTCGCTGCCCATTGGGATTCTGGGTTGAGATCCTAATGCCTGATGGGGCAAAAACAGTGTCGTGGGTGGTTCTGGGTACATGTTGTCAGGCCCCCCTCTCCCTCCCTCCCTCAGTGAAAGCCACGGCAGACAATCGTTTCGCGCCTTTTTTCCTGGGTTACCTGAGCAGACGCCATACCATGGCAAGCATGGAGCCCGCTCAGCTCACCATCACCGTACATCTCTTGGGTGCTGGCAGACGTAGGACTGCATTGCTACACAGCAGCAGCGCATTGCCTTTTGGCAGCAGATGATGCATTACAATTGGTAGCCATCATCGTCATATTCCTGGGTGCTCTTTTAGCCGACCTCAGTGAGATCGGTCAGGGGTGCCTGGGCAGACATGGGAGTGACTCAGCCAGGTCATTCCCATCTTCTGCCCAGCACCCTGGAGATGACTATGGCTAGCAATCGTAATGCAGCATCTTCTGCCGAGCACCCAGGAGATGACGATGGCTTGCAGTCGTACTGCACCGTCTGCTGCCAGCCTAAGATGTAAAAGATAGATGGATCAAAACAAGAAATTGACCCGATTTGTTTTGTGAAATCAACAGCCTGCTAAACCCAGGCTTTTGAGTTCAATCCTTGAGGGGGCCATTCTGTCTGACAGTTGTTTGTGTTTCTCCTTGATGCAAAGCCACCTCTTTTGTTGATTTTAATTCCCTGTAAGCCATGTCATCAGTCGCCCCTCCCTCCATCAGAGCAATGGCAGACAATTATTTTGCACAAAACCAGGTAAGGAGGCGATGGCAGCGTGGTGATGAGAAGGACATGGTCATAGACTTCTCACAAAGTACGGGCCAGGCAATGTGCCCCGGCAATGTGCGCATCATGCTGATGTGCTCTGCAAACACGCTGGCCAAACAGGAAGTGAAATTCAAAAGTTCGCGGGCCTTTTCCTGTCTACCTGGCCAATGCATCTGAGTTGAGAGCGCTGTCCAGAGTGGTCACAATGGAGCACTCTGGGATAGCTCCTGGAGGCCAATATCATCGAATTGCGTCCACACTATCCCAAATTTGACCCGGCAAGGCCGATTTCAGCGCTAATCCCCTCGTCGGAGGTGGAGTAAAGAAATCGATTTAAAGAGCCCTTTAAGTCGAAAAAAGGGCTTTGTCGTGTGGACGAGTCCAGGCTTAAATCGAGGTAATGCTGCTAAATTCGACCTAAAGTCGTAGTGTAGACCAGGCCTAAGAGAGTAGGGAGAAAGTTGGAAAGAATTGCTTTATTGCAGAAGGAGTTGGAGTAAATGGTGATTTCCCTCAGGCCTTAGGTTACAGTATGATGTTTCCAGTTGTGAAACATGGTTGTAGGCAAGCAAATACCATAATATATCATTTAACTTTGAAGCCAGTGTATATAATGATTTGGAAACTTTTTAAGACCCTTTCTATTTCTAGATCTCTCTATCTAACTGCACCTAGTAATTTAGCAATCATTTTACAGGCTTAGCCCAGAAGGCTATGAGGATACTGTAGGCTGTGGTATGGTGGAACAAAAGTTTAGTCAGTATCCAGGCAAATTTCATTGTTAGCTACACTCTTGTTTGTGAGAACAGAAAGCTTTTTTTTCTGTCAGTTGTGTGGTCTGAATACAGGCTTGGGAAGTAGAAATTCATTAGATTAAATCCAGGTTCTGACTTTGGCTTCCTTTTGTGGTTTTGGGAAAGTCCCTAAGCCAGTATTTTCAAACATGGGTGCTAAAATGGGTATCTGAATCCATATTTAGGCACTTAAATATGTAGCTTGATTTTTTTTTCCACAGGCGTATGGCACAGCCAGTTGAAGTGCCCAAATATGGAGTTAGGTGCCTGTCTTTAAGAATTAAAGTTTGAAAATCTTGTCCTTCTGTTTTCTCAAAGGTTTTTGTTAGAATTGACTAAAGTTTGTAAAGCAATTTGAAAATAAACAAACCCTTCTTAGAGCATGATGATTATTATCAAGACATTGGAAATGGTGAGGAATTTTTTAATCATATAATCATCCTTTTCTGTCACTTATATTTTGCCTTTACATGATTTTTCCGGTTTTATAAAATTGTCTTTCAAAACTTCGGTAGAGGGTACCAAAATGGATTAAAAGTTCTCAGCATTTCAGCCTGTATTTGTATGATACACTGTTTGAATAGTTCTCTCTCCTGGAAAAGGAGGATCATTGCATATTGGGAGCAAGGCATGTTGTAAGAGCTGAATAAGGGAGACTTGTACAGCACTTGTCAATGTTACCTCGTAATAGCATAACTATTAATGCTATAATTCCATCAGTACTAATTTCAACCACAACAGCATTTATTAGGGTGACCAGATGTCCTGATTTCGTAGGGATAGTCCTGATTTTTGAGTCTTTTTCTTAAATAGGTGCCTATTACCCCCCACCCCCTGTCCTGCTTGTTCACATTTGCTGTCTGGTCACCCTAGCGTTTATGAAGTGATATTCTCTTTGCTTTCATTTCAGAGAGAATTTTATGAAAGACTTGATAGATCTACCTGTTTTCAAAAGTAAACTGGTGTGTGTGTGTGTGTGTGTGTGTGTGTGTGTGTGTGTGTTTAAAACAACTTTTTTCTTGTCAAGGCAAATGAATGTTAAGTATTAAACAGCTTCAGAAGTTGTTGAAGTTCATGAAAATGCCTGAGCCATTTTTAGCTATGTTTTTGATCTGTGTTTACCCAAAAACTAGTTAAGTTCTTGCCTTGTCTTTTAAAACTTCTATTGGGTTACCAAAGTGAAACTGCAATGTACATAGTAAAGAAGGTTGATCATAGCAACACTTGGAAGCTTTTATATAATAATCCTCTTAGTAGAGAACAATAACACTGCTAAAGAAGAAACTTGTGCTCCTATATAGTTTACCTGCTGTATCATTACCTGTGACACTTACAGGTGAAAATTGCCTGCTTTATATGGGGTGAATTGAGTCATGGCCCATGGGTGGGGCTATGTGAAACTTCAATATGCAACTTGAAATATTGGTTTTGTTACAAAACTGAAACTCAGGTCAAGTTTGTGAATTTGAATCTGTTGTATTTCAGGAGGAATCCAGACAAAAATGTGAAGTTTTGACTGAGTTTAGCTTTGAGTTTTTTTGCTTTGTCTAACTTAAAATTCATAGTGAAATTCAGGGAGCATAAACTCATGAGAATGTAAATAGAAAAAGTTCATGTGAGCCTCTGTAAAGTGACGTGTATTGTATTGTTTCTGAGCCCAAAGGCCTCCTGATTTAACAATGTAGTTGTGGGTAGAAAAGTGCCAGCTTCGTAACTTCTTACCTTAATTGTGTGTTTTGAGTCATACTTGATTAGCTTACTTTAAAAAAACAACAACATTTTTTACTTCTGTCTGCCATGTTGACTTAATGTATTGGGATGGAAAGAGCAAGGTGGAATGTATTTGCCATCTGCATTGTCAGCTTAAAAAACAAGTTAGTCCATTTCCAGAATCATTGCTGTTGGTGATAGGATGTGCAAATTTGAAAGTGTTGCATGTAGAATGGACATCAATGATGGATAATAAATGGAAAGACATTGTCACTTTTTTGTACACAGATTTGAGTCTTTCTTTCCTCTGTCATTTCCCTATTACTCTACATGCACATTCTAGACCTCCTCTTTATTTAAAAATAAACTGTTCTAGGTGTATAGTAGTAATACTAGCAATTTCAGTAGGATACATACCACTTTTCCTCCTCTGGAGGCAGTGTGGATCAGTGGCTAGAGCACTGACCTAGGAAATGGGAAATCCAAGTTCCATTCCTTACTCTGCCACAGACTTCCTATGTGACCTTGGGCAAGTCACTTAGTTTCTCTGTGCCTCCCGTTCCCCATCTGTAAGAGGAGAAACATACACTAAATACATTGTGAAGCACTTTGAGATCTGCTGATGAGAAGCACTATACAAGAAAGTTCATTATTTATTATGTTGTTGTTGTTATAAGGATCTCAAAGTATGTTAATGCACAAGTAGGCAATGACCTAATCCTAAAAACAGTTTTAACCAAATTATGATTATGCATTTGTCCACAAACTGTACTCTTGTACACTGGAGCTAAAACCAGACTGGCTGAAGTAATTTTTAAAAAAATTGATTATGAAGATGGTATTTTTGGTAGTGGTCGGAGCTGGCTTTGATCCTTTTCATGCTGGTATTAGAACAATGCCAGCTACAAACAATGTTTTAAATATTGTTATTGCTAGTAAGTTGGCATGAATAGCAGTGTTTCCATGATCAATGTGGGTAGCAATTTTGTTCCTATAAAACCTTACCATAGACTACTTAGAACAGTGCTATAAAATCATGCTATAGAGTTAGACTAACAGTTCTTGGGCCAAAAAATTCCTGTCTGCTCTGGTGATGGAATTCATTTTCAGTACCTTGGTAGTGATAGCTGTATTCAGACATTGATTGTAAATAGCAATTTTAGTCTCAATGTAGTTAGGTCCTTTGATAGGCAGAATATAATTATCCAAGTTAGATGTTGGCCAGATATTCTTCATTGCTAGGACTGTATTTTTACTAAATACTAGCAATATGGACATAAGACATATTTGGATTTAGGCCATACTTGTAATTGACAATAAGTCAAAGACACATTTGTGCCGGTGACTTTGCTGTTTCATATTTTGCAATATCGACTATCTCTGAAGTTATGTAATGTGCATCTCATGTATTTTATTTTGGACATAGACTCAAAGTATTTTTAGTCTTGAATGACTGGTTGGTTGGGTTTTTTTTGTTTTTTTGTTTTTTTTCCTGTTGATTCTTTGTTGGTTTGGAGGTTTTAATCCTTAACCTTTATATCATTGCTGTTGAGCACGGCTGTGCTATTGTGGTTCCATGTTTGTTCTGTTTCTTCAGCAAGTTGAGGTCCTTATTTTAATTAATTTTAATTATTTTTGTCTTTTGAGTAAACTGGGCTTTATTATTTTGCTTCTTAATATATTAGGCACTGCTTAAAATGAGCTTTCTTTTGACAGTGTTTCTGAAGCCTTTGTCTCAACAACTTAGATGTCTTGAGACTGCCAAGCTAAACAGTTTATTTTGGCTGTGTGCTCATCTGTTTAGTAAAATCCTACAGGTTTCTGGTAAGTGAATAAGATATAAAAATAGCTCTTAGGTGTCTTTTAGTCTTTCCGTTTTTTTAGTGTAGACTTTATGAACCAAGATCTAGTTTTATACAGTAAGATTGTCAGGCTCTATAAGGGTATGGTGCACTCTTAACATGCACACTATGTGCCTGATGATCTCACCACTGAAACTGGTGTTTATCACCTTGTGCTTATGGCTGCATTGTGCTTATGTGGATTCTCACCTCCCTTTTAAGGTCTGTTTGCTTCTTTTTTATTTATTTAAAATTCTGGGGAACTTTAATTTCACTTTCAACTTTTTTTGAAAACTCTAACTTAAAATCCAGGCATTTTGTACTAATACTGAGCACTTTTATTGCCATTCATGCACGGATTAAAAAATGTTTTACAAGTATTAATCTTTGCCAAACTCTTGGGACATAAAAGGTGGTATTCAGTTATACCGAGAAAATGAGACCTGGATAGGTTGACTGGTATAAATTCACATAATGGTTTAGCGGTGAAAATAGGAATAAAGTGAAGGAATCTTGACTTCCAGTCTCTGCCCTAGCTGCTGTAAAACCACTGCTTTCCATATGTGGCCATGTTTTATACTTTCCTTTTAATATGAATTAATTGTAACATCTTTGCTTCAGTCCTTTTTCTTTTATTCTTACACTTGTTGACATTAAGCTTTCCATTGGCACATCTGTGCATGCATAAGATTATTTATTATTGGTAGTATTATTATCATTATTTTTATTATTATTTGAATGATGATAGCATCCAGAGTCCCCAACTTGAGATTGGGATGCCATTGCGTTAGGCATGAACAAACATGTAACAAGAGATGGTCCCCAGGCAGAAGAGCTTACAAAAATAAGCAAAAAGACAAAGGATGGGAGAAAGGAAGGATTTTTTCCATTTTACTGATGAGGAACTGAGGCTCAGAGATTGACTTGCTCAAGGTCACACAGAATCTTTGGCAGAGCTGGGGAATGAATCCAGGCTTCCTGACTAGTCCTGTGCCTTAAGCATAAAACTTTCTTCTCAGAAGCAAGTTCTCCTAACATCCTGCATTGTTTACTAGAAGAAAGAAAGATGGCCATTAGCATGATGACTTTACATGTCCCAGTCCTTCATTGTAAAAACATCTTGTTGAGAATAGCTTGGCCTCCAACGTGTTTAACACAAACCTAAATGCACAGTAGGTCTGTCTTGCAAAACTAAGAAAGGCAAACATAGAGTGTCCTCTTTTACAGATTATCCACTACAGGAAACTTGATTGAATGTAGTTAAGAGCCATCTGTCATGTCATTAAGGCTCCGATTCTTTCATGAAGGTTGCGGAAGTCACAGATTTTGTGACTTCCACAACCTCCGTGACTTCCGCAGCAGCTGACTTCAAGGCCCCCAGAGCAGCTGACGCCGTGGCCAGCTGCACCGGCCGCTGCTGGAGCCACCCAGGGCCAGCCACTGCTCAGGAGGCCATGGGCAGCTGGCTCTGGGGACCACCCTAGCAGAGGCCAGTGCAGCTGGTCCTGCGGACCACCCAAGCAGTGGTCTTGGGGGCAGCCCGGAGGAGTGTCTGAGCGGGGCACCCAGCTCCAGGGACCACCCAGAGGCCATCCGAGAGTGGTCCCTGGGAGCAGCGGCCAGGGGGCAGTCAACCCCCAGCACTGGAGTAGGGCCCTGCCCCAATAGGGGTCCCCCTGAGCAGCGGGACCCCAGAAGTAGAGTTTTAGTCACTGGTGTTTTTGGTAAAAGTCATGGGCAGGTCTTGGGCTGTGAATTTTTATTTATTGCCTGTGACCTGTCCATGACTTTTACCAAAAATACCAATGACTAAATCTTAGCCTTAGTCATGATTAGGGCCCTACCAAATTCACAGCTGTGAAGAATGCATCGTGGACCGTGAAATCTGATCTACCCCAAGACCAGATTTTATAGAGTTGGGCAGCCAGAGAACAGTGGCTGCTGGTGGGAAGCCCAGCTCTGAAGGCAGCGTCGCTGCCAGCAGCAGCACAGAGATGAGGGTGGCATGGGATGGGGGAGGGAGTATGGCCTTACATGTGGGCAAGTGGGTGACTGCCAGTGCCCCATGGTCAGGGCCCCTTTAATTACCAAGTGCTGGGTCTGGAGCTGAGAAGGGGCAGAGCTGGGGGTGCCCCAGCTGGGGGCTCCTACTGTGTGCCGGGCTCCAGCTGCTTGTCCCAGATGGGCTGGGGAGGGTCAGGACCACAGGTTGCTCCCGAGGCTGGATCAGACTCATTTCTGGGAACCTCCCTCGACTGCTGGCTGGGAGTCCAGCTCTGAAGGCAGTGCTGCCATCAGCAGCAGCACAGAAGTAAGGGTGGCAGTATCACAGCCCCCCTACAATAGCCTTACAACCCCCCCAACCCCATTTTGGGTCAGGACCCCCACAGTTACAATACCATGGAATTTCAGATTTAAATATCTGAAATTTATAATTTTTAAAATCCTGTGACCATGAAATTGTCCAAAACGGACCGTGAATTTGGTAGGGCCCTAGTCATGATGTTTGTATTACAGGATTGGCAGGGCTAAATTGCAAAAGATTTGAAAATGAAATTCATAGCTGGAAAATAGTCTTTGTTGTTGTTTTTTTTTTTGTTTTTAAATCCTTCTAAGACCTTTGTTCTGGTTTTCAAAGTGATGGGTTTTGAACCAGAAACCTGATCTCCTGAAACTTGAAAGAAGAGGAGTGTGACAGTTCTTAGGGTATGCAGGACTGTGTGTCATGTTGTTACCTCCTGCCTCCAGCATGATGGGGTCTTGCCTGTGCATCAGCTTCCTAACACCACTATCCTTTTAGCCACTCAAGCACTCTCCTCTGGGCTATGCCCAGCTTAACAATAGGTGCAACCTGGTCCCCGAGTCTCATTGAATCGTTCCCCTGTAGTATGCAGCCCCTGACATGGGTTACTCACTGATCCTCTACCCTCAGAGTAGTGTACCTCAGTTTACCAGTTTTACCTTAAATCACCAATCCTGTAAAGTCTCACAGCACTTGTGAGTACTCATGGTAAAACAAAAGTAGGTTTAGTTAAGAAAGAATGGAGAGTTAACTAGAAACAAGAATATGTGGTGGAAACAAATGATTACTGTACAAAACAAAATCATAAAACATGAACTTGGGATTCAGGATTGTAGAATCTCTCCAGGATAGTATTCCTAAGTGACTTTGTAGTGGCACACAAGGTGAATATCCTCAATGCTATGGCAGTAGCAATCTGCTTCTGCAGCTTTTACCTTTATTAGTAATGGGGGGAAATCTTTTACTAATAACACACTGATGTGCCTTTTAAAAACAAAAACAAAAACAAAAAAACCTTTTGCAGCATTGTAAGTTTTTGTTTTTGTTCTTTTGCTTTTTCATTGAGATATTTGTTCAAATGGCATGATCAGAGCAGTTTATGTTCTTTCACTCTCACCCATGGTGACTGTTCTATAATTAGTCCCATGTTGATTGTGTTCTGCATCGTTTGATAAGACAGAGCACTCCATGAATTAATCGTGGAACTACAAGACTGAGGCTATCAGTTAAGTGTTGCTCGCCTGCATGTAAATTGTGTAGGATGTGTAAAGCCATTAAATTGATCCAGTTCTCTGGAGAGTTCAGATGCTAATTCATGAATCAGTTCTGTGTAGCAGACTGCTGACCAGTGCAAAGCAAAATGTGCACTATTGTGACAATTAGTTATCCCTAATTAAGATTCACACTTTTAATTTTACAGATCTCTGAAAAATAGGAGTTAGTTATGTGCAAGAAATGCATGATCAACACACTCTCCCTTTGAACTCCAGGGAAGTTTCATGTGTACAAGAAGTGCAGAATTGAGCCCCAACACATTCCCAATGAAAATGAGATCTTATGGGATTATATTTATGCCTGAGGACACCATCTCATGTATTTAAAAAGGTAGACTGACACGTAACATGCAATGGGAATAATGTTAATGCATATAATCTTTAGTGAGCCTCAAAAGTAAGACTTAACTATTTTTAGTTAAATGTAATTGGAATAGCTGATCAGTGCTGTGGTACAGCAAACCTTTAGGTCAGGGGTGGGCAAACTTTGTGACCTGAGGGCCACATTGGGTTCTGAAACTGGAGGGCCAGGTAGGGAAGGCTGTGCCTCCCCAAACAGCCTGGCCCCTGCCCCCTATCCAAACCCTCCCACTTCCCGTCCCCTAATCGCCCCCCCCAGGACTCCACCCTCATCCAACTCCCCCTGCTCCCTGTGATCTGACTGCCCTGATCCCTATCCACCCCCCCACCCCCTGACAGGCCCCCTGTCCCCTTACTGCCCCCGGGATACCCTGCCCCTTATCCACCCCCCCCCCCGCTCTCTCCCCTCTTACCATGCCGCTCAGAGCACCAGAACTGGCAGCCGCACTGCCCAGCCGGCAGCTCTCGCAGCTGCGCTCCCCAGCAGGAGCTCGCAGCCCAGCTGCCCAGAGCACTGGCGACATGGCAAGCTGAGGCTGTGGGGGAGGGGCCAGGGGCTGGCTAGCCTCCCTGGCTGGGAGCTCAAGGGCTGGGCAGGACGGTCCCATGGGCCAGATGTGGCCCGTGGGGCGTAGTTTGCCCACCTCTGCTTTAGGTTATCAGTAGTGTGACAGGTGTAAACGGCTGAAGACACTTCAGCTGCTAGACCTTGTAGGCACTAGCCCTGATGGGTCACAGTAAGCAATAGCAGTTCTTGTTTTGGCCTCTGGGGCAGTCTAGTCAAGGGGTTAGGGCTCTTCAGGGCTAGTGCCTAGGGTGCCCTCTCCAGTCCAGTCTCTATTCAGAGCAAATAGGAGCTTGCACGTTTCCAGGCCAGGATCAGTTGTTTGTGTATCTGTATTGGGAGATCTTTGTACCAGCTCCTTGCCCAGCCTCTGCTCTTGCCCATATATCCCACACAGACATGGTCCTAGCTGCATTTTCAACACCCTGCTTCACAGCAGTTCCCTGGCTTCTGATGCTGCCTAGGCCATATCTACACTACAGACTTTGGTCAACGCAAGTTACGTTGGCATAAAGCCACTGCAGTTAGTATATCGCTCATGCATGTGCATTCTTGGCATGTTGCGCTGGTGCCGGGCATATTCACCAGGAGTGTTTGTGTCAATGCACAGTGCAATGTACCGTCAGTTGCAACTCGCCATCATCAAGCACACTGTATTTTGGGAAATTGTGACAATGTGTGGTGGGGCAGAAACGAGTCATGCAGGTATGACTGGGAGCAAGGAGTCAACTTCCCAGCATGTAACAGTCTCCACCCCATAATTTGTGTCTTTTTTTTAAAATCCCACAAACCTGCATGGCACTGTTTGCTGTCTGCCATCTCTGACAGAAGCATTGAGCCTGCACAGCTCTGCACTATTGTCATGAGTTTTGCAAACACAGGACATGTGATCCTCCAGTATTTGCAAAGCAGTAGAAAGAGCCACAGGACGATTTTGTGGAGTACAGGTTGCTGTGGAACATAGTGAGAACCAGTTCAAGGTGGTTGTTAGTGTTCACGGAGCAGCTTCAGGTGATGGAGCATCACTTCTGGGCCCAAGAAATAAGCATTGACTGGTGGAATCGCATTGTAATGCAGGGTTGAGATGAAGAGCAGCAGCTGTAGAACTTTTGGATGTGCAAGGCTACATTCCTGGATCTGTATACTCAGCTCACCCCAGCTGTCCAGGGCAGGGACACAAGAATGAGAGCTACACTGATGGTTGAAAAGTGAGGGGAGATTACTCTGTGGGAACTTGCAGTGTTGGATTGCTACCTGTCAGTGGGAAATCATTTTGGAGTTGGAAAATCCATTGTGTAGTCCATTTGTCATGCAAGTGTGCAGAGCCTTAATTGTCTCCTGCTATGTAGGACTGTGACTCTCCGCAATGCATAGGATGGTGGATGGATTTGCAGCAACTGCAGTGGAGTAGTAGATGCCTTATTACTTGAATCCTACTTTTTATAATTAATAAAATCACTTTTGTTTATTAATGAACCCAGAGTAAGTGATTAATACCTGGGGTAACAAACAGCTGTGCATATCTCTCTATCAATGTAATAGAGGGCAGACAATTTATGAGTTTACCCTGTATAAGCTTTATACAGAGTAAAACAGATTTATTTGGGGTTTGGATCCCATTGGGAGCTTGGTGTCTGGGTGCTGGAGTCAGATAGACAGAGCTGTTTTCACTTAAAGCCTGCAGCTTTGGGGGCATGGACCAGACCTGGGTCTGTGTTGCAGCAGGCTAGCGTGCCTGGCTCAACAAGGCAGGGTTCTGGAAGTCCCAAGCTGGCAGGAAAAACAGGCTCAAGGGTAATTTCAGCATGTCAGGTGATCGTCCCAAGGGGATCTCTGTGACCGAACCCATCACAACCACAAATATTCCTATTTTTACACCAGCCCACCTTGCCACAATACATCAGTAGAAAGGGCTACTTTTCTATGGTTATGCAAGTGTGGCTTACCGGGGACACTTCACCAGCATCAGTGCTAGCTCGTCAGGGAAGGTGCATGACGCTCACATCTTTAAGAACACAGGACTGTTTAGAAAGCTGCAAGCAAGGACTTTCTTTCCTGACCAGTGGATTACCATTGGCGATGTTGAAATGCCAATAGTGAAACTGGGGGACCCAGGCTACCCCTTGCTCTCCTGGGTCATGAAGCCATATGCCGGCCACTTCAACAGCACCAAGGAGAGATTCAACTACCAGCTCAGCAGCTGCAGAATAACAGTTGAATACACTTTTGGTAGATAAGATTGAAGGGAAGCTGGTGTTTACTTACAAGATTGGAGCTCAGTGAGAAAAATACCCCAATGGTTATAGCTGCCTGCTGTGTCCTGTGTCAGATCTGTGAGGCAAAGGAGGAAAAGCTGCTGCTGGAGTGGAAGGCAGAGGTCCAGTGGCTGTCTGATGAGTTCAGACAGCCAGACCAGGCCTTACTCTGGCCTTACTTTGGCTTCAGCTCCCTCTGTGTTTCACCCTGCACGTCCATTCCCTGCAGCTCTGGATAACCATACTGCTGCTGCTTCCCAAAAGTGTCCAGTCACTTCCTGGTTCATGGTCTTTTCTTGGAGTTTCTGAATCTGCTTTCTTTACTTATCTGGCCAGAAGACAACAAATGTGCAGTGGGGTAGGGGGTGGTAGAAATGTTAGTCTAATGCTTAGCAGATTTGTCACAGAAGGTTCGTGTTGGAAGAGGGATACCATCCATGCTTTTCTAAAAACTCATTTTACAAAACTCCTTACTTTTCCCATTAAGACCATGTAGTGTTAGGTTTGTAATGATTTTATAAATCTAATTTACTTTTCACTGTTTTTGCTGTTTGTTTACTGTTTGCGTTGGACAATATAACTAGACTTGTTTCTCTTCCTGGCACTCATTACAGTACTGTTGTGTTCTGGATCATAGCACTGCAAAGAAATATTTGAGTAAAAACATGTTCACTGAAACATGACATGAAAGCATTTTAATGTGTAAGTTTTGTAAAACCAGTCTTCTACAAAATCTAAATTGTCTCTCTCAAATTATTTGTGCCCTCTGGAGTACTGTCGGGGTACCAGCAACATATTACAGTAATAAACTACTCATATGTAAAGTAACTAATGCGATTGTTGCTTTTCAAAGTCAAATCACTGCTGACAATCTACATTATTTTTGAAAGATCACTGGTCACACCAACTATAGCTGTGTTTTCTTTATCCATTGATAAAATGAGATCTCTTGGGAATTAATTACACTGAGGGTAGTAGTACAAAACAATATAACCACAAAGTTACAAAATGTTGTAACTGAAATAAGTGTACATTTGTTGCTTTTTGTAAAGCTGTTGCTCTTAATTTTAAAAACAATGAACTGATAAAATGCCTGTTACTATACATGCTAATTAAATAGTTAAATAAATATGTCCCACTATTTAGAATTAGATGAAGTTGTAATGTCTAACCCATTATTGGACCTTCAACGAAGGTAATGGAAACTTGTTTGCCTGATACACAACATTATAAAGTTTCTCAGCTTAGAAGTCCTATTAAAGGTACACCTCTACCTTGATATAACGTGACCCGATATAACACGAATTCGGATATAACGCGGTAAAGCAGTGCTCCGGAGGGGCGGGGCTGCGCACTCTGGTGGATCAAAGCAAGTTCAATATAACGCGGTTTCACCTATAACGCAGTAAGATTTTTTTGGTTCCTGAGGACAGCGTTATATCGAGGTAGAGGTGTACTTTCTATGCCTTTCTAAACATATCCATTATCCTTTAAATAGTTTTATGTGGATTTATAACACTTTTTCATTGGACTATACTGTCTGCATATGCCACTGTCTATTCTTGGACAGAATCAGATTACTCAAATGTATGCGATTACCTCCCCTCTAGTGTGTGGCCTGCAAAGGGGTTCTGAGACTTAATTTTGTCAGTTTCTTCATTCAGTAGTTTGGGGGGGTAGAAGCTTGGAAGAAAACTGCCTTTCTGTTGGTTGGTCCTGTTCTAAAAGCCCTTTGGCATGGGTGCAAATGTTAACATATATATATATATATACGCACCATCCTTGTAGTAACTTAAATAGCCAATTACACGCCTCTGATCTCAAACATAATGTAATTATTTTTGCCTTTGTAAAGAGATTTGAAATACGTTGTTTTTTCCTTTAATCCCTATAGAGTCAAATGGAGTTCAGTGTTGCATCTCTGTCTATACAAGAACAAGGTTCACAAAATGAACAGAGGCAACTAGTCAAAGCAGCTCCCGGTGTCCAGGCCCCCAAATCTTCTCAGGGTAATAAGGCACCTAGCTCCGATGGGCTAATACCACCCAGGAAGGAAGAAGAGTCATCTTTCTGGAAGATAAATGCAGAGCGCTCAAAGGTTGAAGGTGAACAGTCTGAGTTCCAGTCCTTAACCCCCAGCCAGATCAAATCTATGGAGAAAGGAGAGAAGTCCCTTCCAACATATTACAGGCAAGAGTCTGCTCCAAAAGAGACAACTAAAGCTGAGAAGTCCAGCATAGCTAAACAAGAAAATTTTGTCACCCCAAGCCTTCCTGCCACATCCCTAGAATGGGAGAAACCTCGACCCAGTCAGCCCTCTACTAGCACTCCAGATGACATCTTTCTTCCTGAGCAACCGGAACAACTGGCATCTGCAGGGTCAAAAAATGAAGATGCCGATGGCACGATGCTTTCAGACCCACAGACATTTGGACAGGTAAGGACCACTATTTAATCCATTATCTTTAATTTTTGAGAGTATGTAACACAAGTCCAATGAGGTCACTCAAGAAGATTAGGGATTCTATGGAGCACTAAACCCTAGCTAAGCTTGTCTTTTTTTTTTTTTTTTTATGCTGCGGATTGAAGAAATCCATTCAACCAATGCACCAATTTGTCTATTTCTGTAATGGGTATTTTTAATATAGTAATACCTAATATCGTATAGTTACATAATGCCTCTTATCCAGTAAACACTCAAAACCAATTCACCTCTGAAATGGCAACCCTTTCTGAATAGAACAGAGCAGCTGACTAAAGACAAACTGTACAATTTTGGCAATTAATTTGGCAACTGATCTTTGATTATCAGCAGGTAAGTATGCCCAGTGGTCTGTGATGGGATGTTAGATGGGGTGGAATCTGAGTTACCACAGAGAATTCTTTCCTGGGTGCTGGCTGGTGAGTCTTGCTCACATGCTCAGGGTTTAACTGATCGCCATATTTGGGGTCGGGAAGGAATTTTCCTCCAGGGCAGATTGGCAGAGGCCCTGGAGGTTTTTCACCTTCCTCTGCAGCATGGGGCACAGGTCATTTGCTGGAGGATTCTCTGCAGCTTGAGATCTTCAAACCACAATTTGAGGACTTCAGTAACTCAGACATAGGTTAGGGGTTTGTTACAGGAGTGGGTGAGATTCTGTGGCCTGCATTGTGCAGGAGGTCAGACTAGATGATCATAATGGTCCCTTCTGACCTTAAAGTCTATGAGTCTATGAACAGTTAGGACAGTAAATGAGAGTTTACCATAACCAGTTGAAACTAAGGAACATTTAGGCTTATTTTGCACTTGGAATAGCAAGTCTCACACTCATTTGATACTCCTGTAGTTTAAAGCTTTTCCAAGTGAAACTAGAAATTAGAAGCAGCAAAGAATCCTGTGGCAACTTGCATCCGACGAAGTGGGTATTCACCCATGAAAGCTCATGCTGCAAAAACGTCTGTTAGTCTATAAGGTGCCACAGATTCTTTGCTGCTTTTACAGATCCAGACTAACATGGCTACCCCTCTGATACTAGAAATTAGAGGTACTTGGGTGAACAAGGGAAGTTCTCTAAACTAAAGACAACATAATAGAGAGATGAGTTGTAGCAGCTGGGAAGAAGCTAGATTTGTTTTTAAAACTTTCCCCCTCCCTGTGCTGCCCAGCCGTCACTTCCCCAGTGGGGCTGCTTTCAAATGCATTCTGTTGAAAAGGCTAAAGCAAGAATAGAGCAAGTTCGTGATAGCCTTTTCAACTCAAAAACCATCTTGAAAGCAACTCAGCTGCCTGTTAGGAACTATTTGAAAAGCAGCTGCTCGTCTGAGAAAAGGAAAGGCACAACAGGATATGAGTTTGGTTAGCATCCAACCTAAGTAATGGGGAGAGGAAAGAAAGAAATAAGTTTAAAAACCAAATACTAGGAAAGACGCCTCCCCTTTTTCACTGTTACCTCTTCCTGCTTGTGTAGTGTGTGGTGATGTCTCCTGGAGGTGGCTACTTTACAAACAGATATACAAGTTCCACTGTACAGGAATCACTTCAAACACCATTGTAATGAATTTTGTATCCTTCAAGGCAGAAGGCCCTCAGATTAATATTACATATATAAAATTTTATATAACAAATACTGTAACAAATTATTTTGGCACTGAACAGTTTTCTTTAAAAACCACACTAAGGAGATGTTAGTAACAATTCAATAATTAAGGTTGCATTGAGATTTTCACTTAAAGCAAGATTAAAACCTCAATTTTGCATTTGTAATTATTGAATGTAGACTCTAAATTTGACACTTCAGAAGACAATTGAATTTTCTGTGTAAAAACCCTCACTTGAAATTTCACCCTGTTTTCGCTCATTTCTTTAGGTTTTTTTAGCTAAACAAACCACAGTTCCCACAAACTCCAAACTTCATAACCTTGCATTCTGAGAATAGCTCAGATGCAGGCCACTTTTGAAGCATTACATTTAAACAGCTATTTTGGAGAGCCAAAATTAGATAACTGCTCAGGTCTATCAGCTACTACAGTTTTTTGATGCAACCAGCCTGGCTCACTGACTTAGAGCAAGTCTGAAAAATGAGATGGGGAAATTCATGAATTTTTGGGGGGTCTGTTTGCCAAACATGACTCGCTTGCTGTGCTCTGCATATGAGGCTGGAGAGCCAGGGAGGCAGGCTGGGCAAACAGGAGATATGGGGGTATTCTATGGGGAAGAGACTGGGTTTTAAGAGGTCATGGGGGAGGCATGTAGGGAGGCTGGGAGGGAAGAAGCTAATGGGCAAATGATGGGGTGATGGGAACCAGGGCTGTGCTCAGAAGCTAGTTTGAGAGAGGAGCCTATTGTGTCTGCATCAAGGTACTGGAAGAGGTCCTCTAACACTGTTTCCTTTTCTCCTGGGTGCACAAAGGCAGCAGTGTTGGGAAAACCAAGTGTCTCTGCTGAGCTGTCTGTATTAAGGGCTCTTCATCGCACAGTTGGTGCAGAGGCACTGGGTTCTGACGCGTTTCACGTGGCCTAAATCCGTTTTAACCCCATCCCTTGCTCTTCCAGATGGCCAGCCACCATCTGTCTATAATCCCAAAGTTGTGTGTGCTATGGGTGGCAGAGGAGACTTGCATGAAGTTGAGAAGGCAAACTGGAGTGTAGATGTGGTAATGAATGTCTTAACTGCTTATTTCATTGCTTGCTACAGCTTGCCTCAAGGGGCTATGCACTAATACACTCTAGTATTTGTTTGTGGTGCATCACTATACACCTCAGGTAGTGAAGGTACTTGGTTTACAGCCTCATTCCTTACAACAGATCAGAGATAAGCCATTTTATTTGTGAAATTTGTAGGGAGGTAACGTGAGGCCACAAAAAGTCAAAGTTGCACACCCTGCTCAATATTTATCCAACTGCCAAAACTTATGAAAAATGTTTAGGAAGCTATTTCTTTTTTTGAAAAGGGAGGCAGGGGAGTTTCTTGGCGTCTCCCTGCAGATAAATACTGGCGGAAGTGTGTATTAATGACCAGTTATAATATATCCCGTCATAGTAACTTGTGTTGGATTTTTTTTTCCCTAATTGGTTCAAATATGATTGTCTTGACCCCAAAGTGATTCTTCTTGGTCCAAATTTCAGTGCATCAACAGGGAAGTCAGTGTGGGGAATCTTGTGTTGCACCTGTTTTGTAAAAAGATGACATCTCTAGGGTAATTGACTTTCATAAACCCTAAATTCATTTTATGATGGCAGCAAATCTGAGGGGTACAAAAATGTAATACTCCTGCAGTATGAAAGTGTGTAAGATTTCAATATTTCAATTAAATTTCTTAGTAGTGGCCTTCTGAACTTGGAAGCAGGTGGGTAGATAATGTTGTTCTTACATAATAAGTAATCTGTTTGAATCAGAATGTACAGTTGATGGGTTATGTATGTTTTCTCCTCCCCTCCCCCTTCTGTCCTGAAAAATAATCATCGTGTGAATTAGCGAGAAGGAATAAAGAAATCCTTTGACCAGTAGAACACACAGTATTACTCTGATAATTGGAAATACCTTTTTGCTCCTCAGTCATATGTGGGTTACATATGTCTAGTATTTTCCAGTGCAGATGCTTTTCAAGCATGCAGGAATACATGGGAAGAAAGTGAAATGGTAGACTCTCTGCCTTGATTTATGGGCTTTAAAAATTTTATTTACACTCTTTTAGATCTAAGGGACAGTCAGTTCATTAGATCCTGTTAATTTTAGCATTTTCTTTAAATCATCTAATTTTGTGTTTCTCTTACAGATTAATACAAGCAATGTTATCTTGAAGACTGGCTTTGATTTTCTAGACAACTGGTAAAGATACTCCAAAATAGTTCAGATCAATTTTTGGAAAGAAAAAGGGGCATCTTTCTCTTTGTATGTTAAGTTACTAGCATCTGTGTTTTTAAAAAAAAGTTTCAAACTCAGTGTTGACTTTGTATAAACATTTTTATAAGACCAGATGCAATTTTGTATTTTAAAATGATTCAGTGATAGAAGTGTGGTCTCATTTTGGATTTTTTAAATGTCTGTTACAAGTTGAATAGTTATTGTATTGGGGGGGAATAATTTTCTACCAATTTGTGTGTTAGGGACCAAAATAAAAAAACCCTAATCAAAACCTCCTATATTTAAAAGAGTGAATCTACGAAGAACAGGTTTCTATTTTCAGTAGCAACCTAGCAAGCATGGCTCAAACAATTCCATAGGTCACTACAAAAATCAAGATGTGGTATTACTCTAAATAAGCTACCAAAACAACAGTCATGCCTCCTTCAGGTAACTGTATAATGAAAAAAGGCATGGAAAAATAAGCATATTAAACATTGTATTAACTTTGTATATTTTATATTTAGTTTGTCAGTAATTTTTCTACCACTAGTTTTTGAGAAGGGGGAAGGGTTTTGCCACAAGAATTGATCTAAAATAGCACTGCAGCTGTACTCGAGAGGTGGAATAAAGTCTGTTTTGGGGCAAATATTTGTAAAAAACAGGAATATTACTTGGTTTGGGTTACAGAGTGAGAAAAAAAAATCTTCAGGGAAATGCAAACCTACAAAGGTCACTGCTTCCCTTGGTACGATACATAACTCCTGCTAGCAGAAATGTTGGTATCTCCTGGAGTAGACACTCCCACCTAAGTTTGTTCAGTAAACTGATATAATTTGTGGCAAAGCCGAACAATAAGGCTCTTTGTACTCTTTTTAAAGTAGCCATTCCTCTTGAGGACAAATCAGTCTAGTTTCTGGTGCTCTTTCCTGTTGTGGATACATACGTTCTCTGTGATGTCCAACATCCAGATGATGTTTGCTCCTGAGATAGAAATAGAATTGGGGGCGGGGGAGAGTTGGGGCATTTGGCAAGCTGGTTTCCCATTCTATTTTTGAATGATCCTCATCTGGTGTTGAGTATAGAAAACAGACTATAGCTATCATTTGAACTGCCATCTCTGAAATGCAGCATGATTTACACACTGACTCTCACTGTGTTTACCTTGCCTTGAAGCCTTAATTCCCCTTACGCACAACCAGTGAATGGTCTCTCAGATGCCCAAGGCTTACGACCTTTCACTTTTACCTCAGTAAGTGGTTCCCAGAATGTTTGTTTGCGGTAGCTGGCAAAACCTGACTCATTTTATTTACTGAGTCCATGCCAAAGCTATATCAAGGCTAATTGATGGGTAGTCTCTACCAGTTAGATTATAACTCCTTGAGGCCTCCCTTGGGCTGACATTTGACAGTTTGTAATCTTTAACAGTGGCAGTTAGACTGAAATGTACTGGTTCTTTCTGGGGAATGTTGTCCTGTATGATCTAAGTGTTTAAAAAAAAAAAATTCCAACTCTTCCAGTACCTAGTCTACAAATTAATACACTCCTGTATTGCTTGCTTTGTAGACGGACATATGTTGGTATCAACAGCAGTAAAAAGTTATTCAGTACAACCTAATGGAAGACTAATTTCAAAATCTAGCCTTGTTCAAAACAAATACCCACTTCTAGTAATAAAATGAACTAAAGATGAAACCTCATTCAATTTTGTTTAAGTAGTAAATTGCCACACATACTTAGGTTAAGTGTATTTAGTAGCATAGCCTTATAATAGTTCAGAAGTTTCTTTACTTTCTTTCATTCCTCTCTGATATGTACCCTCACCCCCAAAAAAGCTATACAATGGGTCTTGTATTAGTACTCTGCAGTTCCTTTTATTTTTGCCAGATTTCTATGATCCTGGATTATATTTACAACTTTTGCTGTTCAGTTTAATGTTTCTAAATTACTCTTGTTGGAGCTATTACACTCATCTGGCATTAAAATTATAACTTGAGCACAAATTCTACAGATGTATAAAATAGTGCAGATTTGTACTTTTTTTTTTTTTTGTAGACTTAGTCCTTGGAATTTTTTTTTAAACTGCTGAATGACACTAACATGCATTTCACAGGTTTTAATAGAACTTCAAGTCTAAGTGTTTTCTATTCGTTGAAATATTTGGCTACACAATATATGCTTTAAATCCAAGCAGGAGGCATAAACTTTAACTTTACTTCAATAGTTGTAGCTCTTTAAGAAATTTTCCACAATGTTGGGAGGAGCATTCTTATACATCTCTGCTAAAACGATGAAAAATGTATAATCTGCTTTGATCTGTGCTCTTTCTTCCCCTCCTCCTTTGGTGGACTGCATATTGTACACTTTGGGACCAGCTGGTAAACATACTGCAAAAAATTTGCTCATCCCAATAGGTTTTTCCTTGCTATGCTCTGATGAGAGTTAGTGCTCCTCCCTTTCTTTGATATGTTTTTTTATTAAAAATTCTTACAGAAAAATTGTACTTGGTCACATTTTATATTAATAAACCTTTAATAAATCCACTTTAAACAATGTTTTTATTGCTTGTTTTACTGTACCTTGCTGGCTCCTTACCTCCCCTCCAGCAGAATAGAAGAATATATTTGGTAACTATATATTGTATTGTAGGGGGAAGATGACTTAGAATTAGCAGACTTGAAAAATTCTGAACTTTCAAAATATAGGTATTTTATCCTGCCATCTTTCTGATCATTGTATGTATTTAATACTACACAAATGTAATAAAAAATTTAGAAAAAGCAGTAAAGTTTTTTTTTTTTTAACTTTAGAATGATGCCTCTTTTTAGGAACAGCTGTGATGTTCTCCAGTAGGATGAGGGAGGAAGATAATTAAATGTAGAGTTTAGTACAGATCTAGTTTAATTATAATGTGGACTGAAATACTAATGGAAAAGATTAGAATTTGATACTTACACAGCCTTCCAAAGCAAGTTTTAAAAAAAACAACCTGCAGCTATTCTATCCATTTAAATCAGCAGCCTGAATGAAGATATTGCAGCTGCACTATGGAAAAAGAGAAAATGTTGAGTAAAGATGGATAGAAAATCTTTTGTATTAAAAATAACTTACTTTATGCATAAGCATCACTATTATGAATGGCTAAATACAGATCTAAAGCATGTTCCATAAAATGGAGATATCACTTATGCCCCTTAATTGTTTTCATTATGAGCAGTAGCAATGAAGTGCAATAAAGCATCTTGGACACAGTTATGCCTGCAGCTGCTACTTTAACATGTCAGCATCTCCTTTACCAGAAATACGCCTATTCGGAGCTGGTTTATTTAATTACAAAACAAATGAATGTCTGAATTTTTACCAACATCAGGAGGGTTCTAGAAATCACTGAGGAAACCTAGGGAGCTGGCAAGTTCTTTCCACAGTTACAGGAGGCGCAGAGCCTCAGCTGGCATAAATTGTCCTAGGTCCAGTGCAGTCAATGGGTCTAGGACAATTTACACCTGCTGAAGATCAGACCCCTGACATAGAAGAGAATAACTTGTATTTGGTAGGATGGATGTCAGTACATGGGTACACGAGGGTTGTTCACCTTTTTTTTTTTTTTTTTTTTAAATATAAAGGGCAAAAGGGATAAATACTTGCTGGTAACTCATCATAGTCCCTCCAAGTCCTACTTAGCTTTTACAGAGGGCATGATGGCTATACCAGTCAGAAAGGAGACAGATTTGTCAAACAGATCCTTGGCTACATAGAATAATACTGTAGAAAGTTTCTGGTCCAAGCTATCAGGAGTTAAATAAGCCCCCTATTTCAGAACACATGGGATTCAGACCTCAATACTCAAATTTGGGGAGATGTATGCCAAGGACCAGGGTAGTTTGCATGGAAGTCCTGTGGCTTGGCTCAGTTTATGGTGTCACATTGGTAAGGCCTCTTAATGGTGTCTCAAAGGGCCACCTTGGGGTTCCAGAGCATGGGACAAATACTATACAAAAGTGAGTGCTGGGGTGATCGGTATTAATGTGGGGAGTGATTGGGGGAGGGGTGAGTGATGTGTTGGTTCATTCCTTGTCCATCTGTAGATCTCAAGCCACAGAGGGACCACTTCAGAAGCCAAGAGGACAATGGGCCCTTACTTAGTCTTTGTCTACACCAGCACTTTGTCGCAAAACTTTTATCATTCAGGGATGTTAAAAATAACCACACCCCAAATAACAAGAGTTTTACCAATGAAAAGTGCTGATGTGAACATTGCTTTGTCGGCAGGAGAGCTCTCTCTCTTGCTGACAAACAGCAGCTACACTGTGTCTCTTTTAGTGGCCATAGCCTTAGTGTTTGAGGTTACACCTCCCTCTTCTCATGTGGGCTGCCCTGCTGGGCTATTTCATGTCCCCTTTTTTCAAAGAGATGCCAGGATCAAGAGTACAAGTACATACAAAATATATACACATACATACAGGATAAGCACAAATGACACAGCTACATTTGAGTCCTGCACAGAATTACCAACTTATTCCGTAACCCTACTTCCCCTTCACTGAGCACAAAGAGAGAGGTTTAGCAGGAATTAGTGGCTACGGATCTCTGCTGTGTGACAGGTATTAACTGTTTGTAACCTGGGCCCATGTCATGTCCCTGGGGCCAGGAAATAAAGTTTAGTGGCTTACTACTGCATCACCCCTTCCTTAGAGAAAGATCAGAGCCCACATTTCTCCTGACTTCCCTCCCCTAACCATCTAATGCAACTGAGAACTGTACAAAATAAGACCATTCCTGTGCAACGGCCTGAACAACTTCCCACTCAGAGCAGGCATCACTGAATCATCTGGCTGAGCATAAGGTACTGTTGAATGCACATAATCATCTCTGTTCAGTCTGACATAATGCTTTATATAAAGACCTTTGAGATGCCTGCAGAGCAAAAGGTACTAAGCAAAACCTAAAAGTGTTGAAGAACAAAACTGAAAGGATTTACCGAACACATTTAAAATTTAATGCCACCACAGCTTAGTAGCTGTAAACCCAAGACATATTTTGGAGCAAAGGTAAATGGAAACAAATTCAGCATGGTGAATTTATGTATTTGCAATGCCAGTTAAGTCAGTAATTGATTTGTGGCCATTATGAAAGTAAGGCAGGGAGCTGTGCAGCCTTGAAACCCCCTAGTCAGAAGGGAGTGAGATGTAGGTCTCCATCTAAGGAACGTGATGTCTGGGAGTTAGAAACCTTAAGTGAGTGCCCTCGAGGGATCATGGAGGAGGAATACAGTTGCAGTTGCCCTGAAATAGGCAGAACCTTGAGAGTCGGTAAGTCTGCACAGCTATACCCAGATGAGGCAAAGGCGTCTGTACACATACACTGTTGTCTTGTACGTTATTTTGACAACAGATGATCAAAGGTAAAAGTCTGGCCCATCGATAGCAAAGGAAGTTTTTCCATTAACTTCAAAAGGGCTATGATTTCACCCCTTGTAATTCAGAGAAAAATCTACTTTCTTAACTTCCCCCACTCTGCTTTTAAAAAAAAATAAAAGCTTTTCTCACCTTAAATATTTGTTTCAAAAGGAAAATGTCTTACTGTATTTTGTTACAGTATTCATAACATTTTGTATTTTACAACAATACAAATAAAAACTTTTAATATTACTTACAACTATCTGTATTAATACTTTTGGCAGAATTTCAAAGTCCGGTCTCCCTTTTCACATCCAATGCTATGCAGGCACAGGTGAGATAATTTTCACATCTCAGGCCAGGCCTACACTAAGAAGTTAAGTCGACATCGAACCTCCAATTTCAGCAAGTCAATCTTGGGTGTCCACACTATGCTCATTGTGTTGGTGGAGTGCATCCTCACTAGCAGAGCTTGCATCAAACACGGAGCACTGCACTGTGGGTAGCTATCCCATAGTGCATGTAGCCGAGTGGAATGTTGGGTTGGGCTTGCAATGCCTTAGGGACCAAAGCATTGGCACAGGTGGTTATGGGAACATTGCATTAGCCTCCCATGATGCACTTACTTACCTTCCTCCCTGAAATCAACAGCAAACAAACCAAGCCTTTTCCATGCCCTGTTTCATAAACCTGGGTTACCTGTGCAGACGCCATAGCACGATAACCATGGACCCCGCTCTGCTGTACACTGACCTCATGCCTTATCCTGCAGTATTTACACAGCTGATACAGGAGCTGCTGCGCAGAACAATGTGATGCCACGCAAGCAACCCTGCCGGAAGACAGAGTTGCTGGCAACAGTTGATGTGGTTAAGTGCCATTTCTGGGCCCGGGAAACAAGCACTGACTGGTGGGACTGCATCATTATGCAGCTATGGGCTGATGCGCGGTGGCTGCAGAACTTTTGAATGCATAAGGCCACTTTCTAGGACCTGTGTGAAGAGCTTTTCCCAGCCCTGAAGTGCAGCAATACTAGAATGAGAGCTGCTCTGACAGTGGAGAAGCAAAGTGGCAATAGCTCTGTGGAAGCTTGCAATGCCAGACTGCTACCGGTCAGTGGGGCATCAATTTGGAGTGGGTAAATCCACCGTGGCATCTGTTGTGATCCAACAGGGCCATTAACAGACTTCTGCTAAGAAGGGTAGTGACTCTGGGTAACATGCAGGACATAGTGGATGGCTTTGCTGCGATGGGGTTCCCTAAGTGTGGTGGGGTGATAGATGGAACCCATATCCCTATCTTGGCACCAGACCACCTTGCCAAAGAGTACATAAACTGAAAGGGGTACTTCTCAATGGTGTTGCAAGCGCTGGTGCATAACAGGCTGTTTCACCAACATCAACATGGGATGGTCGGGCAAGGTGCATGATGCACGCATCTTTAGGAACACAGATCTGTTCAGAAAGCTGCTCTCCAGACTGCAAAATGTTGGGGATATTGAAATGCTTATTGTGATCCTGGGAGACCCAGCCGACCCCTTACTCCCATGGCTCATGAAGCCGTACACAGGCAGCCTGGACAGCAGTAAGGAGCAGTTCAACCAGAGGCTGACTAAGTGCAGAATGGTGGTGGAACATGTCTTTGGACATTTAAAAGGTCACTGGCATTGTTTACTTACTAGCTTAGATCTCAGTGAAAGCAATATCCCCACTGTTATTGCTGCCTGTTGTGAAACAAAAGGAGAAAAGTTTCTGCCAGCGTGTGGGGTTGAGGTCAATTGCCTGGCAGCCAATTTTGAGCAGCCAGACACCAGGGTAATAACGAGCACATCAAGGGACTCTGCATCTCCATGAGACTTTGAAAACCAGTTTCAGCAATGAGCCAGAGTAATGTGATACTTATCTGTGTTGTTCCTTACCAAGCTGTCCCCTCCATTGCATTTGCTCCACTGTAAACTCCACCCCCACCGACCACCATATGTTGAATGAATAAAGACCCTTTTCTCCTCAATCCGTTAAGTTTTATTATGCAAAGAAAAACACAAAGACAACAAATAAAAGTAAGATAACCTGGGGCAAAAGGGCTGATAACACCATGGGGGCAGGGGGGGACAAGGAAAATTTGCTTACAGATGCACTGCAGTAACAATCATAGGTGTGGGAATGGGCACCTTCTGGTCCCTGTATCCCTCCCTGGTGTTGAGTGCAAGTGATACTGAACTTCCCTTCCCCTGCACCCCCCCACCTCATAGGACATTTGGGGGAAGAGGATGTAGAACTGGGCAATGGTGGCAGCAGAGCCTCTAGCATCCGGCTGCCTTTCTTGAACCTCAATCATACAAACATGTCTGATTTCTCCTTCATAATCCACAGCATCTCACCTTGCATGTCATGCTCATGTTCCTTGCATGCCCTCCTGTCCTCCCTGACCAGATTCTCGGACAGTGTGATCCTCCATGCTCTAAGCTCTATATTGTCACTCTTTTTTTTCTGCCTTCTAATCTGGGAAAATCTTTGTCCCGGTGTGGAGGATGTGCTGATGGTTTCAGCTGCAAGGAATGCAAAGAAATCAGGGATTGACAGTGCGTACATTGTTTCTGGTGCAAGGTACATTTTTTTTAACATTAAAAAACACCCCTCAGTACACTTCACTGCAAGTCACAACATGAGCACAACCGCTGGTTATTGCAGAAGTCAGTTTTCTGCCCCAGGACCCCACACTGTCTGTCTCCCCATAGCCCTTGTCCCCTGACCTGGCCTGACATTTGTTGTGAAGAAGGCAGGCTCTCTCTCTTCCCTAGCTGGCTAGGAGCTGCTGCTGTTTTCTATCACCACAGCACACTCTGGTGGGCAAAAGGTGGAACTGCAGCAACATTTTGGCAGAAGTTTTTTTCCAGGAGCAAAAAAAAATTAAAAATATGCTCGGCTCATTAATTATGCATGCACACAGTAGCACAGATTTTGCCCTGGAGTAGATAAGATGTTGGAACTTGAGAAAACCCCCTTTCCCCTAACAACCTGGATGGTGCTTGAGGACAGTCACTAGTGTAAAGCCCCGCAAATAGTTTGTTTTTTACAAAAGCAGGACTGGGTTGGGCAGGAAGGGAGACAAACAGGAAGCCACCAGCCCCCCACTTCCCCCACACACCCCCAGTGCTGCTTGCAATACATGGTGATCCCTTCCAACCACAACCACGGCACACTTGGGAAAGTGTGGTTGCGTGACCCAGATTTCACCAAACAGGGGGCAGATTACTTCTTTAATTGTTGGTAGATTAAGGGCTAGCACTGAAAACTTCCCCCATTTCCCCTAGGTGACTCTGTGCGATATCACTCTCCTGAGGGTAACATAGGCGGCAAGATGCTGGGTACAGAGCTGGTCCTTATGCAATACTGTGTTCTGCAATGATGCTAGCAGAGTTACTGGAGTGGCACAGGAAAGTGTCCTACTGGACTGGATGAAATAAGGCAGCCCTTCCCAGGATTGTAGAGTACCTCCATGAAAGCTTCCTAGAGATCTCCATAGAGGATTCCCAGGCCATCCCCGCGCACCCTACAGTTTGATTGGAAATGTGTACTCACTAAAGGTGCTGGCATCCTGCTCTCTGCTGCCAACTGGTCCTGTGAAGGGATGGGCTCCAGGGTTAAAAACAGTTTCCTCTGCTTGCCTGCCTCACATTTTCCTCCTCGTCAACAATGTTGCTTGGGGTCACCCGGGGCTCCTGGGAGGTATCCATGGAGCATTTTGGGGTAGTGGTTGGGTCACCGCCTAGCCTCGCATGCAGCTCCTCATAAGAGCAGCATGTCTGTGGGGCAGAACCAGAATGATTGTCCACCTCCCTTGTCTTCTGGTATGCTTGCTGAAGCTCCTTTATTTTCACACGGCACTGCTGTGTGTCCCTGGTATAGCACTTCTCCCCCATACCCCACATGATCTTGGCATAGATGTCAGCATTTCTTCTGCTGGATTGGAGGCAGGGCCGGCTCCAGGCACCAGCACAAGAAGCAGGTGCTTGGGGTGGCTAATGGAAAGGGGTTGCACGTCCAGGTCTTCAGCGGCAATTCAGCAGCGGGTCCCTCAGTCCTCTCAGAGGGAAGGCCCGGCCACTGACTTGCCGCTGAAGACTGAGCTGCATGCCAGAGGTTGCCAACCCCTGGCCTAATAGATGTTAATAAATTGTTTAAAGTTGTAAGAAAACATAGTAACTGTTAAAAGAAGAATGAGTTAGACTAGTATTTAGAAATAACCTTATTTGATTTTTCAGAGCTTATTCTTGGTATTGGACACTAGCTCTCCCGGGCGGGGGGGGGGGGTAGTTTGAGATTTAAGTTTCATGTAGATACTGTCCCCATTGGTTCCCAATCTTGGCACGGGAGGAAAAGAAATTCGAAAAAAATAAAGCAGGTCATTTGGGGGTCTGCATCTCAGAAACCAATTGACGCCTAATTTGTACCACCTATTCAGCCCTGGGCCCTGAACTGATATGCCAGTTTACAAGATGATCTGCATTTATATGAGGATTTTAGAGAGGCATGAACATTTGGCTTTAAACAGTCACCTTCTTGCAACTTTTACTATAGAGCAAATACAGTCCACGCCCTAGCATAAGCCTCATTAACAATACTAAGTGTGGAGGACTGGATAGTTGATTAGTAAAGGCCAGATTATTGTCCTTTATGGACCAACGAGCTTTTTCTCCTTTCCGGTAGCCAGTTCAACCTCACCAAGGTTGGCAGTGAGTAAAGACTGTTGATGGCTTATGTGAAATGAGCTCTTTAAATACTTTTATGCACTGACTCAAGTATCTGAGCACCAGTCATTAATGGCCCCTATCCTCACAACACCCTTATGAGGTAGGGAAATGATTTTGCTAAGGTCAGAATGGAAGTCTGTGGCTGAGCTGGAAACTGAAGCCAAGTCACTCCAAACCCAGTCCTGTGCTCTAGCCATTTAGGGTTCATTTACACTGCAAAACAAAAACCATCACCACCCCCACAGCAGTGAGTCTCAGAAGCTGGGTCTACAGACTTGGGCTTGTGCCACAGCAGAATCGATGTTCCCACTTGGGCTGGAACTCAGGTTCTGAAACCCAGTGCAGGGGCAGGACTTGTCCATTTGCTGAATCAAAATGAAGGCCCTGTGTCAATTTAACTCAGCCTTTTACACCAAAAGCCCTTGATCTGTTGGTCTCTGGAAAACCCAGTTTGAACCAGTACATGCAAACCTCCCCAGGCAGTGGTATCTCCCCAGAGGTGTTTACAAACGGAGTCATTCACCTTAAACCCCCACCACCACCCTCTTTGGTTCCTGGAGGAGCTGCGGCAACTCTCCCTCCTAGAGTTGCCCACAGTCCCTAGCCCACAGTGATACATAAGCCATTCATAAACTTAATACAGCATGGGCCCCAAAGATGTTGCCTGCAGTTGCAATTTCACCACAGGCCCCCATCTGACCACGAGCATGGAAAAGGGCTGAGAATGGAGGGCGCGATTGCTGCAGGAGAGGTAAAAGGACAGCAAAGTGCATTGGGATGTGCACCAGGACATAATGAGTTTGCTCAGGCAACCAACTCAAGTGTTGCAGAGCATTATTGACCTACACCGAAGATCCCAGGCCCAGCAGCCTCTGCAATCCTTGGAGAACTCCATGTGCAGTTGTAACACCAACAGACCCCAGTTGTTGTTGGACAGGATTGAACCGGGTACCTCTGGAGCTTAAAGCATAAGTGTCTACCACATGAGCTAAAAGCCAGCAGCCGCTTAGCTAAGGCTGTTGAGCAGACTCATTTTCTCTCTTGCTAAGTGGTCTGGTGCCACTAGCTGGGACAGAACACCACACCCAGGAGGTGTGTGGGTTTCACAGTGCTCACTGCACTTCTCACCATACCCCATGGCACCACTCTGTACATCACTCCACGCTGGACAACAAAACTAGCTACACATACGCCCACCTGTAAACCCCATAGCTCAGTGTATGTGCAGCCACAACCTACTACAGTGTAGTAGCTTTAACAAATAGGGATGTAAATGTTCACTGTTTACTTCCATTTTTACTAGGAATTTTAAAGTTACGTTTTGGCAAAAGTTTTAACCTTGTATGTGTTTTGCTGGCACTTTGTTGTGTGCAAACTAGAAGGAAACAAAACTAAGTTCTATTTTTGGAAATGCAGAGTCTCTTTATTAGTTTATACCAAGCTGTTAAGCTGTCCCAGTGACTCAAGCGCATGAGTACCAACCTCTAGGCAGACTGGTAGGGCACAAACCCCAAATTGGTTGTGAGTTCCATATTTACATTTCACCAATCAACATGTGTAAACTCCGCTGGCACTATAACAGCCTTAACATGGAGTCACAGACAGTCCCCTTAGGTACTCTGATCTGTCTTGCCACCCAGTAAATCTACCTAAGATGGTCCCTTACACCAGGGGTTCTCAACCTTTCCAGATTACTGTACCCCTTTCAGGAATCTGATTTGTCTTGTCTACCCCAAATTTCACCTCACTTAAAAACTACTTGCTTACAAAATCAGACAAAAACACCAAAAAGTGTCACAGCAACTAGTACTGAAAAAATGCTGCCTTTCTCATTTTTATCATATAAATATTGTACTTACATTTCAGTGTGATACTGGAGCCTGTTTTTCACTTGTGAGCCTTGTCTGAAGCCCAAGCCCTACCGCCCAGAGCTGAAACATGTAACGTAGCTTTGCAGGGCTCCCTGTGGCATGAGGCCTGCCCAGGGCAATTGCCATGCTTGCCATCCCTAATGCTGGCCATGTGCTTGCGACCCCCTAAACCCATCCCTCGAGCCCCCTGAGGGTCGCAACTCCCAGGTGGAGAAACACTGATCTAGATGAGTTTAATACCCTTTGGAAGATCGCTATGTACCCCCAGAGGTGCACGAATCCCCCATTGAGAACCACTGCCTTACATGAAAAGATCACACCAATATTCAGGTTACTGCCAGTCTGAAAGAACCAGACATTTACCCCAGATCAATTGCACTTTGGATCTCACACCAAAGACAATGCTTGTAGCCAATCCTATAATAAAAATATCAAAAGAATTACCTAGGAAAAGGAATTAGGTATTTACCTGATTTACCTCTGTAAACATACACCCACACAAATGAGTTCCACTCTTAAGTTTCAAGAAGTAATAGAAGCTATGATAAACAAACTGTATATGTCCTTTAGGGCAGTGGTTCTCAAAGCAGGTCCGCTGCTTGTTCAGGGAAAGCCCCTGGAGGGCTGGGCCAATTTGTTTACCTACCACGTCCGCCGGTTTGGCCAATCACAGCTCCCACTGGCCGCAGTTCACCGCTCCAGGCCAATGGGGGCTGTGGGAAGGGCGGCCAGCACATCTCTCGGCCCACGCCGCTTCCCGCAGCCCCCATTGGCTGCGACAGCGAATTGCGGCCAGTGAGAGCTGCAATCGGTTAAACCTGCGGACGTGGCAGGTAAACAAACCGCCCCGGCCTGCCAGGGGCTATCCTTGAACAAGCGGCGGCCCAACTTTGAGAACCACTGCACTAGGGCTAACCCAGGCTAAGCACTGGTGACATTTGCTTAGTAATCCTTACTCCCTGGAGTCCAAGCAGCATAAAGATCATGCGCCTGTATTAACAATGCTCCTGAGAACAGTGCTGAGCTCTGCATGGTCTGTGCTTTTGTCAGAGAGATGATGGTGACTGAACAAACACCACGCAGGATGGTGGGAGTTTTAAAAAATGGCATGGAAGCTATGGGATGTAGAAAGCACTATGGGATGTGGAACCACGGCACGGCGAAAACTTGAACTCTAGCTCTCAGAAACCCCTGAATGAATCACTACTATGCTGCAAAACAATGTGAACGTGTCCACGGCATGGAGCCAGAGGGTGGTGCAGGGCACACTGGGTTACCTACCATGGTGCACCACATTTTACATTTCCACACACACTCCTGGTTAGTCTGCACTGCACTGACGCAAGCACCCAGGTCTGCACATGACCAAGCAACATATAGACATCTCCAGGCGTATGCCAACGTAACTCGTGTTGAATGAACTTTGTAGGGCAGTCTTTCCCTGTTGCCTCCCACCTACCAGAGCTTCTCTGCGCTGTGTGTAGCTACACGCTGCAGCATAGGTGCAGCCTGCTTTTCACTATGGCTTGTAGCCACACGAACCTTACACACCATCACCACTGTCACAGGCACCAATTTTCCAAAGTGCCGAGGGGTGCTCGATGCCCATCTCTGCCCCAGGCCCCACCCACACTCCGCCCCTTCCCCCAAGACCCCACTCCATCCTGCCTCTTCCTGCTCCGGCTCCAACCCCACCCCTTCTCGCCCAGTCCCACCCCCTCCCCCGAGCATGCCACATCCTCGCTTCTCCCCCCTAGAGCCTCCTGAACACTGTGAAACAGCTGATTGTGGCAGGTGGGAGGGAGGGGGAGGCACTGACCCATGGGGCCTGCCAGCTGGCAGGAGGTGCTGGGGAGAGGGGGAGGTTCTGATGGGGGAGCTGCCGGAGAGTGCTCAGCACCCACCATTTTTTCCCCATGGGTGCTCCAGCCCTGGAGCACTCACAGAATCAGCACCTATGACCACTGTAGCCAAGGCCTTAAACCAGGACCCCAGCGCATCAACCCTGCTTACCTGGAAGGCCTGACTGAGTTGGATGCCATCATTTCTTTCCTTCAGGAATCTGACCAGTGGCGTACAGTGATCAGCCAGCCTTCTTAAATCAAAGTATTATTTATCTTAGTGGTAGAAACATAGACGTGGGAACTAGAGATGCGGGGGCCCCCAGGTTTTACGCAGGGTCCCAGCTGCCAGCCCCGTCCCCGGAGACACGCCCTGGTCCCAGCCACAGCTCAGGGGAGTGTGAGAGGGTGCCGGGTCAGGGGGGAGTGCGGACAGAGTAATGGGGCTGACTTTCAGCCCCACTGTTTAAAGTATTCCAGTGCCACTGGGTAGGAACAAACCAGATAGAGGAATAAAAAGGATTTTAAAACAGTCTGTGCACATCCCATGATGGTAACCTAAGCAGGCCTAGCTTCGTCAGACACCATCAGTGGGTCTCTGGTGTCTCTGTCTGGCCCCCCAAAACAACTCTTCTTTTTCTTTTTAAACCTTGCAGTAGTTCTTTTGATCTCCTGTGTGTACAGGCCTTTTCCCTGTCCTGGCATTGTCTCTTAACAACCCTCAGGTGTTTGCAGAAAAATGTTTATCTTGAGCCTTTCTTCCTTTCCTACTTGCTTTTCCCTGACAGGCCCCTAGTTAACTCAAACAACCGATTCATACAATAAACATCCCAATAATCAGGTCAACATACAGTATTAATAAATTATTATAGCACAGCTCTAAATATATCACCAATAGGTTTGGTTTGATTACAGCTTTCATAAAATCTCTCAGGCGTGCTTGAAAACTAACACTTAAGAATGCTCGTGATAAAGGCTGTTCTTTATGAATAAATTGCATTAGTTATTATTTTAACTATACATTATTTTTGTAGCAGTCAAACACTTGCTTTGTACAGGACAGATTCTGCTCAAATATCACTTTACATAGGGCCTGATTCTGCAATCTCTTTCCATACATAATTCCTACTGACTTTCATAGGAGCTCTGCACAGAGGAAGCCGATAGGATCAGGCACATAATGCTTTTGTATAATCTTTGGGCCTGATTCTTTGTTCACTCGCATCAGCATAAATCAGGAGTAAGTCCACTGAAGTGAGTGGATTTATATCATTGTACAGCCAGCGTAAGTGAGACAAAAAGAAGGCCACTTTTGGCTACAGTCCTAGTAAAAGAAATTACTCCATGGCCAACAACTGGTTGAAAAGCAACCTCACATTCTAGCTTCACATTTTCCTTTCACCAAATCATTAATGGCTGGAGTCATAAAGGTTTAGTATCATTGACCCTCCTGCAGTTATAGAAGTTCATTGAGTATTCATGAAAATAATAGCACTGGATCATTAGTTCATTTTCTATCAATTCTGATCTCGGTTGTGTTTTCCTAGAAGTTCCATTAGCATTTATAATGAACTGCAATGGCAAAGTGTTTCATTTTTTAATCATATGACCCTCATAATGCTTCCTCCAGCACTCTCCTAAAATGGAAAAAAGACGTGTCCAGTGTGCTGAATAGGAAAACTATTAATTAATCCCAACATAAACAGTGCCAGAGTATTACAGTTACCAACAAACAAACAAACAAACCAAAACATGTGCCTTCCCACCCAGTCTGAACAGCTGATTTGGAATGTTATTAGTCAGGATTTTGATTTCCACAAGAATGTAATAAACATGACACGTGTATTTGTCTAGGCAAGCTAATTTTAGATGTTTTTAGTTGGCTGGTAGGAATGCTAAAACTATGGCTAAACCTTCATTTTTTAAAATATTTTTGTTGGACACAATGTATCTAGGGTTTCATAACTGCAGGACTTCATATACCAGCCACTCAAGAAACTTGGAACCGTCTGCTTCAGTGGATGCATGTTAGCAGTTGTGCATATGTAGCACAGTGTATATTGTTATTTCTATTATGGTAACACCGAGAGACCACAACTGAGATCAGGACCTCGGTGTGCTAGGGACTTAAAAAAAAAAAAGGAGTGTCCCAGTCCCAAAGAGTTTACAATCTAAATAGTCAAAGGGCACGGGTGGTGGAAACTGAGGCAGAGAGGTGAAGTTGGTGGGAGACTTAGGAATAGGTCTCTTGACTGCCAGTGCAGTGTCCTGCCAAGTAAGCTAAGTTTCCCCTACTTTAAGGGACTTCTAGCTAATGCTGAACCAATAGCCCTTCCCTCACTTTTTTCCAGTTCCACCAAAAGCAGGATGGTGCTGCTGAGCATGACTGGCTGGATAACAAACTCTCCCCTCTAAAACTGGACGTGACCTCCCCAGCGTCCCTTATAGCGAGACACAGGCCAAGTTAGTGCAATCTACTCAAGTGACTCAAATAGCCAAGAGAAAGCCCTCACTGTTTAGGCACCTGTCAAATTCCACAGTCAAGCCTCATCCCTGTAAACTCAAACTTCAGCTTTGTTACCTTTAAAACAAGGAGGGAGATGAATTACCTTCTGTCAAGAGGGGTAGATTTCGCAAGGGTATACAAGCTTATCTAGGAAACACACTTAGTTTACACCATTAAATCAGTCTAGCAACTCCAGCAACGGCAACCTTACTCCATAGCTTACTCCACAGGAGATGGGGCTTAATAGACACTTTAGATTTGTTGGCATTTGCAGTGTAGCAATCCTAAAGCCAGAATCTCCAAAGCCCTTAGCTGAGTAAATTATGTTATGTAAACACCAAATAACATTCCTTAAGCCTCCCCATAAGGGACTGAATGGGGAATTAGAGAACATTCTGTTTATCCCGACTGATGAAAGACATTGGTTACACTCCATTACTGCGGCTGAGGAGCGTACAGGGCACTCTGGAGGTCATGTTTGTGCAGAGGAGACTTAAAACCATTTTACCATTCCCTCGAGCATGCACTGGTTGTATGCTGTGCTGCTCCCTGGCATTCGTTAGAGGGACCTGAGTGCTGCTCTGATTTACACCTGCTGCCCTTGGCCTCAAAAGGCTGTTACCACGGGGAAGGATGGCAAAGGAACAGCTATGGTGGTTCTTTGCCTCTAGCACAGCGGTTCTCAAACTGTGGGTCAGGACCTCAAAGTGGGGTGTGACCCCATTTTAATGGGGTCCCCAGGGCTGGCATTAGACTTGCTGGGGCCCAAAGCTGAAGCCAAAGTCTGAGCCCCACCACCCAGGGCCGAAGCCACAGCCTGGGGGCTTCAGCCCTGGGTTGCGGGGGTCAGGTTACAGACCCTCTCAACTGGGGCTGAAGCGCTTCCTCCCTCCCCACACCTGGGGCAGTGAGGCCCGAGCAGGCTCCAGCTTCGGTTCCCTCTCCTGGGGTCATGCAGTAATTTTTGTTGTCAGAAGGGGGTTGCAGTGCAATGAAGTCTGAGATCCCCTGCACTAGAAGATGCACCCCTAGGCTGGGCTGATGGTGCTGTGCCTAGATACAAGTTAGCCTGTGTAGTCTGGTGGGCCTGTCCACCAGCTTGGGGACAGTAAGGCCCAACTCTGTTTTTAGTCTTCAGCACAGGCTCCTTTATTCTTCTGCCAAACAAACAAACACTCACAACAGGGATAGACTTGACCTAGGCTGATACTGCAGGGTCTCCCACCCACTAGCTAAGGGGTTACAGCCCTCTTGGGGACCACTGAGCTGACCTGCCTGGTTATAGCCATCTGCTACTGCTCCTCGGGGAAACATTTGTCTGACTGTCTGCCCCAGCTGGCTTCCTTCCCCAGCCTGGGTCCTCACTTCTCTCTCCCTGCTGGGAGTCAGAGCAATCATTAGCTGCTGCTTAGCTGGTTCCCAGCACCTGCCTGCTAGGCTTCTCCTTTGGCCAGGGCTTGCAGCTCCCTGGTTCTGCAGACACTTAAAGGGGAAGATCGCCCTTCTACATGCTCTCCTCCCTCCCTCCCACCCACCCAAAGAGTGGCATCAGAGATGCACTTTGTCTTCCCAGTCCCCTGCATTTCATGAAAAACATCCACATTGGCACTGGCTCGATGGTGGACCATAAATGCATAAAGCTGCAGAGCTGAGTACCACTGGCTCAGGCTTGGATTTGCTTCTCTTCTGATAAGCAGACATTTTAGAGGGGCATGGTCTGGAGGAGAGTAAAAGGTGCCCCACATAAATGGTATCTAGGGGCCTCAACAGTCCACTTTATCCCAAGGCACCCAAATCAACCGCTGACATTCTTGTTCTCAGGACAGCAGCTTCTTACTCAGGTACAAAATGGGGTGCTCTCCATCCTCAAATTCCTGCAAGAGGACAGCTCCCAATCCCTGTTCCAATGCAGCCATCTGTCAGATGAACTCTTTATTGAAGTCTGGGTTGCAGAGTGCCAGGGCACTGCTGAGGATTCGTTTTATTGCACCAAATGCATCTGCACATATGAAAGTCTATCACACTTTTTGGGGTGCCTGGTTTCACAACAGGTCTGTTAGTGGGGCCATAATCATGCAAAAGTGGGGTATGAAACACTGATAGCACCTGGCCAGGAAAGATTTGATTGCTGCTTTGTGGTGGCGATAGGACATTCTACCAGGGCTTTTACCTTATCTATCAAGGGTCTGATCCTCCCATTCCTTAGCATAGAGCCTAGGCTTCATCTCTGTGCAACCACCCTGGCACTTGGCGGGAGTGGCTGTGAGACCCGCTGCCCTAGGTGACTGGACTACTACTCTGACATGTTGGCAGTACTCTGCCTAGGAGGTGGGGTAGACCACTCCATCACATGGTCTGTGGGGCAGAAGTACTTACTCCAGGAGTCTCTGAAATGTCACAGGTGTGCCATGGAATCCAAATGGAAGTGATACAGCCCATAGCGCATGGCAAATGCAGTTAACACCTTAGAATCAGGTGCCAAGAGGATATGCCAGTAGCTCTTCATACGGTCGAGAGAGGTGATGTACTCAGCCTCTCCCAGACCTGCTAGTATCTCATTGATCGGGGTATAAAGTAGGCAGCAAACCTACCTTCCCTGCTCAGTGACTATAAAAGACACCTGGCCTTTCAAAATCATATTGGGAAACAAAAACACATTTGCCTACAACGTTTGGGGAGACCAAGTATCAGCTGGATGCAATTTGGAGTTGCTACAATATTTAAAAAAAAAATCCCAGAAATCAGGATTTAGAATGGAAACGCCAACTCTCTTTTAATCATACAGCCCAATCTGCTGCTGCTTCCACTTTTAGAAAAACTCTTAGGGACATGGACAGCTCCATCTGCCACTCACTATTTTCAGAACAGATTGCAGCATTGTTTGCTTGTTACTGTGGTTGGGGTCAGAGCGTGTGTGTTTGTCTCCATGCTAGTCATGAAGAGCCAGGTACCCTTGGAGAAAGCACAAGTTCTGTCTTGACTTAACATTTACGGCTGGGGGTGACAAAGGGTATAAGCAAAGGCAGAATTTGGCCCAAAAAAGAGAGGAAGGATGATCAAGTGGCTAGGGCATTAGCCTGGGACTCAGGAGAGCGGTGTTCAATTCTAGGTTTTGCCACTGACTTCCCATGTGAACTTGGGCAAATCACTTGGTCTCTCTGTACCTTAGCTCTCCATCTGTTAAAGGGAGGCAATAGTGCTTCCCTTCCTCATAGCGGTGTTGTGCAAATAATCACATTAACAATTATGATGTGGTCAGATACTATGGCACCAGGGTCCATAAAAGTATCTATTAGACAGACAAGCTGTATACGTCCTGCTGCAACTTAGTTTAGAGAAGAGTTACCTTATTTCTTTACTATTTATGTTACACTAGCACCCAGAAGCCCACATAAGAATTGAGGCCCATTTGATGGTAAGCACTGTACAAACCCACATGAAGAAACATCATCACTACCCCACTTGAAGGACTTGATCCTACAACCAGATCAGCATGAGCAGACTTATGCCCACACAGCACTCCACAGAAGTCAATGGGGCTCCATGTGGTCGCAAGGGCCATCTATCTGCTTGAAGGATTGAGACTTTGGCTTGAGTAACATAAGAACAGGAAGGAAGGGAGGGACATGGTCAAACACAACACAGTATGTATATGCACATATCAATTCAGTATTTTGTTATGACTAGAAAAGGTTAAAAGGACCAGGTCTCCCCCTCTGCCCTGCTGATTTCTCACTGGCATCATGGGAAGCTGGGTTTTGAGGAGAGATTCACACTGGTTGGTGGAAGCTTGGTGCTGGGAGAGAGAAGTGGCTTTACAGATCAGTTCAGAGAGGGCCTTCCATGCATATGGTGCAGCAATACATTCAAGTTTTCATTTAAGTACTCAGAGGGTGGGTACATCTACACAGCCAAGAAAAACTCATGCCTGGGCCAGCTGCAGGTTTTCCTTTGCTGTGTAGACATACCCTCTGAGTACTATCAAGCTGTAAAATTCACTTCATTCAACCATGCAGCTCACAATGAGATATAATATTTATATCAGAGGGGGCTTTGCTTTGCATGTGCCATATTTTATCAAACGCAAATCTTGATTCCCAGTGCTTTAGTGTGCCATTCACAGACCTTCTTAGCATTCATAGCTTGATTAGCATTTTAACATTTAATTATTTGGAATTAATTGACCCTTTATAACAGAGACAATCTCATTCTGATAAACAAGGCTAGCAACAGTGGTGTTTCCCTTTATACTTTTAATTAATACTATAGTATTTATTAACATATGTGTGTATTTATGTGGCTTTGCCGTTAAGATGTAACCTATGAAGAATTGAATTGGATGCATGGATGCTTTCTCCCAGATAATCTGTCTTGCAGTCTGGTTAAAATGGAGTGAAATATCCATCGATGTGTCCAGTTATTACAAAAGGTTCAGCATCCAAGTGAGAGTGGCAGACGGCTGTCTTGCTATCATAGGACAAAAGTCATCCTAGTGCAGGAGGCCTGCATGTAGCTCAATGCATTATTTTAGGTCTCACTTAATCCCTTGAAATGTAGTTTTACTCTGTGTAAAAAAGCAGCAGCTGGAGTCAGTGGAGACTGACCTTTCCTTGTGTCACTGGTGCTGGAACGGGGAGGGGGGCACAGCCCCCACATTTTAACTATCTCGCAGCGAGCGCATAGGTCAGGTATTAATTCCTCCCCAACTTTGGCCCTGCCCCCCACCCCACTTCTACAAAGGTTCTGGCACCTGAAGGGCCATTGTCCCCCCTCTTTTTAAAAGCTGGCTGGGAGGGAGCATGCTGTGACCTGGCCCAGTTGGCAGGCACCCACATCCCGCTCTGCATTGAGCCACATACTGGCATCTGGGTCCTCACCTGTTGACTATCAGCTCTGCAGCTGAGGCTCCTCTTGGTGCTGGGGACCCACCGGGTCTAGGAAGCAGGAAGGACCTGTCACCCAAGGACTTTCAGGGTGGTCAGCAGAGAGAGTAAGATAAGGGAAGAGAGAGAGCACGAGAGAGAGAGAGCGCTCCAAAAGGGTGGGGCTGGTGGAAGGGTGGACATGGGGGGGTCTTGGCCCCTCCACTCTTGCAGTCCTTCACTTGTGTGGCAAAAAGTATTAGCCTTTTGAAATCTTGATCTATGTCAGGGAGATACAGTTCAGTCTCTTGTACCAGCACTCCCATAGATCAGACATTTATTTCACTATATAAATCTGTGGCTAAAGAGAGCAAATGAAACCAACTGAATCCCTTAGTCTGGAAGGGATCTTCACAGAGAACTGGAGCAGGTTGTTACAATGCATCCAAACTGTCCTGGAAACAACTGAAGAGAGATTGGAAAGGTTGAAATCCTGCATGTGTCAGGGGTTCATGGGAGACCTTCAGTATACTCCTTTGGGAGTGTGACGAAGGGGACTGCAAATTGCTAGACAAAGACATTTGGAACTTTCAAGAATACTTTGTTCCTTGCAAGAATGTCACTTGAGGAAGACACATTTTCTTTCCAAGAAACTAGTTTGCAGGTGTGACCATTGATCATCATGTTATAGAGCTGCATAATAAAGCTAAGTCATGTGAGTATGAACAGCTAATAGATGCACTAGTTAGACACCGCATCAGGTGTGGGATAACTGATAACCAAGTCAGAGCAAGGTTACTGGGAGAAATAGACTTGACTTTGCAAAGAATGGTGGATATATGCAGGACTAGTGAAAATTGAACTTTCCAACTGTAAGTGTAAGCAGTGAAGGAATTGACATGGATCTTATTAAAATGCATGGCAAGGCATACAAGTAGAATGCAAGGGTAACCAAACTGCAAATATCAGTTCTGAGTGAAATAAGCGAGGAAGCAACCACAGCATGACACAAAGGTCTCCAGCACAAGGTGTGCAGTGTCATGCATAGAAGAAAAACAACTGTTAGGCAAAAGTGAGCCCCTGTGGGCACAATTTGAAAATAAATATAAGATCAAAATACATTTATAAACATAGAGCTAGAGGACAAAGTACTTGTTAAATGTCAGATACAGGCCTGGTAAGGAGCTTCCTGTAATGGACATTCGTTCAAGGGCACCTAGTGACAGTGAGCAAGGAGCTGCGGAAAGAGACATTAGAATTCACCCTGACTCAAGGTCCACCCATTTCCCAAACAAAACTTGGCAAGAAGAAACATGAAAGTGCCTGAAAGCGTAACCCTTAGTGGATGAAGCGGAGATCTCTCCTTCACCTGCCCAGTTGCAAAGCGAATGGGAAGAAGAGAAAGTGGAGGCCTGCAAACAGTTCACTCTCCCTGCCATAGAGAAGGTGAAATGGAGGAGGAGGGGTAGGAGCAGTGGCCATTTTACACCTCTCAGTGACCATGAGCTGGCAAGAATCATTCTCCTTTCCCTGTCCCCCCTCAAGTCCCCACACGATAAACCTGAGGTGAAAATAGGAAACAAAATCAGGGATAAACAACCAAAATACCCACTTCCCCACCCTATTCCTCCTGCCTGCAGGCCTAGCCAGTGCCATTTATGGCAGGCCTCCCTGACAGGAGCCTGGAGAGATGCTAAAGGCAGGAAAAGCTCTCAGCATGTGGCATGCTCCAGCCAGGGTTGGCTCCAGGCACCAGCGAAGACATAGGAGAGAGCTCTGAGCCACACAGTGCATCCTCTGGGTGCAGTCACTGCATGGCAACTTCAGCTTTTCCTATGGGACATTTCATCCTGAGTGCTTATACCTCAGTTAGCATCTGTCACAGTATTGTTCCCTTACCCCGGGAAGGAAATGATACATCTGGCCCCAAATAGGCAGACGAGCTTCCCCAAAACTGCCAGTGGATGAATATCTGTGCTGTAGCCCAATAAAATCAGGAGCAGATTGCTTGGTATGCCTTCAGTTAAAGGCAGCACTGAAGGACATGACCAGCTTTTATCACTACTCGACATAACATATTGCAGAAGGAAGGGACACTTCACTGACCCCATGTCTCCAGCAGAGGGGAGTTTCCCAGGGCTCTGCACCATGAGGATGATACACTTTGCACTCCTAAAGCATATTCTGTCAAAGGATCTTAATGTGCTTTGCAAACAATAATGGATTAAGCCTTTATCCCCGGGAGATTAGGCAAACAATTGTTATTGTTATTCTCCTTTTGCTGATGGGGAAACCAATGCACAGAGATTTGCTCAAGGTCATGCTGCAAGGCCAGGGCAGAGTGCACCCCACCCCCTCCCAACACCACTAAAACTGGACGTTTGGGGCCTGGCTCATCACTCTGTTTTATGCCAGTGTAACACCATGGATTTCAGTGGAGAATCAGGCCTTTAATTTCCTGACTCCTATCCAGTGCATTAACCACAAGTTCATCCTTCCTCTTAGCAGTGCAGATACAAAACAAAGAATAGGGAGGGTGCAGAAATGCACGTCTCATACTGTCAAACGGACAAAGGGCATATGGACAAAGGTAGAGTGACCAGATGTCCTGTTTTTAAAGGGACAGTCCCGTTCTTGGGGACTTTTTTTATATAGGCGCCTTTTACCCCCCACCCCCTGTTCTGTTTTTTCACAGTTGCTATCTGGTAACCCTAGACAAAGGTCACATTCCCCCGAAGGCAGACACTTGGCTCTTGCAGGAGATACATTTCAATTCTCCTTCCAGGATTTCCACAGTGACACCTTTCTCCCTTTAGGGCAGGGAATAAAAAGAGTTCGCCTTTAGTGAATGTGAGGGCATGTCTACACTTGCCATTTAAAGTGGAAAATGTCCCTTTTGCGTGGGAGCGTCTACACTTACCAATGACTTTTTGCCGTGAAACTCAGAAGTGAACAGCTCTTACTGGTGATGCGCTTGCCGTGATGTGCAAGTGAAGACACATTCTTCCTGTTTACACAGCTTGTAGCCTCCGGAGGATATCCCACTCTGGCCAGCAGCTCTGCTGCTCTGATGCCAGGCAAACAGACATCCACCCCTCCCACTGTAAAGCCCCTGGAACTTTGAAACTCCCCTTCCTGTTTTCTTGGCAAGTGCTCACTTATCTGGCCAGGTGACAATGGCTGCTTCATGGAGCAAACGAGCGGTGCTGAGCTACTGGAGCTGATCAGTGTTTGGGGAGAGGAGGCTGTGCAAGCACCCAGGATGATCCGTGATCACCCCCCACAAGACCTATTGTCAAAACGGAAATAGCTGCACTGCGGGATAGCTGCCCTCAGTGAGTTGCTCTCCAATGTGAACACGATCTGATGCCTGTGGAAGTAAGTGAGTCCACAAACCAGCATTTTTCTTTCACTGGTTCACTATAACCGGTGAAACTGACAGCGCAAAAACTCTGCGAGTGTAGACACAGCCTGAGGTGAATTCCTGTGCTATGGGAGACAAGGCCCAGTTTGTCTACTCAAGCCAGGTTATGTGAGGCAACTCCTCACTCAGCTATGATCCACCCAGCGTCTAACATCCTTCAAGATACTTCAGTTTTCAGATCCACCTTTTACTGCTCTTGTGCTAGTAGCCAGATCTCCAGAAAAGGGAATGGGGGGGCATTTCTAAAATTCTTAAGATCATCACATGCTAGTATCTTTTGGAAATCAGTTTTGGACCCGTAAAAGTTACAACTGGCTTTTGATTGGTTAACATTTTACTCTGAACCCCCTTTGTTCATTGAGGGTGAATCCACTCCTGTGCAACAAGTCAGCACAAGTACTATGCACTGCTGACATCTCACTTAAGCCCCATTTTGGGGGGCTTGAAAATCTGGGGGGGGGACAAATTTCATCCTTAAGCAATAAGACGCTATCTGCCTACTTGAGTCACCCTCTTTAAGCAGAAAGTCTGTGCATGAGGTTCCTGCCCAATAGCAAATCCCAAGTACTACTAGGTTTCTCTGTTATCTCTGGTCTGTATAGAGATTATGAGTGAAATCCTGGCCCCACTAAAGTCAATGGAAGTTTTGCTGTAGACTTCAGTGGAGTCAATTTCACCCACCATATCATCCCTATGTGCTCTGCCTGTCTGCTCAGAGAGCAGAATTTTTGTATATTTCAGTATCCTGCTTGCTCAACAGCATCATGAGCTAGGCAGAGCAGAGGAATGGCCCGAAATGCCACGTGTGCATTTGCTCCCAACCAAGCCAAAACACAGCTGGTGGCTCTAATTTTAGCCCCAAGAACCTTGAAAGTGCCTCTAAAGCTACTGCATATCTTGATAAATCTTCTAAATTGACACCACTTGGGCTAAAGCTGGTTTTCAAAAGGAAGAGGCTAAGTGCTGAATTTTAAATGTTACTTTGAACAGCGCTGAAGTGCTTTGCCTTCCACATGCTGTTACACAATGCGCCTGAGGACTATGGCAGCAGATGTTGAGAGGTGCAAGCAAGAGCCAGAATGGGGCCTCCTATCACTGTAGTTAATCCACATCCCCAAGAGGTGATAGCTAGGTCAACAGAAGAATTCTTCCAGCTACCTAGCGCTGACTACACCGGGGGTTAGATCAGTGTAACTATGTCACTCAGTCTCGGTACAGATATGGTAAGTGGATGGAGAATTCTTCCATCAGCGTAGCTACTGTCTCTTGGGGAGGTGGATTTAGGGTGACCAGACAGCAAATGTGAAAAATCGGGTCAATGGTTGGGGGGTGATAGGAGCCTTTATAAGAAAAAGACCCCAAAATTGGGACAGTCCCTATAAAACCAGGACATCTGGTCACCCTAGGTGGATTACCTGTGCTGATGGGAGAACGCCTCCTGTCGGTGTAGGCGGGGTCTACACTGAAGTGGTCCTATGGAACTGCTGCTGAAGCGGTTTAAGTTTAGACAAGCCCCTAGAAGTGTCACATCCATGCTAGTGGAGCAGTGTGAGAAACTGTGCTGTAAAATCCTCCAGGAAGGGAGTCATAGGTGCAGCCACTGAGGAATGAGGGGGAATTGACCTGCTAGCTTTTTACTATTCTGTTGATGTCCTCGCTCTCTCTCTCTCTCTCTCTCTCTCTCTCTCGATGCAGTTGCAGGACTAGTGTGTTCTCTCACCTGGTCCTCTATACTCCTTTTTTTTAGCATGTTTTGTATCACACAATGAAGATTTTTTTGTTTGAGGGTTTAGACGGGGATTTATTATTCAGTGGAATTCCCTTGCATGATTGGTGTAATTTAAGGCTCCAAGGCAGAGGTGGGCAAACTACAGCCCCTGGGCCACATCTGGCCCATGGGACCATCCTGCCCAGCCCCTGAGCTCTTGGCCTGAGAGGCTAGCCCCCAGCTCCTCCCCTGCTGTCTCCCCTCCCCCACAGCCTCAGCTCGCTCCGCCACCAGCACAATGCTCTGGGTGGTGGGGCTGTCAGCTTCTGGGGCAGCACAGCTGCAGAGCCCAGCCTGGCCCAGTGCTCTGTGCTGCGTGGTGGTGGTGGCGGCATGGCCCAGCTCCAGCCGGGTGGCATGGCTGTAGTGCCGCCAGCCATCGATGCTCCAGACAGCACGGTAAGGGGGCAGAGAGTGGGGCAGGGGGTGGATAGATGGCAGAGGAGTTCGGGGGTGGTGGTCAGGGGGCAGGGGTGTGGATAGGGGTCAGGGGGGGAAACAGGGGGTTGAATGGGGGCAGGGGTCCTGGAGAGGGCAGTCAGGAAAGAGGGGGAGTTGGATGGGGCAGCAGGGGGCACTCAGAGGACAGGGAGAAGGGGTGGTTGGATGGGGTAGGGGTCCTGGGGGGGCTCTCAGGAATGAGAGGAGGGGTTGGATGGGGCAGTGGGGGTCCAGGGACAGGGAGTGGGGGTGGGGGTGTGTGGATGGGGCAGGAGTCCTGGGCGGGGAGGAGGCAGATAGGAGGTGGGGGCTGGGCCACAACTCCCACCCCTAACCAGCCCTCCATACAATTTATGAAACCCAATGTGGCACTCAGGCCAAAAAGGAAGGAATTAATTTTATTACTCATGTCGGGGATATTCAGCTCTGTGCAGAGGGTCAGGAAAGGTCCCTCCCCAAACAGTATCGCCAACCCCAGATGTTCAAAAACCGTGAGTCAGGTTGTCCCAAAATCATGAGATTGGCTTAAAATCACAATATAGTACTTTATAAAATAATAAATTGTGGGTTCTTTCATTTTCATTCTGGTTTTCGAACCTTTAGGATGCACTTAGGTCACTTCTTCTAGCTTTTCCCCACAGCTGTGAGGGCTCTAAACTTACTTTAAAAAAAATGGAGATTCTCACATCATCACATGACTCCAAGAGCTGGGGCTTTAAGAAAAACACTAAATATAATGACACTCATGAGAGAATTGTGAGAACTGGCAGCACTGCATGACATCCCCCAAAGAGGGATTTAGTGGGACTTAATTGATGCTTTCTGCACGAGTGAATTTCACCCTAGGTGAGTCACTAAAGGTCCATCCACACTGCATCTGAGAGCAAGTCTCCCAGCCCAAGTCCCCAGACTTACGCTAGTGCTCTAAAAAGAGCTGTGAAGCCATTGTGGTTCAGGCTGGAATTTGGGCTCTGAAACCTATGGGAGTGGGTGGGCTTGAAAGCCCAAGCTCTAGCCTGAGCCACAATGACAAGGTAAAGTCGACACAGCCATTTTTAGTGCACTAGTTTGAGTCCCATTAGCACAAGTTTATGGAGCCAGGATGGGAGACTACATAGCCTTTGTGAAAGATCATCTTTCCAGCCTGCAGACTAGTCCCAAGTTATGGGCAGTGTCTGCTGATAGCACCTAAGGGAGTTCCCATGCATGGTACGCTTTGGCTTCCAGGCGCTGTGCAGCAGTGGCATGCCCCACCGAAGAATGGGTTTAGTGTATGTCTCTCAAGACCACAGCAAGCAAGATTATCTAATCTAACCTATCTATGGTACTTATATGGCTCCTGTTACCATCAGACCTGAGTGCCTTTTTCTCTCTTTTGCTGTGAAGGGTAATTCATTTTCCTGTTATTACACTATTAATAGTTAAAATATGGGAGTTGGGCAGGCCAGGGAACCAGCTGGACCAGATGTCTGGAAACTCATCCCAGGACTTCCAGGCTCCCAGATTCCCAGCATGGAGCCTGGAGGCACGGAGAACCCCAGCTTGAGCCAGGGTTCTCAGGACTTCCATCTTGCAGCCTGGAAGCACTGAACGCCTCCAACCCAGGGGCAGTCCACCTAGCAGGGCAGCGCCAGAGCCCCTGCAGCAGGGAAGCCTGAACCCTGCCTGTGGTTCACTGAAGTTTGTCAAACCTGATACATTTTCGCGAAACTTTTCAGATTCATGGGATTGACATTTCCTGATGAAACCCTGCTATTACCCACTAGTTCGTGTGTGTTACATGCCCCGCTCTGTGCCCAATCCACAGAGGATGCAAGACTGGTACAGCCATCAGTTACAAAGCTTCTCTGTCTGTCACTCAAACTGTATTGTTCTATTCCCCAGTGTCTCAGGTCATATCTACACTACAGACTTTGGTTGACAAAAGTTACATTGGCGCACAGCTGCTGAAGTTTTGTATATCACTCGGGACTGCTTCCATCGGTGCTGCATGTACTCACCAGGAGCGCGTGTGTCGATGCAAAGTGCAGGGTGTGATGTTACTCTCCACATTCTTCATAGAAATACTGGTATGATATGAATATGGCCTAACTAGGGATATGTTTTAGGCAAGATGGGTCATGTGAAATATCATTGGAAAGGCTATGATTTGCTGAATGTGTTTATCCAATTTGTGTGCCTGTATCATTTCTGTATCTGAAGTTAAGAATATTAACTATGTAACAATTACAACTGTGTGTGTAGTTGGGGGAATGCCCACCAGACAGTAAGCAATCAGCCTTAATGGGCCATTAGGAAAAGACAATGAATCTTTGAAGATGTGGATCTCCCATCTTCCCTGGAGTTCCTTCCAGTGCACATTGCAAATAAACCTTATTTCATGGTTGCTTTGCCACTGCAAGGTCAGGTGATAAGGTCACCTGGTACAAAATATCACCTTGGACACTGCTGGTATTTTTCCACTGGGAACAAAGGATTCCTGCCTTTTGTAGTTAGTAAACTTATTTCTTGCTTATAACATAATCCGGTTTGTGCAATTCATATTTGGGGGACAAGGAGCTGTGCATATCTCTCTTCACATTGAGGGAGAGGGTGATTTTTATGAGCTTGCGTTGTGCAGATTTTTTCTATATAGTGCAAAACAATAGTATTTTGGGTTTACTCCCCAAAGGAGGTGTGCACATGAGTGCTGAGTAAATCCATGAGTTGATTCTTCCCACACAGTGCTGATTTTGGTCTGTGTCTGCAGCTGGGTGTGGCCTTACCTGCGTGTGTGCTAGAGAAGGCTTGAGGGCCTGGCACAGCAAGACCAGGATGAGGAAGCCCAGGGTGGTGGAATGGGCAAAACCACTGGGACCCCAGCACATCAGGTGGCATCCCAGATGGGAGGTCCAACCCATCACACAGAGCACCATGGGTTGGTATCCCAGTATGCCATGCACTACTGCCTGGTGCAATGCCTTTTGGGGAATTTTTGCAATGTGTTGTGGGGTAGAAATGAGTCATGCGGGTATCTCTGGGAGCCAGGAGTGAAGTTCCCAGCATGCATCATTCTGCATCCCATAATACCATCCATAGCCCATATTTTTTTTTAAATCCTACAAACTCCTGTTGCACTTTTTGGTCTCTGCCATCTCTGACAGAAGTTTGGAGCCCACAGAGCTCTGCACTATTCCCATGAATAATGCAAATACAGGACACACAAGTCTATATTGGCAGACCTGCAGGAGGCATTGCTCCAGTGGGGGACATGAGGATTTCTTCTAGGACAGATTGCTGAGGGACATAGTGAGAACCAGTTCAAAGTTGTTGTTGGCATTCATGGAGTAGCTGCAGCTGGTGGAACACTAGGTCTGGGCCCAAGAAATGAGCACTGACTGGTGGGATCGCATTGTAATCAGGCTTGGGATGATCAGCAGAGGCTGCAGAACTTTTGGATGCAGAAGGGAACATTCCTAGATCTGTGTGCCACGCTTACCCCAGCCCTCCAGCACAGGGATTCCAAAATGAGAGCTGCACGGACAGCGGAGAAGAGAGCGGCGATCACATTCTAGAAGCTTGTAGTGCCAGTTTGTTACCAGTTAGTGGGAAATCATTTTAGAGTTGGAGAATCCACAGTGGGGGGCTGTTAATTGTCTTCTGCTACTCAGAACTGCGACTCTTGGCAATGTTCAGGATGTAGTGGATGGATTTGCAGCAATGGGGCTCCTGAACTGAAATGGGGTGATAGATGGCACACACATCCCTATTTTGGCACCAGCTCACCTCGCCACAGAGTGAATCACCATAAAGGGCTGCTTTTCTCTGGTTATGCAAGTGTTGGTGGGTCACTGAAGACGCTTCATCAGTATCAATGTGGGTTGGTCAGGGAAGGTGCATGATGCTCATATCTTTAAGGACAAAGGACTGTTCAGAAAGCTTCAAGCAGGCACTTTCTTTCCTGACCAGTGGATTACCATTGGTGATGTTGAAATGCCAATAGTGAAATTGGGGGACCCAGCCTACGCCTTGCTCCCCGGGTCATGAAGCCATACACTGGCCATCTCGACAGCACTAAGGAAAGATTCAACTACTGACTCAACAGCTGCCGAATGACATTTGAATGGGCTTTTGGTAGACTGGAAGGGCACTGGTGATGTTTACTCACTAGATTGGATCTCATTGAAAACAACATCCCAAAGGTTATAGCTGTGTGGTGTGTCCTACATAATATCTGTGAGGCAAAAGGAGAAAAGCTGCCATCAGGGTGGAGGTGAAATGGCTGGCTGCTGAGTTTGAACAGCCCGACACAAGGGTTATCACAAGAGCTCAGTGTGGAGCTATGCAGTTGAGGCAGGCTTTGAAAGAGCACTTGATTGGTCAGCCTCACTTGTTTTCTGTGCGGGATAGTTTGCTGGTCCTGAAGCTTTAGTGCTGCTAGAAATGATGTGAGGCTTGCTGTACATTTATGACTGCGTGTTTTACTGAAGCTATGAATTATGCAGTTCTTGCCATACATTCATAATTAGATGGTGTGTTTTACTGGATTTATGATTTATGTGGTGCTTGCTGTACATTTATAAATATTACCATGGTGTGTTACTGAAGCTATGAATTATGCAGTGCTTGCTGTCCTTTGATAAATACTAGACTCTGTGTGTTACTGAAGCTGTGAATTACATGGTTCTTGCTGTACATTGATAATATGACTGGGTGCTTTCCTGAACCTAACAGTTCTGCGGTGCTGTACAGTTACAAGTAGTGGGTGCGTTCAGTACCACTATGCATCTTGCAATATGTGTTGTGAACTAAGAAAGATATTGAAATGTATTGAGTGGCAAAACCAGTGCAGAAAAACAATGTGCATAAAACAGGCAATGGCATATTAACTTTTAAAGTAGCTTAATGGAACAGAACTTTAAAATTGGAAAGGCAGCAAACATTTCTGCCCATTTCAGTGCACAAATGTAGGCCGTTGTGCTTACACATACACAAACCACGGTTCTCAGAGGGCAGGGCATGTGAAGCTGTGGTTTTTCTTGCTGTCCCCAAGCATGGCATGGTGGGGGTAAAGGATGCTGCTGGTGATGCCACATGGTATGTTGGGAGGTGGTGGGAGCTGCTACCATGGAGTTCTGAGAGGGTGGGAGATCTGGGATTTTTGGACCTGTAGGTCAACCAAGGTCTGAAGCATTTGGGTTTGCTGCTTGAGAAGACCCATTATGTTCTAGTGCAGGGGTCGGCAACCTTTCAGAAGTGGTGTGCCGAGTCTTCATTTATTCACTCTAATTTAAGGTTTCGCGTGCCAGTAATACATTTTAATGGTTTTAGAAGGTCTCTTTCTATAAGTCTATAATATATAACTAAACTATTGTTGTATGTAAAGTAAATAAAGTTTTCAAAATGTTTAACAAGCTTCATTTAAAATAAAATTAAAATGCACTACCTGGTTGTGAGGGCCACCTGGGGCTTGGCTATCTTCCATGATATTACCCTGATCAAACATGGCTGTAAAGAGTGGAGTTAGCAGACACACTGTTGACCATACCTTAATGGTCAGAATAGACTCAGGCTCATTGTATTCAGTTCTGTATCAGCTGTTAAACCCCAGCCAGACTCTACATTGATTGCTAGCATTGTATTAGCTGACTTGACTCTTCACAGTCATCATGTTCAAACACAATTGAATATTGTAATGAAGCCAAGTCTTTGGAGATGTCAGCCGGTGCAGAACACAGCTGCCCACCATCTAAGGGATACTAAGAATCCATTACGGCTTTAAAAGCAATGAAAGCACTATATATAGTGAGTGAAATCCTAGCTTCATGGAAGCCAGTGGCAAAAGTCACAATGACTTCAATGGGGATAGAATTTCAACCAGATTATTGTTTATCCAGACATTGATGGACTGGAAAAACACCCATTCATTGATTTTGTTTAATATGTTGTCAATGTCCTACACAATTTACATTTCATGTAACTTTTTCCAGGTAACAGGCCAAGTGTTTAAATGTCTATGCCTAATGTCCATATTTAGGCACATACTATAAATGCCTGATTTTTTCATAGGTACTTACCATCCACAACTCCCTTTGGCTTCAGTGAGACCTGTGGATGCTCAATGGCTTGAAAAAAATCAGGCCTCTTATACTTAGGTGCTTAGATATGGATGGATGTACTTTAGAAAAAAGTGTTCAAGTTGGGTGCCCATTGTGGCTATTTATGATTTTCACTCATTCAACATAACTACATAATAAAGCACACTATAATGCATTGTCTAGGCTATACCACCACACAGCCAACCCAGACCTGTAAAGAAATATTTGCAGCGTTTAGATTGCTGAGGGAACTATATTTTTGAATTGGCCAGTTTCTTGTGGGTTTAAATGTCAGATTTAGCTCTGTACTAATTTGGTTCTGCATTGAACACACACACACCCCACCCCACCCCTACTCCCATCCCCTCCTGGGGTTTATGCAAACTGTACAGTAACTCTTTTGTTCAGACACGCAGTCATGAACCTGTTTTTGTTCAGGAATTTTTACCACAGCTTTTGTTGGCTCAGAAAAGGGCTTGAAATGTCCTGTATCTGGAAGGAATGATTACATCTCTGTAGTACAGTACATTAGATTCTGGCTGAGAGATGTTAACGGTTTCATGTCTAAGCCCTTTGGGAAGTTGGACTCTTGACTAAGGAGAGTTGTTGGCTATTGTGACAGTATCGAGCATATTCTATTTCTCACCTTTCTCAATGTGATTTTCAGTGTCAGTGAAAGATGTGGGTATGGTTTTGGTCACCCTCCTGGATTAATTTTAAAGGAACTTTTAAATCTTCCTCTCTTGTGAGGAAGGGTTTTGCCACACAGTTCAATGAATCACTGCAAAGCTGCTTTCGTCATTTATTACTTAGTGCTTGTCCTCATCTAACTTGTCACACAGCCGGAGACCCTGCAGAGGCAGCAGCCTCTGTCATAGGCTTCAACCAAAACCAAATCAACTGATAAAATACCAAACCAATCAAATCCTGCCTTAAAACCCACTTCTGGGAAGCCCACAAACATCAACCATACCAGTAAAAATGTTTCTAGCAACTCTTTATTAAAATGCAGAACAACCAAACAGAAAGAAATGCCAAGTTAGCCCCATCCTGCGGGATTCCTGGTGTGTATTGTCTCCAGTCTTTGTCTACCTGTTTAGATTGTGAGGGACTGCAGGGCAGGAGCTGTATCTTCCAATGTGTCTTTCACAGGGCTGAATACAGCCGTTCTCTCGAGCCCCACACTTTTGGGCCATTGCTAAATCTTGCTGTATCTTCCTACACAACAGCTGGGGGGTCCAGCCTTTCCTTTCTATTCACACCCATACTCCCAACCAGGCTCTTATCAGCTCACATCCGGACTACAACCGTCTCCCTTCTAGCCTTAAACTACTGTAACCTTGCACCCTGACCCAGGCCCAGTCAGAATGATGCTGCTAAGGTCACCTTCCTAGCCTGTCATTCTGCCAGATCACCCCCATCTTTGAGTCCTACCAGTGATGCCCCCTCTTTTCCACTGGATCACATGCAAGCATCTCATGCTTATTTTCAAAGCCTCTCACAATTTAGCTCCCCTTGATCGATCCACTGTCACCAGAGTGCATCCTTCCCCATTGGCTCCTCCAGCCTTGATTGACTGCTTAACCCCTTCTCCCTCAAATATCTTCACTGTGTCACCCATACCACCCATGTGTGGCACACCCTTGACACAAAAAAATCTGTCAGGCCACTATTGTCTGAGCCTTCATATCCCTTATTTAGATTTAGCACTATCTAGTCACACACATTTTGGATCAGACAGCCGAATGCTAGGAATATTAGCCTCCATAAAGAACACACTCAATTCTGAAAGAGTCCATGCCTAGTTACTTTTGTTCTAACTGGCCTGGGAATTGTGTCCTGCTAGAACTTTCAATAAGTTCTTTTCCAGAGGATAAATATTTGTAAACCGTCCATCCGTCATATCAACATATGGTGGCTGTGACTGAGAGCTGCCTGATTAATCACTGACCCCATTTCTATTTCAGTGACACAACATGCTCCAGGATATGAAGTAACATGGCAAATCCATTGCACTGTGGCACCAGACAATCTGTTTTCAAGCTGGAATGGACTCAGAAGCCACCCTTCTGTCTGTGCGCTGCAGGATAAATAATCAAGTTGCAGTGTCACCCTGACCCAGGAACCTCTTTGTGCCAATTGGCAGAGAGCACGGGGGGGGGGGGGGCACAGCATTATACAGGGATTCAGCAATGGCTGAGATGCTGGCTCTGGCCGTTGTCTAGCTAAAAGTCAATGCTAATTTCCCTCTGTCATACTTTGCTAATATGGAGACTGTGCCTTTTTTATGGGCAGGGAGGGACACGAGGAGAGGGAAAGGGTCTTTTGTTTTTGTGTAATGTTTAAAATGGTAAACAGGCCCCATTCCTACAATCTGACCTATGCAGGCAGACTCCCCTGCACCTGTGCAGAGTTGACTTCACTGGAAGGCTCACATAAGGATCAGCCAGTGAGAATCGGTATTACTTTCTTGGTATGGAGTTATAACACGTTTATACACAGGACAGCCCACAGAGGTCAGCTAGCTAGCCACCACCATTGCTAGCTGATGGATTTAGAACTACTGGTAGGCATCGGTATTTCATTTCCGTAGGTCCTGCATTCCGCCGTTGCTGGGTATCATTGCAAAGCACCTTTTGCTCTTTGGTGTGCTTCCAGAAGAAGCAAGATTATTTATTTTCAAACAGAATGATTCTACTTTTTAATCTATGAGTGTATAGTTAAAGACAATGTAATCTCATTCTCTCTTCTTCTCTAATCATTTCAATTATTGGAAATAACTCCCGACAATTATAGTGTTCAATTTCAATGTAATTTCTGGCCTCTTTTTTATAATACTTGGAGGTCTCAAAGAAGCGCTGTCAACTTTAAAGTCATACTTCAGTCTGACATTTTTTATGTACAGTTCATGATAACTGCAAAATTAGAACAAATTATGTTTCTCTATTTTTCCAGTTTGTTACTTTTTGCATTAGGCCTTGTCTACACTACAGGACTATTTCGAATCTACTTAATTCGAATTTGTGGATTCGACCTTATGAAGTCGAATTTGTGTATCCATACTAAATACACTAATTCGAACTTCTGAGTCCACATTCACGGGGCCGGCGTCGACTTTCGAAGCGGTGCACTGTGGGAAGCTATCCCACAGTTCCCGCAGTCCCCGCTGCCCATTTGAATTCTGGGATTTCCCCCCAATGCATGCTGGGGGAAAAATGTGTCGAGGGTGGTTTTGGGTAACTGTCGTCATTGAACCGTCAATCACGCCCTCACTCCCTCCCTCCCTGAAAGCGCCTGCGGGCAATCTGTTCGTGCACTTTTCTGGTCAGTGACAGCGTGGACGCCACAGCACTGCAAGCATGGAGCCCGCTGCGATCCTCGCCGTTTTCTCCTCCTCGCACTTTATCGTCCACCTCTTCCACATTCAGCTGCTGAGAAATTGGGCTACTTTTCAATGGTTCTGCAAGCACTGGGGGACCATAGGGGACGTTTTACCAACATGAACGTCGGATGGCCGGGCAAGGTTCCTGATGCATGTGTTCTCAGGAACTGTGGGCTGCTCAGACGCCTGCTGGAAGGTAGTTTCTTCCCGTACCACGAAATAACTGTTGTGGATGTGCATTTGCCTATAGTGATCCTCGGTGACCCAGCCTGCCCGCTAATGCACTTGCTCATGAAGCCCTATACAGGCGCCTGGGACAGCGACAAGGAACTCTTCAAATACCAGCGAGCAGCGAGCAGCGAGACCTGTGACTGTTCAGTTTCTTTACAGAGAAGCTGAACCTGCCCCTGTTTCTTTACCCAGTTACTGTTGACTCTCCTCTTCGGTTAAATACCCCGTTCTCCCCGTTTCCTCCACTTCCAAGACACGTGTAAAAATAAAATACATGTCACACTGTTACTGAGGAGAGGTTTCTTTATTCATGACTTTTCGTTAAAGGGTCGAAACTGGAACGCAGACTGCGGTGGGTAGGGTGTGCGCTGATGTAAAGACCGCCTCTAAACTTAAGGAATGACAGGCTCCTGCTCCTACAGCGGTCCGCATTGCCGGACTGCTTGTTTCAACGGAGCCTGCCATCCCTCCTTTTTGGGATTCTGTGTGCGGGCGGCTATGTGGCCTTGTGGCGGAGGAGGACGGATACAGATTCCTCTGCTGCGTGACTCAGCGGTCCACAACAAGGACCGCTGTATAAGATCTGTACCCGACCTCCCCCGCTAAAAAGTCACATCCCCACCGCCCACACAGAACCTGGAAACCACCTCCCATACCGACCACGGTGCCTGCTGACTGCACTGTGTGTGTTACCCGCTGCTGATCCGGCCCCCGTGTCTGTACCCTGCGAAAGGTGCCTGTCCTATGCAATTAGCAACGCACTTCCCCACGCACCCCATTCAAACACAGTCTTCAGTGAGGAAACATGACGGAAACAGTACTTAACAGCAAAGTATTTTTATTACTTAAGTACACAGTTATGGGATGGGACTGGGATTGGGACTTGTTTGAGTCCGGAAGGGAAGGACTTATGCAAACGTAGGGTATGAGAGCTTTTGGTTACTTGAGCACTCTGCTGGGGTGCAGTGACAGTATTCACGGCCCAGGGCGGGCATCCTCCTGGTTATTTAGGGTGAGGGGGGTATGTGACTTTGTGGCGGGGGAGGGCGGTTGCAGAGATACTGCCGGGGCTCTGTCCTGCAGCGGTCCTGCAGAACATACACAAGTCGCCGGAGCGTGTCCGTTTGCTCCCTCAGTAGTACAAGCATTGCTTGAGTCGCCTGCTTGTGTTCCTCACGCCACCTCTCCTCCCATTCGCTGTGTGAGCGCTGGTACAGAGAGACTTTCTCCCTCCACTGCCTCTGCTGGTCCGCCTCGGCTAGGTAGCAGCCCACACATTCATCGAAAATCGTGTCCCTTGTCTTTTTCTTTCGCCGCCTAATCTTCGCCAGCCTCTGCGAGGTGGATGCTGTGGAAGGTCTGGAGACAGTGGAAGCTGTGAGATGGGAAACAGTTAGTTAATTCCTTGCAATGATACTTTTTTGCGAACAATTAACTGAGTCTAGGCTGTCTCTGTGAATTTTTTGTTGAGACCCCTGTGCCTGCTGTTGCACAAATCATTTGCGCGGTGGATTCTGGGTAAATGTCGCCAGTCATTCCTTCCTCCGGGAAAGCAAGGGCAGACAATCATTTCGATCACGTTTTCCATGAAATGCCCTGGCACACGCCATAGCGTGGCAACAATGGACCCTATTTTGCCTTTTGTGTATGTCACCGTATGTGTACTGTATGCCGCTGATAGAGGCGGACCAGCAGCGCTACACAGCAGCATGCTTATGCTTTTGCATGACAGCAGCGATGGTTACCAGGCATACTGCACCGTCTACCATACCATGAACTGGTAAGAAGACGGTAATAAGATGGTCATGGTTACCTGTCCTTTTGCACTGCGCCATTTGGTGCTGTCATAAGTGCCCCTGGTCGATCAGCCAGGGGCGCAAAAGCAAAATTTGGGAATGACTCCCCGAGTCAATCCCTCCTTTTTGGGTATCTAAAAATAGAATCAGTCCTGCCTAGATTATGTGCAAGTGTACTAGAGAACCACTGTATCATACAACCAGAGACCACAGCTGCTCTCTGTCCAATCCTGCATAAATTTTGAGCTGAACGCTATTCACAGGGTGTGCTCCTGAAACAACCCCAGCTGTTCATTCCGTTCTTCCCCCAGCCTTCCTGGGTTCCAATACCATTGTCCCCCCACTTGTGTGATGAAGTAATATAGAATGCATGAATAAGACACAGGTAGTCGTTTGTGAGAAATGAGTGGAAGGAAGCCTCCAGCTGCAATGATAGTCCAGAGATGACATTAAGGGGTGTGGAGGAGGGAGCCACTCATCCCTCTGCTAGTCCAGGGGCAATTGAATCTTTTCTTTACAATGAAGGGTGGGGGCTGATGGATCTCAGCCCCCTGTTGCAATGATGAGGACGGTTACCAGCCATACTGCACCATCTACCATGAAAAATTAGCAACAGGCGGCCTTGACCGACCGGTCCCAAGCAAGTTGGTACGGTTGTCATGGTTACCAGCCCTTTTGCACTGCCCCATGTGCCAATAGGCTGATGATGAGGATGGATTTCCATCGTTTTGTACCATCAGCCATCCATAGCGTGGGGGGAGCAAGGATGTTGGTGTTGAGTGCTGCACCATCGCGTCTATCTGCAGCATTCAGTACAGATACGGTGACATGTAAAAGAGTCAACAGAGGATTGTTTTCCCTTTAACTTCTGGGGGTCGGGGGGGTGCGTAAATTGCCGAGCTATGCCCCGTCCCACCGCGGACACTGTGTTTGACCCTAGAAGCATTTGGAGATCAGCCAAGAATGCAAATGCTTTTCGGAGACAGCAGGAACTGTGGGATACCTTGCGTCCTCATTCCCCCCTCCCTCCATGAGCGTCCATTTGATTCTTTGGCTTTCCGTTACGCTCGTCACGCAGCTGCGTGCTGAGTCTGTGCTATGCCGTCTGTCCGTTTATTTATTAAAAATACTTTGGACCAGGCGTAACGTAACATTTCTTCCCCTACTTAGATGCAGGAGTCTCCGAGCGAGATCACCGTGAGGACAGGCACTGAAGGAGATAGAGAGCGCATGCTGCGTGAAATCTAGCACGAACCACGGACCTATGCAGCCGTGCTCTGGGAGGCAGTGCTCCCTGAATACCGCATGAAAGCCTCGCGCGGAAAAGTGTGCTATCACGGAGCACCCAATAAGGCAGCTCTCCCCAGGAACCTCCTGCTGATGCTTATCGATTAACGGCAGGAGAGCTTCGTGGCGTTCTCCCAGGAGGATTTCTGTTCTATCACCATATATACAGAGACCTCCTTTTCACACACTTCAGATTCCTGTTATATTAAGAATAAAAGTTAACATGGTTAAAGCACTTACCGACTGCTCCTACCCCTGATTCAGGATCCGGGTTCCTGGCCGGGGAGGGTTGGTAGGGGATCTCCGTGAGGGTGATGAAGAGATCCTGGCTGTCGGGGAAACCAGCGTTGTAAGCGCTGTCGCCTGCCTCGTCCTCCACAAACCCTTCCTCATCTTCCCCGTCCGTGAACATCGTCGAGGAACTGTCCGTCGACACTGTCCCATCATCAGAGTCCATGGTCACTGGTGGGGCAGTGGTGGCAGGCTCCGTAGCGTCCGTTGGCCGCTTTGATTTTTTGGTAGCCTTGTCTGGGGTCCTTGATTTTCACGCGGCGATGCGTTGCATGACGGCTGTATCCTCAGTCTGTATCATGGCTTTGGAGACCTTCTCGTAGGTCTTTGCATTCCGTTCGTTGGAGCGCAGCTCCGAAAGCACAGACTCCTCGCCCCACACACCGATCAGATCCAAGAGTTCCCGGTCAGTCTATGCCGGGTCCCTCTTTCTATTCAGAGATTACATGAACTCCTCTGCTGGAGAGCTCTGCATTGCTGCCGGTGCTGCTGAGCTCGCCCCGATGTGCAACCAGAACGTCAGATTCAAACCGCCCAGACAGGAAAATGAATTCAAATTTTCGTGGGTCATTTCCTGTGTGGCTGGGCAGAGAATCCAAGCTCCGACTGCTGTCCAGAGCGTCAACAGAGTGGTGCACTGTGGGATAGCTCCCGGAGCTACTAAGTTCGATTTCCATCCACACCTAGCCTAATTCGAACTAGCCATGTCGAATTTAGCGTTACTCCACCTGCCGGGGTGGAGTACCAAATTCGAACTAAAGAGCCCTCTAGTTCGAATTAAATGGCTTTCTGGTGTGGACGGTTGAGCGGTTAGTTCGATTTAACGCTGCTAAATTCGAATTAAAGTCCTAGTGTAGACCAGGCCTGAGAGCGCACTTCAATATAATCAGTTTCACTATTTCCTCTGTACTGTCTTTTTAGCTAGTGTGACAAAGTTCCTCCTTTACCTTGGTGGGTCCTGCGCTTATTGGCAGATTTGCTTGCCTCAGAGATCTTCCCCTCTGGTGGAACCCACAGTCCAGGTCAACTCCTCCTGTGTCTGATCAGGAGTTGGGAGGGAACCCAGGCCCGCCCTCTACTCCGGGTTCCAGCCCAGGGCCCTGTGGATTGCAGCTGTCTATAGTGCCTCCTGTAACAGCTGCATGACAGCTACACCTCCTTGGGCTACTTCCCCATGGCCTCCTCCAAACACCTTCTTTATCCTCACCACAGGACCTTCCTCCTGGTGTCTGATAAGGCTTGTACTCCTTAGTCCTCCAGCAGCACACCCTCTCAGCTCCTTGTGCCTCTTGCTCCCAGCTCCTCACACACCCACCACAAACTGACGTGAGCTCCTTTTTAAACCCAGGTGCCCTGATTAGCCTGCCTTGATTGGCTGCAGGTGTTCTAATCAGTCTGTCTGCCTTAATTGGTTCTAGCAGGTTCCTGATTCCTCTATTGCAGCCCCTGCTCTGGTCACTCAGGGAACAGAAAACTACTCATCCAGTGACCAGTATATTTGCCCTCTACCAGACTCCTGTACCCCACTGGCCTGGGTCTGTCACACTAGCCAGTTTCTCCTGGTATTTGCATGGTTCTTTCACACACTAATTGGGGAGGAACAAAGCATTTTAAAAGTTAAGACAATCTAATTGTAATGCCTCAAATTTGGGAGAGGGACTCCAGGGCATGCATAGAATGAACCTACTTTTAATTTTTTTTTGACTAATTGATTGTCGTTCCAGTTGATACTATGCCTTTCAATTTAGAAGTGTGCTTTGCTTAAAAACCAATTAGCAAATGCTTTAGGAACTGTGGCATTTTCTTTGAGTGCCTTGATAGGACAACATAACTCAGCTCATGAGAAATCAGGTGATAGCAAATTCTGCTGGCACAGTTGTTTGCTCCCCCAGGTATTAATACATAGTCTGAGTTAATCAATAAGTAAAAAGTGATTTTATTAAATACAGAAAGTAGGATTTAAGTCGTTCCAACTAGTAACAGACAGAACAAAGTAAGTCACCAGGCAAAATAAAATAAAACGTGCAACTCTATGTCTAATCAAACTGAATACAGATAATCTCACTCTCAGAGATGCTTCAGTAAGTTTTTTCTTCAGACTGGACACCTTCCAGACCTGGGCACAATTCTTTCCCCTGGTACAGCGCTTGTTCCAGCTCAGGTGGTAGCTAGGGGATTCTTCATGATGGCTCCAGCAGGCAGCTCAGCTATCATCCAGCAGTTTGAGGTTTTATAAACAGGTTTGGTTTTGGGCTCTCTGCAGGAGGAGGAAGGCTCATTGATCTGACTAACCACTGCAGCTGTGTGAATATTGTTAATCAAATAATTATAAAAAATATCTCTGTGACGAGCTCCATTAGCAGTTCCATCCGCAGACAGGCAGGGCCACCAGAATGAGGCAGTGGTTGCTAAAAAGTTGGGTGTCTGACACATTAGAAACTGAGCTATTCAAATGATCTTCAGAGCTATGCAAAGTAGTTTGCCAGATCCAGAGCTGTGTGCTTACCCCGCCTTTCCGGAAAGCCAGCAAAATCAGGAGCTGGACTCACAATCTCCCTCTCTCTCACTCACAGCCCAGCTGACATCACAATAAGAACTGTAGGGAACTACAAAATTTGCCGTGCGCGCGCTCAGCAGCTTTACGTGTGAGGTCACTTCTCCCTTCTGAGAATGGGCCTCGTTCTCATGCAGAGAGGGTGATGGTCCAATGCTTGGGGTAGTAGTCTGGGGCTTGGCAGAGCTGGATTGAATTCCCTGCTCTGTCACAGGCTTCTTGGGTGACCTTGGGCCCAGAACCTCCAAGGTAGTTAGGTGCTGCTCTGCTGAGCCTTGAAATGCCTATGCCCAGGCACCCCGATGGCCAGTGGAAGTCTCAGCCCCGAGTTCGGCACCCAGGCTCCCCGTACTGTACACAGGGAGATGTAGGCATCTAAGGAAGGGGTTTTCAGAAGCTGGCAGCCACTGAAACGAGCCAGGAGTGAAATGCTGAGGCAGAGGGGGAGAGGAGATGGGCGTAGGCACCTAAGGAGCTGACCTAGGGTGCCTGGTTGATGGGCCTGAGACAGGCACCTCCCTCTGCTCAGGATCCTCTGTGCTGAACCCTCTCATGGAGCAAGGCACCTAAGCCAGCTTAGTCGCTGGGGCAGCCCACACTCTAGAAGCCAAAACCGCCTGTCTCCTGCTCAATACCTCTCACACTCACCCTACGTTGCCCTGTACTCCCGTGTGTCTTTTGTGGGGGTGCTTTGCTTCCCCTCCACCTATCAGTGACCTGCCTCCAGCCCTCCTGATACAGGGGCTGGCAGGTAACAGGTGTGCTCTAAGCACGCCTATGGAATCAGGCCCTGCTGACAAGACAGGGGTGTGTTTGTGGGGGAGCACCTAGTTTGAGAATCCTGCTTTGGCTTGAGCTAGGGCTCTGAGCAGCTTGCTAGCTGTGAGGTGGGGTCAGCGCTTAGGTGGCATTGCAAACACCACCTGCCAGAAATGTAGGCATCTAGGGGATGTGGACACCTATGAAGTTAGGTGGCAGCTTTGAAAATAGCCATAGCACCTAAATGGCAGGCTAGACAGCTAGTCTCCTAAGTATCTTTAAGAATCTGGGCCTTAGTCTTTCTCTGTGCTCCTCTGTAAAATGGGGACAATGGCACTTACCTCACAACAGTGTTGTGAGGCTAAATACAATACAGACTGTGAGGTGCTGGTGATGGGGCCAGATAAGAACCCATGAGAGCTGGAATCCTGAGTCTGTTCAACTGGATGTGGGAGCCGTGCTTAATTTGTAACGAAAGAGGTGCCAGGGCTCAAGCAATTCTTTTACATTCATCACTGATGCGCCAAGCCTAGGGGGGCCAGGGCTAGGAACTGCCAAACTTAGAGGTGCCGGGGCTCAGCCCTGGCACAAATTAAGCACTGTGTGGGAGGTTAGGTTGACTAGCAAGGTTTCGGTTGTTAGCTCTTCTGCTGCCTTGTGATTCAAGCAGCAGGCGTGGCTTCAAACTGGGTGGAGGAAGCTTTTTGTGTCTCTATTTTGCCATTTTTTTTCTTTTTAAATGCAGAGAGAGATGTTTTTAAAGCCACCCTTGGGCTCTTCCCTGACATGTCTCAATCTCTCATATCAGGCCTGTTTTCCCCAAGACACCCCTGGCTCTGGGTAGAGAAATAGCCAAATATAGTGAAGATAAGATACCCCTCAGTGTGACTTCTCTCTACTCTGCATCATTTGATACTATTGTGGCAGTAACAATGTTACACAAGGCAGCAATAAATATTAACAAAGCCCTGACCCTACATATAGGTCTGCTAGCCAGCCATGTAGCTGTAGGTTTGATTTTAACTGTGGGGGTGAATGGATGTTGGCTAGAGTTGGGCCTGAACTGAAGGTCCCTATTAGAACTCCAGATCCAAATGTCCTATCTCTGTAGTGGGCAGAATTAAAATCAAAGATCTGAAAAATGTTGAAACTGAGAGTTTGAATTCTAGATCCTAATCCAAACTTTTCCAAAGTTAGAGGACTTCCTCCCAGGGCTGCCAGAGAGGCACAAAGTCTTACCATTTGAAAAATAAACACACTCCGTGGGCTGCATATCTTGGTTTACCGAATTCTGTAAGCGTCCCCAGAGGCATCTTCTACCCAGGCACAGGATAATTCATTGAAAGTCAGAGAAGTGGCTGTTTTAAACATCACCACTCCTCGTGATGTTATTGCTTTAACCTCATGCGTGTTAAAGCTTGATTTCCCTTTCCGAACGGTTTGTGGGACCCCACAGTTCCAAAAATAAACCCATGGCTACGTCAGTGTGACAAAACTTGGACCTTCAGAAAGAAGAAGCTGCTCTACAGATGTTTCTTTTGCCACGAGAAATGATTTGGAAAACAAACCCAGCAGAGATGATTTATTACAAAGCAAATACAAGTTATGGATATACTAGAGGGAACCAACCTGAACGGGTAGATGGAGATTTGCTTGGCCTTTGACTTTATTATTTTCTAATTAACACTGGACACCAAAGCTATCTGAAACTGACTGACATGGTACGTCTACACAGCAATTTGGAGCGTGTGGGAATGAGCCTCCCTGCCAAGGTTGACAGACTTGGGCTAGCAGAGCTCATGCTAGCGCTGTAAGAATAGCTGTGTAGACAGCACTTTGAAGTTGTGGTTCGGGCTGGAGCAGAGACTTGCAAGGCTAGGGAATGGCACTTGCCACTGGCTAGACCTAGTTTTCATATAATGGAGCAGAATGCAGCCATTTATCTTCCTGTGTGGAACACGGGTCCTAGCTGCTCAGGTCAAGCTGGAGCATTGCAAGCTGGCACCTGTGGTGCCACACATTCATACTGAAGATGAACACAGCCGACAGGCTGCACTGTAGAATGGTGTGAAACTTATTTGCCTCGTGGGATACGCTTTGGTCTGCCTGGTATTAGGGGATGGAACAGAGGAAAGTCACAGGAAATAATTTGCTTCTCAGTGAGTGTTGTAGACAGGGCCAGCCACTGGATTAAACATCATTCTGAGCAAGCCAGAATCACAGTCCCCCTGGTATAAATGTTCCAGGATGAATGTTAATAGTAAATCTATCACTCCACTAATGCTCCCTGATTTGCAACACTCTGGGATGCTCTTCTATAACGCTGGCCCAGTGTTAGCTGGGCAAAATCCACTTGGAAGTCAATACCATTTTAATGAAGTTCTGCAGGCTACTATACCTTCAAAAGCAGCTAAACTGTAGACAAGCAACCATGAGGATTCTTAATGAGTGGGTTTCCGTGGTGCAACAAATAAGTATATTGGGGCTGAACATGATTATATTTCATAAAAGGCCTTGGTCACTCACCACTGTCAGTTTTAGGCTGCTTGAAATGTGCACATGCCTCATTCAAGGGCATATTTACACTGTAAATCAATATTAACCTTTATACAAAATAAAACAAATTTCATCCCATAAAGATCTTATTCAGTAATGTAATGGGGGTGGAGGAGGAAAAGGGTGGGAAGAATAAGTGTTCCCCTTGCACCACAGCGCCTGTATACATTTGTATGGAAAGGGTAACAGCTCTTTGGTTGGAGGTTGAGTGGCACAATCATGAGAGCCTGCTGAAATCCAGGTTGGACAGCTTCAAATGTTCATTGTCAGGGTGATAAACTAGCAGAGAAATAAAGACCAAAAGTTATGACTGATAATCCCTGCTACCACCATCAAACCCCATGTGCCAGAGGAAAGGTCCTTGTAACAGCACCATCTTGGTTTGAATCAGTGCCTTACAATGCAGGGGAATTTTGATTCTTGTGCCAACAAGCTAGTGCCCTAGTTTAGTTTTAGTTAATACACATTTTTGTCAGCAAAGTTAATGGCGAGATTCAAGCACTTCTTCATGACTAGAAGAAAGGCAACAGGATGAATTCTTCTCTCACCTACACATGTAAATCTGAAATAACTCAGTTGACTTTGCTGGAGTCACTCTGAATTTACAACAGTGTAAATAAGAGTAACATTTTAGCCCAATTATTACAAGGAAAGAAATCTTGGGATGCCAAAAAAGGAAAAGGTAATAATTCCCAGTAGCAGAGACAGAAGTTGAACACCACGCCACCCCTGCCCCCCCAACATGGAACTTGTTCAACATTACGGTCTTTAGTTAAAAAAGGAATGCATTGTAGATCTCTAAGAATTAGATTATTTATTTTTATTATTATACTGTGGTAGCACCTAAAAGCTTCCATTCCTATTGTGCTAGGCAATGTACCAGCATCTAACAACCAGACAGACCCTGACCCAAAGAGCTCATAACTGAAATGTGAAATGTGGGAGAACAGATGGCACATCAGACAGGTGCACGAGGAAACAATGAGAAGATATGGATCAGCACAGTAACAAGAGTACAAAGTGCAGCAGCTGCCTGTCAGGCACAGCCTACAGTAAAGGGTGGTATGGATCCTCAATGACTTAGGAAGAACCAGGAGGCATTTTGCTCCAATCACCCATTTACCCCAGCAGTGAACTGGGCCCAGAGAGAGTAAGGAGGAGAGAACCCAGAAAGAGGAGGGAAAGGGAGCAGTGAATATGAAATGGGGCGAAAAGGTGGGAAATCAGCTTGGAGGAGACAGAGTTATACAGAAACGGTGAAATCCTGGCTCCACTGAAGTCAATGGCAAAACCCCCACTGAATTCACTAGGGCCGGGATTATTCCCAATTTTTAAAAAGTGACAAAGTTCTAGAGCAGATTTCCAGGCTGTCAGTTTTTATATGAAGTTATGATCATACCTCATTTATATTCAGGTTAATGAATTCTCTGTTTTTCTTACTTAGTGCCAGGAATACCCCTGAAATAAACATTAGGACATCACAGTTACACAGAGTCCCCATTCACATTCATGCACATAAGCAACCTATCCCACTGTGAAGCACCATTTGTGACTGCTCCATAGAGAGGAAGGATCTGGCTTTCTATAAAGTCTTAGATCACAAGTGAACCCTTAGAATGGGTTGAAAACTGAAGTCCCTGAGAAGGCAAAACGACCATTGACTTCACTGGGACTTTTGTCTGAGTATGGACTTCAGAAATTAATCCAAAGTTGGCCGTTTGGATGTGAGACACACCCAGGTGTTTGGATACATGTCTTACTCCTGAGGGCATTCTGCGCCAAAAAATTTAAAATTCTGCACCAAAAAAATTAAAACTCTGTGCACAATATTTTAAAATTCTGCAAAATTCAGTAAATTTTTATTTGTCAAATAAATGTGGAGGCTCCAGCATGGTACTGGGGTGCACTGCCCACTGGTGGCACAGAGGTGGAAGATCACTATGCAGCTCTCCCTCCCTCCCCACAGGACACGGACTCAGCGGTGAGGCTGCACCCAACCCTGACATAGTGCAAGGACTGGGCCCTCCCCAGAAACAGCCCAGGGCCCTGCCCCTCCATGCCAGGCGCACCAAGTGTGGGAGGCAGGCTCAGCAAGGCAGGATCCAAATATGGAGGGGCTTAGTGTGGAGGGATCCAGGTGTGGGTTGAGAGGGTTCTGTGTGGGGCAATCTGGGTGTGGGCAGCTCAGTGGGGTATCTGGGTATGGAGGGGATCTGGATGCACAACGGCTTGTTGGGGGGTTGAGGGTGCAATGGTAATGGGACTCTGCAGTGGGGCCCAGGTGAAGGTGGCTGGGGCTCAGCGGGGGTGGGTGGGGTCGGTCTGGGTGTGGAGGGGATAGAGCTTGGCAGGGGGGTCTGGGTGTGGGGGAACTTGGGGGGGGGTGTCCGGGTGTGGGGGAACCTGGGGGGGGGGTGTCCAGATGCTGGGAGAGTGGGGCTCAGTGGGGTGGGGATCCATGTGCAACTGATTGGGGCTCAGCGGAGTGGGGATCTGTGTGAGGGTGGCTCGTCAGGATGTCCAGGTGCAGGGGGAGTGGGGCTCATTGGGGGGGTTCTGAGTGCAGGGGAATGAGGCATGGTGGGAGGGTCTGGGTATGAGAGGATCTGGATACACGAGGGTTGGACGGATGGGGGAGCAGTTCCCTGTACAGGGATCCCTCCCCCTGCAGCTGAGGAGCAATGGATGCCGGAAAGGTTGGGTGAGGGGGGAGTTTGCAGAGCTTCCTGCAGCCAGGGGAGAAATCTGGAGGTGGGTCTGACCTGGCCCCAGATGCCGTGCAGGGGAAGAGGAAGTCCCATCCTCCCCAGCCCAGTCTAGCCACTGAACTCGGCACAAGGTAAGAACCACCAAACGGGTTTTCCCCAGTCCTGCCTCCTGCCCCACACTGATTTACCTCTCTGACGGCTGCCCTGGGCACACAAAACATACTATTGAGGAGAGTCACATGACTGCTCTTGTGGCATCCCTTTGCTTGTCCCATCAGAAAGTCATTTTTCTGTGGGGAAGCAAAGAAACCTGCAGGGGGCATAAATTCTGTGCATGCACAGTGGCACAGAATTTCCCCAGGAGTAATATCCAGACTATCTGCATTTCCTGATTCTAAAAATTTATGGTGAGAATATAGCAGAAATACCTACTCCCTCTCTGTGTTTTGACCCTTCAATTTCCAGCACAGGCTGGAACCAGAAAGGAGAAAGAAGCAAAAAACTTAATAATATTGTTTAAAAAAGTTAACTAAACTGTTTTTGATCCTCATAAAGGGGTTGGGTTTGGTCTAAGTTTTGAGCCTGGGTCAGAGGATCACTTTAATCAGAGGCTGATTTGCCCATCCCTTTTAACTGCTATTTGTCTGGACAGAGAAAGATCCCTGCATGCAAATGAATCGAGAGCCAGAATTCATAGCTGTATAGTGAGTTATATTTTTCAGTCAAAAACCCAAACAAATAGTTAAAAAGTGAGTAATGTCAACACATGTGCACATCTAACAATCCCTTACATGGATCACTGACAGCATTTGAAATTGAGGCCTTCAAGATCATAGGGCAGACCTCTAGTACTTGAGCTAGAGAAGTAACTCCACTAGCTAGTTGCAGCAGTGGACTGTTATCCTTTAGTGGACCAGCCTTTACCAGGAACATAACCCAAACTTTGTGAGTGTGTTACACATATGATTTCAGCAAAAGTGGATACTCACGGCTTGCATTCTCTAGGCGAATTAAGCAATTTAGGAAGTCATCAAAATCAATCTGGAACCCGTCATCAGAATATCTGAGGACAATCAGCTGCAGCAGGTAATTATTGAGTTGAAATCCTTTAAAAATAAACAAACAAACAAACAAACAAATAAAGAAGCAGCAGCAGAAGGGACCTAACTGATCTGAAAAGAAATCTGTGAGACTTTAATAAATAATCTAGTTATTTGTTGAAAAATTGTTAGTGGGCAAGTACTCTATGGACTGATTCCCTGCCTCTAGCAGAAACTGAGCTGACTGCAAACTGGTTTACATCTAAAATAGATGTAGAATTCAGAAATAAGAAATGTTGACAGTTTTCACTCTACACATTGTTCCAGTGACAGTGAAAGTTCAGTCTCCAGTCGAGGATCTGCCCCATAGTTTTTCTGTTTTCCCAACCTAAACAGAATATTTCTTTTACCTGCATCTGTTAGGGCACTACGAAGCTCATAGGAGGACATGGTGCCGGAATGATCAGAATCAAAATGAACGTAGATACTCTGCATGGGGGAAAACGTAGACATTCAGCATTTAGTAAGATAACAAATCTCACGTATTTGTAGCACATAAAGCAATGGTGTTTCATGTTCTAGATGCCTATCTTTAAAAACTCTTGATTTAGCACAAACATTTAAGGAAGTTGAGGGGACTTTGGTCTGGATCCAATCTGACTGTGTAACTGAGGGTATATTTGGGATCAAGCTATCTCTATCATATTTGTTATGAGCTGAGTGAAAGTTGTTATGGGATGAGTTAAAAGCTCATTGAGATCATTAGGTGTGTGAACTCACTCTTCAATTAACATAACTGCAAGGGTGAGCCCTTACCTAAGATAAAAGGAGTATGTGAAACCATCCAAAACTTTTTGCTGAGTATTGTGTGTGTGTGTGTGTGTGTGCGTGTGTGCGAGAGAGAGAGAGAGAGAGGCAGTGCTTAAAGTGGTCTGAAAGAAGTAAGGGGGTGGGGGGGTCTATCACAATCTTAGCCAAAGTTAATTTTCATGCACTTGACACGGACAACTCAAAATTTTTGCATATATATAATATACAACACATGCAATTTTCAGCTCAGTAAGGTATGTATACCTATTTCTTTTATGCAAATTACTAAAACAAACTATATCCTGAGAGTTTGAGTGGGGGAGGTCTGACGGCTTTGTGAAATTCAGTGCGGTCTATTTGGGAATAGGGGGCTAGAGTGCAGTGAGATTCAATGGAGTTGGGGGTCTCTTTGGGAATAGGGACTGAGGAGGCAGTAAGAGTGGGGATGGGGAGCCTCAGGAGTGGGGGACAATCAGTGGGGCTTGGGGGTGCCTGAGGGGTTGCAGTGACAGTGGGTTTGGGGGATCTCTTGGAGGTAGGGGTGCAGTGAAAGTCAGTAGGGTTGGGGAGGCCTCAAGGGGGAGAGTGTGCAGTGACATTCAGTAGGGACCGGGTCTCTCAGAGCATGGGGGTGCAGTGACAGTGGGGATAGGGGTCTCTCAGAGAGCAGGGGCTCTGTGAGATTCAATGGGCTTGGGGGGGATCTCAGGGGTGGGGGTGCAATGACACCGAGGTTGGGGGTCTCTCAGAGGATGGGGTACAATGTGATTCAGTGGGGTTGGGGGCCTTAGGGGTGGGTGTGTAGTGACAGTGTGGTTAGAGGTCTCTCGGGGTGCAGTAAAAGTAAAGTTTGGGGTTTCTCTTGAGGATGGGGGTCTAGTGACAGTGGGGTTGGGGGTCTCTCTGGGGCTACAGTGAGTCCTTTGGGGGCCCGTTCTCTGCCCTCCCATTCTTGCTGCTCCCCACCCCATCCCTCTCTGCTGCCCTGGCTCTTAGCCTGCTCCTACAAGGTGGCTGGCGGCTGGAGGGGTAGGGTCTGAGGCCCCTGTGGATTCTCCCAGCCCCATCCTGGCTTCTAGGCTGTGCCAGGGCTGGTCTCCATATCTGAGCTGCTACACCCCTGACATGTCCTCTCTTTCCACCCCCTCAGGGCTGGGGCACACGGAGGGAGAGCCCTGTGGCGGTGCTGCACTGGGGTGCTTTTTCTTCAACTCCCCCCCTAAAAATAAGGGGGGGGCACAGGAGAGATAGCTCAGTGGTTTGAGCATTGGCCTGCTAAACCCAGCATTGTGAGTTCAATCCTTGAGGGGCCCATTTAGGGATTTAGTTGGGGACTGGTCCTGCTTTGAGCAGGGGGGTTGGACTAGATGACCTCCTGAGGTCCCTGATATTCTATGATCTTCACTCAACTGTGAATTACTTACATCCATTGTTATATTCACTCTGAATGTTTTAATCAGAACTATCTGGAAATCTCTCCATTGGAAGCATGCATTTCTTAAGTGTACCAGTTTAAAAAAATCAAACATTTGTATTAACAGACTGATGAAGTGAAGTGATCCAGAAAAACAATTCAGACTTTGGATGAAAAATCCAGGAAGCAGAAAATTGCAATGATCATCCTGGATGGAGCATAAATTCAGAGATTATTAATGACCCATGAGGAAACAATTATTTTGCCTTGATCTGCAATCCTGCAAACATATACTCACATGCTTAACTTTACTACCATAATAATGTCATTGATTTCAAAGGGACTACTCATGGTAGTAAAGTTAGATAAAATGTGTAAGTGTTTGCAGAATTGGAGCCTAACTGGCTAACATTGTTCCAGACCCTCAGTATTGCTTATTGCTAAGGAGATAAACAATGGAAACACAATAATTCATCATGTGACTATTTTCCACTAATCACAAGTCAGCATTATCTTCTTGTGTGAAACAATAGGAATAGAATCCTCAAGTGTTATTTTGATTGGCCTCCTATTGAAACACATTTCTGAAATTCATTACCTCAAACATAGCTTCTTAGCTTATCAAAATCACTGATATTCCCAGTAAACCATTCTGGTTTGGGGCAATGGAAAACTCAAAATTGGTTATACTTCCCAGAAGAAAACACATATTCTAAGAGCTTGTGTTTTTAATCAATATTTTGTGCTTTTGAAGACATATGCCATTAGATTTTTGTTTCTGAAAATCATAGAAATATAGGGCTGGAAGGGAACCATAAGAAAACATCTAGTAGTTCATCTTGTGCTGTGGCAGAATCAAGTATATCTAGACCATCTCTGAAATATGTTTGTCTGACATTTTCCTAAAAAACTCCAATGATGAAGACTTAAAATAATGAATACAGTCACATACCAGCCACTTCTTTAGTTTGTCCCAGAAAATCTTGAACTCATTAAATTCCAGTTTCCCATTACCACTGGACTAGTAAAACCCACATTAAGGAAAAATACTGGTTAAATGAAATCCCATATTCTGTCCAAATCTACCAGTCATTCCTTTACTCAGATAAGAATATCTACACTAGGAAGCCTATGATGCTGTTGAGAGCAAACAATTGCAATGATTGCTGTTGGAAATCTAGAACGTTGTGTGATATCTCTGCTGAGTAATGTAGGGAGAACACTGTCCCACAGCAAGAGCAGCTTTGGATTCCAATTGGATAGGAATGATTCAGAGAATTAAACTACCTGATAAAAACATGCTACCATATTTTACAGGAATTGCTCACCCACTGCATTATCAGTATTGCTATCTCAGGGCCAGATTCTGCTACCCGGAGTCAGTCAAAAACCAATGGAACTACTTGTAGCGTGAGTGGCAGAACCTGGCCTTGGTGTTTGGGACAGTTGCTATAGAAAGCTGAGGTACTTTTTATATAGGGGTATTGAGATTTGTTAGAACATGCTTCTTTCTCACATGTGGGAAAATCCTGTCAGGGCTCCCTCAGTCCTTAGGGCCCTGATCCTGCAAAGTGCTGATTTTAATGGGATCTGAGACACTCAGAAGAACCTCCCCGGAGGTGCTAAGTCTGTCACAGGATGGGGCCCTTACTAAGAAATTTTGCATGAGTGAGGGCATCAGGATGTGGCCAGTGATGACTACTACTTCCACATCGTCTCAACATTTTATCTTAATTTTTCAGGAGAGAACCTTCCTAATGGCTACCAATGCAGCAAGCATTCCTACAGGCCACAGTGTTCAAATCTGGGTCTGCCCGAAGTCTGGCAACTATACCCGACACACATTAGCCCCTGAGTGGGTGGCCTGATTTGAAGAGGCACTGAGCACCCACAGCTCCAACAGGATTGTAAAGGTGCTCAAGCACCTCTGAAAATCAGACCACTTACTTGGATGCCTAAGCGTGGATTTAGGTGCTGAACTTCACACACTCAGGTTTAAAAACTTAGGCCAGAGTAGTTTTAGAAGCTGCCATCTTCTGTAGAGTGGTACTTCCCATTATTCAGCAAAAGAATAAATGGTCCCAGGTTTTATTCAAAACTGGGCAGATTTGCTTGAGAGCCTCACAAATCTTAACAACCATCTTTGACCAACCTGGGCTGAGTTTTGAGTTGGTAGCTGTATCTCAAACCAGAGGCAGTTTTGTTTTGTTTTGTTTGGGCTTTTATTGCAAGTATTTGTGAAGAGGTGCCACAAATAATGGGCTGGAGAAACAAAAACAAAAGAGGAGAACTTACTAGCTGGATAGGAGACAGATACAGCAAGCAGCAGCCAGCTGCCATGTTAGGGCTGTGGCTGCTTGGGCTGCAATATTAAATGGCCAGCTATCAGAGGAGCAGGCTCAACAAAGTACCTATAGAAGGGAAGAAGCTATTCTAGGAAGCTTCAGTAGTGATCAGGCAGTTGTAAAGGGCTGGATGTCCACTTTTTGGAGCACAAGGATCTGACTGACAGTCATTTCCAGGTTTTTCAGATTGCTGCCCAGTAGTTGAAATAGCAACATCTTATATATAAATAAAATGGGTGAGATTTTCAGAAGAGCTCAGCCATGGACTACACTGGAGTCTATGGTACAACCTGAATGGTTTTGAAAAGTCCTGCTCTAAGTTTCTATAATAAAAGCTGGAATACAATTTTGACATCATCTGTTTGCTGTGCTTCGTGTACCTCCACTGTATCACAATATTGCATTCATGTCTAGTATCGGGGATGAGAAAGATCCCTCAGGCAGGGCCCTTGCATACATTCAGTGCCCCAGAGAATTCACATTAGCATTTATTTGAAAGGATACATCCATAAGAGAGATGATGTTTCTACATGTCATGAGGCTTACTTTCTTGAATTTGATGTCCTTTGCTGAAAAAAGCACAATAATCAAGTTAAATAAGAAATAAAGTCATTGGGCATAAACTTAAAGTCTAAAAAATTAACAATGGAAAAAAGGAAGATATAGTTCCAAAGATACTCCTATGACCACTACCTGTAATTCCAAAAGAGTAATTCACTTGGAGGCCAACTCTGCTGCCTCTACTCACATGAGAAACCTCCACTGACGTCAGTTAAAATCTCATTCAATATGACTACGCAAGACAGTAAGAGCTGCAGGACTAGCTTTGTAAAAATCCTTTAAAAATTTAAATATAATAAAATGACGTTATTAACAGTCAAGCAGGGATTGATCATCTCATCAATCTGATGATGCAGAGTAGAGCTGATAGACTCACAGTTTAAAAAATACACGTCCATATATTTTATGTATTTATTGTTGTCTTAACGGGTGTTACACATACTTTTGAATTAGCCACTAAAAAATATTGCCTGATCCAAAGCTCAGTGCAGTCATTGAGAGCCTAATGGGACCCACCATTATTGACTTCACTGGGTGTTGGATCAATCCCTTAGAATTTACTTTAGGTAACATTTTACCTTTTAACACAAATATTAAACATTTTGATTTCCAGTGTTTTCATGATGAGGGGGAGGGAACCAACTAATCAGAATCATAGTAGTATAATAGCGTAACAGGATGCACCTGCCATTTAAGATTTGTGAGACCTGTAAGTCAGCACTACCCCATCCCAGCTGTGACTTTTTAAAATATCTATGGAGCAGAGGATGTGGTCAGTGAAGGGAGGAAGTTATCTTGGGGAGGTGAGCTGAGATTTGTAGAACACCACACTGCTGACTCAGCACATAGGCCCTGAGGTGGGAGCCCTATAAGCAGGGGGGCCAGACCTCTCCTCTCCTTTGGTGGTAAGAACGGACTGGGGTAATTCCCAACTGGCCTTGCTGTGGGATCCAGGGGTGTGGAATTGCTGGGAAATGTCGTTTCCCTGGCAACTAGTTTGGAATCCTGGTCTGGGCAAGGCATGCTATAGGCAACTGAACCCATTTTGTTTTGGAGGCAAACTCTTCTGAGGAGGGTCTACAATTTCTAAAGTAATTGGAGGTCCTTTGTGCTACTTGTTTGATGAGTCAAACCAAAGCCCTGGGCAGGGGGAGTTTTTTTCCCTTCTGTTTCTAACCTTCATGGGCATGCCTTTTTGTTATTGTTTGGCCTGCCACAGATAGTCACAGGCCCAGATCTGCAAAAATATGGATTCATAACTCCCATTAAGTCAGTGGCAGTTGTGTGGATTTTTGAGGATCTGGGCTGTATGGGTTCAGTCCTGAGGTTAAGTGGAAGGGGAAATGTGCTGAACTACACCTATAACTGCAGAGTGTGGCAAGACATTCACCAGCCTCAACACAACGAGCCCTTGCCCCCTCCCCATAGCCTGCATAGTACCCAAAAGGAGCATAGCTGGAGGTTAAGGATGGGCTATTCCTGAAAGTGCTGAGCCCAGATCCACAGGATGATAACAAAGTGCTCAGCAGCAGATGCACCAGAACAACTGGAGACCAGAAAAATGGGTGACACGTTGCTAAGCATGCTTCATCAAAGAATCCCACAGTGCTCAACAAACCTTAGAAGATGATTAACAAACTAAGCAAAATAGACCTCTGTAATCCACACTGCATATTTTTTAACTGTCTATGGCCAAATACTGTTGTTGGTTACTGTGGTGTAAATTTGGAGTGACTCCACTGACTTCAATCAAGTCCCTCAGGATTCACATCAGCGTAACTGGGAGCAGAATTTATGCCTTCTTATACAGAGGCCACTTCACGCATCACCGAAGTGTAGGTGACCATATGTCCTGTTTTGGCCAGAACGCTCCCTTTTTTAAGCCCTGTCCTGGTCATCCTGACCTTTTTGGCAAAACTGGGCATTTGTCCATTTTGTTCTTGCCGACTGATGGCCAGCTGGCAAAAGTAAACTGGACAAATGCCCAGTTTTGCCAAAAAAGCAGGTGCAATCCTTATTGGGGTGTGACCCCTAACAGGGTGCAAAGGAATGGGGGGGGGGAGGGAGCAAGCAGCAATGGGAGGGAGGTCTTGGGATCGGGCCAGGCCAGCCCTGCACGGGTTGGTGGCAGGGGGTCTTGGGCTGGCCCCACATGCAGGAGGTCGGAGGTCCTTGGGCAGGCCGCAAGCGGGCAGTGGTAGAGAGGGACCTCAGGCCAGCCCCAAGCAGGCGGGCGGCAGAGGAGGCTCGGGCTGGCACCGCCTTGGGCCAGCCCCACATGGGCAAGAGGAAGGAAGGGCTGGATGAAGGGACTTGTGGGGGGCTGGGAGCAGGCCTTGGGCCAGCCCAGTGTGGTGTCCCGTTTTCCCTTTGGGAAAATATGGTCGTCCTACTGAAGTTAAGCCACTTCTGGGTTGAAACCAAACAACTGTGTAACAGCACCCTGCAGAGCTACAGAACAGCTGAGGATGGAAAGTGAAGAACACTGTCACACTGGAAGCCACAGGGTAATTACAGGTAGGAAGAAAATAACAGCAGCAGTGTTTATGATCTCATTTTGTGGACCCAGTGTGCCTTGTGCATGAGCAGATATTTAGTGGGCATTGATGCTGTTCAGTGAATGGAGCACGTGCTGAGATGAGCACACACAGGCTTCCTGCACACTCCCATCAAATGTAAATACAAGCTGCTGTTTGAATTGTGAAGAATGGCTTGGAGTTTCCTTTTCTCTGACTATTTTAAGAATCAGAAAGCCACATGAAATTTAGATACCCCAGGAAACATCAGTTCTGCTCCCAGTAACTCATTGAGTCTCATTTTCTTCATGAGGATGCAAATAGACCTTGTACTTTTCACAATTTCTTCTTTGGTTTTGTCACTATTTGTTACTATTATCATTTGTTTGTGATATCATTTTACATATGGGGAAACTGAGAGATTAAATGAGTTAGCCTAGGTTATGCAGAAATTCTATGGTAGAGGCAGGATCTCCTGAGTCTCAGTCCACTGCCTTAGTCATAAGACAATCTTCTTTCTCCAGAACCGGGAATAGGCATCACTGCTCTGAGATGGATTTTTCTGGGAGACAGTGTAGGCTTGGGGTTAGGTCAGGGAACTTGGGTTCTGTTCCCGACTCCACCAGTGACTTGCTGTGTGACATTATGCAAGTTACTAGGCAGTGCCTCAGTTTTCCCATCTGTAAATTGGGGATAATATCCACTTTTATAAAGCCCTTTGAGGTCCTTGGATGAAAGCTGCTATATAAGTGCAAATAAAGTTGTTATTAACACTTACCTTTTTTTAATACAGCATTCAGAACATATTCAAGTTCCTCTGCAGTTATCTCCATGTCCTAGAGTTGAGAAATTAAATCAGCTGTTACTTTTGGGTGTCTAGAATCAGACATATGGAAAGCCTAACAGAATGCAAATATCATCAATCTGACAACCACAAAACTCTACTGCACTACTGTCACTGGGCTTACAGCTTGCTGCTGAAATCCAAGAAATAGTGAATTGCACAAACAACAGAAGGACTAAAATAAAAGAAGGAGATGACAAAATACAACTGAGCTGCTCACTGATATGCTACATGGAATCACAGTTCTTCTCAAACAGGAGGTGTTTATTCAAACAAAATAACTGCAGCTTCAGACACAAACAGGCTCCCTCATAGCTTGTGTTCTAGTGTTGTCTCCTTTGTTTACCAGGGACCACATGGTTAGGAACTTTATAAAGGACATAGAGACATCTAGTGGCTGAATATATACTGCAAGTAAACATATTACATATGGAACCCTGAATTTCCACTTCACGTGGATTTATGTGACAACAGAAATATATTTTTCAGCTACATAGGGTTGTTCCCATCCCAGTTTTTGTAAAACATTCATGATTTTTATAGTTTCATAAAGTTTAAAGCTAGAAGGGATCATCAGACCTCCTGCACTTCACAGGCCGTTAAACTTCATCCAAATACCCCTGTGTTGAGCCCAATGATGTCAGTTAAACTGAAGCATTTTAGTCCTCAGGAGACAAAACTATTGTGTGCCACAAGCAAAGAACAGGAAAGACTACTGCCCAAGGCCCCTGTGATGCCAGGGAATTGATTGGGTTTGAGATACATGCAGATGAGCCTCGCAAGTGATGCATGGCCCATGCTGCAGAGGAGGCAACCCTCTCCCCCAGTTTCCTTGCTAATCTGACCTGGGAGAAAATTCCTTCCTGACCCCAAATCTGGTGATCATACAAACAAGACTCACCAACCTGATTGCACCACCTCAGAGCACCGGCCCACCCCAGCTGGAATCACGGCTCTGCCTGTGGCAGATCTCTGTCAGAGGAAGGTGAGGCCCCCTCCCCACAGATTACAAGTGTGTATTGGGAAAAACTTCCTTACTGACCACCTCAGAGGACCAGCTAAAGCCCTGAAGCATGACATTAGATCATAGTCATCACTATAAGACAAAGCTAAAAGTGTTCTGAGTACGCACTCACCTCTCCGGCAACCTGTTTAAACAATTCCCGGAACTGTTTTTCTTCTTCGGTTTCTTGTTGCGGTGGGGTTGGTTTAGGGGGCTACAAGAACAGGGAGACATTAAAACTATCATAGAGCTAACACTGGTTCCTGCACGCAGATTATGAGCAACAGTCACAGTAACACAGTTTAAGGCTAGAAGGGAGCACCAGATCATCTAGTCTGGCCTCCTGTATATCATAGGGGAGTGACACAGCCGGCACCCGCACACTAAACCCAACCACTGAAACGAGACCCAAGTATTACAGCCCACAGGAAGCTAAATTATGATGTGTCACAGGCAGAGAACAGGAGAAACTAAGATGCACTGATGTTTGAGGCCCCTGCAATTGCAGGGTAACAATTAAGCAAGCCAGCCATGCTTTCAGCACATTGGGGAGTGCTATGCATCTTGAAACAGATATAACAAAATCTGAAAGGTGTATTATGTATGAAAAACTTAACCCCCTTGGGCACCCAACGTCTTAGAAATTTTCACCTTCCATTTCCAATAGGAATACTCAATAGCACGGGCTAAGGAGCAGGCAGAGCACTGGAGCTGAACAGCTGATCATTGGTGGCTTCCAATGCTACACTGTCTCAAAACTATCAGTTTTCCATTTTATAAACACGTTCAGCCAAGTGAAGCCTCGGATAAACAGGTGCAACTGTTATGGAAGTCTCTGGGCCAAATTCAGTGGTGATATTAACTGCTGTGTGAAATATAAGGCTGGGTGTAAGTTGATCATAAAATAGATGTAGGCAGCAAAGTAGTGTAACTTGCCCTATTTTGACACTCAGTGGCTGTGCAAAATGAGTGCAACTTGCATGCCCATGTACTGGAAGGGTGTGCACTGAAGGAGAATCAACTAAGTGAGGAAGGTCCCGCACGGTGCCCAACAAAGAAGTTACTGTATATCCACTGAATGCCAACATGGTGGAAGTTACATTGATTTGACACTTACACTCATTTTTCTGACCAATATACACCCAACATGACACTTAGCCCATCATTTATCTACTACCATTCAGATGCCATATGGCAGGGGGTGAGGGATAGCTCAGTGGTTTGAGCATTGGCTTGCTTAAACCCAGGGTTGTGAGCTCAATCCTTGAGGGGGCCACTTCGGAATCTGGGGCAAAAATCAGTACTTGGTCCTGCTAGTGAAGGCAGGGGGCTGGACTCAATGACCTTTCAAGGTCCCTTCCAGTTCTCAGAGATAGGATATCTCCATTAATTTATACCTAGGATAGATGTATATCACTAATGACTGTGACCTTGAGAATCTGGAAATGTAAAGCTCAATTTGCTACCCAGTCTCTGGAAGCAAGGGGAAAACTGAGTAAAATAGCACCAAAGAGATGCAAAGCTGAATCTTGGCTTACTTTCCTTCTGCAAGTATCTCCACTGCAATCAGTGGGACTATTTGCAGGAATAAGGAGAACAAGATCTAGCTCAGTCAACACCCAAATATAGTGACTACAAAGTGGTTCAAGGGCTGCCTGTCAGATTTTTTAAAGTGTAAAAATCAGCTTAATGTTCAGCAGCAAAAATTGTCTAATCATTTTTATGAAAATGCAGTATCAAGCTTCTGACCCCCAAATGTCCTGAGAATATGTGTGCATGTTTGAGTGTGAATTGGTTGTGTGCCCCTAACTGTGTAATACTGCACAGTACGGCTAATGGCCAGATCTTTAGCTGGTGCACATCAGCTCAGGTCCACTGATTTCAGTAGCTATGTTGATTTATACCAGGTGAGGAGCCAGCCCTTAATTTCTTTCTGATTTTAGCTGCCTATCAGCAAACAATTGGAAGAATTATTCATTATTATTATTGTATTATTATGGTTGTTTTACTAAACCCAACACAACTGCAGATTTCACACACACAAGATTGGCATTCTCATAAAATTCAAGTGAAATGAAAAAGTACAAGTGGAGCATATTGGATTATGCTGAATTATCCACTCCTTATTTTAGCTCTGTAGATTTACCTCTGGGAGATTAATGTCAACGTTTTCATCCACATCCCTGAGGGAAACAAAAATATACTCAATAACAAAAGACTTTGCTGGGGATCCTTTCTGTTTAAATTTTCCAGAAGTAAAAGCAAACATAGTATTTTTACTGAACGAATTATTCACTTTGAGTGAAATTCATCCCCATGCAGAGGGTGAGGTCTTTGCATCACTTAAACTCAAAAGAGAGTTTAAGTGGTTCCTAGGCCTAGTGTGAGCCATCTGTACAGGGGTTAATTTCACTTTTTATAGGTTGTGCAAATGCTTGTTAAAAATAACTTATTCTTTATTAAACATGCTCATTCAGACAGGAAACAAACATGTGCAGAACAATATATACTATGGAGCAGCTACTGACTCTTCACAGTTAAGGTTGCAACTGAGTTTTCATTACAAGTCTGATTTCCCCACCTCCTAATACCCACAAAAATAGCCAGAGTGGGCTAAAAATTGGAAAATAAAGTCTGGAGTCATGGTAGAATTTTTCTACCACATTTAAAGTGTATTGGAAAAGGGGTTTCTGATTTAGGTCCTCCTGAAATAGAAGCATTCACCAGAGTTCAAAAACTCATCTAATTCTTTCTTCCCTACTTTGTTGCAAAAAAACTGCCAATCCTCCCACACAACCCCCCCCCCAACAAACAAAAACAACACACCCTATAATAACAAACAAAAAGAAAAGGGGAAAAGCCTAGTTTACTAGATTCCCCTGGCTGAGATCTAGTGCACAGCACCACAGGTTAACTTTTGTTAATTACAAGAGTTGCTCTGGCAATGAACTCCATTTAATTCATTGGGAGCCTTACATAGCAGGCAAGGGCACTGCAGGAAGTGGATGGGAGGGATGGTTCTTCATCTCTGGTGTCTCTTGCCTGGAGCAAGATGGGGAGAATGTCCTCAGGAATCTCTCATGGTTCTTTAAAAACCCAATTAACATGACTGGTGTGTGAGTGTTTTGGACATTGCAGGAAATCTGTTTGACTGACCACTCCCCACTGATTACTTACTCTGTGATGGCTTTTTTCTCAGAGAAGATTCTCAGGCAGAAGTCAGCTTCCTGGTGTGGCTCAAAAGTAGTAGGAACAATAACATAGTCCCCAGGTGGCAACTTGACTCGGTCAGAGACTTCCCTTAAATTAATGTAGGTTTTGCTCCTTGCCTTGGAAGGGTGGTATCTGAAAAAGTCTTTGTTCAAGTGTCCATCTTTGCTAGGGCTCTGCAATAGAATTTGAAGCAGGGATTTCAGGTTTATTCATTATTGTATGCAAAGTAACTGATGTGCGTGGTTCAGACATGTCAGATTCCCACCTCCCTTCCTGATCTAGAATCATAGGGCCAGATACATGCATGATTCACTGGCTTCAGGATCAGGAAGTCACCATTAGCCCCTGGCACTCCTCCCACCCCACTCTCCTGTGCTGAATGGAGCTTGGATGCCAGGGGAATCTAGCTCTCAGACTCTAAGGTTAGGCAGGCTTTGTATGCAGGGGATCTAGGATGGAGAAAATCCATTTTGGCAAAGCCCTTCTGCACCAATATTAGGACATTTTAAAGGGAAAGCTACCATTCTCATCATTATTTAAAGAACACAGGTGATTAGATACCACAGCAATAGGTGTGATGCAGAAATCTAGACTGATACACAGAGAGATACAAGGGGGGAGAGAGAGAGAGAGAAAGAGCAAACATGGCTACTACATTGTAAAATACCAAGTACCTCATAAATAGCATAGCCAATTGTCAGCATTTCAGCACCGAGTTTCCTGAGTTTACGTCGATTCTTTTGCATCAGAGCTGCTATAAACGTGCATTCATCTTGCCCATCATCTTTCTCTGTCAAACGCAGCTTGATCTGTGGATTGGTCCAAAAGGTGTCTGCCAAAGCAAAGAACACAGACGTTTTTCCCCTCAAAAAAAATTAAACTGAGCCAAAAAGGTCAATAGAGAGTAATTTGAGGTTTGGGGGTTTTATGCTTGTTTTATTTTTCCATTTTCCATTATGTATCTTGATGATTTCAATACAATTCTGCAGACAAAGAGCCAAATCCTGAGGGACTTGGATTTTAGTATAAACAATAGCAGAATTTAGACCCAATCTCTCATTGAACAGCAATGGTTTAAATCGGAGATGAAAGTTACAAGACAATTAAATGGGGTTTTCTTGAAAATATAAAAGCACAAAGGATCAACTTCTGATCTCATTCATACTGGTGTAAATCTGGCGTAACTCCATTCAATCAGGGGAGTCACTTCAAGTTACACCAGCATGATCAGAATGTGATGGAAAAGGCTGGATTCTCCTCACTTATAGCCCTGTGACATGGGTGTAACTTAACTGACCTCAGTGGAGTTACTCCGAGTTTGCACAAATGTACGTGAGAGGAGAAAGAGGTGTACAAAACTGAAACACAAAGAAAATTATTTCTCTCAAGTGGAATCTGGTGACTGTTTTGATATTTTGCTGGGTTTCAGCTAGTTGAGACTCCTCTGGCCTTATTCAGGACATGCTTGTGGAAGTTACAAAGGGGTGAAGAATTCTGTGTCTATAATGGATGCTTCCACGGGAGTGTGAAATTTTTCTAAAGAAATCTCTGTTCACCTAGAAAATTTCTGCACCCTCCAGCAGTGGAACCCCTGACCCAGCTCCCTTGATGGACCGTCACTTCCCACTTGTTGGTAGCATTGTCCTCAAGAGCATCTGGGGTGAGGTTGCAGATCTCAACTTTATCAAAATGTGTTTTGAAGTCTTCAAAATTCATCCTAAATGAAAGGAAGGGAAACCAGTCAGTGCATCACACTAGTGACTGAACAGAAGCAGCAGCCTAGGCAGAAACTACTCCCACAGACCAATTCAAAATGCAGAGTATCAGAATATAGGGCCAGATCATCAGTTTCTGTAAATTACTGTAGCTTCATTGACATCATTGGAGCTATGCTGATTTACACCAGGTGAAGATCTCTCCCCATAGACCTGATTCTCCTCTCCGTTACACAAGTGTAATCACAAGTAACTCCATTGGCTCCAATGGGCCTGATTCTGATCTCTCTTATACCAGTCTTAATATAGTGAGATGCCACTGATTTCATCTGAGTGATGCCTGATTTACACCAGCGTCAGGGAGAGAGCAGAATCAACCCCAACGGAATGACACTAGTGTAAAACTGGTGTGAGAAGGGAGGCTCTAGTCTTCTAGTCTCACAGCTCCTGGGCTCCGTGATCCTTTTTAGTGGAAAAATAGTACGGAGGGGGTAAAAGGTCTGCCAGAATTGAACTACAACCAAGTGTGATACGCTGTGTGCGACCATCCCAACCCACATACCAAGAAGCATGCAGACAGCCCAATGTGCAGCAAGACACTGGAGGGGCCCACTGGCACTTTGCTTGCTGTGAATGGGTCGGCACTCAGACCTGAACTGAACTGGAGTAAGAACCAGTAGGGGAAGTATTTACCAAGTCAGAGACTGGTGTGCAATACAGCAGCCGCTGCTGGCTAGCACGGGAAATAGAGCAGGAAAACAGTGTAGCGGAAACCAGGTAACAAGTTGGGCAGGTAGGCCTAGATCCTCAAAGATATTTAGGTTCCTAACATCCATTGAAATCAACCTTTGAAGATCTGGGCCTTAGTGGCTGAATGACACAAATGAACAAGAATAGCAGGAAAAAGCCAGTGTGCGCCAGGCAATGTGTATGGGTGGGTGTTGACAGGATGCAATCCTCACAATAGCACACAGGGGTAGCAACATCACAGGCCCACCAGCTATAATAGATTCCATATTCTGCTGAATAAGTAAAAGGAGTCTAGGGTTACACTTTAACTTACGTTGTCCTAGAAACTTTTCACCGCACATTTTTGATAAGGGAGCAAATGACACAGTTTGATTTCACTGTCTGTGTCTCCCTTTTTGTATTGTGTCTCCCTCCAATGTATTGCTAGCTCCGCAAGCCAGGTGCACTCCAGCATCTCATGTCTGTCCTTGGTACATTGAGAATAAGGGCTGGATAAGAACCCCTTTTGCTTTTGTGTACCTGGCACAAGTTTCCTGGCTGTGTTGCATAATTTATGTCTTTTGGGCCAAGTACTGCAAATTCTGCTCTTCATTACACTGATGTACATGTGAAGTACTTATCAGCACTTCGTTGGGGTTGCTCTGGATTTACACTGGGGCGACTGAGAGCAGAATATGGCCCTACATCTTCGAAAGAGAGGCAGGGAGGCAGAGACAGAGAGAATTAGAAGCTGATTTGCTAACTAGCCCCTGGGTTAATCTTTCCCCTCTGGTAGAAGCACAATAATGCATGTGGAATTGGCCTCTTCTCTCTAGCCTCCCTTATCAAGACTGACCTTAGTTACTCTTGGTGTAAATCCAGAGTAACTCGTAAGTTACTTAGATCGGAATCTAGCTCTGAACATGTTACCCTGAAGGTCTTGCTAGTTCCTAGTTACCAGGAACCCAAAGGATAAAAGACAAAATTTTTTATCAAAAACATATTTCCCATTTGAAATGTCTTAAAATGTGTTTTCATCCATATTTAACACAGATCATGCAGCCTTCTGTAGTTTGCTTTATGCCACTCTGATCTTTGGTCTTGCTTTAAACTGCCTCATCTTTTTTGACAAATTTCCCTTTTCTATTTGAGATGAGCCCACATAGAATGCATGAGAATAAATTGGTAAAACATGACAGAAAAAACCTCCACATGTAGGTCCTATTATTATTTATAATGTAGCACATAATCCATGTGCTCTGAGAGATGCATGAAAGCTAGTCATATCCAGAAGCTATAGAATAGCTCCAGTTTTTAAACTGTCAGTGAGCTGTTTGTTTCATTTTTTCCCTTTAATTTTCAGGTGCGGTATGTAATGGCTTGCAAAGTAAATATCTGTTGAGATCCCTGAAATTAAGATTTAACCATTATTAATTATTATTATTATGTCTACTGCAGTAGAATCTAGGGACCCCCTCAACTCCATTGTGCTTGGTGCTGTACACATAACACAGAGAGCTCACAATCTGAACATTTAAGATGTTGAGCAGAATCACAGAATTGTAGGGGAACTTGAGAAGTCATCAAGTCCAGTTCCCTGTGCTGAGGCAGGATCAAATAAACCTAGACTATCCCTGGCAGGTGTCCAGTGATGAGGATTCCATGACCTCCCTTGGAAGCCTATTCCAGAGCTTAACTATCCTTATAGTTAGAAAGTTTTTCATAATATTTAACCTTGCTCCCTTGCTGCAGAGTAAGCCCATTACTTCTCATCCTTCCTTCAGTGGACATGGAGAACAATTGATCACCGTCCTTTCTGTAACAGCCCTTAACATATCTGAAGATTGTTATGAGGTCCCTGCCCCCCAGTCTTCTTTTTTCAAGACTGTTTTTCAAAAGAGGCCCAGTTTTTTTTAACCTTTCCTTATAGGCCAGATTTTCTAAATCTTTTATCATTTTCTCTGGACTCTCTCCACATTTTCCATGTCTATCTTAAAGTGTGGTGCCCAGAACTGGACACAGTACTCCCGCTGAGGCCCCATCAGTGCCAAGCAGAGTGGGACAATCACCTTACATGCCTTACAAACAATACTCCTATAAACAAACCTGAGAATGATATTATCCTTTTTCACCACTGCATCACATTGATGACTCATATTCAATTTGTGATCCACTATAACCCCCATATCCTTTTCAGCAGTACTACCCCACTAGCCAGTTATTCCCCATTTTATAGCCATGCATTTGATTTTTCCTTCCAAAGTGGAGAACTTTGCGCTTATCTCTGCCGAATTTCATCTTGTTGAATTCAGACTAATTCTCCAATTTGTCAAGGCTGTTTTGAATTCTAAATAATACCTAGCTCTTATGTAGCATTTTTCACCAGTAGATCTCAAAGCGCTTTACAAAGAGGTCAGCATCCTTTTACAGATGGGGAAACTGAGGCACCGAGGAGTGACATTTCTTGCTCAAGGTCAGCTTCAGCAGGCCAGTGGCAGAGCTGGAAATAATACACGGATCCCCTGAGTCCCAGTCAAGTCTTCTATCTACTAGACCACACTGCTCTAAATGACATCAAAATATGAGAAAAAACAACTGAAAACTCTTCGGAAGCTGTTAGGCTGCTCTGTGCTGATTTCACTACTTTCAGGTCCTTAAGGATGCACAGCACACATAGTATATGCAAAGAGCATTTGTGTAGCCTCATGAGTCATTCTTTCACCAGGGTGTGGCACATAAGAGGTAACGTGGCAAATGCTGCATTGAGAGAATCACCCAATTCAAATGGCATTAGTAAGATGAAATGTGATGTACAGGAGTGGAGTATTTAGACAATACAAAACTTGCCAGACTTGTTTTTGAAGCATTCCTTACATTGTGCAAATCAGCTGTGTCTGATTAACCCCTTCAGGAAACAAGTCAATCACGGTGTCATTCATTTCAATCTTGAGAACTTTAGAATTCACAGTGTTTTCAATATATTAATGCCAGTTGCTAAGTATGGCATTTTAAACATCTTAAAGATATACTCTGTTATTAAGAATATGTGAATTGAAAGCAACTTATATCAGGTTGTATTGTACTAGTCCTCTCTTTGGATTAAAGCACTAATTTCCCAGTTCCGAGCTATCCTCCTCTGCCTCACTTGGCCTGCCTGCTTACTGTATTTATTCTCATCAGCATATTTATAATTCAAAGGGGTACCATACCAGAATTCTCCATCATCTAGCACTGTCTGACACAGGCGTTTTCGCTCCGATGGGCTGACTGACTGCCATTCAGAAGAACTACAAGGAAACAAAGTCAAGCTTTACAAGGCTATCAAGCACTTCATTTCCCTTGGCTCAAAGACAGCAGCTGGATATGTTAGCAGATTACACTGCTTTCAGATTGATTTTATTTGAGCAGTAGCCACAACAGGTGCCTTTAAGGAGCCTGATCCTGCTGCCGTTAAAACCAATGGCAAACTTTCCATCTACTTAGACAGAAGCAGGATCACATGTAAAATCTTGAGGTTACAACACTGCTGTATTGAACAGTACCACTGTGTTTGCAATGTTTCCCACAGTGAGAATAGGGAATACTACAAAAACCAAGGTAAATTTAAATACTGCGAGTGGTATATCTCTAGATTGTACATCCGCTGTACTGTAAACCTTGTTGTACATCTGTATCATTATTGCCATGAGGTTTATTGGTAGTTTAGGACCATCCACTGCTCCCAGATGAAGTCAGTGGGAGCAGGATTATGCTTTTTAATTGTACAAATGAGTGGAGAGAGAGAATGAAATAGCTGATGTCCCAACTGAAAATCTATTTTTTCATTTCCATTCACTACTGCAATTCCTGGTTCTAGCAGGGATGGAAACAGAAAAGCCTAGATGTTTCATGAAAGCCTGCTCTTACAGCAGTGTAATCCCAGCCTGATTCTAAGCAGGAAGTACTAGAAGTCTCTCATGAGATTACTAACCTAAGCCCTGATCCTGCAAGTCAACATGTTAGTGTAGACTCCCATGCCCATATGGAGTCCCATTGGCTTCCATAGGACTCTGTGTGGGCACTGTGATCTGCATTAGCAGTTCCACATGCAGGATCAGAGCCCCTTTTGGCAGATACAGCACCTTGGATAAAAATCTCTAATGGCCTGATACCTATTGCAAGCTTAACTGCTAAATCTTTTGAGGTTTAATCATCTCTAATTATACTGATCAACTATTCTCCCATTTTTGGAATTTACAAAGGATCATAACTACCCTTAGAAATGTAAATATCTGGGATTTATTTGTTGATAGTTTTAAGAGAAGGGACATTTGAATCAGTTCTGGAAATTTATCAAGTCTGTTAATTATTTCACAATTTTTAAAGCGGCAGTCAGGATATATTATGGAACTGAGTCTCCTCTCATTTATACCAGCGTAAATCGGAAAAAACTCAGTTGAAGACAATGGAGGTAAAGCAATTTAAGTGATCTCAGAAACAGGCCATGTATAAATGTAATCAAACATGAAAAATATAGCTAGTAGGAATTTCCAAAATAGAATCTACTGTTTACCATTTATGCTGTTTGCTTTTAAAATGACTATTATTTTCATTTCATCCAGCTTGGATAGTGAAAGAGACTAGGGAGTTTCACTTTTTTCCCAGCTGGCATTTGTTGGGTCTTTTGCTCTTTACACAGAAAATGTAATATGAAGGAACCACACAGGCAAGTGTGATCCAAATAATGGTCTTTAATAGCTACACAAAACATGCAAGGCCAACCTACATATATACCTTGGAGCTCTGGCTTCAGAAACATAGAACACAGTGAGTGCCATTAGAGGGATCACAAAATATTTAAAGAGATACTGTCCAATTCCTATACACTACCTCAGCACTTTCCAGCTCTCATGTAATAGCACAGTGTTTGGATGTTTGTGTTGCAAATACTGCAGGGGAATATTTAAATAATACAAATTATATATTTTCCACTGGAATTGTCTTAAAAATAATGATATTTATATTAATAGTGGATTATGTTTCTATTTTTAGCAGTACCTACATTTTGGGACTAAACAATCTTGACAGTGCCTCTTTAAATGTTAACTGAGCAGTCTTGACACTGCTGAAGTCAGGATTGTATGATGACGACAGCCCTGTTCTGCATGTGTAGGCTGTTAATTAGACAATGCTGAAAAACAGCTTAAGCTGCAAATAACTGCAGAAGACTATATACAGAACACTGACTTGACTTCCCTCCTCATCAGTCTGACCTCTATGCAATACGAATAGTTATTATACATAAAACTAACTTGTCACTCCAACGGCCATTCCACTCCACTTGCCCCCATGGATTTCTTGGCCGTATGAGTTGCACCTTTCGGCCTTGGTAGCTCACCTAGAAAAAAGACAAAAACAGAGAAATTCCTGAGTGGCCTTAAAATATAATGAGACTATTGCTACTGTAATAAATAATCCCTGGCTGGCTGCTGTCATTAACTAAGAGACAATTCTCCTCCAGAGTGAATAGGCTGGATAACTGTGCTGGGCACTGGGGAACTCGGCAGGAGCAAATGTGCATGGGGTAGAAGGGATGGTGGAGAGGAAGGAGAAACCTCCCACCGAGATTGGATTCTAGTTTCACCTCATAGGGGAGAAGAGTAATGCTGGGTGAATAATGGAGTTTTTGGTTTGCTGTAAATTTAAAAAAAAAGTTTCAGGCCGAACTGAAAATTAAATTGTCTAATATTTCTGGCAAACCCCAAAAAGTTGAAAAAAATATTTCAGGTTGAACAAACCACTTTGGCCCAAAATGAACCATGCCGTTTCAATTTCGTGCATTTGAAAATATTTTTAATTTCTAAAAAATGAAAGGAAAGGACATTTCAAAATAAAAAGTGGTTTTGAGTCAAAAAATCAACCCGCTTTGTTTAAAAAATGTCAACACTAAACGTATTGGTTTTTACAGAATTTTTTTTCCCAACCAAATCAGTTTGGTGAAATCAGTGCAAATTCATAAGATATTTTAGTGTGTCAGAATCGACATTTTTTTGCCAAAAAAAAGTTTTAGTTGAAAACTTTTACTCAGCTCTAGGGAAGAACCAGAGGATACATACAGTCCTCGGGCTCCCAGGCATCACACCCTAAGTTCCTTTAGGCACAAGAAGCTGGGCACAACACCTTAGATGGGGGGAGAAGGGGCATGCCCTGTGTGGCCGGCCAAAATCCTGTCCCCTCCTCGTACAGTGCAGCCACTCCAATTCTCCAGACAAACTGCATCCAGGAAGTGTGGAGAACAGGATTTGTGACCATTCACTCTCCAGCGTTAGGTTTCCATCACTTGAGTTTGCACCCCTTGCCAGCCCACTCTCCACCACATACTGTCAACATAGCAACAATTGGGACGTACCTCGTCAATGCCAGTTACTGAATAAGCATGACCCTTTATGAGGCCGAAAGGGGTTCGCGCTTCTGACTCAGCTGCGCTGCTGGTCTGAAATATGAAAATACATTTTGATGTACCCTTCCTTGAGAGGACATTGTACATGGTGACACTCTGTCAGTATCGGGGCCCGTCACAGCTAGATACACTGAGAAGTCAGTGGCAGTACTAAAAGGTACTGTGAATGACAGTATAGCTTTTCCTTTTCCTACGATACTGCACACTGGCACAGCCTTTTAGGGAAGACACTTTCTCCACACACAAAAAATCATTCTATTTTTTCACAATATGGGACTTTCTACTAAGATTGTCATCAGTAGGAATGCTCCCAGAGTTCCGGGGGGAAGACCAAGCGTCTAGTGGGAATGGTGAGTGAATTATCTTCTCTTACCCCTATGGTAGGTTCCTCTAGCTCACGTATAAGACACACTGGCAGAGTAGTATAAGGAAGCTTACAGCCACTGCCCGTGTGGTACCTCTTCTATGGTGGTGTAAATAGGGTTGCCAACCCTCCAGTATTGTCCTAAATCTGGTATCTTTCATGAACAACAACATTAATTTACAAACTCAGGCACTGACTCTGCAAAGGCCTCTGTGCCCATGCAGAGCTTACTTCCAGATTGGAGACAAAAATAATAATAGCACAAAAATTGTAACAGCAATCATTGAAGCCAGTAGACACTGACTCCTACCCTGTGACAGGGCCGTGAACAGATTTAACTCTGACCCAGGTCAGGTGGATGGGTCCATGAAATAAAATTCACTGTTATTACACACATTCCATACATAAATTAATTGCACATACGAAGCTGAAATCCAATGACTCTCTTCTTCTGAGCAGCTGCCATAATGACTAAACTGGTATTGCATGTACATTAGATTACAGCTATTGGTTATAAATGATTGCAGTGCTTATTTGCTACTATTGCAAATTATTTGCTACTAATTTCAGCTGGATTTTTTAAAAAATTTACTTAAAAAATACCCCCCACACAACTACACCCTCTCTAGTCTTTTACTTACATCAATAGAACAGCCCACCATTGAACCTCTTTCAAGAGCTTTTCCCAAGATTTCATAGAAATTTTTTGGAGCCTTTTTGACTTCATACATTTCTCCAACTCCTCCAGTGAAATCTTCCATGGCTTCTAGTGTACTGCCTCCTTTTAGGGCTTCATAACTCCCATTCAGTCTGAAAAATACACATCAGTAGTTAGAAATGTTTTTAAAAACTTTTTTAGGTTACACGAAACCTGATTCTCTCTTATTTACACTGGTGTAAACCAGCAGTAACTCCACTGAAGTTAATCGAGTAAAAACTAGATTCAGCGAGAGGAGAATCTCAGTCCCAGCTTGTTAATTACATTGTAGCCCCTCGCCCCCTCCTCATCCTAATTTCTAATTCATTATTGGTTCAAATCCAGCCCAGGCTGGCAGTGACAATACTTTAAGTTGTTCAGTGGCCTGCTGGATGCAAAACCAGTAGATAGTCTTATTCCAGTTTTTAGCCATAAGAGTTGGCATCATTATTAGTGCTCTCAGCAGAAAAACAAAGAGCAGGTTTTAGGACTTGATCCAATTCTCACTGAAGCCAACTGGAGTCTCTCCATTGACATTACTGGAAGTTGGATCAATCCATCGGGGATTAATTTAGGACATAGTATCTCCAGGTCAAGGTTGAGGAAAATGCATTGAACAAAGAAAAGCTGACCATTTTCATTGTGTGACAAACTGAGCAATGCCTGCACCAAAGGCAGGCAGTACTTACTTGGCATAGGCTTTTTCCAGTAAGGCACTCCAGAATTCATTGTGTTCAGCCGAGTGTAGAAAAACCAAGCGGTCTTTAAAGATGGGTAATCGATCATCAATAACAATATCCAGCCACTCATTGTGCTGCCAAAACTGTGTTGAATGGAGGGTGAGAGAATTGTTTGATAACTTGTAATATTTCATAAGACTAGCATGCCTCTCTAACTACCATGTTCCCATGCTCCTAAACTATCTCAGTAACATCTGGGGGCTGTTATAAGACTAAAAACACACCGTTTTTGTGAGCCAGGTGAAATCTGGCCCAAAGTAAGCACCACATTTCCCCCATTAAGCCTCTTCTCAATCAAGTCAATAAAGAAACTGGTGGGCTTCTATTTTCTAAACCTGACACAAAGTAGGGTGACCAGATGTCCCGATAAAATCGGGACTGTCCCGATTTTGAGGAGTTTGTCCCGCATCCCAACCAAGAGTATGGTCAGGACGCCATTTGTCCCAATATTTTGTTTCCTGGTCTTTGGCGGCAATTCGGCAGAGAGTCCTTCAGTCGCGGACAGTCTTTGGCGGTATTTTGGTGGTGGGTGCTTCTGTCATTGGCGGCAAGGTTTATTACCCGCTGCTGAAATACCATCGAAGACCGTCCGCGACTGAAGGGCTCTCCGCTGAATTACTGCCAAACTCCCGGACGGGTGAGTGTAAAAAAAAAATAAAATAAAAAATGCCCCCCCTGCAGCGGTCCCGATATTTTCCCCTTAACATCTGGTCACCCTAACACAAAGACACAGCTTCTGTGACACTCCATACACACAAACTGCCATGGCTGGAAGTGCATCAATTTCCTGATCCTTAGCCACTTCATACATGCTGTAGTAAATTATTTAAACTATATTGAATTGATATGAGAGCTGTGTGTTGGCACAGACTTTCAGTTAACATATACATTACAAACTGAAGGACACTGAGTGCTATGGGACAAAATAGTAAGTAACAGACTGAATTCATAGCAGGCAGGAATTTTGTACATCCCCCCACAATTTCTCTCAGTCCTTATGATAAACTCCAGTAGAATCCAATAGAGTTTTACAGATGTTAAGTAAGATTCTATATAAATTATTCTAAAAATCTGTAACATTTAACAGAATATACCATTTATATAGAATGTTTAAATCAACCTAGAGAATTCTATAGCAGAGATCTATTCTATAGCAGAGATCTATTCTATTCGATCCATGTTCTTACATCATGCCCACCACCATGGCATCTGAGCACCTATAGTTATATATTACATTCTAGAAGTTTGTTTTAAAAATGTATAAAATTATCACTCTCTATTACATTATATTGGACTATTTAGACGGAGCAGGAATCTGAACTAAGTCAGATACACGGCTATTAAAAGTGGTTAGGAATTGTTCGATATTTCTTGATCTGAACTAGATATAAAATATCATGTGACTCAAGCCATCCTAAAAACCCACATATACTGTAGGGCCAAGTCTTCCTCTTGATTACAACGATGTTACCCCTTTGACTTCCTGGCAGTAGGATTGGACACATGTAATTGAGCGCAGAATTTGGCCCTGGGTATTTAAACCTTGCTGAGATGATGCCATGATTTCGAACACTGTACTTCCCTTTATAATAGAAGAACAGTATGTGACTGTGGGAAGTTAAAATTTTTCTAGGTTTCTTCTCAAGGCTCTCACTTAAGGTGAGTTTAGCAAGTACTGCTTTGAATGCCTCGGTCATCATTTGGAGGTCAGACTAGATCAGTGGTTCTCAACGAGGGATCTGGGGCCCCTAGGGGGCTGCGAGCAGGTTTCAGCAGGCCCACCAAGCAGGGCCAGCATCAGACTCACTGGGGCCCAGGGCAGAAAGCCAAAGCTCCATTGCATGGGGCTGAAGCCCAGAGACTCTGAGCCCCACCACTCGGGGCTGAAGCTGAAGCCTAAGAAATGCAGCTTTGCGGGGCCCCCAATGGTGTGGGGCCTTGGGCAATTTCCCTGCTTGCTACCCCCTAATGCCGGCCCTGGCTTTTATATGCAGAAAAACAATTGTTGTGACACAGGTGGGCTGTGGAGTTTTATAGCATGTGGGGGGGGGGCCTTAAAAAGAAAAAGGTTGAGAACCTCTGGACTAGATCATTTAAAGGTCTCTTTTGGCCTTAAACACTATGAAATCCACTTCTACAGCAAACGGACAACCCTGCCACTAAATGGACCAGTGCATTTAGCTACCCAGCCCCTGGAAGTATTTGCATTTTATGCTGTTTTACCTGAAAGTGAAATATTCCAGCATAACCCGGTCCAAAATTTTGATCTTGAGGTACAACTCTGGCTAATGTTTTTTCATTCAGTGTCAGAGAAGCTATAGCTGCTAATAGCCAGCAGTCACCTGCAAATTGAAAACACCAATACACAGATCACCAATAATATATTGTGAAAATATACACAATCTACAGGAAAAAGATTCTGTAGCAGCCTTGTCTAGGTAATAAAGGTAATAATTGGAGATATACCAATCTCCTAGAACTGGAAGGGACCTCGAAAGGTCATCGAGTCCAGCCCCCTGCCTTCACTAGCAGGACCAATTTTTGCCCCAGATCCCTAAGTCTCAAACTGTACGGGTAAGATTCTGACTTCAGTTATGCTAGTGTAACTGAAGTCAGTAGAATTATTCTGGATTTATGCCACTGTAACAAAGATCACAATCTTGCCCTACATGTATTACAGGTTCTGCATTTAACTATGTATTAATAGTTCTCATTGGGTGGAGTAAATTCACATCGATTTCATTTATTTGCATTTTATTTCCTGTGCAATGTGAGATGCCACACAAACCAGCCATAACCAGCCATAACTGACTATGAACACAACTACTGTCAGCTGTTTTCCTCTATGCAGTGGGCTAATTTTGCTCTTATTTACTATTTCATTGTAAATCCAGATGAATTCCACTGAAGTCCGTTGTTATTTGGGTTTACACTGATATTACTGTAAAGTAGACTTTAGCTCATTTTAGTGAAAGTTCACAAAGTCTGGGAAGTACTTTTTGCCACTGGGGGGGAAAAAAGTCTGAAGGGGCTTAATTTGTTGACGCTACATGTGACATTTCACATAACTTCCTATTATAAGCAAGCAGTATGATGGCTGGTTGCCCACCACCCAAGGACACATCAATATCCTGTTTCACTTAAAACTTCAGGAGAAGACTGGCTGGCTTGCTGGCACCAACCAGGCAAGATGCCACATGGAACCACTCAATTCTCAGCTTCCTTGGAAGTCGTATAGCATCTGAGCCAAGACCTGATCTCACTGAAATAAAGGACAAAGTTTCCATTGGCCTCAACAGGGCCAGGCGTTGCCCTTTTCTGTGTGTTTTTCTTCCTCAAGATAAAGGCAAGACCTTGGCTTTGTGTTAGTGACTCACAGGAAGGGAAACTGCTCAAGAATGAAACAGAACAAAAATGAGTCATGTGCACTTTTTCCAAACCAGCAGGCCTGCTGCAAGCCCTGGGTTGTTTGCATGGAGTGAAGGGAGTAGTGAGTGTCTCATAGGAGGCACAAAGGTCTGAAAAATCCCTATAAGCCATTTTGGAAGAGTATTAGGAAACCATTCAACCTGCAATGTACACCTTATGGAAATGTCCTATGGAATTCAGCTGGGATTAAACAAATAGGTTTCTATGGAAATGTAATAGGATTGCATAGAAATTACTCTAAAACCTATAGAATTCAATAGAAAATGATAAACCTTCTTCTGAGAGCCAAGGTGGGTGAAGTAATATCTTTGATTTATTCACCCACCTTGTCTCTCTAATATCCTGGGACCAACACAGCTACAACGCCGCTGCAAACTTTCTTTATGTTTTTTGGATGATCCTATAGTGTTGTATAGCAAGAATATCATTCTCTGAAATTCTATACGATTCTATAGCTGTGGTACTTTTTGAGTGTAGTGCAATTCAATCCAAAGCACCCGTTGTTTAGAGTGGGATGAGTGAGAAGCTAAAACCAATTTAGGAGTTAGTCACATAACACCATGTGCCTGTACTAAATACCTTCATCATTTTAAAATGAATTTTTATATTCTTATTTGCTCTTTCTCTGAGGGTAACCACTTTCCAGACTTTATCTTGCAGGACCAAGTAGATATGTCATGGCATTACTACGCAGCCATGTTGCATCAGTGCATAATATTGCAACATCATGTCAAACACAACATTGGCATCAACCTGTGGTGTTGCATTGACACGGTGGGACACAACATCAGTATGTGTCTGTGCAGTGCCCTGCCATGAAGATAGCTGCATCATGACTTTAAGACTGCCCAAAAAGTATTACATTGCTGTAGATGCTATTATGCGCTTACAGGACACAGACCTGGGACTCTCCTGTGAATTTCATGATGGATGGCAACTGGCAGCACTAACTTCTCCCTCGCCTTTCACAGCTCTGTCTCTTTAATTTGGAGGGAAGAAAGTGAGTGTTTGCTTCCACAGCAACCAATACTTTATTGAGGCATCCAGAAATGGGTATGGGGTTAGAATGAGAACACATGTTACTTCTGAGTTTCACTTCTTCCACCAATTTAGGGAACAAGAGACTGGAGAGGCAGTTTCGCCTACTGGATAGAGCATTGGACTGGGCTCTAGACACAGCTCTGCTGCTAGGTGACCTTGGGCAAATCACGTCCCTACTCTGTGCCTCAGTTTCCTCACCTGTAGAATGGGGGTATTGATACTGAACTCCTTTGTAAAGGACTTTGAGATCCACTGATGAGATGTGCTACATAAGAGCTAGGAATTACTATTCAATAATAACCACCACCACCCCCCACCCCCTTCTAGAATCTCCTGTACCACAGCACTTGGATAAGTGTGGAATAATTCTGTAAAGGGAAAACACTCACCAAGATCCCCTTGACAAATGTCAGTTCTTGTGGCTCCTCCAACTATAAACTGTGGGTCTTTAACAATTTCCTGAGAGAGTAAGAGAGAAAAAATCATTTAAAATATGCCTGGACAAATATAACAACATTCGGGGGATGAACCTGTCACCAATATGCTACATGCATTACTGCAAGCCTTGAGAAACTGGCTACCACACAATAGTACAGACACTGTGTTGAGCCTTTGTTGCTAATTATAGTGTGTCCCAATGAAACGATCATTTGTTCTAATTTTTTCTAATGAACATAGTGCTGATGAAAGGTACTGGATTGGCAACCCTGAGAGAGCGAAAGCCTGTGTTTACTTGTAGAGCATTTATAGCATAGGCAGTGGTGAGCAACCATAACATCTTCCCTTAAAAAAAAAAAGAGGCTGATCCCAAACTTTGTTTGCTTTACCAAGTAATGTTAGTTTTAAGTGGGAGCTGGCTCAAGTATGACACTCCACACCCTTGAGTGTCCAAAGGTTGAGAGGGGCTGAGCCGATAAGACACTTGTAGAAAGGAAAGCAATGTTGACTGGCATTTCTTTGTTTATTTTAAGTTCAATTAAAAATATCACAGATGTTCTGCATTGGATCGAAAATTATGTCTGTAAAACAATTAATCTGTCAGGGATTTCCCTCCTTGAAATCTAACTTGTCACTTTAAAAAAAAGCATTCACTGCTTTGCTGCTGGTTCTCGATTGCACGTGTGTCACCTTGAATGGAACGTTGGGGTATGATGGGTAAGGCTGCGATTTAGTCACAGAGGTCACGGAAGTCACAGAATCCGCAGGCGGCAAGAGGGACCCCCGCTGCTCCTGGCCACTGCGGGCGGCAGCGGGAATCCGGCAACAGTGGGGATCCCTGCTGCTCCCATCTGCTGTGGGTGGCAAGAGGGACCCCCGGAGCTCCCAGCTACAGTGGGTGGCAGGGAGGATCCCCAGAGCTCCTGGCCACCGCAGAGGCAGGGGAGACCCCCACTGCTTGGAGCTGCCAGCAGAGGGGGACCTTGGAGCTACCATCCCCACCCCTCGCAGCTGCCCAGGCGACTCATTTTGTCATGGGTATTTTTAGTGAAAGTCAGGGACAGGTGCATTTTTTTATTATTGCCCATGACCTGTCCCTGACTTTTATTAAAAATATCCAGGACAAAAACTTAGCCTTAATGATGGGCACCTACTGATCTTTGTCCTTGAAGTACCCCTTTTATCTAAATATCTTAGGTACTTATACGGCTCCCCCTACTGTAGTGCTGCATAATCTTTGATGTAGTTATCTTTGCAATACCCCTGTGAGCTAGGGAACTACTCTCATCCCTGCTTTACAGATGGGAAACTGAGGCATAGAGAGGTTTGCCCAAGATCACGCAGGAAGTCTGTGGTGAGCACTGACCTGAACCCACTCCTTTAAAATGGCAGGCTAGTGCCCTCCCCCTGGATCATCTTTCTTGCAATGAATAGGCCTCCTTCTCCTTTTCTACCCTCACAGACTCCCTGGCACACCTAAGAGATCTCCTTGCACTTCCACCTTTGCACTGGAAAACAAGTAGCTACAAATACCTTCTCTTGTCTCCCTCGAGAATGAAGACAGATGCTAGTGCCCATCTGTGAAGGGAACCAGTCAGTATTCATTCAGGACAACCAGAAAGCAATCACCTCAATATTCTATAACAATGGGATCTACTATAGTGACAAAGAGAAACTTTGAAAGGACACACAGAAAATATGATAGTATAAACATCTAGCCCGCCATCCTGAACAATAAATGTAAGCTGGCAGAATTGATTGTTACAGAATGAAGGCCTGAACCAAAGCCCATTGAAGGCAATGGAAAGCCTCTCATTGACTTCACTGGGCTTTCGATCAGGCCCTAGGGAAAGAAAAGAAATAACATGGACAAAATGTTCTCTCATACATTTTGTGATCTATCTCCATTTCTCTCTAGAAAGCCACCCTGCCTCTCATGACTACATAGGGAATACTGAGTGTCATCAGGAGGGCTGCAGATGCACAGCACCTTGATGTACCCAAGTCAGTAGTCAAATTATACCCGCACAATCCCACGGAAATCACAATGGGTCAGGGGTGCTGGAACAATTTATATAGTATGGGTGCTGAGAGCCATTGAAGCAAACTGTAAACCCTGAATATGATGGAAATCACTTCAAGCCAGCGGCAGCCCCCCTCCCCCAGGCCCCTAGTTCCAGCACCTACGCTATGGGTCCAAACCTGCAAAGTGCTGAGCTCCTAAAATTAATGGGATGGTGGGATGTAAGTGAGAGCATAAATTGGCCCTCTATCTCTATCCAGTAGCAGTTTCAATACCATAAGAATAAACACCTTTCAGTGACGCCATGTCATCTTCTGAGGCATATCAACACAATGGCAAATGAAATTCAATGTCTATACGTGCAAAGTAATGCACACTGGAGGGGATAATGTAAACCACTAAAACGCTTCACAGCATTCTAGATTAACTGGATCAACTCAGGAAAGCAACGCAGGCATGTGTATGGACAGCTCAGTTAAGACCTCTCTGCTCAATATGCAGCTGTGGTAAAAAAGAAGCAAAGATGTTACGTCGCATGAGGAGTGGGGTGGCAAATAATATGGAGAATATTATAATGCAGTTCTATAAATCAATGGCACAGCCTCATCTGGAAGACTGTGGGCCGGCTGGTCACTCCATTTCTAAAAGGATATTGCAGGATTCAAGGGGGTTCAGAGAAGGGCAATGAGAATGATCCTAGGCCTGGAAATATTCTCTTGTGAAGAGGGATGGATAAGATGGGGAATGTTTACCTTAGAAAGGAAATGAATAAGTGGGGACATGATAAAAATATACAAAATAATCAATGGTCTAGACAAGGTAGGTTGGGACGGAGCTCTGGTCTCCCATCACATAACACAAGAACAAGGGGACAGTCAATGAAATAAATAGGCGGGAAATTCAACACCGATTAAAGGATTTTTTTTCACATAACCTGTAATTAAATTGTGGAACTCATCCTAGGTGCTGGAACTAAGGGTACTGCCTCAGCCCCTGGCTTGAAGTTGTTTTCATCATATCCAGGGTTTACAGTTTGGTTCAATGGCTCTCAGCACCCCCACTATATAAATTGTTCCAGCACCCATGGAACTCATTAAACCTGAAGTTTTTGAGGCTAAGAAGTTATGAAATGACTGGACATTTATATGGATCTCAAGAATGTTTAGAGTTAATATAATTAACAACAACAAAAAATTGTGGCAGGGATATTAAATCTCATGTTTCAGGATTTAAGCCAATATCTAACTACTAGAGATTGGAATGAGATGTGCCTAGTGCAGGGATCTTATACCTTCCTCTGAAGCATATGGTACTGGCCACCATCAGAGACAGGATATTGGACTAGATGGACCTTGTCTGAGGCAGTATGGCAATTCCTCTGTTCTTAGGGAAGAAAACAATTCTGAAGCATTGGGGAACGCATCTTCTGCATGATTTCTGCCCACTGTGGCCATTAAATACCACCCAACTATCCTGTTTCTATTCTAGGCTGAACATCATGGGATACATTCATCCTAGGACTATGCCAGCTTCCACTAGCTTAAACTCAGACACAGGGTACCTGAGATGGAAAATCTACCCAGTGATGATATGGTGATGCACAGTAGCCATCTCTAATTCCCCTTCCACCAGGGTGCCCTAGAGGAGACTAGCACAGTCCAAAAAGTGGCTGGTGCTGGTCCAGGAGGAGGCAGGGTCCAAGTGGCCTCAGAGTGCATTGATTCAGCACCTAACAGCAGCAGTTAGTAGTGGTGCAGCTTCTGTGGATCTCTGGAAGATTTTTAAGCTGCTCCTCCCCAAAGGACAGCCCGATGGAAAAGAGGCAGCCACCTCTGATTAAATATCCCCAGCAAGAGTGATTCTTGCTCAGTGAATTCTGGTTCACGTTGTACCAGAAGTCTGTTGTTCGTTGCCTGATGAAACCTTTCCTGAGACAACTGGACACGGGATCAGACCGTAAGCACTATACGTAACCCTACCCTGGGGGTGTTGTACATGCCTCTGACACATACCTAAGTTGTCTGTTTTCTTACGCTTTGGCAATATTTGTATAGCTTGTCATGCCAATAAAGTCTCGTTGAATTCATCTGAACAAAATGGTTAAGTCCTGTGAATCCAGTCAGTCAATTTGTCCTGAAATCCTGTTGCAGAACTGGTTGTATAGGTGATAGCATAGTTTCAAGGCACCTGCACTCTCCTCTGTGGTACATACTAGGAGTGCCCAGTTAGGTCTCGGGTCTCTAGCTGTCATCTGTCTCTGGGCAGGGACCCTTGTCCCATGCCCTTTTGACTGGAGGTTTTAAGACTGCACAACCTCTTGCTTTGCCATGTGACATCCCCAGCCAGCCAGTCTGCCAAATGGCCAGTGCTTGTGCTTTGCTTTCTCTCCAAGGGCTGTGAACAGTGTATTGCCAGCAGTAACAAGTTACCGCACCGCACTTTCTAAGCAAGCACAGTTATTGAAAGGATTCCAGAGAAAACATAATAAATGACAAAAGGTCCTAGACACATGCTAAAAGCTTACCGGAGATCAACCATCAGTCTTAGGGGCCCTGGTAGGCCAAAGTTCTTCCAACCCAGTGGCCCTCTTGGACAGAAGGTCCTGTCCATTTGCTGGATCAGAAAGCAGGCCCTCAGTCAGTTTAAACTCAACCTCATTATAGCAAAAGCCATTTTTTTATTTCTTGGTCTCTGGAAAATCCAGTTTGAACCAGTATATGCAACTCCCGCCCTCTCTCCCGGGAGTGGTATATCTCTGAAGATGTTTACAACCTATGTGGTTCCTTAATCGCCCCTCAACTGTTTTTGGTTCTTGGAGGAGCTGTGATAACCCTGCCCCCTGGAGTTGCATAGCATCCCTGGCCAATCGTGATCCATGAACTGACTACGGTATGGTCCCCAAAGATACTGCATGCAATTGCAATATCTGTCACAAGTGGGGCCACACTATTTCAGTTAAGCCGCCGAGCAAGAAGCCCCTTTATTGATGTCTTTGCAAAAGGAGAAAGTTCAATAGCAGAACAATAATAGGGGAGCAAATGCAATCTTTCAAACATGGCAGTTCCCTAGAAGGAAAATGAGTTAGTTTGTATTTATTTTAGTGTATTTAACAGTCATAATTCTGTAGTGTCAGAGATTCCGATTCCTTCATAGCTAACCAAGGCCAGGTCCAGGTCCAGGCAATGAAATTTGGCAATATCCCAAAATGAGTAAGTTAAACAGCCTGCAGGTTTAGACTGTCAGTGCACACTACAAAGTGAATCTGTTTTGCCAGGCTTTTGTACATGGGGCAGATGGCTGGGGATTAATATGCTTAGCGAGGGTGGGGTATTTTTATATTATTTACAGAGTGTGATTATTTTGTTATGTTGGGGTGGGGAATGGGGATAAGTTGCTGAAGTTGTATACGTATTATATTGTGTATATTTTTGGTGCTAGGCACCTTAGAAGTGGGAAGTATCTATTGAACAAGCTTTAGAACAACTCATGTTTTTAAAAAGTGGGTAGCTAACATCATATAAAACTCTATAACGTGGCAAGCCCTTCACTTTCCTATCTACATGAGCCAGTTTGCTACACCCAGTCCTGTTGCTATGAAATATTGCCAAGTTCTGGAGTTAATCCCTTTGCTGATAATCCCCGCTGCATACGGCAGCATCCCTTTGAATCGCCAACATTCCATTTGAATGCTGACTTGTTAAAGACCTCGTAGTGGACCTGGCAAACAGGGTAGCCCTGGAGGTGCATTTTGACCAAAGTTCCCAATTCAGGAGGCAGCAGCCAAGTGATTAAAAAAGCGACCCACCCTCTCAACGATCAAACTGCATGTCCCAACCCAATAAGACGTTGAGTGTCCCACCTGCAATGCACTGAGCATATTGGAGCCAATTCTCTGTTCCATCCTGGTCTCTTTATATTAGTCTGGTGGGAAAGGGAGGGTAGAATTGGCCTCAAGAATAAGGGTTTTGCTGAGTGGCATAAAGCTAGAGATATGGCTCTGTGCCAGATCCCCCTTGCAGCACCATGATAGAGTGTGCTGGGGTTATGGCTGGGGGAAGGGTTCAGATTATCCCTGTTCTGCAGTTATTTTCATCTGAGGAAAAGCCCCAAGAGACTTGATACTGGCTGAGTACAAGCTAGAGCAGGGGTCTCAAACTCAAATGACCCCGAGGGCCGCATGAGGACTAGTGCATTGGCCCGAGGGCCGCATCACTGACACGCCCCCTTGCTGCCCCTGGCCCCACCCCCAATCCACCCCTTCCATGAGGCCCCGCCCCTGCCCTGTCTCTTCTCCACCTCCTCCCCTAAGCGCGCGCAGTTTTAATAAATATATACACTCAGTAATGCACCTCACTCAAAGGACAAAACATGCACTTAGATTTACTGCCTAAGGCTCTGGGAGGGAGTTTGGGTGGGGGAGGGGGTCTGGATGCAGGCTCTGTGCTCGATGCAGGCTCCAGGCTGCGGCAGGGGGTGGGGGTGCAGGCTTTGGGACGGAGTTTGGGGATAGGAGGGAGTGCAGGGGTGAGGGCTGTGGGGCTGAGGGTGAGGGGTACATGATGCAGGAGGGGGCTCAGGGCTAGGGAAGAGGGTTGGGCTGTGGGGTGAGGGCTGTGGATGAGGGGTTCATGATGCGAGGGGGCTCAGGGCTAGGGAAGAGGTTTGGAGTGTGGGGTGAGGGCTGTGGATGAGGGGTTCATGATGTGGGGGCGCTCAGGGCTGGGGCAGAGGATTAGGGTGCGGGGGGATGAGGGGTTCATGATGTGGGGGCGCTCAGGGCTGGGGCAGAGGATTAGGGTGTGGGGGGATGAGGGCTCTGGCTGGGGCTGAGGATTAGGGTGCAGGGGGATGAGGGGTTCATGATGTGGGGGTGCTCAGGGCTGGGGCTGAGGATTAGGGTGCGGGGGGAATGAGGGCTCTGGCTGGGGCTGAGGGTTTGGGGTTGGAGAGGCTCAGGGTAAGGGCAGCCTGCCTTGCCAGTACTGGCGGAGGGCAGGCACTAGGACCCTGCGGCAGCAGACAGCAAATCTGCTGGGAGCCCTCCGGGCAGCAGGCAGGGGAGAGGCGCGCTGCGTTCTGTCAGGCAGGGACGCAACACAACGCGGCGGAGGGGGGGGGAACACGCGGAGGGGGGGGTGGCAGGCGGGGGCTGGGACCTGCTCCAGGCAGGGTCGCGGCGGCGGGGGGAGACCTGCGGTGGCTGGGGCCAATCCAGGCAGGACCGGGGGGGGGGGGGGCGGGAAGAGACCCAGCTCCAACTATTGCTGGAGCAGGGCGCCCAGCCCTGAATATTGCTGGGGCCCGGACCCCACACAAGTATATAACCTGCCGCCCATGCCCCCCGGCCCGGCCCAGCCCAGCCCCGGCGGGTCTCGCTTCCCTTCCCGCCCCCCCAGCCCGGCCCCGGCGGGTCCCGCTTCCCTCCCCCACCCCCCGCCCCGGGCCCGGCGGGTCCCGCTTTCCCCCCCCCCTTACCCGAGCGCGTCTCCGGCGAGGCCTGAGCTCCGTCCCGCTCAGAGCCGCGTGGTGAGGGGGCGGGGCTGTGAGCTCCACGCCGAGCGGAGGCAGCTGCCCCGCCCCCTCCCCACGCCGCTCTGAGCGGGGCGGGGCTCAGGCCCCGTTGGAGCTCCCAGCCCCGCCCCCTCACCACGCGTCTCTGAGCGGGGCGGGGCTCAGGGGCCCCGCCGGAGACGCTGAGGCTCCAGGAGAGGGGCGGAGGCGGGAGCCTCCGCTCTTCTCTTGGGGGCCCCTGCGGAGCTCCCCTGGGGAGCTCCGCGGGCCGCAGGGAAGAGCTCCGCGGGCCGCATGCGGCCCGCGGGCCGCATGTTTGAGACCCCTGAGCTAGAGCAACCACGAGACTGCTCTAATTTACACAGGGTGCCCGGCTAAGAATACAGTGAGGCACAAAGGTGGTTTAAAGCCACCTTCCTTCATTTGGAAAGCATTCAACGCCTTTCAGGATTCAGCCCTTAGGGAGGATAATACTGCATCTTTGTAACAAAAAGGCTCAATCCTGCTCCTATTGAAATAGACACAAGCATGCCAAAAGAGCACAGCCTTACAGAGGAGGAGACAGACATTAACATCTCCCCACAGGTGTTAATGAGAAATGTCCATTGGCAATTAAAGTCATTATCCAGAGCTGCAAGTCACATTACGTCTACATAATTTATGCTCATGTAGGGACCAGGGACGAGGATGGCACCTTTAGAGTGTTTCCTGGCTTCAAAGGCGGTGGCAGAGGGCAAGTGACCTGCCCACATTCCTTCAAGCCAAATGCCTTCCAGCAAGAAGCATTAGTGAGTTTTATGTGTCACAGTTACAGAAAACAAAGGCAAGTCAAACCAGAACTTGTCATTATCTGACCCACCTGCTTGTTAAATACCCCCGGGCCCTGGCATGTGTGACCTGTAACTAAATGATAAAAAAAAAATTCATAGTCCTTACAACATTACAGTGGAGGAAAAAGTGAGGGGATTTTTATTTTAACAATATGCATTATTTTAGAATTAGAGGGGTAGCATCCGAAGAAGTGGGTATTCACCCACGAAAGCTCATGCTGCAAAACGTCTGTTAGTCTATAAGGTGCCACAGGATTCTTTGCTGCTTCTATTTTAGAATTGGTGCTTAAAGGGAACATAAGTATGTAGCAATTAAGAAACTCACATTTTAAGAGAGCTGTTTAACTCAATCTATCCTCAAATGCCCTAAAACTGTGTACTCCCCTCAATAACTTTATCTCCCTACATATCGGGTGCAGAGAGCTCCCACTGTGCTCTTTCTGTGCACAACTTCCCGAGGCCAGGACATTGGTAACTGTAGACGAGTGCTTCGTTGCTCGTGGTACAAATTCGCTGGAGACCACTCTTTCACACACCAGTGCCCTTTTATTTCCCAGTATTTTCCCACCACCATGTATATACAGCTATATACAGTTCAATACCAGTCAGGTAGCCCCCTTAGGGAACAGCTTTCTCTTACAGCAGCTGGGAGCAACAGGCCCTCACTTTCCTGTCCCCCTCCTGCCCCCACTTCCTTCCTGCTAGCTTTATAGGCCTTCATCTCAGCAGGCTCCCAGGTGATTGCTCTCAGGCTCCTTTAATGCCAGTTCCACCCAGTTCCCCTTGATGGGCGCTATGCTAGCAGGTTCTGAGCTAACAGGGGCTGGTTCAGTGCCTCTTAAGCCAGCACCCTGTTACAGTAACCAACACCAGCTAGCTCTGGATAATTGCATGGTATTGAGGTATCACAGCTCATTTTTACAAATGATATTTTATATCCTACTTGTATAAAATACCCTTCCCACCAGACTAAATGGCTTGTGGTAGTAAAGAGATAAGGAGCCTTTCAAATTCAGGCCACTAGTGGGAATCTATCTTAGATTAATAGTAACCAAATTGTATTACTGTCTGATGATTGTTTGGTAGCCACTGTAAAATGAGTTGGTGTCACAGGGCAGCTCCTATAGAACTGTCTTTGCATCATAATTAGCACCCTTGTGGCCATTCTCATGAGAGACATAGACCTCAATTCTCTTTTGCTCACCACAGTGTAAATCGGGGGTAACGTCTCTGACCGTCAGTTACGTCAGTGTAACCCAGAGGAGAATCAGGTCCCAAGGAATGAATGGACATGAAAGCTGAACCATGGGCGGCCCTCGTCTGCTTTAACAGATTTCAGTTTCCAGGGCTACCAAGCCTACACCTTTCAGGAGCACAACATTTTAAAAGCACATCTCCTTGTGATTTTTGCATAGCACTCTCCAAACTTCGGGAGTGTGACTTTGCAGGTGCTCTTGTTCTGCCTATATACAGCCCTACCATATTACAGAGTTATAATTGTGAGAGTATTGTACTACACAGCATCCTGGAGTCACCTTGAAAGAAGGCCCTGATCCCTCAGTTTAATCCAGCATGAATGATGGTGCAAGGGCTAGGTCAGAGGCAAGTTGCAGTGGTTCAAAGTAGCAGCAGCTTCATTTACAAAGGGGAGATGGGAGGTCATAAGGAGCCCAACTCAGCCCCTGAAGTGGGAGGTATTGGCTGAAAAAGGGACAGTGACCAGGGCAGGCAGGCAATCCACTGATGTAATGACTCCCAGAGATTCCCATCAGCAGAGTTCACACAAAGCCCCCTGTCCTCCACAGAGAGGAGTTCCACTGTTGGGTACAATAGTATTCTATGATGCAGGAAGGGGACTGTCACAGCTCTCCATGGCAAATTTGCTGATTTGGCTATAAACCGGACTGCATATTCAATAATTATGGAACAAACATCTATTTACAAACCAAACATGGAATGCAGGTGGACCATAAAAGGAGAGACAGAAAGAGTGTTCCCCATAAAACAGATATAGAGTCTGTTGTATAGAAGCTGTTTATCCTGGGAGCAAGGGTTAAATTAAATTCCTGAGTGGACGAGCCAGAGTTTAAATTCACTGGTGTGTGGTCGTTCTTCTCTGAAACCAGTGGTGGCTGGGAGATGGGGGAGATTCCAGTAGATGAGGCATTGACTCAGCTTCTCATGTTGACTGGGCTTGGACCTAAGGGAACATTTAAACTCTCAGTGCAGAGCCTGTGGTTGTGTGGTGAGAATCTTGTGGGGGATTCCAGGTCTTCATGAACCTGATCCATAGTCCTCTGAAGCCAACAGGGATCTTTCATTGACTTCAGTGGCTTGTGGATCTGGTCCATAAAGTTTGGCTGTGGATAATTTAAAATACCCAGTATTCAAGCCTTGTTTGGAACAAATTATTACATGGCTGGGAGTCTGCCTTCATTGGTCCCTGCCCTCCATAATATACATCAGATTTGCCTCTTTAAAATCCACATCGTGTCTTGTAGTATATACTGCCGTGGAGAGATCCCAACCTCCGCACTGTATTCTGCTTTTTTTGGAACCAAGAAAGCAGAGATCACCCCTGAAGAATACAGAATACCAACACCTGCTGGAACAGGACATGGTGGGACAGTATGGGCAAGTTTAACTCTTGTGTATCTTGATTCACTTGAGTGGAACCACTATTGATTCACATTGAAGTAATTGACAGGAGAATCAGGTCCTATAAATTCCACAGACTTCTAGCCAGGCTGGATCCATTCAATAAAGCTGCTAATATTTAGTGTATTAATTAAAGGCAACTAGAAATCTAGAGCACATTACTATCAACTGAGGCTTCAGGTTTACAAAGAACCCTGAAAAATCCATCCACTAAAGTACTGTACTGAACCTGTTTTTTCATGCAGTTTCAAGACACACCTTCATTTTTCTTACTAATGGAATGCAGATACAGGTGCATGGCAATGCCTTACTATGTGATATGATTTCAGTCCAACACCAACACGCCTCCAAAATCTGGGAATTGACATTATATAACACTACAGAATATGCTACATTCATGGGAATCTGACTGGAATAGCTATTGTGGAATGGCTTGTTCTGCAGTAGCTATTCAGGTCAATTTTCCCCATGTTGACATTCCCTAAGTAGATGTAACTTACATACCAAAGCGATGAAAGAAGGTGATACTTATAGTAGTCCAAACACTACTTTAATTTACAGTTTCTTCTGGCTCAAGAGAGGGTGATTTACATTAACTTGGTCTCCCTTCCATATTGAGAGTGTGTGTGTGTAAGCCGGTCTGAGACAGTCTGAACTAGTGTAAAGCAATCTCACTTTCATGACCTTACATTTCATCTCTGCCCCAAACTGACTGCAACATTCAACTCCAGAGCTGGAGGTTGGTGGGGGTTGTTCAGATCGGGAGAGTTTTGGTTCAAGTCCATTTCTAGACCACAAATTCATTTGCATTGGCAAGCGATGGGGAAAAAACATTCCCAGGCACTGTAATTATTACAGAATATGTGATATTTATACTGGGCTAGCCACTAACAATCTAAATAATACATGAGGGTATAGAGAAAAGAGAGGTGGATCATGCCAAGAGGGAAAAAAATGAGGAAGGGGTCACATGTTCTCCAAAATTAATTTTAAAAGTATCTGTCAGAAGATATAGTTTTAAGATTTTCTTTTCAAATAAGAAAGAGAAATCAGGATAGTATTGCTAAATAGCTTTTATTATCTTATAGCATTTGGGATTTGGCATATAGGGCCAGATCCTCAGCTTTTGTAAATCAGCAGTGCTCCATTTACTTCAGTGAGGTTATGCGAATGAACACCAGCTGGCCTATACTGTGTATACACACACACACACACACACACACACACACCTTTGACAAATTAGAAAGTCCTTCTTATACTGAATAAAGGAGATAAAGCTATTTTGGGGTGCAAATCTGAGAGCTGGCAATGCAGTTCTCTCATTTATTTTAATATTCTTTACACAAATTACAAACAGAGGGTTTATTATCTGACTTCTAATAATGATATTTGAGTTTTATTTAAATTCCACAGATGATTATTTCTTCAAGTTTTAAAAATATCCAGGTTAATTTGGCAGATGATGTGAGAGGCAGCATTAGTCAGTCTCCCTTATGCAAACAGAGCGAGACAAGATGGGTGTGGTAATAGCTTTTATTGGACCAACTTCTACGTTGGTCCAATAAAAGATATTATTACCACACACCCCCTTGTCTCTCTAATATCCTGGGATCAACACGGCTACAACTGCACTGCATACACAAACAAACTCCCTGTCGCTTAGCCTCCATTACTCCCACTTACTGATATGGGAGGTAGACTGAACAGGCTTGATTTACATGCTGAGGAGCCAGAAGAAGGTGAAATTTAAAGTAGTGTGTGGGCTGCTGTACCTTAAACTTTCTTACTCCCTCCTGTTAGCTGCTTTTCTTGCTACACTGCTCACACACACACACACAAACACACACATTTTCACATGGCAGAAATCATAGCCTAAAGGCACATCCCATGTCAAGTCACTTATTTGGCTTGAAATTCTTCCCAATTTAGCTTGCAAAAACTAGTGATGGCTGGATCTGGAAGAGACGCTGAAGACAGACCACTCTCCATTGCTACAAATAACAACTTTAAACAATTATGATACTAATAGACCCCTGGTAGAAAAAAAAACATTATTGACTACTTGATAGTCACTGTGTGTTTCAGAAGGAAAGGTAAACAGGGCTTTTGCTGACCTAGATTCACAAATATTTGCGTTTGGTACCAGATACAGTATGTAAGAATCACACAGCCATATCATTTTACTATGGCCACACATTCAAATTTATAGCTTATGTTCAGAGTATATGTTGCACAACTGGATGGAGTCAATGGACTTCATGCCCTCTCACACCTAACACCTGCAGGGAGCCACCCCGTCCCTGGGCGGCAGTAGAGACAGCACCCAGGTGGCCTCAGTCCCATGCGGGTTCGGCAGCCTGGGGAGTAGGACCTGATGGGAGAAGTGTCTGTAGCAATTCCATAGTTAAGGTTGAATTTTTCACTTAAAGCAGGGATTCAGCCTCTTTGTTATGTATGAAAACTAGAGAGCATCCTTCCCATAATTGCAGCACATACACTTTGGATACGAAATGAATTTTCTGATAATTTACCAGTAAATCTGTTAATTAATTTAGAAACTATAATGAACTAAGAATGGGTCTTTTGAGAAATATAGCACCTGCTGGCAGACCCTTGTTTTGCTCTTAAAATCTCAGTAACAGAGTAACACAGGCTCTTCAAATGTCCCATATAATTAAAACTCACTGAAATCTTGTGCATAGGCTTCACTTGAATATTTTTATGATCAAAGGGCATTTCCCTCAATTTTTCTTTCTAGCTGAAAGTCAGAAGTCTTGACTCTGCACTGTCGCAACACCATGCCACACCCGTAGGATTAGGATCAAGGCATTTTAGTGTTTGTGGCTGCAGCTTGGATTAAATCAAATTTTAAAGACAAACTTGTTTTTATTTTTCCATTCTTTTCCTCCTTCACCGTGTCCTTACTGGGCTGAGTTAAAATTCCTGCTGAAGGAGAAACTTTCTGTTGTGAAGAATGGCAGGAAAAGATGAGCATTAATCCTTAACAAATATTCCAAATGTAACCTATACACCAGATTCCAGCCAGTTTTAAGTGACTGAAGAGTGTGTGACAGACAGACGGCAGAGCTAAGGTTGCTTGAGTGGCCCAACTGCATTTCCAGGTCTTAACATGTTTGAATTTCTTTTACATGTAACCTTAACTGTGGATTTCCTGGTTTATAACAGTAGGTTTTTTTGATCATTATAATAGACCTGGAATGTATTTTACTCTAAATGACTCATATGTACTCTCAACCTTAGCTCTATCTTAACATAGCATTTGTCTGGGAATAATGCTAAGCAGCGGGCTTGTTGGAGGCAGTCTATATGGACTACTATGCAGCATGCTACTATACAGACTACGGAAGGGGGGCACAAAAGAACAAAACTAACTAAATGCAAAATTCTAAAGTTAATAAGTCAGGTTTTTTGGCAGCGTAGAAGTGATGGGAAGGGGTTACAGGAGTTATGGTTTGATATGGAATTTTTAAATGTCATTTAAAAAAATGTTTCAAAACCACCACATTGTGCACACACATTGTTCGTGCATGGTATGATCTGATTACCGTTACCATCATTTTTCTCGTGCCCCTCCAACACACCTATTCAGCTTGTCTTACATTAGGCCAGATCCTGCAAAGATTAAGGCAGGTGCTTAACTTTAAACGTGTGGAGTGCCACTGAACTCAACAACATTCAATCTGCTGTGGATACAACCTACCACAGCCCTTACTTGGGATGGACAATATGGCCCTTACAAATTTACTAAAAATCATGGACTCGGTTCACTCTGGATTACACAGGCACAAACCAGGAATAATTCTATTGAATACAATGGAGTTACACTGCTGTAAAAATCACCAGAGGAGGGTCAGACCAAAAATAAGTAAGACATACAGCATGCACATGTATATTGCATATATGTAAAGCTACAAGAGATCTAATGTATCTATCCACCTATCCACCTCTATCTCTCTCCACACACAGACCATGTCAAGATTCTCTCTCTTATTCCACATGAGTAGATCCTGATTCATACTGTAAATTCTTTGGGGGCAGAGACTATGGGTGAAATCCTAGCCCCACTGAGAGCAAAGGCAGAACTCCCATTGACTTTGACAGGGCCAGGATTTCACCCCATGTCTCTTATTTGTCTATAACGCTCCATACACAAGTATGGTGCTCTGCCCCTATTATGTTCCTTTTTGTTTTGGTTGATTGTTCATTAAGAAGTCCAGTGTCATCTGATTCTTGGCAGGAGAGATGGAGATATATATCTGACACATAGCAAAAGTGGGAACAACCTCTAAGCTGTGTCATACTCACCCCAGGCCTTTTCCATACAAAGGGGATGGGTGGCTTCTCGCTGTAGAAGAGAGAGGAGATATTGGCTGGGAAGTCACAGTCCTCAAATAGGGTCCCCTTCTGCTGGCACTGGCGCTTCAGCTCCTCATATGTCTGGCCAGAGGAGTGTGTGGCACGAGCATTCTGAGGTAGAGGGGGAGACCGTGGTCTCGAGTGCCGGTATGTGTAAGGCATTGTTCTGCCTCACGTGCAGTAGCAAAAGCTTCAGTGATCACAGAGATAAATGGGAGGTGGAGGGTCAAGGGAAGGAAGGAGAGAAAAACTCCAGCACCCACCAAACAAACAGAAGAGAAAAGGAACAAGATGCTCTCTACAAGAAAGAATGAAAGGAGCCTGTGTGCTGCAGGGAAGTGAAAAATTTGCCTAACCACCTCCTCTTTTGCACCTGTTTGAATGACAGGGAGACCTCTCTGTCCACCTGAAATAACAATAGAAAGGAACGCCCTGAGAGCAAACAGAAAAGCAAACTGTTTGCCCTTTTTAGGAGTTCCAGCTGCTTGGCGTGGGCCCTCTGGTATACTGCCTCAGGAATCACAAACAAGAGTTAAGAGATAACTCTATTTTGTTCATGTGATGTGAACCTGCTGCACCCAGGAAGAGACAGCGAGCATGTGAACACCCTCGAACCAACCCTTTTATGCTCTAATGATATGGCCAGGGTGTGGAACTATTTTCTTTCCTGGCTGAATAACTTTGAGAAATGCTACTGTGCATGAAAAACTCTCACAGCTCCTGATAGAAAGTTACCTAATTATGGGCTCTCACCAGTTAGGTTCCTTTCACCACTCCCTATCCCTGACCAAAGGTCAGGGGTGGATCTAGGTATTTTGCTGCCCCTAGCATGGCAGGCAAGCTGCCTTCGGCGGCTTGCCTGCGGGAGGTCCCCGGTCCTGCAGATTCGGCGACACACCTGCGGGAGGTCCGCCGAAGCCGCGGGACCAGCGGACCCTCTGCAGGCATGCCGCTGAAGGCAACCTGCCTGCCACCCTCACGGTGACCAGCAGAGCGCCCCCTGTGGCTTGCCGCCCCAGGCATGCGCTTGGCGTGCTGGTGCCTGGAGCCGCCCCGCCAAAGGTCACCTGATATTACCTCTGCAAGGAGGCCCCCAAAGCCCCAATCCTCCTTCATATAACAGCAGAACCAGAAGGAATTCCAGAGCTTCCTCACAGTCTAAGTGGAACAAGGGAGTCTCCTTCCTGCTATGTACTCCATGGGACAGGACAAGGATGGGAACTGCCCATAGGCCCAAGAACCTTCAGCACTGAGCGTGATATCAAAATGAGGGAGGGATGATGAATACTCACAGGATGTATGTGGAATACTCACAGGATGAATTGCCCAGGGTGTCGGGTGGAGTGCGGACACAGCATGGCTGGGTGGTGCGGGAAGGTATGTGTGTGGGGTTTGAATGGTGAGGGAAGATGGGCACTGGACAGAGGGGGCAAATGTGGGGTAAGGAAGGGAGCACTTTGCCCTGAAAGGAAATGTTAGTGGGTTGTGACCCATGTCTACCCAACCTTCTATTTCATGAATTTTTGTTTGGAGCTTTCACCTATCACAGCATGTCCATTAGACTGTAGAATCTTCACACTAGAGTGTGTCCATCTATCTGATCTGCAAAGTGCCTAGCACACTGCGAGTGCTGTGAAGAAATAAAAATGAAAAACATTATTTCAAAGCCAAAGTTGGCATGGACTTCTTCCATGCCTGCAAAGGTTGAAGATGCAGACTACTTGACAAAAAATATAGTTAATGTATTACAAAACACTGCCTTGACATACAAACACTGCTAGCTTTTCTTCCGTTTTAATTGGTGCTCTGCCAGCTCAGTCAATCTTCCTGCTAAAATACGATTTATGGAAATCAATTAGGTGAATCAGAATGAATTCCTTTCTGTTCTGTTCTTTTCCATAACAATGTGGGAAGCAAACCCTTCACTTTCAGAGTGCGTATTTCCTTATTTACCTACCCCAACTGAGCTCAGGGCCCCACCGTGCTCAGCTATGCAGAAACACATTGTAAGAGATAACCCTTCTTCTAAAGAGCTTACAGTCTAACCAGACAGGACAGACACAGGAGGTGGGGGGAACAGAGGCACAGAGAGGGGAAATGAATTGCCCAAGCTTGCACGTCAGGTTAGTGGAGGGAGAGAAAACTATGAAATGATGTGGTGAACTTCAGGCTCATGATGGGTGCCAGATTGACAATGCTGAAGATTCCTGATCTGAAGGAACCATCCCCTGTATGGCTAAGTGGGCAATTAAATCCATTCACTTCCAGACAGACTGGTGAAACTAACAATAAGGATGCGGATTACAGCGATGATTATTGTGATACTCACATCTGGACTGAGGGCTTGGCTACACTTGAGAGTTGCAGCGCTGGTGGAGGCTTTCCAGCGCTGCAACTTAGTAACTGTCCACACCTGCAAGGCACATCCAGTGCTGCAACTCCCTGGCTGCAGCGCTGGCTGTACAACTGGTCTGCTTGGGGTGTAGCAAGTGCAACGCTGGTGATGCAGCGCTGATCGTCAGGTGTGGCCACACACCAGTGCTGTTATTGGCCTCCAGGGTATTAGGAGATATCCCAGAATTCCTGTTCAGCCACTCTGCTCATCAGTTTGCACTCTACTGCCCTGGCCTCAGGTGACCCACCCTTTAAATGCCCCAGGAATTTTAAAAATCCCCTTCCTGTTTGCTGCAGCCAGGTGTGGAATGCAATCAGTGAATCTTTCCAGGTGACCATGCCTCCACGTGGCAAACGAGCCCCAGCATGGAGCAATGGCGAGTTGCTGGACCTCATTAGTGTTTGGGGGGAGGAAGCTGTGCAGTCCCAGCTGTGCTCCAGCCGTAGGAATTATGATACCTTTGGCCAGGTATCAAAGGCCATGCTGGAAAGGGGCCATGACCGGGACGTGCTGCAATGCAGGGTTAAAGTAAAGGAGCTGCGGAGTGCCTATTACAAAGCCCGCGAGGGAAACCGCTGCTCCGGCGCTGCCCCCACGACCTGCCGTTTTTACAGGGAGATGGATGCGATACTTGGGGGTGACCCCACTGCCAATCCGACGACCACGATGGACACTTCTGAGCGGGGTGGGGGACAGGAGGAGGAGGAGAGTAACAGCCCATTTCATGTAACTTGCTAACAGCTTGTGGACATGGATGGGCTGGATTTGAACTGGTGAGGTAGAAGCGAAAGGCCTTGTGTCTTATTATTCCTCTCTTGAACAAGAGAACACTGGTTTTTAGCATTGTGGCCTTCCTTCCAACTCTCAGAGCGAACACATGCTGCGAGACGCAGAGTGATGCCAGTCTGTTCATAGCTAAATGTGACCACGTGAATGGACAGACGGTGACATTTAAAGGGAAGTAAATGTAGAGCTTGGGATAGCCGGGAATACCAACGTCCTTTCTGTTCATCCGCAGAACAGGTACAACATTGGTAGCAGCAGTGCACGCTCCTCCATGGTGTCCCACTTAAAACCTCAAGATCAGAGCTGACCACTCCAGGAGTGAGAAGACAATTCAGTCCTTGGTCTCTGCTAAGCTTGGCAAGAACAGGGCCGCCCAGAGGGGAGGGCAAGTGGGGCAATTCGCCCCGGATCCCTCAGGGGCACCCACGAGAGTTTTTCTGCTCCGGGACCCACTGCCAAAGTGCCGGGTCTTCCGTGGCAATTCAGTGTCGGGGGCTCCTTCCTCCCTGGGACCCACCGCCGAAGTGCCAGGTCTTCCCCACTGCCGAAGACCCCAGGCCCCCTGAATCCTCTGGGCGGCCTTGGGCAGGAAAGGCGCTAAGGTGCTGCCAACTGTGATGTGGACACTGACTGAGATAAACTCACTTCCTGCAGGCCACTGAAAAACCTTTGATTTTGTAATTCATTCCTGTGGGGTGTAAATATCTTAATAGAAGCTATGTGTCAAGAAGTACTCTTCAAGGGCACAGCACGGCAACATGAGTGATGTAAAGGCTCGCAATTCATGCTAGGGCTGAATTCTTGTTGTTCTTTTCCTTCAGGCACCATTAAACTTCTCTTCATAAGCTACCTTGCAAACAGTTTTATGTTGCCTACAGCCAGGGTTCTTAAGCTTTTTCATACTGTGGGCCACAGGCTAATAGAAATTGTCTCCTAGATGCTGGTGATAGGGTGACCAGATAGCAAGTGTGAAAAATCGGGACGGGGGTAGAGGGGTAATAGGAACCCATTTTTAAAAAAGCCCCAGATCTGGGGACTGTCCCTATAAAATCGGGACATCTGGTCACCCTAGCTGGTGATCGTACAGATCTGACTCCCCTCCCCCTGGTGATCTCATGGGCATGGCTGCGATGGCACAAACCTGTCTCTCCTCCGGCTGGTGATTGCACAGACCTACCTCAAGTCCCGTTGGGGATCATACAACACCCATATGAAGAGTAATATCAAGATAGCATTTACTGTGTTTTTTGTCTGTTAAAGCAGCTGAATGTGTGGCCACAAGGAGGAGCATCAGCACTATGTGCCCAGCCAGCTCTCCATAGTCCATCAGCAAGTGCTCTGCTCACCACAGTCTGGGAACCACTAAACAACAGTAACGGAATGTATGTACCGTACCGGGTTCTCTTCTCTATGCTGTCTTCCCTAGAGCTCTCTGACAAGAATTCAGTGTTCTAGTTTTGTCTCTCTCTAATCCATTTAGCTATTGTCTTATAACACACCCATCACGGCAGTAACTGACTATCAGTGTCTCCAGTGTATCTGAACAACTAAGCCCAGATTTTAAAAGGTATTTAGGTGCCTAACTCCCACTGCAATTGCTCTTCAGTGGCTATTTGTTGCCTTTAATAAAATCAAGTTTACTACATGTCTCCTTGTGAGTTTCCTTCCACTGCTCATTTCTGTCATTGCGCATCGTACTGGCAAATACTACAAGCTCTGATTTGCTTGGAGGTTTGTTGTTTTTTTTCAAGAGTGCTATAAGCGAGCCCAATGCAGAAAGACCCTGCCTCAGACCTGTAATTCTTATTCCTTTTCTTTGCCTTCCTTTGGGTGAGATTCTCACCCTCTCCTTCAGCCTTAGTATAGCTGGTACAAGGGTCACAGCAACATAAAGGAACCTGAAAGTTTTGAGTCTGACCAGGGGAGAATCCCCCCAAATACAGGAACGGTGGATGCCATCCCAAGCCCTGGTATAGGGATGTGCCAGAGGCAGGGCTGCAGCATGGAGCACTGCTGAGATTCTGGGCAGTCCTGCTGCCCATAGGGAAGTGGAGACAAGCTGCCATAACTAAAGTATACCAGGGGGTTGCGTTAAATTCCAGAGCAGCCCGGAATCAGGAGGTAGAACTTAAAGCCATCTTAGCCCCCAGCTCCCAATGGCTTACAAATACAATTTTTGGTCGAGCCCAGGGGGTCAAGGTTAAAGCCCTCAGTAGGGGTGTAAGAGCCAGATCCACCTATACTTGTTGATCTGGGAGGGGTGAAGTACCACAGGTAGGCATGGCATGACAGAGGGGAGGATAGGCCAAATTTTAGTAGTGTCACACCTCACGTGCCAGCTTGCAATGCCACTCAAATCTGAGGGGGTGGGGCAGGTAACCTGGGCCCTCTCCTTAACAAAATTTTCCTTGTGCCCCTGGCTCAAACATTGATGGGGCTTGGGCCGCACAGGCCCATATGACCCAGCACCTATGCCTGAGAGTTCTGTGCTCTGCCTAGGCACAGCACCGAATCTCTTCCTTGGTCAGTAAACTTGTTGAGTGTGTTTTTCTTAGTCATATTTATACCATTTCTCTGCTATCCAGACCTGGCTTACTCTTAGCATTCTGGGTTTAAAGCGGATCACTCCAATGAAACAGACCTGATTAAGGTCTTTAATAACCCTTCTGTTGTTAAATCTCTTGGTCTGTCGTCATTTTTAATTTTGCTGGGTTTAGCCAAAGCCTTTGACCTGCCTGATTTTGTAGGACTCCTGTTCATTGGCTATCTTCCACATAAGCTCAACTTGACATGATTCATCCCTCTCTAAAGGATTGTTTCAGGTTATTTGAATTTATCCTAATCCCACTAACACTGCGAGTAGGCAGTATTTTGAGGGTCACCACTGGGTTTTGTCCAGAGTATTTTATCATTTCCCTTGTGTCTGTAAGAATACTATTAAACATTTAATTGTTTAAAATATCATCCATATGCTGATGAAGCTCAATATCTGTTTCTTTCCTTTCCCTCTCTGAGTTTTTTTAAATGATACAAGACACCTTTTTTTTTTTACTATATTAAAACACTAGTCTCAGTTTATATTGGTAGATTACATCTGAGTTTCACATTGAGGTTTAAATTCAAATGCTCCAATTACAGTCATTAAATCACAGAGTTTCTTATGGTTGCCAACGTTTGGCTCAAAGTTGCTCATCTGGGCCCAACTCTGTGTGAAACTCTGTCCAACCTCACTCATACCTCAGGTCAAGTTCACTGAAAGGATCACAAGCTGCAGCAAACCTTTCACAAATCAGGGTCATGTTTTGGGGTTTAATGACCATTCAAGCCAGCTGAAATCATTCCCCGCATGGAGTTTTTGTTGAGAAAGTTTTGTTTGGCACAGAGTCATAATAGAACACTTAGTACACTTTCTCTGTTGATCATAAAGTACTTTGCATAGGTGGGTAAGCATTATTTTCTCCAGTTTACCGAGGGGTGAACATGGAGGCTCAGACAGGTTAAGTGATCAAACTCACACAATGAGTCCATGGCTAGGTTGGCTCTCCTATGCCCTATCCACTGGACCAACCTGTCTGTCTAGATATCACTTGCTCGATACTAGCCAAATGTGCTCAGAATGTTTCAGATTTACTATTCGGTCTGAAGAACAGTGAGAAAAAAGATTTTGAAGATCAAGGGTGAAAATCCCTCAAGCCAATAAAAAATGCATTAAAAACAATAGGTACCAAAATTCTAGTTTACTAAGGAAGCCCGATTAATGCTCATTATTATTATTAAACAGTTATATTGGGGTAGTGATAAATGGTTGTAGCCATGTTGAGACCCACTGTGGCAGGCACTATACAAACATCAAATAAAAGACTTTTCAATCTAAAATGTTTTGTCAGTATCTACACAGTACAGTACACAATTGGTCTTTGTCTGCTCAGTACCTAGCATAATGGGACCCTGGTTCAGGACTAGGGCTCTTACGCACTATGGTAATACAAATAAATAGTAATAATAATCTTTACTCAAACTCTCTGTGGCTATCTTCATAGCCAAAAATTTGTGTTTGTTCTGTGGGATAACTAATGCATGTTAGCACTCTTGCTGCAAAACCCTAGTGAAGACAAGTGTGTCCTTTTTCCTGTGATGTAGATAGACGAGGTCAACACTATGCCCCTTGCCTGCTGTTAATCTCGCTTAGCCAACCTCACAATAAAACTACAGTGCTTTGTCTCCACTGGGATTTTACATTGAGATAGTTAACGCGCGTTAATTATCCTGTGGTAAAAAAACACACCTTGTCACTGAAGACAAAGCCTGTGTTTTAAGTACCAGTACGGTCATTGTAGGGGGAACTGGTACTATCCTCTATATTTAGGTTGCCTTGCTTCACACTTCCCATTATAAAAGGGTCTTGACACCTTGTTTGAGATGCTTCATTGTTTGCAGCAGGGCTTTGACAATCATTCAGGGGGGTCCCTGAAATTCATTCAGGTTTTGCTGAGATACAAGCGCTTGAAAATCACCATTTTCTTCTCATTTGTGTTGCTCAGGAAAACATTAGTAGCCTGACAAAATAATAACTAAACATGAACATTACTTCTATCCTCTTGGGTGTAAGCATTATAGTACAATCTTTATTTACAAAGGAACCTACTTTTTTGACAGGACCCTTGCCTCGGTCAATGTACAGGAAGGATGCATAAGGAGACAGAATTAAGGTTGCACAGGCAACTGTAACTCAGACATTCCATAACTTGCAAGTGCTTGAATTTGCAACATAAATAACATCCGTCTAATGTAGTTTTATATGTAATATTTACATACAAACCGCTCCTGTACTTTAGTGATTTATATTGTCACCAAAAATCCTTAATTTGAAAAGCTGTAGATTGTCAGTTTGAGCACAGTTTATTCTCCTTAGAAGCAGTTATCAGTCTTACTAAGTACAATAAATTTAATGCAGAATTTTAGTACCACAATAGTTTTCTTAGACTTTCATTATTGGGTCCTTCAAAGTCCTGACAGGGAACAGAGAGGACTCTGGGAATTTCTTAATACCTTTCCCACTAAGAATTCTCTAGGCCAAATTTATTCTTCCTTATCTTTATCCCTTGGATAAAATTTTCCACTACACAACAATCCTGATGTCACTCATTTTATTACAAACCTAACTACTGAACCAAGGAAAGAACTAAGGTAACATTTTGTTTCATGTCTTTGATTCTTTACATTAAAAAAATTGGAACAGAATGAAAATGAATCCCAATAAATATTGCAGCACAATAAATATTTGTTAACAAAGTATCCAGTAAAAAATGGAAGAACATGAAATTCTGATTTTCAAAACGACTGTTGTGCTATTTACCTCCGAAATACAGAAAATTGACAAGTTATAGTTTTATTTCCTGTAAAACAATAGTAGATATAGCTAATATCTAAAGCTTTGTCTGCTTTCATTTAAAAAAATTATAGGCTTAATAAGGTAATGGAATATTTGATAGCCACACACCCCTACGATCATTATATACAGCGTTGTACCCACAAAACACATACATTATGCATTACAGATTATCAGAGATCTAGCTGTATAGCTTCACAAGGGGGCAGACTCGGCTAAGAAAATAGGCAGTGTAGTTCTAAGATGGACCTGATAATACTCTTTCCTGTGGTGTGAATTTTCAAACCTTAGACCAGCAAATAGTTACACACTGGCATTTCTACTCCTATGCAGAGTAGCGTTCACCATGAGCCTATGCTGACAGGATTGTAGCTAGCAAGTCATTGGCAGACATGTTGTCTTCTGCCAACAGAAGGTCCCTAATCTTCTGAGGCAGAGCTACTATCATACAGAATAAGATCACAGAGTGAATGCAGCTAGACACAGAGCTCTACCAGTATGTTGTTAAAAGACCTGGTAAAGAACCAGAAAAAACTGCCAGACCACTAAGATATATTGTCTCAGTAAAATAAAAATTGTATGCTCTATCATAAATAGTCTATGCACAGCCCTCACCTAAGGCCAGCTTCACAGTATTCCTTCTATTCCTTCATCTTGAAATATATATATACACATTATTAATGGTAATAGTTCACTCTCCCTACATCAGTGGTTCTCAAACTTTTTTTACTGGTGACCCCTTTCACACAGCAAGCCTCTGAGTGCAACCCCCCCCCCATAAATTAAAAACACTTTTTTATATATTTAACACCATTATAAATGCTGGAGGCAAAGCAGGGTTTAGAGTAGAGGCTGACAGCTCGCAATCCCCCATATAATAATCTTGCGACTCCCTGAGGGGTCCCAACCCCCAGTTTGAGAACCCCTGCTCTACATATTTATGAGAGTGAAGCCAAGACTAGAACTTTGAATCAAATTGCTTGACATTTCAGGGAAGTTCAGATTCCCATCTGTAGATCCAAACCCAGTTAGGTTCTGGAGAGGATCTCAAACTGGAAGAGACCTAGTCAGGGACGGCTCTAGCTTTTTGGCCGCCCCAAGCAGTCATGCGCGGGAGCCGCCCCGGAGCCGCGGGAGCAGCGGACCTCCCACGGGCATGACTGCAGAGGGACCGCTGGTCCCGCGTGGCTCGGCTGGACCTCCCACGGCTGCGGACGGCTCGCGGGTCCGGCGGCTCCGCTTGAGCTGCCGCAGTCATGCCTGCGGGAGGTCCAGCCGAGCCGCGGGACGAGCGCCCCCTCCGCAGTCATGCCTGCGGCGGGTCCGCTCGTCCCGGGGCTCCGGTGGACCTCCCGCAGGCATGACTGCGGCAGGTCCCCCGGCCCAGCCTGCCGCCCACCCCCTAGATTTTGCCGCCCTAGGCACCAGCTTGTTTTGCTGGTGCCTAGAGCCGCCCCTGGATCTAGTCAGTCAGTTCTGGTTCAGAGATGACCAAAATCTTGTGGGAGCAGCTGAGTAAGGGCCTGGGCCAAAGCCCAAAGGAACCTTCCCACTGATTTGTTGGGCCCTAATGAGGTTTTTGCCATTTGAGACTGAAATCTCACAAGAACTGTTCAAAAGATTTCAGGCCTATTGAACATGAACCCAAGCCCTGTTTTAATACTAAGATGGATCCGAAAACCACCTGCATAGCTCACTTCTCCAAATCCTTCTCTCTTAAAATGTTTCTGCCAGTTTGAGTAATACTTCCAGTTCTCCCAGTATCCCTCACTTTAAGAATGGGGAGCCTCTCTCAAATTGGTAGACTCTTTCAAAATGTGGGAAACTTTTAAGTACAACCAATGTACATGTATCTAGCACATTTGATTCTAATGCATTTTACAAACTATATACCAATAGCACTGCTAAATTGCAGCCACTTCTGGGATGGAAGGTAGCAGCCAGCCAGTGCCCAGAATACTGCCCAGTGATGAGGAGAGGGGGACATTTTGTCTTAGGGTGAAAACAAACAAACAAACAAAAATGCAATGATTTTTTTAACATCCCTGCAAAGCGGACCAGATTTGGTTTTAAAGATCTCATCTGAAAGATACCCTCCCCCCCCACACACAGTAACTTTGCATGGAACTTAATTTTTCACCTTGGAAAGTTAAAGAGATTTGGATATTTGCTTCCAGGAACTGTAGGAATTTAAATCCCAAGGCATACAACATTACATCCCAGAAAGCAATAGTCAAGCCTCTTCCCCCACACTTGTCTGTGATGCAATAATTAAATAAATTGACAGAGCTTATACTGCTGGTTTGCTCAGATGGAAAGCGTTGGGGTGGGGCTGCACTGCCTCCCTTGCACCAGGCAACGCCAGTGCAGCAAGTCTCACTGTCCAGTGTTCTCCTCCAGGCTCTCCCAAGGTATAACACTCTACAGGCACTGCCACTCAGGCAGTGTATTTCCTTCCCTTCCCCTGAGCAATGCTGACAGAGAATCCGCATGGTCTAGTAGATAAGGAATTGGGCTGGGAACCAGGAGATCTGGATTCTATTCCCAGAACTGCTACAAACTTGCTGTGTGACCTTGGGCAAATCACTTCCACACTGTGTCTGTGTCTTCTCTTCTATCCTTTGTCTGTCTTGTCTATTTACATTGTTAGCTCTTTGGGGCAGGGACGCTCTTACGATGTATATGTACTGTACCTAGCACAATCTCAAGTTAGGCCTCTGTGTGTTACTGTAGTCATGACCACCATCTGTAAAGTACTTTGAGATACTTTAGGATGAAAAACTGAACACACACACACACAGAGGAATATTACTTATCCTTATATAGGAATCATTTTAAAAACACTGGTAAAAACATTGCATCTTCCCTGGGGAGCAGGGGGTGGAAAAAGAAAGAGAAATGTATACAAATGCAGATAAATCTCTATACCCTGGACCTGCAAACAGACGTCTTATCAAACCAAACGTAATTGTAAGATGGAACAAAGTGAGCTAGTGTTAATATAAACTCATTTGTAGGTAATAAATCATTAGATGAGCACCACAGATAGAATATCAATGCAGTGCAGATCTTCCTCAAGGGCAATATTCCTTTAGAAGCTTTCCACACTCCACGTACCAGTAGCCAGGATGACATTTTGAGGAGGACTGAGTTAATTAAGTTGAGCAAAGGATAACTCTGTTCAAGAGCACGAAGGTACATTCTGAACAAATGGCTCAGCATGGTAATCTACAAAGCAGCTGTTTACTTTGCTCATGACTGGGTGATCAGGGGAGCCCAATAGACTTTTGGGAGGTTTATTTGGCTGTTTCTTCTAAAGGAATTTGAATGACTCATTGGTGGATAAACTGGGAATAACTGCCAGAATTTGGAATATCATTTAATGACATTAAAGAGTGGGATTATTCAGGAACAGCAGGCATAGCAATTGGACATCAGATAGTTATGGTAATACCAGGGCACAAAATATATGGGAATGACAGAATAGGTCATGCAGGTGGGGGAATGGCAGTATATGTGAAAGAAAGCACAGAGTCAAATATAGCAAAAATCTTAAATGAATCAAACAGTACAATAGCATCTCTATAGATAGAAATTCTATGCTTGAATCATAAGAATATAGCAGTAGGAATATACTACCAACCACCTGACCCGGGTGGTGATGGTGATTGTGAAATGCTCGGGGAGATTAGAGAGGCAATAAAACAAAAAAACTCAATAACAATGGGGAATTTCAACTATCCCAATACTGACTGGGCACATGTCACCTCAGGATGGGATGCAGAGATACATTTTCTGTACATAATGAATGACTGCTTCTTGAAGCAGCTAGTCCTGGAACCCACAAAGGAAGCAGCAATTCTTGATTTGGTCCTAAGTGGTGCACAAGATGTGGTCTGAGAAGTGAAACAGTTGAACTGGTCAGTAAGAGCGATCATAATGGAATTAAATTTAACATCCTTGTAGGAGGGAAACTACCAAAGAAATTCATCACAGTAGCATTTAGCTTCAAAAAGGGGAATTACATAAAAATGAGGAGGCTAGTTAAACAGAAAGAAAAAGGAAGAGTGAAATTCCTGCATGGAAACTTAAAAAACACCATAACAGAGGCTCAAACTAAATGTCTACCCAAATAATAACAACAACAATAATAATAAATAAATAAACAGTGAGAGGACCAAAAAATGCCACCATGTCAAAAAAGATACATTAAAATTGGAAAAAGTACAGATAAGGAAAACAAAGATGCTCACGGGTATGGATCAGCTTCCATATGAGGCGAGATGAAAAAGACTTGGACTGTTCAACTTGGAAAAGAGATGACTGAGGGGAGATATGCTAGAGGTCTACAAAATCATGAATGGTTTGGAGAAAGTAAGTAATACACAAACCAGGGGTCACCCAATTAAATTAATAGGCAGCAGGTTTAAAACAAACATAAGAACTTCACAGTCAACCTGTAGAACTTGTTGCTAGGGGATGTTGTGAAGGTCAAAAGTATAACTGGTTTAAAAAAAGAATTAGACAAGTTCATTGAGGATAGCTCCATCAATGGCTGTTAGCCAAGATGGTCAGGGACGCAACCCCATGCTCTGGGTGTCCATAAACCTCGGACTGCCAGAAGCTGGGTCTGGATGACAGAGTATGGATCAGTCAATAAAATGCCCTGTTCTGTTCATTCCCTCTGAAGTATCCAGCATTAGCCACTGTCAGAAGACCAGATATTGGGCTAGATGGACCATTGGTCTGACTCAGTATGGCCGTTCTTATGTTCTAATCTAAGGGACAAAGCTGTTACGATGCAGAGAATCCCAGATCACGAGTGCTCTACCTTTATGTACTTTTAAAACTAAGTAGCACAAAAAAACCCCCAGAAAATCCTGAAGCCTATTTCATTGCCTGAAATAGCTGCAGTGGCAAAGTCTACGAAGAGCCATGCTGGCAAACAGTTGTCTCCTCCTCTACATCCTACTCTATTTATCCTTGCTGGTCAGGAATTGTGCATTAGCCTCTTTGCGGCTAGCCCCATCCAGAATCTGCGCTGCAGCATCATTGCTGGACCACAACTGTGAAATTTGCTTAATATACCTGGAACGTCAGCAGTGAAGCTGTTCAATGCATGAGCAGCTGCAGCTCAGGCATTTTCCCTTCAAAGTGATAGCTCTCTACTTCCCAGGGGCTTGTATCCTTTTTTCACTGGACTTCTCACTTGTGATGGACTGGGGCTTAGGTACCCCCTTGTCAACATCCTTCCATGCTGTGTGCTCTGATACAGGTACCTTGGCTCATCTTTTTTTCTGTACATTTGCTCTCCTTGTTCTCGTTTCCCTCTCTCCTCTTTTTTGCTTTCTGTTGCTTAGTTTCTATTTTTGTTTTTCAGAAGAAGTTAGGAATCAGGAGATTCCCAGCTCTGCCACAGACTTCTGGGTGACCTGGGGCAAATCACTTACCCTCTGACTCAGCTCCCAATTTTCTGCTTTTCTCTTTTCTCCCACCATTTGCCTGTCTTGTCTATTTAGATGGTAAGCCCTTGAGGGCAGGGACTGGCTCTTGGTATGCTACTGTACAGCCCCTAGCACAGTGGGGCCCTTATGCTGACTCAGGCCTGTAGGTGCTACCGTAATACAAAGTAAAACAAGTAGTAATAATGTTTTTGCTTTTCTCATTTTCTCTTTCCCTGCCACCTGTTTTCTCACACCCAGTTCTGTTTTCTCACACATAGTGAATTCTCTTAAAATAGTGCTTTTTTAGCTCTTGTAGGAAGCAGTGAACTTCTGTTTCTTTGGAGACAGCCATGATAGGTGAGTCACAGGACTTGTGAAGATCTGGCCCCCTTTTGGGCAGTTATCCAAGACAAACTCCTGGAAGCCCTTACTCAGCCTTTCCTTGGCTTCAGGAGGCATTCTGAGTAAGAATCGAATGATACCCAGCTGAGGATTGGGCCCTATATTATTGAAGACAAGGTGACAGTGACTGAAAAATCTCCTTCAACTTTAAACCTCGGAGCTATTCGACTTTCCTTCTTACTTATTGTCTCCAATTAATCACAATTTTTTCCACTGTTCTTCACCGTGAGAACTTATAGCAAATGCTGAGGTATTCCATAACGTCCCTGTTTCATCATCTGTACTTTGAATGCTGTGAGTCAATGTTTTTTTTATGCAAAAATTGGGCAAGCCCTTCGAACAGCCCCATGCTCACCAGCTGCCTTCAGGGAATAGCGTTTTCAGAGATTGAGGGCAGAAGTCAACATTGTAAATAAATACAGGAAAAAAAACAGGAAAAAAACCCATTTACCAAGCTATTTCTTATCTACGTTTCATTATAATAGTTAACAAAATCACTTTGTATAGTCTTTTGCCATCACAGATAACAAAAATAAATAAATCAGGCTCAAACCAGGGACAGCATTGCAACAGTTCTCAGAGGGTAAGGGGGAAACTGGTTTTTTTAGTTCTGTACATAAATCTATTATTTTTTAAACAAAACTTGCCCTCCTCAGTCTGTTTACTTTGAAATAGGCCACTCATGTGCAGCAAAGTGAGCATAGAGAACATGGGTTTTGTAGGGTATGCAGAAATTAAATTCAGGCCCCAATACAACACATAAACCAGGGAGCAGAGTTCTCAACATTATTCATAGTGCAGACTTCTTAAGAGAGAAAGGAGGAAATTTTCAAAAGCACCTAAGTGATGTAGGGTCCCACATCTAATTTTTAAAATGATTTAGGCACTTAGGTGTCTCCCAATGAGACTCTGGCAACTAAGTGCCTGAATCACTTTTGAAAATAGGACGTGGGCTCCTATGTTACTTAGGAGCTTTTGAAAATGTTACCCTAAGTATCTCATGGACTGGTTCCTATACCACTGCCTGGCCTCCTTGTGACAACTACAGCTGCTGCTTCCATGGAAAGGGAAATAGGGAAGCATTTAGGTATTTTTAACTGCCTTTAACACAATAAGTGTTTGTCCTTTTTGGAAAAAAAGTTAATGACATTGTCCCCTTTCATTTCCTTTCCCCATGACCATCCTTTCTCTCTCCTGATCCTCCTGTACATCCTTCACTGTAACTATGTCAACTTTTCCTCCTCTATCCTTGCACATGCTTTCCTTTCCTCTACCCCTCCCTTTCCCCTGCACATGCTTCTCCTTTTCCCCTGATTCTCCCTGCACATGCGCACCTACACATCACTTTCCTTTCTGCAAACAAACCAAATAGACATGAATGGTTACAAGCATTCCTGGGAAACAAAAAGGCTCACAAATATTAAAGCAAATTAATTTTTGTGAGTAATTCAGTGCAGCATTTGCACAGCTCTATTCAAGGTGCATCCTATTCTTTAAAGAAAAGAAAAGAGAAGAAGAGAGAAAGAGAAAGAAAGACAATGATGACAAGCCCCCAAATCCAGTAGAATTCTACCACCTCTCTCTCTGGATATCTTAAATGAAAGATGGTAAAGAGATTATTTTTTTAAGCCAAAAGGTCTATCTTTAGGCCTGTATTGATTTCCAAAACCTGTACAGTGGAAGCTCTTATAACAAAGCTTCTTATTCACAGAACAAAGCAGAGGTTCATTACACTCAAACTTGTTATTAGCATATTGCTATGCACTGAAAAAAAGTTTAACACAGTCACTCTGCTTCATTATAAAGAGAGTTTCACTACATCTGGATTAACTATGCATTATTTACATTTATTTATGTGTAAAGGGAAAGTGCTTGAATTTCCCTCAGTCCTATCCAGAACGTTCCTCCTCATCCCAGACACTTATTCAGAGTGCAGACTGTCCTTAGCAAAGGAGTAGCCTACATCCTCTGTCTGATCAGCAGATACAAGTGCCTGGACTAAAATGTCTTTGCATTCTCTGTATCTAATATTTACTTTTCAGCTAGCTGTCAGGTTAATGTCTCTCTGTTAGAGTTAACATTTATGAAGAGTATTTGATAAGATTTGCACACTGAGATTGGTCCATCTGACAGCAACGATTCCATGTTGGCACGGCAGGGCAGTAAGAATACCTGGCAAGGACTGATTTAATTTCAATATTGCCAAAGAGACGAGAAAGTAGGACACAGTGGAAATAATGGCTGTGAAGCTGATGAAATCAGCTCTTCAGCCACTATTTGCTCTTCTTCACTGAAGGAGGCAATGAGGATTAATAACCAATGGAAAAACACAGCAATAAATCCCAGAACATTTTGAACAGAAATCAGATAAGAGGGGAAAGCTAATGAGTAACCTGGATTAGGCAATGGTGGGAATAATATAGGAAGCAAATCATCATCTTGAAATCAGACCCAAAGCGTGGGAAACCAGACTGGGATCCTCTGCACTGACTTGTGACCAGGTTTGAGAGGTGTGTGCTTTCTGTGTACCCTTCACGTGGCTGTCGCCAGGTGGGATTAATTGGGAAACAGGCCTAGCCCTTTGTCTGTGTGTGTACAACCAGTGTTTTAGGGAGGGGAAAGCAAACAGCTTCCTAGAGTTCCTAATGGCTGCACAGGTTGCAGTCAGAGTTCTGCCTGAGGTGGAATCCTGCCACCTCTATCTCTGGAGTCTATATTGCTGGATGGCCTAAAATGGAAGATGGGAAAGAGATTCTTGTCTTCTGAAAGCCCAAGTTCTATCACTAGGCCTGTATTAATCTCCAGAACCATGGCAACCCTACTCTAGTGCAGATAAAACCTGACAAAGGGCTCCCATCTAATTATCAGAAGAATGCCTTTACAGGCTAGCTTTAAAAATGGTTTAAAAAGTCACACTGTAGTGGAGTTACTCCAGGAACAAATTTGGTCCTAAATGTAGCAATGTATCTGTAGTCAGCAGGGAAGGGAAAGGGGTGAAAGGTTACAAGAACATGAGCTGGCTTTTTATCTGGCATTACTATGGGCCCATATGCATAACAGAAAGTCACAGGCCAGGCCAGTGAACGTATAACAGAAGACTGTGCTATGCTTGGTTAAAGGTTGTGTATTGATCTGTAAACCCGCCAATAGGTCTAGTGTTCAGCCACACTCATGTTTCATCTGGTCCCATCTGGTCTGATCTAGCCTCCACTCACCCCTCCACTTGGTGATGCAATGTAGCTCTGTGGAACAGCACTGCAGACAGCACTGGAAAGGGTCTTCCCTTTCGAAAACGCATAAATATGCCAGCAGTCATGGTAGAGTGCTTCAGATACAGCAGGTGCTGAGAGGAGCCGGGTTTGCGGAAGATACCCTAAGAGGGCAAGGTGAGACTAAGGACACTGGCTAGCAAACCTGTTGATTGAATAGATGGTTTTGCTTTGAATGTTAATTTTTAAATGACTTTTTAGCACTGGTGAAAGGGTCTGGACTGGCATCCCCAGAGAGTGAAATCTCCTCTTTCAGATACAGGCACAGCCTCAGTGCTCATCTGGAAGAAGTAATGCTATGGATCTGGCTGCACTAGGAAACTGTCCTGCTGGTAACAAGGGTGGCCAGCAATGGGGCTATGACAAACTGGGAGAATGTCTGTACTGTTTTTTATGAATATTGAGTGTGACCGTCTCCCTGTTCAGTTTGGGACAGTTACCTGCCTGAATGCAGAGTTAAAATCAAAGGAGGCTGTAAAGGGGGGTGGGTAAGAAACCCAGGAAATGTGAAACAGCCCCACAGACAAGACAGCCTCTCAGGGTATGTCTACTCAGTAAGTGAACACTCACGGCTAGCCCGGGTCAGCTGCCTTGGGTTTTGGTTGCAGGGCTGCAAAATTGCTGTGTAGACATCCAGGCTCAGGCTGGAGCCTGGGCCCTGGGATCCTGCCCCCTCACAGGGTCTCTGAGCCCCAGCTCCAGCTTGACTCCAAATGTCTACACAAGAATTTTACTGTCCCTGAACCCCATGAACCTGAGTCAGCTGACTGGGACCAGCTGTGGCTGTGCTGAGGGGCTTTTATCCCAGTGTGGCCGTACCCTCAAGTATGCAGCTTCAAAGAATTTAAGGTAACAATAGCTGGCTCCATTCAGGGTAAATTGGGGTAACTTCCCCAAGGCTAAGCCTGGATCAAAGGAGACAAAAAATCCTGAAAGGTATTAGAAAACAGAGGGGGTTTTGGATGAGTGAGAGAGGCTGGCTGGCTGGCCAGGATGTGCCAGTGAAAAGGCTGACAGAGCGAAGGCTGCAAGCAGCATAGGCTGCTCTCCCGAGTCAGAGCCATCTAAGCTACAGATAAAGAGAGAGGTTCAGCTGAGGTAAGGGCATATATGTCAGGCCTCTGTGTTGGTTTAAACCGACTTCTTTAAGAGCTGTGTACCTTTGGGGCAAAATTAATCAGGCTTTGTTTTGAAGAAGTTGTTTCTCTCTCACTGTAAGCACATGTTGGCTCAGGCTCCCACTGAGATACCCTGGCAGGGTCCAAGGGCAGCTGGACCTAGAATTAGACATGATTAGTACCAGGGCCTATAACTCAGGCCCTGTTCTGAGAATGGATGAATTGCAGAATTCCAGTCCAGGAGAAGCTTGCCATGTGTGTGGGGTGCACCTGGAAAGATGCCGAGAAGGGACACAGTACAGCTAGCCTGGTAATCACATGCCCCAAGGCAGAAGACAGTTTCACTGCTAGTGTAGATGGGACAAAATCATTTTCACCATGGGAAAGGATTCTTAAAACTTGGTTTCTAATGGGCTAAAGTCCTATTAGAGATAAGGACTAGGGATGGAATTGCAGTGCCCTTTAATTCTTGGCCTTTCTGTTGCACTTGCCTACTGATCACCTGGGAAATGCTAAGGAGACAATCTGGCTGGAAATACATTCAGCACTGCTGGAGGAGTAGCTATGCCTTTTAATGAGAAGAGGAGCAGGAAAGCATCTTACGCAGGAAAGCATCTTGCTCAGTTTAGTTGCAAGCAGTCTGCTATAATTTACTAAATAATCCCAACATAAATTTGATGCCTTAGAGATTTAGCTGCCTCTTGATCGAAACTCTGGGATGGGAAGTTTGCTTTGAGCACCACCAATGGATTTAAGCCAAAAGCTGCTGCTGAAGGAAGGAAGGAAATGTTGTAGTGCTGAAGGCCATGACTGGACTAATAAAGGAGGTAGTATGCTAGCTAAATAGGGAGAAAGAATAGATCTGTAGTTTAGACATAGAACTGGGAGTCCATAAAGCTGGGTTCTATTCCAGTCCTCTTCCCCAGACTTGTGTGACCTTGAACAAGTCCCTTAGGGCCTGATTTTCACTAAGTAGGCAGGCGTGCAAATTTCCAGCTACTCTATTGTGCATGAGCAAATCCCCAGCTTGCACTCATGTGGCTAGAGAGGTGTACACAACTGGGGATTTAAATGTACATGTTAGTGTGCAGGCAGACCTGATAGTGCATCTGTCTAATGGTGTGAATTTTAGTTCATAGTTAACTTCTCTGTGCCTCAATCTTCCCATTTGTAAAATGAGGTAATGCCTCAGCATTACTAACTGCGCACTTTGAGATCCTCAGCTGTAGTGCCTTCCATCTGGACAATGGGGTATCATAAATCATGCCATGAAAGTGCCTGCCACCCACAGAATGTATTCAGATCATACCACCACCAATCAGCGTAAACAATGAGCACCAAGAAGAAAGGTGGTGAAAAGGAACACAGCCCATTGCAGACAATGTTGCTAGGGCACTTCTCAGCAGGCTCAGTCAGACTGCCAGATTCACAGCAGCTGCCAGTCAGACCTTCTACAACTACCAAAGAGCAGAGCTGAAAACTGAGCCTGTTTTCTCATCTTGCATCATTCATGAGCCCTGCAGAGCCAGGAAAGGGCTAGAAGAGGGACCCAATTCTGATACCCTTGCTCACATTAAGTTGTATTATACCCCATAAGTGGTTCTACTCAAATCAGCAGAACCACTTATGGAGTAAGGCACTCTTCATTGTGATGAAAGGTGTCAGAATCTGGCACTAAATAAACACATTTTGAAGTACGATGGATGTTACTATCTTGCAAATTCACAAATTAAGACGCCTTTTAATATGAAACATGCAGGTTTCCAATCCACGGCTTCAAATTTAAAGACAACGCTCCAAAAATTCAGAAACAGGCAAAATTTGGTATATCAGTAAAGATCAATTAGAATATGCAAAAAGTGTAAGAACACATCAGTATTGGGTAGGCATGTGTCTCTCTCTCTCTTCATGGATACGCTCAGAAATCCAGAGTGAACTCACACAGTGAAATAGGATTTCTAGTGAAGTAAAATGAGAGTCAAAAATTGTCTCAGTACAAGATGGAAATTGCTAATCCAGTATAGCAAAATGTTGTTCATGACTTCTAGAATAGCAATTGTTACAGGGAAGTAATGTGGAAAAAAATATCCCAATATCTGCTAATGCTGAAGTTTCCGTGGAAGGAGGGAGAGAGGTAGAGAGAGAGAACACAACCCACATGTGAGAATTACTGACTGTTTTTACTGCATTTTGAAAATAAGTTGTAAGTACTATGATGATTAGATACACAGAGGAGTGCTGGTGAGGTGGGGGGCAGCAGGGTGGGAGTTTGGAGACGTGGCTTCAATTCCCTGCTCTGCCACAGGCTTCCTGTATAAGCTTGGGCAAGTCACAATCTCTCTGTGCCTCAGTTGTCCATCTGTGAAACGGGGTTAATAGCACTTCCTTACATCACAGGGCTGTTGTGAAGATATGCCCATTGAAATGAGAGGCACACAGATGCTATGTGCCTGGGGGCTATACGAATAGCAGTGACATACACTGGGGGTGGGATCTTCAAGAGCACCCAGCATTTGCTCCCATTGAGCTCAATGGATATTTTACCATTGTTTTCAGTCAGAGTTAGGCCAATACTAAACCCTTCTGAAAACTCCCACCAGTCTGATTTCCTGACCTGTGAGGAAAAGCAATATTAACATCTCACACTGCCCGTGAGAGGAACAAAGTAAATGGCATGTTAATTAGCTAACCCTCCCCCCCACACTTTCTTTTTTTTTTAAACAGACTTTGCTGAAATTGTTCTTCAACATGAATCCAGCAGTGAGCCTCCTGTGTTTCTTCCTGTGCCTGAGCCCCATAGTGTGTGACCGGGTCTACGTCCACCCCTTCCATTTGTTTTCCTATAACAAAAGCAGCTGCGAGGAGCTGGACAACTTGACACAGGAGGAGAAAATGTTTGTCCCCATTTCCATTGAGTCCCAAACCATCCCTGCCTACGAAGAGAACCTGAAAGACAAAACCAAGCTGGGAACACAAAGCTTGGATACCAAGCGTGACCAAAGGCTGAGCTACTTGAAAGACCTAGTGCATGTTCTTGGTATGCGCTTCTATGGCGCGCTGAAGGAAACGCTGAAGGGTGAAAACATTCTTCTGTCACCTACCAATCTCTACAGGTCTTTGTTGTCGTTCTACTTAGGGGCCTCTGAACAGACGGCAGCTGATTTACAGAACTTCTTGGGATTCGTTCCCCCCTCCGGTGACCCAGACTGCACCTCCAAAGTGGATGGACACAAAGTCCTTTTGACCCTGAGGACCATGGATGACCTGCTCCTCTCAAGCGGAGCCGAAGATCCGCTTTTTACCAAGCTTTCCTGCCTCTTCTCTGCTCCCAGTGTGCGTTTATCCGAATCACTCATGCACAGCCTGGCCCCTTCTGCCGATTATTTCTATGCCCGAGCTGTTGACTTTACGAACCCAAGTCAGGCAGCAGAATTAATCGAAAGCTTTGTGAAGGGCAAAGATGTCAGCAGAACCCAGAATGTACTGACAAATATAGACCCTTCTACCACCCTGCTGTTTGTGACTTACATTCAGTTTAAAGGTAAGAATTTCAATGGCAATCTCAGGGGGGTAGCTAATGACCTCAGATTCATCTGTTTCTGCAATCCAGCACATTTTGTACCTCGCAGCTCTACCACCTTGGGCTTTGCTTTCTTAGGTTAAGCAGGATCAGGCCTGATCAGCAGCTAGATGACCTCAGCTGAAACCCTAGAGTGCTGCAAGATGTGGCCTTAGTACTGCACTTAATAAATAATAATAGCCGTACTGTTTGTATTGTTGGTAGAGCAAGTTCCTCTTTGTGCTCGGCGCTGGACAAAAAACAGTCACTCTCCCCCAAAGAGCTTATGGTCTAAATAGACAAGGCAAAGGGTGGGAAAAAGGAAGTATTACAATCCCCCTGTTACAGATGTGAAACTGCATTTAAAGTAAGTGACTTGCCCAGAGTCACACAGGAAGTCTGTCTCAGAAACTGAGCCCAGATCTCCCAAGTCCCACTCCCGTGCCTTAACCACAAGGTCATCCTTCTCCCCTGGTGCATATGCCATCAGTGCCCCATCTACAGACAGACTGTGTCAAGCAACATTTGTCAGCCAGCCACAGAGTCATTGCCATGCGTAATGAGGACTGAGGGGAGAATGGAGGGAGATTTCCTCTGACCAGTTGTGTAGAGATCCATAGGTTTGGGTCCCCAGCCTATGAAACAGACCAATCATACCCACTGCCTGCCTGTTCTGCGGGCCCCAGGCGGGGCAAAGATGCTACATCAGAAACCTCCCTGAGTACTGCCAAAGTCCTAAAGTAATGGTTCCACTCCTGCACATTTCACACAGCACAGGTGGAAAGGGCTCCTGGTCCCCAAAAATGCTAGCGTATTTTTCAGAAGAAGAGGAGTTTCACAAGAATAGGAGAACTCAACCTGATGCTCTGGCCAATTCCAACCAGGATAGTTCCTTTCTGCTTACCTAGAACTCCCCCTGTAGCTCCAGTTGGATAGTTAGCCTCCACATTCCCTTCTAAAATACTGGGCTGCTACTGGCACACAGGAGCTGCCATAGTCCATCCAAGAGGTGGCTGCTCTTCAGGGGTGGATGAGCAATGGCTATGCCTACAGTCTGTTAAGGCACGCTGGGATCCTTGAAATTGAACGCCTCCACTTCCATACAGCCTCTCTCATGAGAGTCATGCACTACTACTGGGACAACAGTCAGGAACCAAAGAATATTAATATTTAATTAAATGGTTATATTGCGGTCACTTTGGTGCTGGTCTCCATTAATAGGCTTTTCAAAATGGGCTTGGGGCTGGGCTACTCTGCTCCTGTTGCAGTCGATTGGAGTTTGACCAGGCTTTCAATGGGAGCAGAGTTAGCTCAGTGCTGAGTGCTTTGGAAAACCTCATCCTAAGTCTTTGTTAAAGGGTGGAGAGCACATTTTAACATTGGGTCAGTGATACCAAGGGGTCAAGTGGCTGCGACCACCAACTGTAATGACGAGAACTCTATTGTCAAATACGTTGCACAATGTATTAATGGCCAAAAGAGACTGGGGAGGAATTGTGGGCTAGTGACTAAGCTAGAGCCCTAGGAGTCAGAAGAACTGGGTCCCGTTCCTGGATGTGCCACTGTCACATTTTGTGACCTTGGATGAGTCACTTAAGCCATGTGGGTAAAATTTTCAAAAAACCCTCAGTAACAGCAGCTAAGTCCCCCTTTCAAAAGTGCCTAAATTCCAACTGACATTCAATGACACTTAGACGGCTAATGGAGCTTGGGTGCTTTTTGTGCCTCAGTTTCCCCACCTGTAAGCTGGAGATCAGACTTCCTTATCTCTCGTGGGTGTGATGAGCTTCAATTTTTTTAATGCTAGGGCTTGTCTACACATGAAATGCTACAATGGTACAATTGCACCACTGTAGCACTTCAGTGTAGACCAGGGGTTCTCAAACTGGGGGTCAGGAACCCTCAGGAGGTCACAAGATTATTACATGGGGGGTTGTGAGCTGTCAGCCTCCACCCCAAACCCCACTTTGCCTCCAGCATTTATAATGGTGTTAAATATATAAAAAAGTGTTTTAATGTATAAGGTGGGGTCGCACACAGAGGCTTGCTATGTGAAAGGGGTCACCAGTACAAAAGTTTGAGAACCACTGGTGTAGACACTCCCTATGCCAATGGGAGGGGTTCTCATGTCAGCATAGGTAATCTACCTCCTTAAGAGGCAGTAGCCAGGTGGACAGAAGAATTAGACCTAGCGCTCTCTACAGCAGGGCTTAGGTAAATTTAACTATGTTGCTTAGGGGTGTGGATTTTTCACGCTCCTGAGGAATGTAGCTGAGTCAACCTAACTTTTTAGGATAAACCAGGCCTCAGTAAACTAATTTGAGATCCTCAGATGAAAGGCGCTAGCTCTTTGAGGCAGTAAGCTTATCTTCAGATTGGTCTATAAGGTGCTTAGCTCAGTGTTGGTGCTGTAGAAATAACAGGTATTATTATGAGATTAATCTTACCTTTTAACTTATGCTGTGAGTGGGTAGCATTTTCTATAACAAAGCTATTTCTTTGGATCGCCTTCCCCTGAGTTAAAAACTCACTGTTTGATTTAGGAATGTACGTGTGTCATGTCTCTCTGCTTCACCAGTCTAGCTCTATTTCATCTGCTCTCTTAGGAGGAGGATGCATACACACACGTGCCACAGACTCCACATGGGGGCTGGAGAAAAGCAGTTCAGACATGGGGGAATTAGAAAATAACCATTGCTGCAGCCCATCCCTACGGTTCAGCAGATCTAGCTTGGCTCTTCTGTTTACTGAAGAGCAGCCATGTTAGCTTACACTTACAAGCTTCACATTTTCTCCCAGTAAACGCAGGAAAGGAAAATATATCAAATTCTTCTAGGCTATATTACATGTGATCATAAGATATTACCCATAGCCATGGGACTGTCTAGGTGGTAGTGATCCAATTAGAAACCAAGGTTTCACTATTCTAGACCCCCAAGTTGTAACACACTTATATATAGTGATTTTAAGTAAAGACTGAGCCCCTCTCCACACTACAGAATGTATTGTGGTACAACCACCATGTTCATAAAGGGACTGTCAAGCATAGTACAGCCACAACAAAAGGCAACAAGAACCATTTTTGAAATTCCTTGCAGGCCACGCTTGATTAAACACAATTTATTGGGATGGGGTGGGGTGGTTAGAAAATGTTTTTCAAAGTTGCAAAAATAAATAATTAAAAATCAACACAAGAAGCTGGATCCTACAACAGCACAGTCAGATGGTAGGACTGGGTGAAAATTTTCCACATCCAGACTGTTTTTCAGTGGAACGTTTTCCACAGAAAGTCTACGTTTCCTGCAAACCACAGACACTTAATTGAAAACCCTGAAACATTGGTTTTCAATGGAAAATGCTTGGTTTTTTGACAAAAGGTCAACGTTTTCCACAGAATAGAAAGCCATTTTCTGACCTGCTCTACTAGGTGGGTGCAAAAATTGTGTTACTAAGTATGGGAAATATTACTTGAAGCATAGATGAACAACGGTTCTAGGGTGACCAGACAGCAAATGTGAAAAATCAGTAGGGGGTTGGGGGGTAATAGGAACCTATATAAGAAAAAGACCCCAAAATCGGGACTGTCCCTATAAAATTGGGACATCTGGTCACCCTAAATGGTTCTCTCTTGGTGGTGGTGCAGTGGAGTGTGTGTGTGTGTCCAGAGTCCTCTCCTAGCTTGTCAGCCTAGAGTTTGAGCATATTTCTGCTAGCCTCTATGCCTTTCTCCCTCCCTTCTCTTGTCCTTCTTGATATAGGCTGCTCTCCTTTGATAAAACAGTGTAAAGGTTACACAAAGGCAGTGACTTGATACTAGCTGACTCTCAGTAAAAAAGCATTTCTTTCAGTTGTCCAGCTAAGATGATCTTTTCCTATTATACAGGCACTCGCTTCTTTCTTTCGTTTCCTATTATAAGAAAAAAGCACTTTAATATGACTAACTGTAAATGTATAGAGAGAGGAACAGAGAACGGAGGGCATACTTACACAATGGGGGATTCTATCCTGGGAAGTATTCACCCTCCAAAAATATTGAAGATGAAATATTCACCCTCCAGAAATATTGAAAGCAATCACCAAGCTACTGAGACTTTGCCAGCCCATTTGTCACATCATTATATTCAGCAGGAGTAAGTGGGAAAGAACTTTTAATTAAATACACACAGTATTCATAAATTCCAAGGCCAGAATTGACCACTGTGATCATCTAGTCTGACCTCCTGTAGAACACTGGCCATAGACCTTCCCCAAATAATTCCTAAAGCTTATCTTTTAGACAAATATCCCATCTTGATTTACAAAACAGTTGGCCAGATACTTAGCTGGGGAAATCTGTGTAGTCAATGGAACTGTGCAGATTTACAGTTCCTGAGGATCTGGCCCACCAAATGGTAATGAGGTTGACCCTGCACCCAAAGTCAATGGCAAAGCTCTCGGAGATGTCAGTGTTGCTGATTTGTTTGCCAAACCAAGTACTTTTCACTGACAGCATTTAGCAAAATAACATATCACCAGCAAGTGAAGTTCCTCAACTGTGTTCAGGGTTCAAATTGCAGGTTTTGGGTTTGTGTTTAATAATCCCAGTGAGATTAGCTCTCTGATCAGAGTGAGGTGACTCAAAGTGAGAGTTATGTTTATTTAATAGGATCATAGGAACTGTGCTGGAGCAGACCCTATGTCCAGCTAATCCAGTGTCCTGGCTCTCACAGAGAGCAGCACTAGCTACCTAGGAAGAAGCAAAAAGAATCCCTACAGGAGGCAGCTGTGGGATAACCTGCCACTTCCCCCCCCACCCCAGGAAAATTTTCTCCTAACCCAAAATAGTTAGAGGTTGGTTTATGGTATGGCCTGAAGTGTGAGGGTTCCGAAACTCCTTAAAAACATATTTACTTTTACAATGCTGGATATGCTTGTTTTCCATATAAATATCCAATTTGGTTTTGAATACTGCTGTAGTCTTGGCCTCTAATATCATGTGGCAATGAGTTCCACAGGCTATTTTTTTTTACCATGTATGAAAAAAAATTTCCTTTTATCATTTTAAACTTGCTTCCTTTTAATTTCAGTTTATGTCCCCTTATTCTTATATTATGATAAGAGGTGAATACCTGTGGACAATATACCTTCTCTACCCTTCATTATTATGTATACTTCTTTCATGTATCTTCTTATCCATTTCTTCTTTAAGGTGCATAATACTTTTCTCATGCAAGCGTGTTTCAGAGGCAAGAATTGCTGTACTGTAATGTACTTAGTGTGTACATTACATGTGCTCACAGCAGCCTCATTTTCCATATTTATTATTCATAACATATTTGACACTAAAAATATTGATACATCTAGGCTTGGAAGGACTAGATTATTGGTAAATGTCAAGTTCACTGTGCACTCACAAACTGATGAAAAAACTGTTTAATAGATTATAAAAATTTACAGGTAGGCAAATTAAAAACATGCTGCTTGAGAACTTCTTAGAATTTGATTTAAGGATATTTACTTTGTATATTTTGTCACAATGTTGAAAATGTGTGTTTTAATGGTTATAAAGCTGAAACTTTTTGAATCTCTACATCTACTGTCATTAAATTGTCTAACCACCACATAATTTTCTGCAACTATGAAAATTTAAATTTATAAAAATAAAAAAAATGCTTAAAACCATAATTTTGTGCAATTGTGAAAATTTACATAAATCAAAATAGAAAAAAAATCTTAAAAATAAACTGGTATTATTCATCTAAAATTATTTTAAAAAATACAATCAAATTCAGCCATGCCTAAATATATCTATTTAATGATGGAGACTAGCTCTCAGGTTAAGACAAGTCCTACTTTCCAACAATATTATATCAATTTTTGAGTTTCTTTTTAATATTCATCAGATACAAAACATTTGAATACAACAATAGGAAACTGTTGAATGACCATAGTAGTCCCAATAACAGTCTGATGGTTCTTTTACATATGGTGCCATAGGTACCTTAGCCTTTGCCTTCCCGGGTGCATTCAGCAGCACAGCATGTACACTCACATAGTTAACATTAGGCATGTAATTCTCTTACACAATGTAACATTTGTATTCTCAAAAGAAAAAGTGACTCTTGTAATGATTAAATAGCGATAATACATAAATACATTGGACCTCCTCCCTTTCTCAATCTGGTTTTCAGCCAATGTGAAGAGAGCCTCCCAAGTGAAAGAGCTTCAGGAGTTCTGGACTGATTCAAGCACAAAGATCCTGGTACCTATGATGTCCGTAACTGGAACATTTCAGTACAAGAGGGACAACAGCAAGAATTTTTCCGTAATCAAAGTTCCTGTCAGTGAGAACGCTTTACTTGTACTGGTGCAGCCCATCAACAGCAATGACCTGAACCAGATAGAGTCAGAACTTTCCTTGCATCCATCTTCTACTTGGCTGCAAAATCTATCCCCAAGGTATATTTAAATGTACAAACAATCTCAAATAAGAATATAGGGATTACTAAAACAGAACAAGCCAATGGCCCGTAGCTAGCCAGTTTCCTCTCCCTAACAGTGGCGAGATCCTTCTGAGAAAGGCATAACAACCCTTCTGAAACACAACAATGCATCTGGTTGTGCAACACCGTTACACCAGGGGATGATCAGTTGTGTAGAAGCATGAGGAAAGCTAGCCCTTGTATTTATCCTAGCTCGTACAACTGTGTGTGTTCTCAAGTCACAACCTTTCACCCTTATTTTGTCCCCTCCTTTTATGTGTTGATAACCAGGATTCTGGGGTTAAATCCTGGCTCCATTGAAGTCAATTGGAGTTTGACTTCAGTGGGGCCAAGATTTTACCCCTGCTATTTTGCCTCTTCCCAAAAAAGCAAAAAACAAACAAAAGCCTTGCTAGAATTGGTAATACAGGCCCCATCAATGGGGCTACTCATGCATAAAGTTAAACACTTACCTAAATACTTTACTGGATCGGGGCCATATTTCATTATCACTCCACGCATAATAGTGGGCAAGTTACCCCTCAGAAACAGCTCACACAGCTTCTATTGGTCTGTGACACTGAAAAGTGATTATTCTTGTATGCCTATATGCATAACACCTCTGTTTAGCCTCTACTGGTTTTAAAATCCAATGTCATTTTATGCCTCCCCCCAATAGATATTGGTTGAATAATCATTTATACCTTTCTTTTTTTAAATATATTTTCCACAGACATATTAAATTATCTTTGCCAGAGTTAACAATACAAAGCATGTATGACCTTCAGGAACTGCTCACGAACATGAATTTGTCTGCACTGCTGGGGAAGAAAGCAAATCTTACTAAAATAAGTGATGCCAATCTTACTGTTGGAAAGGTACAGTACACACCATCCGTATTAAGAAACACCTTCACCCATGTATCTTGTCCAAATGTATATAAATCAGCTAAAAATATAACATGACAAACAGCAAAGACAGTGGTGTGGCGGGGGCGTGGGGAAAGGAAGGGCCATACTGAATGGCCATGAGCAACAAAGTAACTGCTCTGGGAGCAACCCCCAGGCTGAAGTTTGTTTGCATAAACAGTTCAGACATCATTGCTACTACATGCATTAAAATAGCACCACAATCAAAAACTCAGGTTTGAGGTCCTATTGCATAAGGCACTGTACAAAAATATAGGGAGACAGGGTCCCTGTCAATTATAAATAATGTAATAGAACTTTGTTTGTTTGTTTATGAGCAGGAGCATGCTTTGACAAAGGTATTCCACTATGAATATTTCAGCAAGCTCAAAGTGTAACCTCTGTAGCTGAGGGAGGGCTGTAGGTATTCAGCCGTTCAGTGCCCTCCCTGAATATTACAAAGCCCATGGGGCACAGGAGCTGCAACCTTACCTGAAACCTGCATCTGGAACATGGACACACTAGACCAGTATTTGTCAACCTTTTTGTGCTGGCAGCTCACTTTGGACTTAATTTTTTTTTTTTGATCCTCCCCTCCCTAAGCCTGAGCATGGACTGAAGCATATAACTTAGCTTTGTAGGGCCCTCTGTGGTGGGGTCAATTGCCCTGCTTGCCATCCACTAATGCCAATCCCGCACTTGCGACACCTCCCCAACTCGAACCCATCCCCCTTGTGTATTTGGTTGTCTGGTAATAGAATCCTGTGTTGCTATGGCAACTGAGTTAGATTATTAGAGGATAGCCCAGCCAGTTTTGGCTGGTTGTTGGTTAGTTCTGTGTGTGGCAATAAATGGCTGCTCCAAGGTTTACAGCTCTCTGGGTCTCCAGTGACTGCTTCTTAAAACTGTTGCCCCCAAGGATACAACAGCTGCACTAGACTGTTAAGATGACAACTGTGCATCATATCGGAATGGTTATTTATTTTACCTTGTTTTTGTGTGTTCAGTTACTACAGACACACGCTGCTTTTCTATAGCACTATTCATATTCAAAGCACGGTACAAACATCAGCTAGTTCATCTGTCAACTAATTTCCATATAATCAATGGCTGATTTAATGTGTTACTAATGAATCTTCTTTCAAACCTTTACAAGATTTATCCTTTGCAAGTTAATACCCAGGTAGATAACTCTGGAAATCAGGTAGGTCTCAGAAGCTGAGAGATGGGCACTGAGCAATGGAAGGAAAGCTTCTGAATGCTGGGGTAGGTTTTTGTTGCTCCAAAAGTGCCAACCTGACTTTAATAAAAACTGCCCCTATCAGGAACTCTCTCTCACCCTGTTAATGGGCAATCAGCAGAAAGGAGTCAGCACCTGGAATTTAAGTCAGAGGTAAAGATATAAGTCTGTGCAGAAAACCAGTGCAATGAGGTTGTCAGGAAGTGAGAGACATTACCTATTTGAGGGCAGAGACCTAACCTTCAGCCCTGAGGGGGAAGACTAGGGAGGTGGTCTTGGAGACAGCATTTGTGACTTTACTCCTGATTTTTCTACCTAGATGGACTGATTAGGGTGAAATCTCACCCCATCAAAGTTAATAGGATTTCTATATTTAACCCATAGAATCAGGCTGACTGTTTGCAGTTGTCTAGCTTCTTTTTTGGTGTGTGCACTTTATTGGAACAAACACTTCAATGATCTATAAACTGCATCTTATGTGTTTACTGCTGATCTCCATGTCACTGGTTATTACAAATAAATGAAAATACTTCATAGGCTTTCATTTATCACTATACTTTCATGCTCTGGTGACTCCAGATTCACTTGTATATTTGCTTTTCAGGTTATAAATAAGGCCCTTTTCAAACTGAAGAACGGAGATGATCTACCAGAAGACCTCTTAGAAGAAAATGGAGGCTCACTGCCACTGGAAGTAACACTGAACAAACCGTTCCTACTAGCAGTTTATGAGAAGAATTCAAAGGCAATGGTTTTAATTGGCAGAGTAACAAACCCACTGAACGGTTTTTAAAGCCAAGGGCTGCGGGGTGGGGCGGGGGGAGTGGAAAGAAGGGCAAAGCATCTCATCTAGTCCCCATTTCCCTCTTCTAGCTATGATCCTGTTGAGCAGCTGGAGTTAGCTTTGAAATGAAGCAGAGGGTATTTCAAATACAACTTTTAAAAGATAAAATGCTAGTGATAATTGTGTATTTTCCCCCAAATTAGTCATCCACTGAGAGGGAGGAAAATCTTTTGTCTGTCTGTTGGGAACATGATGATTCCAGTGTGAAGTTTGACTGCCTAACGTAACTGGTGTGTTATTGCAGAGAAATATAAAGAAGGGGGTATCTGCAGCTCTTTTATACATTTGAAAAGTTGGGTGGTTGTGTGGGAGCAGCACAGATTGTATTACAGCAGTAGTATTAAAACAATACCTTGTGAGCATGCTTTTGGGATGTTTCTCTCCCCCACCACCTCCCCATCCGAATGGAAAATAATATGCATTTCCTAACTGTATTGGGAAGCTAAAATAAGGTTGGTTTGCACTGATGAACTGAAAGAGCAATGTTATTACACACCTCTTTGGAAAGCCTTATTTTTCCACTAGAAAAGTTCGGATTTTTTTTAAAACCACAAATCATTATTTAGACATCTACACTAAGCGCCATTTATTATACACATTTATGATGACCTTAATGAAAGAAACTACTGTACTACTATTTAGGGCCCAGCTCTGTAATTCTTAACTCTCATCGAGTACAGTAGTTCTAGCTCAAGCATGTAGTCCCATTGGAAGTAATTTGGACTTGTGACATGAGTAAGTGCCACAACATACGAGTCAAGGTTGCAGAACCAAGCTCTTAGGGCCCAATCAGTCAAGGCGCTGAAGTCAATAGATTCCCTATTGGGAATGGGAGTTTAATCAGGCCCTTAGATTGTAAATTTGTAGAGGTAGGGGCCTTGGATGAAATCCTGGACCTACTGAAGTGAATGGGAGTTTTGCCATTGATTTCAAAGGAGCCAGGATTTCACCCCTTGTCTGACAACCTGTCTGTAAAGCACACAACACACTGTCGGCACTCTACAAATAGTGCTAAAATGCTCCAGAATGCAACCTTTTACACATCCTAATGGACAAGAGTAACTAATACAGCCAAACCTGGAAAGACTATGATTTCAAATACACTATCTATATACTTATTTGATTATGCTGTACATATTCCAGAAGACACTAACATTTAAATACTGTGCTTGCATTGTATACATAAGCAACTTTAACTTTAACTTTAAATATTTAAACTAGGAAAAATTCACAAATAAAACATTTACAAATGGCCTTGTCAGTACTATAGTTAACATACAGTTTATAACTGGATCCCTTATTCATTCCCACTTTTGAGATTTGCTGTAAGTCTAAGCCCTGGTCTACACACAGCCCCGGGGTCGAACTAGGGTACGCGAATTCAGCTACGTGAATAACGTAGCTGAATTCGAACTACCCTAGTTCGAATGACTTACCCGTCCAGACGCCGCGGAAGCGAACTCCGCGGCTCCAAGGTCGACTCCGCCAACTCCTCCTGCCGCGGTGGAGTACCGGAGTCGACCGCGGCGCTTCCGGAGTTCGAACTATTGCGTCTAGATCAGACGCGATAGTTCGAACTCCGAGAAGTCGAACTCGCCGCGTCGACCCGCGCGGTAAGTATAAACGTACCCTTAGATTCACATTTTACAACAGAAGTTAAGCTGTAACTTAGCACACCATGTACATGGGCATAGATGCCAGTGTAATATAGACAACTGCCAAACTTTCAGAAATCTGGTACTGATTTAAAAACCTGTCTCTTCTCATCATCAAAGCACAAGAGGCTTTATTTTCCCAGTGAAGACTATTACCCCACATGCATCATTCAGCAAACAGAAAACACTCCTAGCCAGGGTGCTAGGGAGTTCTGTAGCAAAAAAGCACTATCCACAGACAAGGAATTCCATATTGTCCGGCTTCCCTGCTCTGCCCAGGTAATACTAATGAGAGCACTTAGCAGAATGGGAGATGCGTGTAGCAGTGGTCCCATGCAGTGGATGCTTAGTGAGGAGGAAAGGAGAGCACATGCGCCAGAGGAAAGGGATACACTGCTACAGGCAAAAAGGAGTGGATTTTGAGTAACAGTGAAGGCTAGGGAGTGGTAAATGCTGGCTCAAGAACTGCAGCATTGTGAGGATGAGATGCAAGTTTACATGGCATTTAAAGACTCGGTGCCTATATAAAAATGCACTGTACTTTGATTTGTTCCCGTTGTCTGTTATGAGTTTTAAAAGTTTACTACTTTTTACTCTCCTTCGCCCTGCAAAGTCAATAAAGCCATGAGAGAAAGATCACCTCCTCTCTGGCTCACCACCAGAACTGGTAAAGCTGCAGGATCTTTAGTACTGGGGATGATGCATAAGCCAGGGAGAATCCAGATTGATTTTCATGCCCAAGGGTGAATCTGCAAAGCTGGCATTTAGAAAAGCTCTCTAAACTGAGCATATTTGTGCAGGACTTATGGAGAGAATGAATTGAGTCATTGGATGTTTTCAGAAAAATATCCACTCTCAATGTGCAGCAGGATTAAAAAAAGTGAACAGAATGTTGGGAATCATTAACGGGTAGATAATAAGACAGAAAATATCATCTTGAATACTGCGTGCAGATGTGGTTGCCCCATCAAGAGAGATTTATCGAAATTGGAAAAGTTTCAGAAAAAGGCAACAAAAATTATTAGGGGTATGAACGGCTGCCGTATGAGGAGAGATTAATAAGACTGGGACTTTTCAGCTTGGAAAAGAGACAACTAAGGGGGAATATGATAGTCTATAAAATCCTGACTGGTGTGGAGGAAGTAAATAAGGAAGTGTTATTTACTCCTTCACATAAGAACTAAGGGTCACAAAATGAAATTAATAGGCAGCAGGTTTAAAACAAACAAACAGGACGTATTTATTCCCACAATGCACAGTCAACCTGTGGAACTCCCTGCCAGAGGATGTTGTGAAGGCCAAGACTACAACAGGATTAAAAAAAAAAACTAGATAAGTTCATGGAGGATAGGTCCACCAATAGCTATTAGCCAGCTTGGGCAGGGATGGTGTTCTAGCCCGTCTGCCAGAAGCTGGGAATGGGTGACAGGGGATGGATCACTTGATGATTACCTGTTCTGTTCATTCCCTCTGGGGCACCTGGCATTGGCCACTGTCAGAAGACAGGATACTGGGCTAGATGGACCTTTGGTCTGACCCAGTATGGCTGTTCTTACACTAATCTTATTTTACAGTGTACAACTGCAGTATAAATTCTATTGAGGCACACCACAAACAAAAACATCACATTTTAGGTCTGTCATTTCTCAACAAAACAAACATTTTATTTAAAAGGACAGCTGGGGCATTAAGCTTTTCTATTACTCATAAGTACTTTCTTTATCTATAACTTCCCATTCATGTGTCAAGACTCAGGATACTGCCATATTACTTCTCACATTTCATACCTTTTGATAGTCCTGGTTTTTCTATTAAATTCCTCAAAGCCTTTTGATTGGTACAATAATGCCCTACTCTGTGGGGATTTCAGGCTTCTCAGCTGAAGTCTGTGGCTCACCAATAGTTCACAAAATGAAATATTCAGCGAACAATGCAGTGGCAGATAGGGGATATGGCAGAGAAAGGAGAAGACTCTCTAACAATGGTCCATAGAATGAAGTAGTTAAACACTGAGCTAATTGATTAACTTAATATATTAATGTGGATGTAAGCTATTTTCTATTTAAAACAAGACCATCTTTCTTCCCACCTGAAGAAAGTGTGGAACTGTGGTGATTGATAGAAGAGGAGAATGAGAAAACAGTACGCTCAGCTGAGAGGATCTGGCTGTGGAATAAACTTCTGGAGATCAGAAGAATCCAGACTTCAATCAATCTTTAAAAAATACTACAAAAAGTTTTTGTAATAAAGCTTTTCAGTCATAATCCATGATATTCACCGCAACCACTCCTCGCAACCAAAAGAAACCCTACTTCAAGACTTTTCTGTAAACTAAAAAGGGAGAAGAGCCAGACTCTTCAGGAAGTCCATTAAGGCCTTTGAGACCATGAATCTACCGTACTTTATACACAAAATGCTCAGTTTCTAGGAGTAGCCAGTTGTGGAAAAATGATAGAAGAGGACTAGAGGTAGGGTGCAGAATCGGGATCTTTCATAACTAGATGTTCCCTGAAAAATCCAATGAGTTTTTGAAAGAAGGAGGTAAACACTCTATCAAAGTATTTACTGTAGAGATAAGGTAGATTCTCCTGTTCCACTTCCCCTACACTATTTGGAAAGTGTGACTTGTTAAACAGCTTTCAAAGAGGGGACCACTTCACCTCTCATCTGGCATCTTGTAAGAGGTTATTGCAAATCTCACCAAAAGGTATTGAAATGCTACTCTCCTTTCTTTACCAAAAATAGAACAGACTAGGGATACTGATGTAGAAAACTAAGATGTAAATATGCATTTGTATAACAGCCAGAAGAGCCTTTAAGTCTTCACTTGTTTGCTATATGGTCGTTGCTTCCTCTTCTCAATTTAAAGCTGGTCTTGAGCAGAAAAGAAATTGAACTATATACACATATGGGCGTGGGGGTCCTGAGAGGAGGAAAGAACTTTGTGGTTTAGAGAAAAAGATTTGGCAAATAAAGCACAAAATATTCCATCTGCACCTAGTGGCCCATGCAGGCTTTGGAATTCACTATGTCAGGAATATAGTTGAATTTAAATCCATGCGCATTTCACAAAGTAAAAAGTGGTTCCATGAATCTTAAAAAAAATATGTCCATCTTCCACAGCACTAACAAAGGCATTATTCCTGGTTTTCAAGAAGAGATGCTGACTGCAATTTAAATGACAATCAATGGCTACCAGTCAGACATGATTTTCCACTATTTTACAGAAATGGAGACAGTAATATTGTAAATCTAGAAAATGGAGGCCAGATTCTATTACATTTAAATTAAAAGGTGGATTCTGAACATGTGAAAAATTCTTACTGCATACTATATACTGAACACACTGTCAAAATACACTTCAATGTATTCTTTTGTTCAGTCAGGATGTCACATGCTGTATTTAAAACTCAGTGGGAAGCTGACAGTTATAGCTTGAGAATAGCAAAATTCAAACTGCATTTTATTAAAAAGATAGGAAGAGGACTCGATTATATTTGAGAAAAGTGACAGGCGTAGCAAACAGTCATGCACAGCCCACCTTACACACAAAATCCAGCATTAGTTAAGTCCAAGGCATTACAAGTCCTCAATCCAGGGCAGTAAAGGTACTGACTTATCAGTCTGCTTGTCAGGACAAGCACATGGTGGGTTCCACACAATGCTATCTATCACTTTTGACAATATTCAGTGTATCATCTTTGCAAAACAAACCACTGCTGCTACTACTATAAAAAGCCTCGTTCTCTATCGCCTTTTACATGTAAAACAACTGGACCTAGCTAGGGCTTCAGGAAACACCCAAAGCCTGAGAAACCTTGAGAAAATTAAAGCTTTTCATAGTATATTTTTAATACAATACCATCTCCAAGTAATAGCCTCTGACAAAATCTATACACTCTACCCAGACATGGCATAAAACACCATGTAGACATTCTATCATCTCCAACTCCTTCGCTGCAAATCTTCAGCCTTCCTTGATGTCTGAAAAGAGGTGGGCTGTGCAGTGCTCCTGGAAGGTTAATAAATGCAGGCTCTGGACCAAGGAGAATCCTAGTGTCAAGACACTTATGGGAAACCATCTTCCCCTCATTCATATTGAGAGAACTCTAACTTGAGTGCCGCTGTTGATCTCAACTATGACAGTACAGCCTGAGTAGATGCAGTCCCTCATATAACCAGGCCCCAAACTATTCAGGTCTTCAGAGATTAAAGCCAGCACCTTGAACGCCACTCAAACCATGCTCAGCAATTCTCCTAGTTCAGGCCTGCACAACATGCAGCCCCCGGGCCACATGCAGCCCACGTGGGCTCACTGTGCAGCCCACGGGCAAGCGGGGGTGGGGGGTGGGGCTGTTGGGTTCGCCCCCTGCCTTGGGGGGCCCCCACCTCACAGCCCCACACACGCCATGCTCCAACCGCCCTAACAGCCAGAACTGCACGTGTCTCCATCTCCCACTCCCCATGCCTGGTGTACAGTGAGTGCACCACTTCTGGGGCCCGCTGAGGCGGGAAGTGCTGGGCACGAGGCAGAGCCGGTAAGTGCTGAGCGAGGGGAGGGGCGCCTGGCCTGGGCTCAAGCCACAGCTCTCGGGGGGAGGGAGGGGAACTGAGCCGAGACCCCCCCCCAAGGTCCCCCTTCGGTTGGGGGTGGGGTGGCTACTGCACTGGTTGGTCCCAGGGCGGCCTCCGTAGTGATTGCGGGGTGGGGGGGGGGTGTTGAACTGTCTGTGGGCAGCCAGGAAATTCCCGGGGGAAACATATGTGTGTGTTGCATCTGCCCTGCCCCGACTGCTACCCACTTCCCTGGTCCAGGGACCTTCCCTGGCCCCATCACACTGCCTCCCGGCTCCCTGCGGCCCCTGTGTTTGTGTGTTGGACAGTCACATACAATCCCTTCACATTGCCCCACTTTCCCCTCTCCTTAGCTCATAGCCCCAGAAAATCCCTTCAAACTGTCCCCCTTTTCCCTTCCCCTTATTTCATGGGGGAATGACGAGCCGGGCGGGCAGTGGCGGCGAGGCTTTATACTTGGTGTGTGTGTGTGTGTTTCAGTGGGGCCAGGCTGCGCTGGGGCGGGGGATAAGTTTCAGGGGGAGGGCTGGGCAGCGCTGGGGGAGGAGTGTTTCTGCAGGGTTGGGGTGTTTCGGCCCTCAGCTGTTTTCTTTGGAGTAATATGGCCCTAGCCGCTTTACGAGTTGTGCAGGCCTGTCCTAGTTTCTTCACCCAGTTCTTCAATATTAAGCCTGATTTCACAGAAGTCCAGTAATATTTGTTCCACTGAAGAAGCTAGGTCTGATGTGCTGGGATTATAGAGCAGAACACCATCTGCATACTGAATATACTGAAGCAAATGCTGCTTCTTAGAATTAAGGATCTACTACTCACTCACAATAAGTGAGTGCCATTCGTGCTGGTGGCCTGATTAAATTCCAGACTGGGTGCAACTAACCAGTCTTCACCTCCCATTTTAAAATTTTGCAGTGTAGTGTTGGCTAAGAACTGTTAACACTGTTTGAGTTTCATCCCAGATGTGATTACATTTCATTGGTGGATAAAATGATCCAGAACATGTGAAGCACTTCAGGATACTTCCAGGTGAGAAGTGTCATAAAATAAGCTCTGAGAAAAAATCAGCTAAAGGGACAATAAAAGCTTTCCATTCTTCCACAGGACTCAGCAAGATCCAACTCTGAGAGGAAAATACACACTTGTGACAATTTTGCAATACCCAAGAAATAAAATGTTCTCATTCCAGTGAACAGTTCTTTATTCCAGGAGAGTTTTCCCCTTGTATATGTATTCATTAGTTCTAGAGGTCTGAAAGTAGCCACGAGTGGCACATTTTTATACTAGATGTCAGCACATAGGACTACCATTTGAAAATTAAGTTTGAAGATGACTCAGAATTTAAACATTTTGATGCAAAACTCCTAAACCCATGTACTCCACTGCACGATTCCTTCCCCCACTCAATGATACGGTTAGGAAGACAATTTATTATATATTTATTTTAATCATTAAGTCAGTTCTTCCACACTAAGATTTACAATAAAAATAAAAACATTTGCTTTGCTTTTAATCTAAAGTAGAAAGTTTAGAATGTTTTTAACTGCCTTCCATACAATGGAAAACTACACTGAATGCTCTCTTGTAATTTTTTGTTGAAACAAGTCTTTGGGTATCTTGACAGAAGATGCATTGACTTGTTGCTGGAGATGCATTAGGAAGCACTTCATTGCTACATAGTGTTTGGTAAAAGAAAGAAGAGGGATATAATTCCCTCCCGTTTTTGGAGACCTGGTTCATTCTCATCACGTTTTCAAATATATTTAAGGTTGTTCCACTGTAGTCTGATCCTTGGCAGCTAGAACAAGCTCTAGAAGAGCTGAAAAGCTTTTTATGTTGCTTGCCTGTAATCCCATCTTTTGCATCTAAAAAAAGTCACAGAAGACAGGGTTAAATTGTTGTCTAACATTTTTTGTAGGATAAGGTAGACATCTTATTTGTTTGCATTATTTTACTGTAAAAATCTAGAAAAGAAGCATATCATAGATTATTAAGGTTGGAAGGGACCTCAGGAGATCATCTAGTCCAATCCCCTGCTCAAAGCAGGGCCAATCCCCAAATGGCCCCCCCTCAAGGATTGAACTCACAACCCTGGGTTTAGCAGGCCAATGCTCAAACCACTGAGCTATCATGTTTTGTTGTGTGCTGACAAAGCGAAGTCCTTTATTATACGTGTTCATCTCTGTAAAGAGAGGACTATCCAGCTTTTGTTAAGACTTTTCATTTAATATATGTTTTGCAAGCAAATATTTAGCAGTTTTCCAGGCTGCCTGTTGCTAATGATCACTATAAAGTTTATCTAGCAAACTTACCACTTATGTCTCAGAGAGCTAATTCTCATATTTTGACAAGTGTGCCTCGTGTGATGAGAAACTATTACTTAAACTACTGAAATAATTCTAAGGTGCTTATTTTGTTCTACTGTAACAATGGATAATTTTCAAATTGATCTTCTCAATCATTATAGAGGATCTGATCTAAAACATGCTCTGTGTGCATGAACTGAACACTCCTAATTGAATTCAGCTTGCGCTGAGAGGCAGAGTGAAAACTGATGATACTGCAGTAACTAATCGCAGTTAACTCACCTAATTAACTAAAAAAAATCACGATTAATCACTGTTAATAGAATAGCAATTGAAATGTATTAAATATTTTGGATGTTTTTCTATTTTCAAATATATTGATTTCTATTGCAACACAGAACACAAAGTGTACAGTGTTCACTTTTTTTTTATTACAAATACTTGCACTGTAAAAATGATAAACAAAAGAAATAGTATTTTTCAATTGACCTCATACAAGTACTGTAGTGCAATATCTTTATCATGAAAGTGTAACTTACAAACGTAGATTTTTTGTTACATAACTGCACTCCAAAACAAAACAATGTAAAACTTTAGAGCAATGGTGGGCAACCTGTGGCCCGTCAGGGTAATCCTCTGGCGAGCTGTGAGACAGTTTGTTTACACTGACCGTCCGCAAGCACGGCCGCCCACAGTTCCCAGTGGCCGCGGTTTGCCATTCCCAGCCAATGGGAACTGCAGAAAGCTTTTGTTTTATATTTGGCATTATGTTATTTTAAAAGGGAATCAAGTTTAAGTATTGTACTAGTTACTGCTTTGCTGGCATTTTCACAGCCCTTCAAAAAGATTAACTACTCCTCATGTAGTAATTCAAGTAAGATTGGCAACACATGAGGAAACCAAGGCAGAGGGTGTTAAATGTTCTCAGGGCCACAAGAGTTGCTGGGTCAAAGCCAAAATTAGAATGAAGGAAATCCTTGCTCTGGCTCTAGACTCTGACCATACAAGAGGCTTATTTCTCTTCTTATGCTTCTTTCTCACAACAGAAAGTTCTGAAGATCACTGAAATGAATTTGAACAAAGAAATGCAAGACTTCTTCCCAACCCATATAATTAAATGAATAAAGCGGAAAAGTGTAATACATTATTTTAGTTTTTATTTGTGGTAATTGAGAATTGCTTTACGCTTAAGAGATAAGCTATAATGGAAGTCAGACTAATACAGGCATTTGCATGCAACCTTTTCTAGCAGACCTGAACAAAACTGTAAACAACTAAGACTGGTTCACAAGAAATAGCTAGTGATAACCCTTTAATAAGTAGATTTTTCTCTTCCAACTTACCTGGTCTCCAAAGTACTCAACATCCAGGGCCAACTGTAGTCTGATTTTGTTATCATCACTCATGCCCCCGTTTGAATTAACCTGGTTTGGAATTACAGTTTTTCTGGCCTGTTTGAGTCTTTTCAGGCTCTCTTCCATTTTCTTTACAGAGCTCAAAACATCTGATACAGTTTCATAATACCTGAGTAAAGAGAGTGTTAATGGAGAATCAAGTTCCTGCATAAGTAGAGATTTCAGGCAATACGCCATTTGATCCAAGAAAAATGCAAAACAATATGGTATTCTTCTGAAGAATGAGACACACACTCATCAGGATATTTATAGGGGTAGGTTTGGAGAAGAGAGCTCAGTGTTAAAGACAAGACATGTCTCTTTACTATCCAGCAGTCTTTCTACCCACCCACAGAATAAGTGTAATTTCTAGATTTCAAACACTTTGAAGTATCCAATACTTGAATGTTTTTTTTATGTTCAACTATGAGTAATTACTGAAACAATAAAAATACTTAACCCTTATACAGAGCAACTGATTCATAGATCTCAAAAGCTTTTTAAAAAGATGGGTAAGCTATTACATGTATTTTAAAGAGGGGGAAAGTACAGCAGAGGTTAAGTGCTTCACTCAAGGTCACACAGTTTGTCAGTAGTACAGCTGTGAACAGAACTTGGGTCTCCTGACTCCCAGTCCTGCATGTGGTATACTCAAGACCATACTACCTCCCTATGAACATACCTTGCTAAGAATGGAATACATTCCTGCTTTGTTTTTGCAAATAATAAAAAACTGACCGGTGAGTGAAGGTAACAGTTTTGGCAAACACTAAGATTGTTCTGTATGATTCTACTATCTTTTCACTTACTTTTGTGTGCTTTCAGATAAGGCGCTTTCCAACCACTGATGAATCCTGGGTTGCTTCAACATATCCTTGTACTCATTCTGCAGTCGGTAGAAAGGTTTAAGAGCACTGTCAACGTAAGGTGATGCTTTAGTTGGCACCTCCTGGTAAATCATGTAGGAAGCAAGGTGGAGAAGAGAGCAGATAAATATCTTGTTATTTAAGAATTCCAATGTCAAATATACCACACATGTGAAATGCAAAGCACAGTCAATGGCAAAAATGATGTTAATACTGCTTGGGCATATGTCATCTCCTTGCAGGACGCTGAGTTGAGCCAAACTCAAACTTCTGAAAATCAGCTCTAGGAGAACAGAGGGAAAGTGGCATAGGCAACCTTTCCCTCCCCTCCCTGTCCTTTAATAGCATTAGACAGATTCCTGTGGGTGAGAGTGAATAGCTGGTAAAGGGAGGTGAAGTGTGTGTACATTTCAGCAACTGTGAGGTGGCAGAATAAATGCGTGTGTTAATAGGGAGTACTGGGACATTGCTGAAAGAGGGCAGAGTTGAGACTTCATGGGCAACCTTAACTCTGCATTTCCTGGTTTTCAGAAGTTTGAGTTTTGCTCAACTCAGCGTTCTGCAAGGGAACGACACATCACCAAGCAACCCTCACTCTGCTTTAACAGAGTCTTTGCCATTGAATCTCCTAGTTTTGTGAACAGGAAAAGATGTAACTGGCAAGAGTCAGTAGTCACTTAGGCAGCTGTATGTATATCCCACAATTTGCATATTGAGGCAAGTCAGCCTGTACTCAGCAATCCCCACGTGATGATGTACACTCCATGCAACTTCTGCAATCTTGTGACTCAGGAATTGCCCAGACACTGCTGCACATTTGCAACCTTACCAGAACACTTCTTTTCCCTCAATGGTCAAGGTATCTGTTCCACTACGTGTTTTTGGAAACACCACATTAATCTTCCCCAAGATCAAGAAGCAGCCATTTAATAAATTCCATCACGTGGCATCTTAATGACATGTACATGGGTCAACCTTGGATCCAGACTACAGACTTCTGCCACTTGAGCTAATGGAGTGACAGGTAGCAGTAGTAGATAGTCATCCTCTATCTGGACCAGACTAGAGGGGGATGAGAGACGATGTCAGGGGATTTCACAGATATTTGCTGACAGCACAGTAATGGTGAGACTTGGGAATTTTGGTTCCATTCCAGGCTCTGGAAGGGAGTGTGCTCTAATAGACACAGAATTTTGTGAGTTTCCGCAGGCTTGATCCCTTCTGCCCCATGCCCCCAACTTGTCCCAGTCCTGTCTCTTCCCTACCCCTGGCTCCTCATCCCAGTCCTACTCTCCTGGACCAGCCAGCCCTAGTCTTAGATACTTATATGGCCCCCATTACCATAGCATATGAGTGCCTCACACTTTTTAGTGTATTTATCCTTACAGCACCTCTGGCAAACCCCCATTTTTCAGAGAGGCAACTGAGAATGATTAAATGTTTTGCCCAAGGTCACACAGGAAATGAAACCAAGTCTCCTGCTAGCAAGATGGATAAAAATCATTGATTTTTTAAATAAAAATAAAAATCTAATTTTGTATTTAAATCAGATTTTTAAAAAAGAAAAGCTCGGAGTGGCTCAGACTGCAATTTAAAGACAGTCACAGCTAGTGACTTCCCCCAGTTCAGTGATAAGCACCAGGAATCAGTGTTGGAAGTGCTAAACCAGCTATTGACAACAGTAGTTGCTTCTGAAGGCACAAAGAATATTTTCTTCATTTGCGCTAATTCATTCAAAGTGGAAAAATCATTTGGGAGTTGAAAAGTAGGAAAACTTCTCTCTCTCTTTCAGTCTATGAATAAAAATGAGGAGGGAGGGGATGAGATTTACTCGTTTTAAAAGTCTGAAGGCAATTAAGTAACTTAGGAGACTGTCATTTTCAAGAGTGAGTAGGAACTTATGCTCCATTCATTTTCACTTAGGCATATTCAAAAATTTTTCCAGGCTGACCTGAAATAATCAATGTAATTCACTGATTATAGTTAACCCCTCTATTTAATAAATCATTTAGCTGTATATGAAACATTTTGTTAAGAAGTTCAGGGATCCAAAACATTTTACATAAACATTTTAATAAAAATACATTGCATATGCTGTTTTATGCTTAATTAAATTCCAGTTACCATCCTAATACAGCTTGACAGAAATCATGAGCAAAAGCTGAATTATCTAAAAAATAAGCAATATATGATTCACCATTTTCTAACACACTAAAATGTACGATTTAAAAAAATCTGAAAATAATAAGCTATATAAATGTGTAAATAAATGTATATAGTACTATCCTAGGTAGCAAAAAGATGCACCAAATATAATGAAGGCTCTATTCAGTAGTAAATCAACAGAGGATGTTGTGAAGGCCATGACACTAACAGGATTCCAAAAAGAACTAGATAAGTTCATGGAGGATAGGTCTATCACTGGCTATTAGCCAGGATGGGCAGAGATGGTGTCCCTAGCCTCTGTTTGCCAGAAGTTGGGAATGGGCAATGGGGGGATGGATCACTTGATGATCATCTGTTCTATTAATGCCCTCTGAAGCACCCAGCTTTGGCCACAGTTGGAAGACAGGATACTGGGCTAGATGGACCTTTGGTCTAACCCAGTATGGCCGTTCTTATGTTTTAATGGTTATGCCAACCAATGAGAATGCACCTCTCTTTAGAAAATAAGTGAAGTACAAATGGAAAAGTTGATTAAAATTGATGATTTAAATCGAGGCTTTCCACTTGGTGACTTAAATAATTTAATTGCTGATTTAAATCAATCCATTCTGCCAGCCAGTACCCTGGACCAGCCTTCTTCCCTCCTCTCTCAAACTTCCCCTCTGGACTTCCTGTCCAATTCCCAGTCTCTTCCCCATCCCCAGTCTCCTTGCCCCACCAGTCCCAGTTCCCTCCTTCTTACTTCTCACATAATCTTCCTCCCCAGGTTCCTCATTCAATCTCAGTCTCCCACCTATTCCAGCCACACCCTCTTCCACTCCCCCAACTCCTTGTCCCAGTTTTCTCCCAGCTTTGCAGGTCCTTACCAGATCCATCTTTACTCCTACCCCAGTAGTTCCCAGTCACCTTTCCAGCCAACTCCAGTCTCCCTCCACTACCTCCCCCATTCAATTTCAGTCCCCCTCTTTCCCAAGTCCCAATCTACTCCCGTCCCTCCCCCTACAAGTCCTGCTCTCATCCTCTCTGCATTCCAGTTAGATAGTTTCCTCTTCCATGCTGGTACCAGCAGGAAGGTCACAGAGCACAGGGGAGACAGGCTCCCTGCTCTCAGTTCGGGTGCCTGCCCTCACCTTGGTCAAGATCAGTAATTACTGAGAAAATCCTTCTGAGCAGTCACTATCCTGACCATGCTCCGTCCCATTGCAGGGATGACATAGCGTAGTTTGGTCAGTGCTAGGAGCTGAGAGTGGCTCAAGCATGCTCAGTGTGCACATAACTGTCAGAGATTTTAGCTGCTGAGCTCTCAAGTGTCATAACAGGCAGATTTTTCAAAGATTTATAAATTGGCCAAATTTGGGTGGATTTTCACAGAAACAGCAAAAGGGACATGTCTGACACAAAGGCCACCCTCCTGCTAAATTTCAAGCTTCTGTTCCAAAGCATGGGCGTACTAGAATTTCACAAAGAAAAGGTGGCCAGATATATATATATATTTTTAATATGGTCAAAATGTTATTTTTCCCTAGCCTCAATTCTCTGAAACAGCTGAACTTGTTTGGCTGAAACTTAAACAAACAAACAAAATTCAGCTTGAGAAAGACACCTGGCAGGGAAAATTTCAGCCCGAATGTTTTAAGTTTAACAAAAGTAATAACTAGTTAAAAATACGGTTTTATAATGGGCAGTGCCTGGCAATCTTAATAGGTGGTGATACCAGGCCTGCCTATAATAAAATATATTTGTATATTATACACACACCCACCCCCCTTCCTTTGAAATAGAATTAAAGAGGAACAACAGAAAAATAAATATGATTTCAAGCAATATCTCTCTATTGCCCACTTGGTAATACTCAAAATTTCTGAACCAGACGTTTATAAGTTTGTACTCAAAGTGGTTGCTGCAATGCAGTACTAGGACATTTGGAAGAAGCATCTTCTCTTCAGGCAAGAGCTATTAAGGGGCTCCTTCTGTTAGTCTCTGGTGTTTGCCCAAGCCAGGAATCGCAAAACAGATTTCAAAAGAGGAAACTGAAGTCCCAGAATTTAGATCAATATTTAACCTACAAAGTAAGGATTTAGCGGCGAAGGCTGAGAGAGAGCTACTGTTCAGGGTTTGATTTTCAGAGGTGCTAGGGAATCTGTAGCTTCCACTGGAGCCAATGAAAGCTGCAGATATTCAAAACTACTGAAAATCAGGCAGTACAAATAAAATAATTCATTAACCTACATAGTCACTGCACCTCTACTATATGATTTGCTTTGATTTAGTTGGGGATTGGGTCCTGCTTTGAGCAGGGGGTTGGACTAGATGACCTCCTGAGGTCCCTTCCAACCCTGATATTCTATGTTTCTATGACATCAGGTCAGAAAGATGCTAATACAAAGATACTAACAGAACAGAACAGCCAGGTCACTGCAAGGGTTGTTTTAATCAGCCTTAACATTATTTTTATATCACTTACATGACGGAAACGAGTCTTTGAAAAACAAGATACCTGGTAGCCATTGCAATAAACTAATTAAGTGATAAACTATTGCCTAAACAGCAGCATCCCCTCCAGTTAATAGTAACTTCCCCCCCACCCAAAAGAAAATAGATTCATGAAATGAACAGACTTGACAGCATCAGTTACTAAAGCTCTCTATTTGTCCACAAAACAGATACAAACAGCAGCAGTTTCATCATCATACCTAGCCAATGTGCTTACAACTCGGACTTAGGGCGAGATAGGTGAGGGGACTATGGGGAACAGGACCAAATCTAAGCATGAGAGGCAGGTCAGTTTCCATGTTGTTTCCAATCTGCCCTGACAATGGTGCCAACAGTTGCAGTGGTGTTTTGCCTCAAGGGCACTTGCCACTTGAAACCAACTATTCTTTAGGACACCTAAGGGTGACAGCAGGTTTTAGCAACTATTGTCACACTTCAAAGAGCTAAGTGTGATATTTTACTTAAAGACCATATTAAAAAGTTCTCTTGAGTGTGGCAAGAATGAAATGGTGGCAGGAATTAAACAGTCACAAAGTAGGGGTATTTGCAAGCAGTTATAGGTAGGTGTGGTACATCAGCTGGTTGTATTCACAGCCTAAGCCTTTCATGAGAGCACTTCTTTTCACATGAGATCAGCACTGACCTTATTGGTTCTTCTATAGTGTCTTGGTACTTCTAGTGCGCTTTTCAGATAACTGAAGCAGGACTCACTCAAATCCTGAATAATCTTATTACTCAAGGTAGGCATGGAGGCTGATAAAGAAGCCTGAGAGTCTTCCAAGGCTCCTGTTGAATTACAAATGTTGAAGTTGAAACTAAGCTACACTGCCAAGCCCCAAACATAAGCAAACTTGTGCAACCCTTCCCTTCCCCACTCCATACATATTCTAGAACAAGATATACTGTAACAAAGACATTTCTGATATTATTTCTGCAATCAAATCCTATATTTAACACTGCACAGTTTAGGAGATATCTACTAAAAGTCAATTTCACAGCCAGAAAATAAAAAGGGGGTAGGGGAGACATTCATCAGATCCATTGCTTTCTAGTGTTGGAATAGTAGAGATGAGGCAGAGTCACAAAGTTCAGGTTCAGATACAAACGCTCCCAAAGTTCAGTAGAATTTTTTCCAGCTCTGAAGCTCCCACTCAGGGCTATTTCTAATTAACTATTCTAGTCCAAATTACATTTTAAAGAACTGTCAAATGGTATAGGTTTTTTTTTTTAAACTCTTACTTGTAAATATCACAAGAATATACATATATATAATGTTTTCCCTTTGTTTCCCAAAATGTCTAAAATCAAACTCCCAGCTTTACCTGTGATACAGGATATATTCTTGAAGCCAATCATTTCAAGTTTTGGTCTGATAATTTCCAAGAGTTCAGGAAGCTGAACAAAAATAGATATGCATACAACCATTATTATAAACATATATGGGTTTATGCTCTCAAGGTCTGAAAATCTCCCATGCGTTAAAAGGAGAGTCTTATGTTTAAATACTGGGTATATTTTTACTGACTATTAGATGGGAATCAAGAAGACCAGAACACATGATATACCTGAGAAAACGGCATTAAGCATTTGGTGCCCTCCCCCAACCATGGTCCTTCAAGGCAAAACATTTAGAATTAATGAAACAGTATTACTCAGATAACAAGCTTGCTCCTTCAAAGGTTTTAGGAAGTTCAGTTTAATCAAAAGCTCAGGAGACCCTCTAAGCAGATCTGTAAAATGCAAGCCACCTGTGAGATTTATAATTATACTTTAAACTCATTGCTACCAGTAAAATCTTGCTGAGGCTCAAAGGTTAAAACAGTAAATATTTGTTTAAACCAGAAATAGCTCAAAACATTAAGCCTGATTTTGCACTGCGCTTCTGGACACCAGGTCCTTGCTGTTCATCATTCACACAAGGAGAAGTGCAAGACTGGGGCAGTGCTAGCTGGTGCCAAAAGTGAATGGAAAAATCTGGTTTCAGCAATCAGTGCAAGAACTGCTGAAAAATTCATTTTACTGAAAAACTGGACTCCTTAATTCCCTGTACCTGGACTGGTATCTCTGTAACAGACCTTATCTGAATAAAAACAACACAGTCTCCCTAAAGCTTTGTTGCTTGTGATACCTCCCATACTTCAATTATGCTAGTTTTAGCACTGGTAAATATTTAAGATGTTGTGAACAATATGCAAACAATATTGACATGTGGTCAATGAAAATGTTCTCGTATGTATAGTAGCATGTACTAACCTGCTCCTTAAGTCTATCCAGATCTGCAGCAACACACACCAACTGAGTATTGGATATAGAAGGTAAACGCTGTGTTTCTGGAGAAGCACTATTTCCCTGGTCCTCACTGGGATTTGGGTTTACAGAGGATTCCTTGCTACCGGTTGCCACAGATTTTTTGTTGTCCTTTGTACTTTCATTGGAGATGGGCCTGAGCAAAAGCTGTAGTAGCCAAGTGAGAAATGAACATCAGTCTTTGAGAAAATAGTTGCAGCTGAGCTCACAATTGCAGTGTATAAATTCTTAATCAATTTTTTCCCCAACACAGTACAACATTTGCAGAAGTTATAAGCATCTAAGTTTCTCTTCTGCCCTGTTGTACTTGGCTTACATAGGTGTTTTTTTTAATATTAACAAAAGGCCTCCGAATATCTAACATTGTATAGCATCATCTCAGAACCTTCACGTGTAAAAAAAAACAATATATCTTTAAAGAGATCTATGTAACAGAATCTGTTCTTTGGGCCAAAGTCCATAAAATGAGGTGATGACAATCAAACCCACTGTGTCTGGTTTAGATTACAGAGATTGGGAGAAGAACTTGACTATGCTTTTTCATTTCACAAAGGATGTTGCAATTTTCACACTCCTAAAAATGTTACCTGTGAACATTAGGGGTTGCACTGGCTGATTTCCCCAGCAGTAAAGTGACGCTGTCAACAACACTGCCATTTTTCATTTACAACATAGAAGAATTGAAGCACCAAGTATCAGTCCCATTATAATGATTTGAGAGGAGACAACTCTGAGTGGGTTGTGTGTCTATAGCACTTTTTCATATCAGTAATGTTTCAAGATAGTTCCTGACAATGACCATTAACATTTTGTTGCAATATCTCTTTTAGTTTTAAGGATTTATTTAAACTGCACTTGATACACATTTCTTAGTCTAAAAGGTACTAATATATTAGAAGTTATAGATTTAAACTGAACACTTTTCATTTGGTATGTATATGTAATCAATAAGTATCAATGGCATAAGCATGTAGTTCTCTTACCTCATTAATGAACACAGAGTAGCGTGCTAAAATTTGCAGTGTAAATTTCCACAGGCGGTGTGCTAATAATGGTAAAAACATCTGATCTGACCAACACTTCAGAAGACTCACCCATACCATGTGAGTGGCCAAAAGGCAATATGAGCTTCCAACTAAAAAAATAATTAGGGGATAATGGTTATTTACTAATCATGATTTAAGATCTTGTTTTGAAAATCTTATTTTTCAAAGCTTATGGAACTGTACTTTTACTGTTATTACTTTTTTTTAATCAAAATACTTCAAACTTTAAAAATCACTTCAAAATTATTTTCATCACCACCGAGATAGTTTACCAAAATTGTTTAAAGCCAAATTTTTAATATCAGACCTACTTTCCCCTGGATCAAGTGTCCGTTAACATTTTCAGAACTAGTTTTAGTTCTCCTATCAGGTGGATAATCAGTAAATACAGAGACAATGTAGTTGAACTAAGGGCAAGATTCTTATATCACCTTTGTGTTGCACATTTATGCAATGTTATCTTATCAGGTTTCACAAGGCACATTAAAAAAGTTACTAAGTTGACTGAGTGCATGAAAGTTGCCAATCAGAGCAGCAACTGTTCTATGTCCTGACAACACAATGCAATAAACGGCAGCTGTTATCATCATTTGGTAGTAAAGGAGTGTTAAGTTCAATACGCAACAGCTATAATTACATGAATGCTTTTTAAGTAGTTTTGGCAACAGAATTATACAGTTTGCAAATTAACAGTACTTAGCTCTCAATCTGTAAATACTTTTCATTTAGTTTCTAAGATTAATGCATAAATCCTAGAAATAAAAGCAATGTGCCCCTTATCTCCAATTCTACTGTCCTGTTTTCTCATAATCTTTAGCCCTATGCTTAGAAAGTTTGTTTCATACAGATTATAGAGACTAATTCCATTTAAAAAAATAAAAAACCACTTTCACTGCCTTTAATGTTTCTTTTAAAGGCACTGTATGTTTCTCTCCTGGCTCTTACCACAGCACCAGTCCTTTTCCTCTATTCTCATTTAATATGTTCTGCCTCCTAATTCACTCAATTGATTATAAATTCACTGCTCCAGTCTCCTAATTCACTCAATAGATATGAATTCATTGCTACTGCCTAATTTCTGGCCAGGGTAGCAGACAAATGACTCCTAGAGTTGATGCTAATATCGCTGAGAGTAATAAGTGCATTTGCTGCTTAGAAATGGTCATTTCTTCCTCTCCTATTCAGAACACTACAGTTATGAAAGCAAGATGTTCGTTCCAATAGCATGGCATAATTTTTAATTGCATCTTCTAGGAGACCTACAGTAATTTAGATCCCTCATCTCATTTGTATAAACCAGGTACCACTATTTGTAGTAATGACTTGCCGGTAAAAAGACGGACATTATTTGAAGATCTAAAGCGGTGTGTGACTGATTACTCTAACAGACAATTACCATCACTACCAGGAAACAGTTTTATTTATACGATAAAATCTACAAGTTTTAGTAAAGGAAGTTTACCTGGTGCCTCTTCTAGGCTATCTGAAAGCGCAGCTTCTAAGGCTCCTGCTACCTCTCTAAATCTGACAGAAAGAAACAAATATTGTTCAATAAGTCACAAATTATTTAAACTGGTGTCTAAACACGCCTTATGCTATCAGCTATATAAAGAAAGAAGGTGTGGCTTTTGTTTGGGGTTTTTTTTTGTTTTTACTTAGTTTGATCCTAACTGGAAAGCATTTAAAAGAGAAACAATATGGAATTTTCCAAGCAGAAATGAAGTGGGAAAGAGATGAAAGTTATAATCTTAAACATCCTGTAAAAAGCAGCAAGTTTAAGGACTTTTCAGTGTCTATAGTTTTAGTAAGGAACACTAAACTTGTTTATTTTATTGCTTTCACACTGAAAAAGTCAACACCTTGTCTCACTTCTTACATTTACTTTAGTTAACCTTCAGGAAGGTCACATGATCATGGTGCCTGTAGCTTTCTGCATGTTTGCTAATGACCAGCGAGTGGCACAAGGTTCCGCAAACAGTTCTGTACCTGATAAAAATCAATAGTTCCTCCCAGGATGCCTTGACCTCATTAAAACAAAAAAACAAAAACTACAAAAAACTTTAGGGGTTATAAAAGCTAAATTTAGTACTGAAAACTTTCAGTTCTCGTCTGTTTCAACATACATTACCTTAACAGAGTGCACAGCTTAAAGATACGTATCTGTACAATACACTAGACAGATCCTGCACTGCAATTTTCAGGAGAGTGTTGGTTAAATAAGGTTAATACCAAAATATTTTTAAACTGTCCTGAAGCAAAGCTGTTGTTTTAGTTTTGCTCACAAGAGGACTTCTTTGTCACTGGCTTCCCCTCTTTTTGCTGCTATTGCATCACAGCTATTTCCAAAGAAGTTTCACAAAACCCTATAATTGTCCACTATACGGTTTCTTTTACCTTCTTCTCTGAAGCATCTTTTATTGTCTACTGCCAGAGATAAACTAGTGGACTAGACAGACTAGTGTGATGGGAAAATGGGAATTCCCATTTTCCCATCACAACAGGTATATAAACAAATGATCTCGGAGTGTTAAAAAATTAAGTACTATTCCCAACACTGATCTATCACTCTTATTAATTAGCAATTTGTGAAGAATACTTTCAGACTAAGAACAAGAAATATGACAATGAACAGCTACCCGAATCTGATATCATGAAGTCCTATGGCCTGTGTTATACAGGACGTCAGACTATACGATCAAAATGGTCACTTCTGGACTTATGATCTATGAATCACTGCCGAACTTGCAATGATGCAGAAGGATAACACATTTATGTATCTCATCTCACCCCACCAACTCCTCCCTCCATGTTGTTCTTTTCATAATGCTAGATGTGCAGGGGGGGCGGGGAAATCAACAGGAGCCTTAACTTTATGTAAATTAGAAAAAGTATGAGATTCCAATATGACGATTTCAACAAAATTCCTATTTAATGAGTGCGAGACTATATTTCAAAGCTTTACCTAAACCAAAAGGCATTTTAAAGCATAAATTTCCCTGATGTAGATAAATTATCTGATTTTACGTAATCGGTTAATATTATTTTCATAGCTCGTGTGATAAAAATGTTCAAAATAAAATATTCAAAATTATTTCTCAATCCTGTCACAAAGTTTCAATATGTAGAGGTGGTATGGAAGCAAATTTATCATCTTTTAAAAATTTGGGCTTTAAGCCAAAGGAGCAATCTTGAACAAAAGCACAGAGATCTAAGAAAAATGCTGAAAACAGAGTATGTAATGTTTTTTTAAAACCAGAGAGAAGTCCATCTGAGTTGAATTGTATCACAGTCAAAGCATTTTCAAAAAGAAGCAATAGTCTGATGTTTCTTTTCAGTTCTATAGAAGTGGCATTGCAAAACTCATTTTTGTTGTACAGGAAACATATGACCAGAATTGCTTGTCTGATTGTTGCTCAGGTCTGCTGTAGTAAAACATGGGGTTAAGTCAAGAAGCTGACTGTAGATAGGCAGGAAAGTGAACAAAGGCATTCAAAATCCATGGGTCCTACACATGTCTATCACAACATGTGTCGTACCTCATCCAGTGCACTAAATACCCCCAACAACAACTATGTGGGTGAAATGAGACAATCACCACACTAGCAAATGTACTTGCACAGAAAAATGATTGTACACCTGAAAAGCAGCTCTGTGTGGCTCAAAAACTTGTCTCTCTCATCACAAGAAGTTGGCCCAATAAAAGATATTACCTCACCCACCTTGTCTCACAGAAAAATGATACAAGACAAAAACACCCAATAACTCTACATCTGACCTCTCAGTCCTCATCCTCAAAGGAAACCTGCACAATACCTTCAAAAGATGAGCCTGGCATCTTAAATTGATAACTCTGTTAGATACTAAAAATCACAGACTGAACAGAGTCACTGGATTTATGGCTTATTAAAACCACCTGTAACCTACTTAATCCCCTGCACAGCTTTTTTTTCTTCCCCCTTTCCGCTCTATGACTGGAGTGGTGATAATGGAACACTTCACTTTGAATGGTCCTTCAAAATGTACGTTAGCTACTTACGCTAAACCATCACTTCCACCTTATACTTAGCTAAGACACTGAATACCTTTCCCAGACCTGAAGAAGAGCTCGGTGTAAGCTCAAAAGCTTGACTCTTTCACCAACAAAAGTTCACCAATAAAAGATATTACCTGACCCACCTTGTCTCTCTAATATTCTGGGACCAAAATAGCTACTACAACACTGCATACAACAAGGACTTTGGACAGGCACCCATAGGTGGATATTTAAGAGATTATGCAAGGGCCATTCACGCCTCTTACCATCTGAGCTAAATGGCCTAGCTTGGGGGGGGGAGGCTGTAAATATAGGAGATAATCTGAGACAAAGAGCTTCTGGTGGGATGAAACTGACACTCTCAAGGAAGGGACACTGTTCTTGGGAGACAATAAAGAGAGACATGCCCAAGTTCTCTGCCAAGGAATGACAAGCCTCTAGGTAAGAGATGTGTGTAGACCTTTATTTTACAAATCCCATAACTCTTATGCTATACTTCATTCTTACTGTTAAGATTACACAACTATTTATTTTTAAAGGCTCTTTTGATCCACTGTGTTTACCTCTAATCATAAGCTCCAGAAGGGAAAACTGCATGCACTGAGTCCAACTGGATCTGCTGAATAACCATAGCTGGTACACAGGCTACTTTAGCCCAGGACCTGGTCTAAGAGTGGAGAATTGCAGGATTCCACACCAGACAAGGTAAAGTCATGAGACCTAACACCTATGGAGGTACACTCAGTGAAATGAGAGAAGGGGTTAGAGGTACATCTAACCCATCAGTGGCAGATTAACTGATATGATATTCAACCCTTTATTTTAGAGCTTTTAAAAAACAGAACTCTACCACGATAGCAAGTTTATTAAGCATTCCACCAGCCTTGCAAAAGTTCTATTAAATCTACATTCTTTCTAATTCCAGGAGGAAGATAAGCAGAGACTGAGCTATAGAAGATGCACACAGTTTGAAAACTAATCTAGACCAGTCCCTGGCAGTCATATCAGCAGTGAGATTCTGTACCAACTTCAATATAACTGTAGCTGTTTTTCTGGCTTGTCTAACTCAGTGAAAGCAGTATAAAATAATTACATGCCCTGGTAACCAGTTGCAGTATCCATGCTTTTTCTTCAGATTTATTTACATTTTGGCTTCTTCTACATTTTAAGACAGTTGCTTTTACATGACAAGTACAGCTCCCAGGGATGGAGGAGCTTTGGCTGCGGGCTACATTCTTTTGCCATGGCTAAACGTCACTTTTGCTTCCTCCCTTACAAGTAAAAAAAATCAAATACTGACCTTATTTGGAAATAAACAGGCAAATTCCACTTATTGTTAAAGCTGTGGTAGGCAGGATGCAATCTTAATCTTTTCACGCTGGCCTGCGATCCACACTGTCGTTCAAATCTCTGTATAAAATCCATGCTTACAGTGTATTTCTGTATGAAGAAAAACCACATTCTGACTACTATAATTCAGAGTTTCTTATTAAATAGTCAAGATTGTATGCGGATTCTATTGTGCGGTCTATAAGATTATAGTTGTACTAATTTCTCAAAGTCAGCTTCTAATCTCCATAGGTATGTCTACACTGCAAAAACACCACTCATGGCAGTGATCTCAAAGCCTGAGTCTACAGACTTGAGCTAAAGCTTCAGTTCAAAAAGTAGCCATGTAGATGTTACCATAGGCGCCGACTTATATGGGGCTCTGGGGCTTTAGCCCCAGGAATAAATCCCAAGCAGGGGCTCTGCCCCACCAATGTTTTTTCTCCCCTGCTTGGAGCGCCCCCCCGCCACCACCGCCGCCAGGGCTGGAGAGCTTCCCCCCTCCCCTCCCCGCCCGGCCCCAGAGAGCTTAACTGCCTGAACGCAGGCAGCTGCGTCTGCGTGTCTCAGTCTCCTCCTTGCCGCTCAGCTGCCTAGCATAACAGCAACAGCAGTCAGCAGTGAGTGCAAGCTGCTGCCGACTGTTGCTGACTGTACCGTCTCCGAGTGGAGGGGGAGGGGGGCCCGCCGTGCTGGTGGCAGCCCTCTCCTCTGCCCCACCCCGGAGGCTGGAGGCTTAAACGCAGGCATGTCTCTCTCCCTTGCCTTGCCTGTTGCCTCTGCTGCTGCCGGCTGCTGTTGCTTGCTGGAGCACCGGCCGGGGGAGGGGAGGGGGCTGTGCCATGTTTGGCATCCCTCCCCTCCCCCTACCTGGAGGAGATGCAAAGGGCACTTCCGGCCAGGACTCAGAGACTGGCCTCACCCACCTGAGCAGGTCCTGGGCTTCCGTGAGTGTTTGACCCTATGATTCCCCCCCAACCCCCACTCCTGCCCAACGCTGGGGAAGGGGCAGCCCCATGCCATCCCCTCCCACCGTCCCCCCCCCCCCACTGAAGCTACGGTGAGGAGCTGCAGGCTGCAGCAGGGGTCAGGGAGGCAGGAAGCCATATGTGAAGGCAGTGCCCCTCCCCTCCAGCATTCATAGGGGGATTCATAGACCTACCTGAGCAGCTGGGGCTTGGGTGAATTTTATGACACCCTGCTCCCCTGCCCCATAGCCATCACCATGCAGACCCCACTTCTGCCCCATGCTGGGCAAGGGGCAGCCCCATCCACAGTGAAGTTATGGTGAGGGGCAGCAACATGGAAGGCCACCTGTGATGGCAACCCCCACCCTCTAGTACCCATCACAGGGGAGGTGAGTGGGCTTTCTGGACCTGAGGGGCCCTAGGAAGGAACATATGCAGTGACTGTGGTGCAGAGTGAGTGTGCTGTGGGGGGCAGGGGGGAGAGGAGGGGTCCCTCCCCTGGAGCTTGCTGCTGCCAGTGGTGGTGATGGGGAGTGCTCTCTGGCCTAGCCCTGGGGCAGCCTGTCTGCACCCAAGTTCCTCATCCTCAGCCCTGCCTCACCCCAAAGCCTGCACCCCAGCACCGAGCACACTCCTGCACTGTGAACCCCTCATCCCCAGCCCCACCCCAGAACCCTCACCTGAGGGGAAAAACGTGCAACTTAAATTTGGTGGTCAGTTTGGAGTATCATTGTATTTAGCACAATATTTGATTATTTTACACCCTTCAAAGTATGTAACTGGTCGTATGCAGGTGTTTTCTCTGAATACTGTCTGTGTGCCTCAGTTTCCCCAATGCATTTCTTAAGGCTCTAGATGGTGGGATAAGGGGGTGTGATTGTTGTAAAGCCCTAGAGGGCCAGTGTGATGCTGTCTGCACAGAGAATGGCTGACACCCTGTCTCCAGGCAACTGATGGCCTGGGCCACTCTCCTGCAAGGTGCCAACTGAAGGTGTTGGAGAACAAAGAGATCAGGTGGCCTCCTAATTCTTGGAAAAGAGACAAAGGCCAGAGGAGGGAGTGTCAGTGCCTGTGCAGACTTCTGGGAAGCGCATGGTGTGGAAGGGGATGCTGGGATGCTTTGGAACAACTCCATACAAAGCCAGTCAGGACTCTGGGGGAGCCTCCTCTCTGAGCATACTGTCTCCAGGGCAAGAAGCTTACACCTTCCTGGGTCTGACCTCGGAGCATTCAGCATGCCCTTCCACACTGTGCACTTTCCGCAGCGAGTCTGCCCAGGCAGGTCCTGGGGCAACCAGAGGTCCCTGCACCCCAACTCCGCAGTCAGATGTGACTCTCAGCCAGACAGTAAAACAGAAGGTTTATTAGATGACAGGGATACAGTCTAAAACAGAGCTTGTATGTACAGAAAACAGGACCCCTCAGTCAGGTCCATCTTGGGGGGTGGGGAGCCCAGACCCAAGTTCTGGGCCTCTCCCGATTTCCCCAGCCAGCTCCAAACTGACACTCCCTCATCTGGCCTTTGTGTCTCTTCCGGACAAGGAGGCCACCTGATCTCTTTGTCCCCAACACCGTCAGTTGGCACTTTGCAGGGGAAACTGAGGCACCCACACAGTATTCAGAGAAAACATTAAGAACATTCCCACTTTGTCACAACAGGTGCAACAAAATTTAATACCGTATATTAGGTATTAATAGACAAGTGCTGCTTCTGACTTTCCACTTTTAATTGACCCTTGTAATCTTGTGGTGCTGACGCATTGTAGCTTCATTTTATATCAGTTTACAGGGTGAGAGCGTGGGGGGGGGGGGGGCACCATTTTGGGCCCCACCAAAAATTATACGAACCTGCCGCCTATGGATGTTACCACTTAGGCTGGAGCTTGGGCTCTGAAACCCAGGGAGGGTGTGGGTTCCAGAGCACAAGCAGGAACATCTACATAGCTATTCTTAGTGCCATAGCATGAGCCCCATGAGTCTGAGTCTATAAATCTGGGCTCAGAGAGACACTGCCACACGATTTATTTTGTAGTGTAGACATACCACATTAGGCCAGAGCCTGGGCTGCAATGGAACTGAAGCAATCATCCAGTTTATTCCACGGTGAAGGGAAATGAGATTGACCCCTTCACCATGAATTATGCCACGAGTGTGCAAGTTCCACAGCTACACCTCCCTTTCATTGGCGCTCCAGACTTGTCCAAGTATATGGAACTAACAACTCAGAGGTGCTCCAGGACTTGTGAGCTGCCTCAGTGGTCTGGAAGTGGAAGAAGAGAAGCTCCCATGTTGCTCAGTGTTAGGAGGTGAGGAAGGTGGGAGCAGGTGATTTCGGGATAGTGTCAGTGCCAGGCATGGAGGGATAAAGCTGTGAAGTAGGAAAGGAATGAACTGGTGCGGGCAGGGAAGGAGGAGAGAGTTCAAAACCAACTGATAGCATGAGGTTTACTTTGCACTATAGGCGTAATACATTAGGCCCTTATTTTAGGAAGCTGTTTTAGATGTTTTTGGTTGTATACAGATGTTTTACAAATAAGTGATTCAGAATAACTATCTAGACTACTTCCCTTTCAGAGTTGGGTGCCTCAAGTGGGATGTTTACAAGTACCTCAAAGCTATTCTCCATCCATTCTCAACAATAAGCTATTGTTAACTGACTCAATGAGAATAAAGTACATGATTCGTCAAGTCATACATTCTGTGTTTTGCAAAGCTAAGAACCATCTGAGGAAAAGGAGATGCATTCTGAGTACTGCTTTGTTACTATACAACATTTATGCACTGTCATACAAAAAGAGTGGCATTAATGTAATGTTAAGGGTGAGCTATCCAACAGAAATTAGGAAATGCAGAGTTAAGGTTAAAATCTGTACTTCTTGCTCATTCTTTAAAGTATGGTCTCCATACCATACGTTTGCCAATAAATATGTAACAGAATACAAATCTGAGTTTCTTAACAACCTTATATATAAGAAGTTAAAGTACAACACAGTCTTAGACACTTGATCTAATTTACACATCTCACTGAGATATCAAAAACAGAGCTGACAAAAACTGCTTCAACAGTTTTATGATGCTTAAAGGTTGAATTGGTCTAACATTCTAAGCCACACTAGCTTTGGCCATCTAAAAAAACCTGAACGAACTTAAACGCAACTTAAAATACTGAACCAATTTTATATGAACTTGGCTTGTTTTGAATTAGACAGAATAAAACTAACATGAGTTAAAGACTCCAAGACATTAGGGTTATGTCCACAATGCAATTAAAAACTTGCAGCTGGCCTATGCCAGCTGACTCGAGCTCGCAGGGCTTGGGCTAAAAGGCAATTTAATTGTGGTGTAGACATTTGGGCTTGGGCCGCAGCCTGTGCTTCAGGCCCCAGTGAGATGGGAGGGTCCCAGAGCTCAGGCTGCAGTCCAAGTCCAAACATCTACACCACAATTAAACAGCCCCTTAGCCAACTGTGGGTTTTTCATTGCAGTGTAGACATAGCTTAAATGCCATTTCTTAGGGTAACCGTAGGGCAGTGTACAACAGTGCCATAAAACAGTCAACATACACAGAGTTAATGTGCCACAGTGGAATCTGAGATACTGCAGCATTTCCCTTAAAAAGGGAACAAATTAATTCTTGGATACTACTGATAGCTGTTGAAAAATGCTGCCTTTATAATCACCACCACCATGGAAGTAACACCGTACATGCCCTCACTGCTTCTGATAGTGAAACTCCTGTATGTCCTTAACCAATCTCTGGGGCTGGCTATTTACCCAGATCTGTCTAATAAGCAGTCATTGGCTTTATGAAATAAGCATCAATTAATCACACCACTTTTCTGATTTGAACAGAGCATCTCTGCTGCAGTGCATTTGTAACAGTAGGACCTTTACAACATACTGCCGCATTGTGTGCAGTGGTGTGCCAAAAGTCTCTTATGAAGCACTAAAACATCTACAAAAAGAAGGCCTAAAGCTGCTGTTAGGTAGCTTGCTTTTTTAAATTCTCATTGGTCTTAGCACCTACAATGGGGATATTAAGCTCCTGGGCAGCCTTGAAACTAAAGAAACGATTAGAACTAGTCTTCAATGTCAACTCATCTGCACGGGGATACAATTACAGCATGGGTTGCCTCTGAGATGGTTAAAGCACAGTTCCATTTTGGCATGTGGAGAAGAACAGCGCAGTTCTTAAAGCATAAGTCTTGGTCTCGCTGGGTCCATCGCCTAACATGGCTGTATCTGCAGCATGATGGAGCCACAACAGCCATAGGAATAAAAAACAGACTGAATGACAATTTAGGGAATACCCTTTCAGGCCTTCTTTCTTAAGATGGTCATAAATTTAGCAGTCCAAAGAAGGATAACAGGGCCTTAACATTTAAGCCAATAAAGTATATTAATCACAAATACTAACGACATACTCAGAACAGACCTCTTTCGGTTACAGCACAGGAAAGAGCTTAAAAGCATTTCTCTGGTTCTTAATAAAGGCAGTGTGTGTAACAGAGCAGGGGCCTGGGAGTTCTAGCCCCAGCCTTCTTACTATATGTGTTTGTCTACCTTGGACAACTTACTTCAGAAGACTAAACACAAAAACAAGGCCAAAATTTTCAAACCTGGGTGCCTAAAATTTGACTCCTAAATCCACATTTAGGCCCCTAAACATAAAAATGTCCAAATATTCAGAAGTGTTGAGCAGCCACAAAGCTCTCTGAAGTAAATGGAAACTGCAGAGGCTCTGCCTTAGTCAATCTAAAAAATAAGTTGAAAGTGGCTTCTGTTATTGAACCTGCTTCTGAGACCCTGTGCCAATTTTTGTCAGTTTCTTTTCTTAAGTGTTTTTCCATCCTCTTTTGCTGTGTGAATAAGCAGGCAATACAGTGTACAGTGATAACCTTAGTGTGAAACTTACTATATACAAATTGCTGACAAATGCACAATGTAAATCAACTTTAAAAGCTAGAGAAAGTTTATTTCCTGTATCTTTGGAATTCAAAAGTCATAAGATCAATTTCATTTGAGATTGAGTATTCCAATATCTGGGTTACAAACAATGCAGGAATTATTTTAAAAGTGTCTATGGAATTTATTTTTAATTCTTGGAAACATTTCTATTGGTCTTTTAACAACAATGGACTTTACAGCATTTTGACACTTGAAATTTTAATTTCTTATTGATTTTAGGTTAAAATATTTTAATGACTCAGATTCAAAATTGCTAAATTCTCACTTAAGTAGTCAGTCGGGGAAGTACTATGTTTTCATTGAATGGTGTAACAAGGTCAATTTTTTTTTTAATCTGGATCATGGGTCAATATTAGTTTAATTTAAAAAGGCAAGCTTTTAAAAGTTATTCTTTTTACATGGAGATAAGCTTTCAGTAAAGATACAAAGATTCCAATTTAACCTAAGCAGCATGAAGGACAAAAGCACTATGCAACTGATACACTGTCATACACAGGGCATTCAATGGAACATTGAGGAGCAGCTGATGCTTTATGGAAAACTGAAAAGCATTCTCTTTAGAAACAAACACACACATACACATTTGCTGTATTTCCTTATCCGAGACAGTTGCATGACAACAGGATCTGTCTTTCTTTAACCTCCTTATGACGCATGTCCCTTATTTAAGCCCCGAACCTGCAAACACATGTGCTTAACTTTAGGCATGTGAGTAATTACATTGTGTGTTTACAGGAAGGAGACCTTACATTCTAAGAGAAATTGATCTGTTTTTATTACAAATAGTTTTGCATGAAAATAGGGAGAACCATTTGACAGATACACCTACGTATGCAAAGATTTTCAACATTTTCTTAAATAGTCCGTTTGCACTGATGTACCTGGTATGCCTCCTCCCTCTCCCGCCTTGAGATCATTTGTTACTAACAGTCACCCCGCCATCTTAAAAAGAGTAATGTAAGAATCCTTATAAATAGAGCTAGTTACAAAGAGGATTTAATCAATTAAGAGAGTCATAAGAAAGAAAAATAAACCCCAAATAAAGCTAACCTTACATTCTAAGAGAAATTGATCTGTTTTTATTACAAATAGTTTTGCATGAAAATAGGGAGAACCATTTGACAGATACACCTACGTATGCAAAGATTTTCAACATTTTCTTAAATAGTCCGTTTGCACTGATGTACCTGGTATGCCTCCTCCCTCTCCCGCCTTGAGATCATTTGTTACTAACAGTCACCCCGCCATCTTAAAAAGAGTAATGTAAGAATCCTTATAAATAGAGCTAGTTACAAAGAGGATTTAATCAATTAAGAGAGTCATAAGAAAGAAAAATAAACCCCAAATAAAGCTATTTTGACATTCTGGTTTAGATAAAAACACAGGCATCTCACTAGCTGAACTCATGAAAATGCAGAAGGCTTACCATTTCCTAGTTTATCATCTGTTCAGATGATAAGCTGCATTCTCTATGCCCTACTCTACATCAGATTGAGCTTCCAGCTGACAAGTATCAGTAAAATGTCATCTCTCACAGACATACAGCAACATTGTTCACAATTATGGAAAAACTGTAGTGACAGGTATTTCCATACACTTCAGAATCCATTTTTGAACACACGTAGTAAATATTTATGACATTATAAAGTAGTTCTTTCAAGAGGCCATTTCTCCTAAGTCTTATTTATATCCACATTCCCTCAAAATACTTGAATTATTCAAGCTGCCCTCTGAAACATCTTTAGTCACAGCATTGTTAGTGATGAAAAAGACTAAAGGTTGAGAGAGAAAGATGGGATATCACAGGATTTTTTTTTTAAACCTTTCCACAGTAAAGGGCAAGTCACATTCAAATGCCAAGTTGCTTCCCAGATGTTTAACTAACACAACAGCTGTTTCTTTCTAGAAGTTCCAACCTTAAACATTCAGTTTTCCCTTTCTCTCCTTCATTTATGTTGTGTTTTTCTATAAACTAGAGATATCTGCTGTCTTGCAAAGGTTAAGACCAAATTCACATGACCATGTAGGTCCCACTAACTTCAGCATGAGTTCTGCCCATGCATCTGAAAGCAGAATTTGCTAAGAAAGTTAAAATAGAATTTAAACTATCACATGATCTCTAACACACATCTTATTCAGAGGCATGCAGCAACATGAATTTTCACAAGAGAATCTGAAAAAACAAGCTAGAGAACATGACACAAAGTTCTTCCCCACATCAAAGTTATAGCAAATGTAAAAACATGTAAAATTACCTCATGAAATACATCTGGGTTTCCAGGGTTAAAAAGTGATGGCAATTTTTCTTCTAAGCCATGTACTATTTCTGGCCACACTGAATTCACTAAAAAATCATATCCAGGAACAGTATTTGCTTTTTCACTGCAAGAGGATAAATATTTCAATTATTTCAATTCCCCCCCCCCCCAAAAAAAGGTAAGTTTCACTCATAAAAGTTCAAATTTAGCAATAATGTTAACCAAAACTCAGGAACTACATTATGTAGTTTTTCTTAATTAGAAAAAAATGATATAGGCATGTTCACTCAGCTAGACTAGTTTTCTTTCTTTCTGTGTTTTTCACAGTTTTCATATCTATTATGTCTATGTTGGAGCACCAGATCTGAGACAACCAGATTTGTTCCAATTTAATACATTTTATAGACAAACAATAGTTTTATGCAGACGCACATTTTTAGTACATTCTGAAAAAAACCCAAATATTTATCAGTAAAAAAATTCCTACTCCAACATGTATATTTTAAAGTTTCAACAGTTCCCTCATCAATCAGATGCCAAATGGAAATACAATGTTGGGAAGAAAGGGAATTCCTCTCTTTGCTTCCTCTGAGTCTCATTTCTACATGCAGCAAGTGGTGCTATGCTGATGGTTAAAAGTTTATCTTGAATTTCCAAATTCAGAAGTTGACAGAGCAGAAAAAGAAAGAAGCATTTATCATTCTACTAGGGTACATCAGAGTAAATACTAAAAACATTCTCCAATTAAAAGAAGGATTAAAAATGTTGAGGGATTAACAGAATTGAGATGTTGGTAAAATCTAAAGACGTGTAAAAAGCACAGCAATAGATGGCTAAATAGAAAAGTAATTCTGCAGTCTCTAGAGACTAAATTCTAACCACTGCTAATTGTAGCAGTCTACTACATTAACCAGCCTCTGAATAGATAAATTAATGGATACAGTTTAGCAGACTTGAATTCTGTAGGCTTCAAAACAGGCAGTTTAACTGCAACAGGAATTAAGCGTCTTTGAGTAGACAGCAAAAAGAGGTATAGAGATCAATCAAATCTGTAGTTCCAGTTCACATAATGAATTAGTCAAACCTATGGGGAAAAACGAATAATTCTTTTCTTTTTTTGTTACGCAATCCAGTAACTTTGAAAACTGAATTTTCTAATAACTTCCTTGTGCCCCTCTCCTTGGATGGAGGACACAGTCAAGTTCCCTTACATCAAAGAAAAATCTATCATATAGTATTGTGAATGATGAAAGAAATCCCAACCATTGGTTTACAGATAATGACCATGGCAACCACTCCTTCTGGGAGTACTATCAGAGCGGGATGGGGGGTTACATCCTCAGTAGGCCCAGTCTTCATTCTGGAATGAACCAATGCTCCAAGGGATGACTGGACACTAGATCCTGGAGTTCTGGTCATATTTCCACCTGTTTGTAGCTTGATGTGAAAGGCAGTGATGCCCAGCTACTTGCACCTCTGGGCAATGTCCTAGACTTCCAACACGGCAGCATAGAGAAAAGACTCATTGTATCAGTCACTCAGCAGATTGTTTCCTTGCCAGAGACATCAGTCACATAGACAAAAGAGTCACTGAAGGAAATGAAGATAGGACAGACACCTTCAGCAACCTGAGGTTCCAAGCTGACGACCTGCTCTTCCTTCTTCTCCTTAAATGTATGAGGTGCCATTTCCAGGCACCTTACAGACTGGGGGAAGCCACCATAGGGTCAGGGTGCTTCAGAACCCTGGCCCAGACCCATTGCCTGTATAATGGGGGCAAAGAGCTATCAAAACCTCCCACTGGCTTCTCTGAACAATGTCCCTTCCCAACACAACTGGGCTTCTTGGCGACTCTAGCCCCTGGCTTCCTGGAGGCCTAGTGCCCTGCTCTGAGGGCTTTCCCTCTACCCTTCGAGGTGGCTAGGCCCAATCGATAACAGAAGGGAAGGTCCCAGACAGACTTGCTGCAGAAGGCATGGACTGCTGCCGGGTCAGGCCAAGCTGATGGACTACTATAATGGTACTCAGTTTCATTATTGTAGTAACTCCTCACTCAACGTTGTAGTTATGGTCCTGAAAAATGTGACTTTAAGCTAAACGATGTTAAGGAATCCAATTTCCCCATAAGAATTAATGTAAATGAGGGGGGTAGGTTCCAGGGAATTTTTTTTCACCAGACAAAAGACTATATTTTATATTATAAGTTTTAAACAAACAATTTAATTCTGGTACACAGTGATGATGATTGTGAAGCTTGGTTGAGGTGGAGGAGTCAGAGGGTGGGTGGGATATTTCCCTTACTGCTAAATGATGAACTAGCAATTGGCTGAGCCCTCAAGGGTTAACTCTTTCACTCTGCAAGGCAGCCGGAATGGAGGGAGATATGCATATTTCCCTTAAGTACACTACCCTGTTAATTAAATCAGCTTGCTGAGACAGCAGCTACTACAAGCTCCCTCCGTCCTGAGCCCTGCTCTATGGAAGATGGGGTAAGCGGGGTGCAGGAGCAGGTGGGAGGGGGACACTCTGACATTAGACCCCCCCTCTTCCTTCCCTCCCCCCCAGCACAGCAAGCAGGAGTCTCGGGGAGCAGCTCCAAGGCAGAGGGCAGGAGCAGCACATGGCAGTGGGGGGAGGGACACAGCTGAACTGCAGGCAGCTGCTGCACAGGGAACTTATGGGAGCAGGGAGCTGATAAGGGGCTGCTGGTCCACCCTGGTTCCAAGCCCCCACCAGCTAGCTGCAATGGGCTGCTCTTCCTGCAAGCAGTAGACAAAGCAGGCGGCTGGGGGAGCAGCTCCAAGGCAGAGGGCAGGAGCAGCACATGGCAGTGGGGGGAGGGACACAGCTGAACTGCAGGCAGCTGCTGCACAGGGAACTTATGGGAGCAGGGAGCTGATAAGGGGCTGCTGGTCCACCCTGGTTCCAAGCCCCCACCAGCTAGCTGCAATGGGCTGCTCTTCCTGCAAGCAGTAGACAAAGCAGGCGGCTGCCAAACGACGTTAGAAGGGAGCATTGCACAACTTTAAACGAGCATGTTCCCTAATTGATCAGCAACGAAACAACGTTAACCGGGACGACTTTAAGTGAGGCGTTACTGTATATCATTTCTCCCCCTTCTCAGGCCCAGTGCTACAGCATCAGGAAATCTTGTTCACAACTTTTTTAAAATGTGCAGATATAAAAGAGAAATAGTATTGATTTTAATCTTTAGGAAAGGACAGGCAAATCCTTTATGTATTGTAGTTAAATATCATACAGGTGATTCAGAAGTACTGGATAATCAACAACTGTTACAACTATAGCTGACAACCTGTTACCTTGACATAGCTCCCCCTGTTACTTCACGCAAGAGACGGCAATGGTGAGGAACAAACTCCAGCAGTTTATTGTACATGGCCTGCAGGCCATTGGGATGAGATTGAACATACTGTTCCACAATCACCTGCCAGGAAGCGTTTAATGTGAAACATCAGACAGGAGAACATGCAGAGAAAAAACAGTCAGATGTAAAACATACACACGCTGAATTCAATAAATATTACAACTGCTAAAATGTAATGCCCTTTTTGAGTTATATATTTTATTTATCTTATGTAGCACTCTGGTTGGCTTAACCAGCCACCGGAATCATTCAAATGTGATTAGCATCATGGTATTTAGGTGCTTCAAAAACAAAACTTTAATAAGTGGACTAGAATAGGAATGTAGCAATACACAGAAATCTCACTTTTCAGGAGTCCTAGTCTATCAACCTGCTCTTATTTATTGTAATCATTTGTCCCCCATAAGATGCATAGGACTGGAGTTATTCTAAGGGACAATGTTAGATTAAAAATGATGCTTAAAGACATTTCTTTATGTATGTTTACCAAAAACATCTGAGATTATTTAAAATCTAAGAACTTTAAAACTGAATTTAGTTTCTACTTTCTATAACTATTTTTGCAGCTCTCAACATTGTTAAAAACAGTCAGTTTCTAAATCAACAGTACTTTCAGGTTTGTATACACTGCCACAATAGCTGGATTGCCAACACCACAATGGAATGTTTCTTGTAAACTTTTCCTTGGACTTAAATAAATAAATAAAATAAAAAATAAAAAAAGGAAATTTTTCTACCAGTTTTAGTTTTTGTAAGAACAAGCTTTCCAAAACCTACAATTTGGTCTTGGTTGGGCCCTGATCAAAAGCCTACTGAAATCAACTAGAGCAGGGGTCGGCAGCCTGCGGCTCCCGGCTCGCCAAGGTAAGCACCCTGGCGGGCCGGCCCGGTTTGTTTATCCACCGCGTCGACAACTTCGGCCGATCGCGGCTCCCACTGGCCGCGGTTCGTGGTCCCAGACCAATGCGGGAGGCAGGAAGCGGCGCGAGCCGAGGGATGTTCTGGCCGCGGCTTCCTGCCTCCCGCATTGGCCTGGGACCGCGAACCACGGCCAGTGGGAGCCGCGATCGGCCGAAGTTGCTGACGCGGTGGATAAACAAACCGGGCCGGCCCGCCAGGGTGCTTACCCTTGCGAGCCGGGAGCCGCAGGTTGCCGACCCCTGAACTAGAGTCTTTCCACTGACTTTAATGGACATTGGATTGGGTCCACAGTCCCTTTCAAATAGCTTTTTATTGTCAGTTTTTAAAATCAACCCAAGCTACAGTGAGCTTTTGTTACAGGGTATTTTACCCTTTTAAGAGAATTATTATTTGTATTAGCGTAGCACGTAGGAGCCCTAGTCAGGGACCAGAACCCCACTGTGCAAGGCACAGTACAAACAGAACTAAAAGATAGATAGTTCTTGCCCCAAAGAGCTTACAAAGTATAAAACACAAAACATTGTCTATTTTCAGTGTTGTCCCATTGATTCCTTATATTCCCCATCCATCTGTCAGGATATTGTATATTTCCCTTTTTAGTCCTTTAGGATAGTAGGTGAGAGAAAGAAGGGATCTTGGGAACCTAATATAACAATGGACAGAATTTCTTGCCTTTCCCGTGGTTGTTTTGGTTTAACTAAGGATCTGAGAGCAGTACTTCTAACAGACAAGGTGAGGGCTCTATTCTTTTCCCCTTTCAAGACCCAAAGGTTGTGCCCTGTGAATATTTGGGTACATAGGTGAGATGAGTCGGAATGGTTCATAACAGCTTTCTCACATTTATTTCAAAACTGTTACAGGTTTCGTACCTCTCTCTGAGCAGAAAAAAAGAACCTGTTGTGCAATGTGGCCACAGCTCCACTGACATCAGAAAAGGAGACTACTCTTCCACAACAAGAGTGAAAGAACCATAGCTTAAAGGGGAAACAAAGCCAGCTATTAGCCTCCAGATGCAAAGGCAGCTCTCATTACATAATGAAGAAATCTCCCTAATTTGATCCATAAAGAGTCAGCCACTGTGTAAGCAACTGCTACACAAATCAGCCCCTGGGACTAAAAGAATCACAGGTGTGGCAATCAGCAGCTAAAAGGAACTGAAGCAGAACAACCTGAAGTAGTAGTATAAGGACACTTCTGCCCATCTGCCTGGATCTTCAGGGAGGCAAGGTAGGCTGAGGAAATGCTACTGTTCAGCCCCAGAAACAAGAGATCACAATATGGGAATGTGCTCAAGTATTTGAGAAATAAAATCCCTTTGTTACTGATTTTGATAAAGAGATGTTGTTCTGCACCTTAAACATTTGTCATCTTTAGCAATACACCAGTCACAACATAGCATAAATAAGAGTTTACAAGAACAGCTTGCTCTGTCCTAGTAGTAGGGAGAGAAAATGCAGCACCACTCAGCACCTCACACTGCTCAATAGCAGCCTCTTCAACTAAGAGAATGGTGGCCATAACAGAGTCTAAGGGTAAAGTAGTGTGAGAATGAATGATTAAATTGACCCACAACACAAAGCCACAAGATAAGGAGGAAAAATATTATGCAGTACAGAGAACAACATGTGAGAGTAGGAGAGATTCCTTACTGCTCACAATAATGCACATGAGGCGCATACATTACAAATATTTTGTTCTTTAATAGAAAAATGTACATATGTGTCATCAGGTATTATTGAGATGACTCGGGTATTATACATGCTTTTCCCCCCCAAGAAGACATAGCATGAATGGGCCAGATCTTTCAGAACCATTAGCAGTGCTGAAAGCTTTAAGATACTAATTTTAGTACAGTAAATTTTTTAATTCAATCAAAAAAACAAGGAAAACACCCAGAGCAAGACAGTCAATTAACAGCCTTACTGAATATAATTTAAAATAGGGGTTTACTCAGATCCCAGGGAGTGGGTGTCCTCCGAAACAATATGGAGGTGTTACCTGTTCCTGGAAAGAATTCCTAATTGACCGTGAAGAAAAATGTATAAAACTTGAAGAGCTAAACCCCCTATATTAACTTTCGATAGAAAAAAAAACTATTTTAAATATGAGAACATGTAGAATAGCACTTCCTAACAACTTGGTAAATGGTGTGTGTGTGTACATGATTAACTGGCAGTAACAACTGTTTGAGTGCATATAAATCAGACTAATCTGTGGAAGAGACAGGAAAAACTGATTTTAAAGACACACACACACACGCTAGAACAATGTGTAGAATCTCAGAATAATAATTAACAGATAATTATAGTATTTTTTAAAAGCCAAGAAGAGAGACATAACTGAAACCTGAGTGATATGTCAATTTCACTTTATATATCCCCAATGCAAACTCAGAGGAAGTGACACCAGTATGAAGATCAGGAACTTAATTAAAACTACTGTAAACCTATTTTCTATGTCTATTTGAAAATGAGGAATGACCTAATGCCAGATATGCTAATGTTGGGGTTTTATTACCATGACAGATATTGAAACCGCGTGCAGTATCTCTGGGGGAACACACTGTATTAAGTTTACGTATCACTGTGGGCCAGAGATTGTATGCATGATAGTGGTCTAACTCCACTTGGGAGGGTTACCACCACAGATCCTTCAGGAACTACAAGAGTGGGATGTGATTAAGGTGAATCACTCACACCTCCAGAGAAGTAGCACTCCCTGACAAAGTTCGTGAATTCTGGTTCAAACTGGGTTTCCAGAGACTAGGAAGACAAAGAAAGGCGGGTTTGGTATAGGAAGGCTGAATTTAAATGGACTCCAGGCCTTTTTTCTGTTCCAGCAACAGATGGGACCTTCTGTCCAAGAGGGCCTCAACCCCTGCAGGAGGGTTGGAAAGACTTTGGCCTACCAGGACCCCCAAGACCGATGGGTGATCCCTGATAAGCTTTTAGCATGCGTCTAGGACCTTTTGTTGTTTATGTTTTTTTCTGAAATCTTTTTACTTTAGGAATAACTGGGTTTGCTTATAAAGGGCAGTGTAATAACTGCTGGCAAAACTCTGTTCACACCCTCGGAAAGAAAAGCACTAGCACTGACCATTAGGCAGACTGGTTTGCTGGGGATATCACAGGGCACAGCAGGAAGCTGTGCAGTCTTAAAACTTTCCTGGTCAGAAGAAATTGGGACAAGTGACAACCAGAGACCTAAGACCTGACTGGGAACTCCTGGAGTAGACCATGAAGGGGTGAATACAGGTTCACTTACCCCGAAACTATTACACAGACCTTAGCATGATGCCCCAGACAGAGCTCGAGGCCTTTTTTACCATGGCCAAGTCAATTTGCATCCCTTAAGTTGAACCAGCAGTAGTGATGGTGGGAGTGCTAGTGTTGATCAGCTGGTAGAAGTGCCAGTGACCAGCTGATGCCAAGTATACATTAGTTTTCTGACTATTGCTTTTACTAGTCCAGATTTTTTTTTTGTGGGGGAAGAGGGAAGTTTCCAGTGTAGAAAAGGTTTACAAACATCTGGGCAGCTAACAAAGGCTTTGTCCACATTGGCAATTTTAGGGAAGTCTTCCACCACTACATTACCAACCGTGCAGCAGCACCAGTGCTAGAAACAGTGGGAACAGTAGTGTAGATTAGCCACCAGCACTTTTAACTCCCAATTGAATAATCCAGGCCAGAGCATGTCATGACACTGTGGAAAAAACCCTGGCATGGCTGGTTTACACTAACATTATTTCCACCATTGCCAGTAGAGCTGCATCAACACTCGTGCAATGGTGGAAGCCTTCCACCAGAACTGACAGTACAGATAAGATCAGAGAGATCAGATACTTCCTGACCCAGGAGAAAGATGGTGAGATTGAAACAGAATGCATTGTCAAGAGCAGAATTTCTGAAATCTGAGATTTTCAACTTGTTTAAGCAATATTCTATAATTAACAGGTCTGGCCTTACCAGTTACACTTATTGTAGTCTAACCTTAGTTATAATTATATTTTGCTTCTGTTTTATTTTGATTTTTCTATTGCCCATGCCTAATTTATTTAAGATAATTGAAATTGGATACTAATATTAGGGGATACTATCAAACAACCTGAAGCTGGAAATAGGAGTTTTGAAGGTGCTAACTGCACTCAGAGGGAGCACAAGGGAAGCTAGGCATGTTCACAGGTAAACAAATTATTTTCCCAAGCCAGTTACTTTTCTTTGGCTCTTATCTTACCTCATTTACGTATGGTTTTACAAGAACCTGGCCAACTAATGCCTCTGCATCTCGTGTTTTGTCAATTGTTGCATAGGTCCGTAAGCAGTGACGTACTATGTCAACATTGGAAGTTTGAAGGCCTTCCAAGAGCAGCCCTTCCAGAGACTGCTGCAACATAGCTGTTATTCCAGCTATACGCTACAAAAAAGGAGAGAGAGAATAAAAAAAGAGCATTGCCCTCTTTACAGGAGTTATGTGCAAGAAAATTTACCAACATCAACACACGTTTTTTAAATTAAAATGTGTACATTCAGAATTGTAGTAACATTAAAATCCAATGATTAAAATAAACCTATGGATTATTACTGTATATTTAACTCCATATCATGAAATTACTCAATTTAACAATGTTAAACTAGAAAAAAAAAACTATTTTCTTTTGTATATTGAAAAATCAATCTGGTAAACAATCTAGGGTCTGACTGACATGGGAGAAATGATAAGTCAACAATTGTTCTCCCCAATTAACTAACCTACACCTTGTGTCAACACACACAAACCCATTGAATCAATTGCTAGTGGTAACAATTGTGACATTTACCCCTGGATTTTATGAGAAAAGCAGTGACTGAGTCCCAAACATTTCAGGTCAAAGAACTGAGCACCAATATGACTGCATCTTATTAGCACAAACGAAGCACTGCCATTGTAGGCAGCTGCCAGGGCTAGCCGCTGCTTCAGCCAGCAAACCTCCTTTAAGTTTGCTGGAGGAGGGTCTCCCTCTGGCAATATCTCCTCCACCTAAGCCCCAACACTCTCCCCAGAAATACCCCCTTGGCCATGCCCTTCCAGGAGATTCCCCCAGTTAGTGTCCCACTGTACATCTAATGGCTCCAGTAATGAGCTGCTAAAACCTTAACAACCGGTTCCCTATAAAAAGTTCTGATTTAAGGGATGTGCCACAGTATGTATTTTTTGTACCAATAGGGTTACCATACATCCGTATTTTCCCGGGAGGAATTTTTAAAATTTACCACCCAGACAGCGATTTAAGAACCTAAAAGCCTGACATCTCTGGAAAAATACAGATGTTAACCCTACCTAAAGTTCTTTTTTAAAAAGATGGGCCTGAACTAGAAATGAGCTCCATTTCACGTGTGGGTCCCCGCCACTCCCTTGGGGTGTGCTAGGGTGACCAGATGTCCCAATTTTATAGGGACAGTCTCAATTTTTGGGTCTTTTTCTTATTTAGGCTCCTATTACCTATCACCCCCATCCCGATTTTTCACACTTGCTGTCTGGTCACCCTAGGGTGTGCACGTGTGGGTCCCAGCTGCTTCTTGCCCCCACTTATTGAAGCAGGTGTGCAGGGTTACTGCCCTGAGAACTGCAGGGCACCAGTGGACATGGGGCTGGCTGCAGACAGGGGCGTGGGGCTGGGCTAGCTGGATGCAGGAAATGTGACACGGGCTGGCTGCAACAGGGGCTGGCTGTGGGCAGGTGGTGCAGACGGGCTGTGGTGGGGAAAGGGGCTGTGGCTGGGGTCAGGGGGGGTGGCAGGGGCTGTGGGCAGGGGCTGTGGCAGGGCCTGGCTGCGGGCAGGGGGGGCAGGTACTCACACGGGGAGAGTGGCTGAGAGCAGCCCGAGCAGCAGGACGCAGCCAGGGACCCACCAGGCAGCAGCAGGAGCCAGGGCCGCCCAGAGGATTCCGGGGGCCCGGGGTCTTCGGCGACGGGGGGCCCTTCCGTTCCTGGACCCGCCACCGAAGTGCCCCGAAGACCCGCGGCGGGGACCCCCCGCCGCCGAATTACCGCCGAAGCGGGACCCACCGCCGAAGCGCAGCCCGGTCTTCGGCGGTAATTCGGCGGAGGGGGGGCCCCCGCCGCAGGTCTTCGGGGCACTTCGGCGGTGGGTCCCGGAACGGAAGGGCCCCCCGCCGCCGAATTACCGCCGAAGACCGAGCTGAACTTCAGCGGCGGGTCCCGCTCCGTCTTCGGCGGTAATTCACCAGCGGGGGGTCCTTCCGCCCCGGAGCGGAAGGACCCCCCGCCGGCGAAGACCCGGAGCGGCAGAAGCTCCTGCGCCCGGCCCCGCACAAGAGTTTGCCGGGCACCCCGGAGCGAGTGAGGGACCCCGCTCCAGGGGCCCCGAAAAACTCTGGTGGGGGCCCCCGTGGGTCTCGGGGCCTGGGACAAATTGCCCCTCTTGCCCCCCCCCTGGGCGGCCCTGGCAGGAGCCCCAGGTCCAGAGATCCAAGGAGCAGCAGCAGCAACAGGGCCAGGAGGCAGCCCACATGGCTCTTGCAGCGCAGCGCCCCCCCGGTGGCCGAGGGGAGGAATTACAGGCTTCCCGGACAGAGCCCATCAAAGCTTCCCTCGCAGGGAAGCCAGTTAACAAGCGGTTCTAAAAACCGCTTCTAAATTTAACAACTGGCTCGTGCGAATTGGCTCCAGCTCACCCCTGAATGGCTCCCAATATGAAGCTGATTATTCAACTGTTGACCCCCAGTCAAGTCCCTTTTATGCCCCCCTCTCAAAGTATTCTCCTAAAAAATTATCTCCTTGGAAATGCTCCCAGAATCCATCCTGAACAGGCTAAGCTGGCAATCCAACTGTAGGTCACCAGCTGCAAATAATCATTTGAAAACACACAGCTGGGTCACTGGCTGAGAGCATTTATAGGGAAGGCACCTCACAGGGAGCACCCCACAGTTTTGCTCCTCTTGAAATATTCCACTGATGTTCCCACCTTTCCCCCTGCACTATTCTCAGCTGGTAGTTCAACTGCCAGCTTCAAGCGGTGGCCTTGTGAACCACCTGTGGTTCAAACTGCTACATGCAGTCTGCGATACACAATTGCAATGCTGGTGTAGGATGTCTGGGGGCATTAGCTGAGTGGAGCTGGGCAGAGGGGAGTATCAGACAGAACTGAGGGAATGTCTACAATGCAATATAAGCCCAGAGTTGTTAGAACATGAGTTAGCAGACTCTGGGTTTGTTAACCTAGGGCTTGAGCATCTACGCTCATATGTAACCCCAGGTTAGGAATTGTTGAACCCTGGGTCCCAACCTGGGCTCTATCATGTACACGGCATTATGAGGGCCCGAGTCCAACCACCCATAACCCAGACTTCCTAGTGCTCTCCCAAAATGTGGCCACTCCAGCCCTTTGTTTGTGGTGCAGTATGGGAAAACTTGACTGTCCAATACATCTGACTGTTCAGAAGACAAAAAGTCCACCAGTGGGATACTTTCATAGAACTCCCAGAGTCAGGGGGACTGTCTCTACACTGCAATGAACTGGAGTTTGAACCTTTGGTCCCAGTTTGACTCAAGTTCATGGGGTGCTTGGTCTGAGCTCTGGGTTAGTGCAACACTGCAATTAAAGACCCGCGGCTGGCCCACGTCAGCTGACTTGGGCTCATGGGACTCAGGATATGGGTCTGTTTAACTGTGGTGTACACATTTGAGCTCAGGCTGGAGCCTGAGATATGGGACCCTGCAAGGTGGGGGGAGTCTCAGAGCTCGGACTGCAGCCTGAACCTGAACGTCTATGCTTCAAACAGCACCACAGCCCAACCCAGCTAGCACAGGCGAGCTGTATGTGTCTAATTCAGTGGTGAGCAACCTGCTGCTCGCAGGCCGCATGCAGCCTGTCAGGGTAATCTGCTGACAGACCACAAGACCATTTCTTTATATTGACAGTCCGCAGTCATGGCAGCCCGCAGCTCCCAGTGGCTGGGAATGGCGAACCGTAGCCACTGGGAGCTGCAGCCCCATGCCTGCAGACGGTCAATGTAAACAAACTGTCTCGCGGCCCGCCAGTGGATTACTCGGATGGGCAGCATGTGGCCCACAGGCTGCCCACCACTGGTCTAATTGCAATGTAGACATACCCTAAGAGGTAGCTCACTGGCTGAAGAAGCCATCAAAACTAACAGCCACCACACCTCAATCAGTTTAAGGCAGCACTGCTATGGACACAAAGGCAAACCTTTAATCAATTCAGGGTAGCTACTGTGGACACACTCAACTGTTTATGCTTCAGTTTGTATACGATAACCAGAGTTATTAAATCCCCTGAGTACCAAGGCTAGATTTAGACTAAGGATAAAATGTTATGCTGACAAACATTTAATATAATTTCTTATTTTCTATTCCTATTCTCAACTGTTCATCTGAAAGATGTTGGAAAATAACAGCATGAACACCCATAGAAGATAGTAAAGGAATGTTTTAAACTAGGAACCTGTTTTGCCCAGAACTAATTTAAACATTATTGTTGATGTAATGTCAGTATTTCTGTACCTACTGCATATGTTAGATTTAATGAAGGTTAAGCAGGGTAACAGTGGTACTTACTGGTCTCACTTTGTCCAAAAGAGGCATTCCTTTGCTTTGTACTGCATGAAATTGTAATTGGTTAAATTCTGTGGCAATTCTCTCTAAAATCTGTCCAGTCAAAAGTGGGCTAAAAAAGAATGTGTGTGTGTTAGGTTAGAACTTGCAGTTCAATACACAATAAGGTCTCCACAAACAAAATCACTTCCACCTAATGGCCAGATGCACACTGCTCCCCACCCAACTCTCAGCTCTAACATGGGGGAGGCAGGGCACGAGGTCAGAGTTACAATGTTTTCCCTGTGAATAATGGTAAGAGGCAGGCATAGTGGGCACAAGATCATGCCTTAGCAGCCCACAACATTGGTCCCTGCAATGATGGTCCTGCTTGTTGTCACGGGGGAAACCAGTTTTACAGAACTCAACAGCTCTGGAAAGGAAAAAATCTATCTGATGAAGGAAACCCCCTCTTTGCCCATCTCCTGTGGCATGGCAGCATTAATGAGGGCCGTCTCTGAGGAAACAGTCATGCCTTCATCCCAGCATGGCTGCACTAAACTTCCCCATTCCCTAAAATTGAACTGTTCTTCTCACACCCAGTCTCAGCTTTCACTGTGTTCCCCCTTTACATAGGAGGAGAGGGTGTGTGCAGGGCTCCTATATCCACTCTCCCACCTAATCCTCCCATATTGGTCCTGTCCCCTAGTCATGCCTCCTTGTACCACAACTGAAGAGCAGTGGAGCTGATCTCATGCACCAAAATGGCACACACAAGACTAGCATTTCCCCTGCCTATGAACTACAGCTAGTTTGCTGGCAAGGTGAGGTATGTGAGGATCACGTCTGGTACTTCAGCCCCATGGCAGCTGGAGAGAGAAGTCCCACCCATCTTTGCTTGGAGGCAGAGAGGGGAACTTGTCCCTGAAGTTGTCTGAGAAGTCCAAGTACCAGACTGGCTTTTCATGAAGCTCCCCTCCACCACAGATACTACATCGTCAATCCTATATACATCATCATGCTGTTGGCAATTTTCTTTTCAGTTATGTGAAAAAGTCAAGGAAACAGGAGAATCCACTTTTTGTTTTACTCCCAACGGTACTGGAGTAAATGGTACATTTGCCGAAACATGGGAGGATTTCAGAGCCAGAGATATTACAGATTATTGGCAAATGGATTCTGAAAAAAACAACACTACAAAATGTCAAAAATGTACTTTTTAAAAATTGATTAATGAGCATGCAACAATCCACTTTTACTCAAAAAAACTTTCATAATTTTGCAGAACGAAAACTGAGATTTTAAGAATCCTGTAAAATTTAGAACTATGGCACTATCTTAACTGTGGTCTTGCTGTCATTCCACCATATTTAAAAGTCGAAACATGTGTAAGAGTATTTGTAAATTCTGGAACAGTACAACAATGGAACAAACTGCACTTGTTGATTAGGAATAGATCTTGAATGTTTGCACAATCCTTACCTGTTTGCTTCTAATAAGGACAATTCTTTAGAGCTTTGGGAGTGTAGAATTTTCTCAATTTTTTCAACTGATTGAATAACTTGAATAAGTCTCAAGACACACATCTGTAATTAAAGCAATATTTATCATCATGTTCATCTCCAGTTTCAGTCTCCATTTTCTAATTAACAACTCTAAGAATGGTATTGGGGCCACTCTTCACATTTTTGGTTGAAAGTTTCTTAAGAATCTGAATTTGTTTAGGAGAACAAAGAGGACCCAGGAAATTATATACCAGTTTAGCCACACTTTAAGACAGACGTGGACAAATTGGAAAGAGTCCACAGGAAAGCAACAAAAATGATAAATGGTTTAGAAAACCTGACTTATGAGGAAGGTCTAAAAACGGGGCATATTTAATCTTGAGAAAAGACGACTGAAGGGGGACATGAGAACAGTCTTTAGATATGTTAATGGCTATTACAAAGAGGACTATGATCAACTGTTTTCCACGTCCACTGAAGGTAGGACAAGAAGTAATGGGATTACTCTGCAGCAAGGGGGATTTAGTTTAGATATTAGGAAAAACTTTAACTATAAGGGTAGATAAGATCTGGAATAGGTTTCCAAGGCAGACTGTGGAATCCCCATCACTGGAGGTTTTAAGAACAGGTTAGAAAAACACCTGTCAGGGATGGCCTAGGCTTATTAGTCCTGCCTCAGTTGAGGGGTTGGACTTGATCACTTTGAGATCCCTTCCAGCCCTACATTTCTATGATTCTACTTAGGTATAATGGTGTTAAACATAATAGGAACTACATTACATTTTAGTACATGTTCAAATAATTCTTGTTCTTCCACCTCAAAATAAATTAAATTTTTTTTTTGCATAAGTCAAAAATTAAACATTTTTCTCTCCAGGTTTATTATACTACATTTAAATTATGTGGAAGTTTACACACCAGTATGAAATGGAAATAGTAGTGCAGGCTTTTTTTTATATAGAGTGACAAGTAGAGTAAGTGCTAATAGTAGGAATGGCTTTGTTGCCGGCACAGAATGCCTGAGGCAGCAAACAGTGGTGGTTCGTTGCCCGGTGTGCGCCGCACTAATTAACACACCAGGGTGGAGAAGCAAACCAAGTTTATTTGAGCCCAAATAAGGTGCAAGGGAGACATAGCAATCTCAAATCCTGCACACCGATACAAGACGTTTTTCTCTTTTATACATGATTTCAGCTAAGCATTCCCATCACCCCCACACTCCTCCTCTCCCCGCACCTTTCATTCCCATGCAGCAAATACACTTTGCAATAGCAATTACATTAAGCAGTTAAGTCATACTTGGCAAAAACCACTTTAGCTCGTTAGTAACTCTTCTGTGAACAGTTATCTTGTTTTACTTTCCTGGATCCGTTATTCTGCTCCCCCCCATAAACCAGGTGTAAGCAGGCCTCATCATTATCTCCTGGCAGTACCACGGTTGAGCTAGCTGTTGTACATTCCATTCTCGGTTACTGGCCTGCTAGGTTGATTAAAGTTCAAACATAAACATGGAAGCGCTTTGGTCAGACATGGAGTGACTTTAGTTCATTCAGGCCTAGTACAGAAGGCTTTATTGACACTTATGGTTTTCCACCCTCCTGAATTACCTAGAGTCATGCCTAGTGACACCAACAGCTTGACTTAATGATAAAAGGAAATCTGGGATTATGATTGATTGACCATCACTCACCTTATAGTACCAGGAGTCTCCAAACAATGGATGTCTAACTTTTACATGTATAAAAGCAGCGCACAGTACGATATGGACAGACACAGCCATCTCTCTGAATGTCTTGTTTTAACAGTTGGGGGGAGAGGGAATACATAACTCTAATTAGTGTATTTTCTTCCCCCAGCTATTTGTCTGTTGTACCTTTTTTCTTCTGATATCCTCTTGTTTAGACATATGTTCATCTACTGCCCGAATTCCTTCATTCACGCACGACTTAAGACTCTGAGAGAGACATGAATTAATTTGGAAAATTTGGCTTAGTGATATGGAAAAATTTAAGCCCAAGAACACACCAATTTGTGTCAACTAAAAAAAGAAGGGTTTGGCTGTCCTTAAGAACTGTTAATTTTTAAGGGTTTGCAATCATTTTCATATTTTTTAAAAAAAATTCTCTTTCCTGTTATGATGTAAGAGACAAACAAACAATAGGGAAAACTGATTAACTGAGATACAGAGGAAACAAGTTGAAATATACAGTACATGAATTGCTCTCAAATGCATAAAGTAAATAAAACTGAAATAGAGGAATAATATTTTCAGTTATATTTAAAAACGGCCATACTGGGTCAGGCCAATGGTCCATCTAGCCCAATATTTGGTCTACAACAGTAGCCAGTACCAGAGCTTCAGGGGGAGTGTACAGAACAGGGCAGCTGGAAAGACCCACCCTGTCTTTCCCTTCCAACATATGGCAATCAGAGGTTTAGGGTCATCCTGAGCATAGGGGTGCATCCCTGACCATTCTGGCTCATAGCCACTGATGGACCTATTCGCCATGAACTTACCTAGTTCTTTTTTTAACCCAGTTATACTTTTGGCCAACATCCCATGGAAACATCCCATGGAAAAGGGTTCCACAGGCTAATTGTGCGACGTGTGAAAATATAATTCCTTTTGTTTGTATTTAATCGGCTGCCTGTTAATTTCATCAGGTGACCTCTGCAGGAAAGGGTAAATAACACTTCTCTATTCACTTTTGCCATGCCAGTCACGATTTTACAGATCTATCAGATCCCCCCCCTTAGTGGTCTCTAAACAGAACAACCCTACTCTTTTTAGTCTCTGTTCACATGGAAGCCGTCCCATATCCTTGATCACCTCTGTTGCCCTTCTCTGAACCTTTTCCAGTTCTATTATATATTTTCTGAGATGGAGCAACCAGAACTGAATATAGTATTCAAGATGTGGGTGCACCATGGATTTATATAGTGATATGATATTTTCTGCCTTATTTTCTATCCCTTTCCTAATAGTTCCTAACATTCTGTTTGCTTTTTGAATGCTACTGGGCACTGAGTGGAAGTTTTCAGAGAACTATCCATGGTGACTCCAAGATCTTTCTTGAGTGGTAGCAGCTAATTTAGACCCCATCATTATACATATGTAGTTGGGATTATTTTTCCCAACGTGCATTATTTTGCACTTAACATTGAAATTCATCTGCCATTTTGTTGCCCAGTTTTGAGAGATTCCTTTGTACCTCATGAAGTTAGCTTTGGACTTAACTATCTTGAGTAATTTTTTATCATCTGCAAACTTTGCCACTTCACTGTTTTCTCTCTTTTTCAGACCATTAATGAATAAGTTGAACAGCACAGGTCCCAATACAGATCTTTGAGGTACCCCATTGCTTACCTCTCTTAAATTTACCTAAGTGTTACTTGAAACAAACAGGATGTTTTCAGACAGAAGTGTGATTTTTTTTTTAAGTTGACTGTGTTCCTTTAACTTATGCTTTACTTATGTGGATTTAAACATTTTTCCACCATGGAGGAAAGATAAGGTTCTAGCACATGGGCATTTTCCCCCTCAAAAAGATGAGGTTATAAGTCAAATTTTCAACAAAAATCCTCTAGGAACAGCTGTGAAGATTTTTACCAATATATTTCAGCTGCTAAATGCAAGTCATGCTAGGTGAACTCCTGTAACAAAGGTCTCAAAGGAGAAGGGGAGGAAAGATGTATACGTAATCCACAAAGACAACTGGGAGGGAGGAGATATACCCGCTATTCCTGGTTCTGCTGTAGACATCCTTAATCGCTCTGTGCCTCAATTTCATGTGTAAAATAGTGCTAATTCTTCACTACACAGGGGTTACGTGCGGCTTATTCATTTATGTCCTTAAATCACTTGAGGTCCTTGGATGGACGGCATTACAGAAAATGAAAAATTACTTCTGCTACTACAAAACTCTTATATCACACTGTCCTCAAACAATGAACAGGAAATGTTGTCTTACATTTCTCATTTTCAAAGAGAAGACTCTGATAAACAATCATCAATTCAAGGAATTTAAAAGGCAATTAATTTTCATAAGATATAGTATGAGATGTAAGTTTACCGAACTATTTTGAGGTATATATGGATTATTTCAAACATACCATGACCTCTTCTCGTAACTGTCCCAATGGCACTGAAAGCTGATTGAGGGCCTTATCCATGCCAACCTACAGAAATGATCAAAACATACAGTTCGGAAGCTATTTGATTATAATAATGTTTGTTTCACTTAACATGTGAATTCATTATTGACTGTATACATTAGATAAAGCACTGTTTTATAGACCTATACAATCCTCACAAAAAAGTCATCTCATCTTGGTTCATATTTATTAGTGATGTGCCAGTATGCCCATTTAATACTACAAGGAAGGCACACAGAAATCAGCACTACTATTTGTCTCAGTGGTGCAGAACATGAAGAAAAATGAAAAACTATGCAAACTAGATATTTGTACTATGCATCCCAATGAGCACCATACAGAAATGCAATGAGACATTTCAATTTGAAAAATGAATTGTGGTACTTGGTCAACTGGATTGAACAGTACCGACTTGTTACATAGTCTGCATACTTAGAAGAATGGCCATTTCTGAAGGATTCTTACAGGAATCTTAGATCTGTGTCACTCCGTTTTAATAATTCAGATATCTGGAGCTTTACATGTATTAGAGGCTTTTCACATTTTAAGGGGGTTGGGGAATTCTCAACAATTATTTACTACCTTCATACTAAATCCATGATCTTTAAAGAAATTGTAATTATTGCTTTTCATCTTACTGCAGACAAAGAGCAGTTATATAAAAAGTACAGGTACAGCACATAAGTGTTTTCCAGTCTCTCTCAATTTGAGGGGCAAGAATTCAAGGCTTCTTTACCTAACATGCTAAGAAAGAAAGTCACAATTTTGTGTTGTAATTAAAAAATCACACTACAACATTCTCACAAACATCATTCAACTTGAAAACTTACCAGATTTGTTGAAAGATTAACAAAATCTGCATAGTCCTTGTTTATGAGTTCTACCATGGCAGTTTTAAGGAGTTTGTAATAGAGCTCCAGATCATCTCTGAGCTCTTCCAACTGGACACGCTTTCTGCAGTCAGACACAAAGTGATCGACATCAAAGTCTGGCTGAAAATGAAACAAGCAGAAACATACAGGGATGTAAATAAAAAACATACCAAAGAAACAGAAAAGAATTGGATCTTTCCTGTAATAAGCATTCTAAATACAACTAAACTGTGGAGCCTACCTGAAGCAAAAAGTGCAGATAATTGACAAACCATACTCTAGAGACAGATTTTAGCTTTCTGGGATCCTAGACTCATTGGGACAGATGATACTGTCTTCTAACGTGTATTGCAGAGTGTATTATCCAAACCCCTTTACTGCTGCTTTAAACTGCCCATGGATTTATCTGAAAATATGTTACAAGTATGAGCTCAACCCTGAAGCTTTTTTTATAAAGCCACATTGCACTTTGTAGCTAAGCATTCAGCAGGCATTGTTAAAGGTTTGATTTTAGTCATGTTGCAGTGGAGAAGTTCAAAGCTTCTGTTAAGATTGCAGGAGGTGGAAAGGAAAACCAAAGATATGGAGATCAACCAACAGATGACAATTTTCAAGAACACTCAAGACTACTAGACAACACTGAGAAATCAGATTGATGACCAGAAAAAAAAATCAATATCAAATTAAGACGTTTCAGTGGAAGGTGAGAGGACAATGAAAAAGAAGCTGAAGCTGCTTTTTCACAGTAGATTATGAAATCTCTAGGGAAATGTCATGGAAATACGAATCTGCCTTTCAGGTTCATTCCATTCAGAGTCAAATGTATTCTCACTCATAGTCTAGAAAAACCATAAATGATTACAATGGACATACAAACCTGTGCACACAGACAGACAAAAGAGGACACAAATCAACATTCTACAAAATTTCATTATTTATATGTTGATTGTGTTCTCTTCAGACTTCTTGATGCTGTATAGAATCAACAAGAATGTAGTGATTCAATATATAGGCCTAATCAACGCCTAAAAATTAGATTGACCTAACTACATCACTTAGGGCTATGAAAAATTTTGTATCCTGTCTGACATAGTTAGGTCAACCTAACACTGCAAACATATTCTATTGAAATTGGATGTTTTACATTTAAATTACACTTTAATTTAAATTAAATACGGGTTTATTTAAAACAAACCTATTTAAAATTAAATTTGAAACTGACACACTGTGTTAATGCCTAAATGTATTTAAATTAAAAGACAAAACATAATATTAAGCAGCCCATATGTTTGCTGCCCAGTTTTAAAGAAAGCCAGACCACTAAACTGCTGGAAATCATTGGCTAAGCACCTGGAACCAGAGTTTGTGGAAGTGCTAAACCAGCTTTTGAAAGCAGTAGCCTCTTCTGCAGGTGAAGAGAGTATATGTTCTTCATTTCAATTTATTCAAATACTGTAGATCAATTCTATGATTAGCTCAAAGTTTAGAAACTAACTGTGGAGTTACAAAAATAGAACATGTTTTCCTCTTCCAACCTCTGAATAAAAACTAGGTGCAACAGGCTGACATCTTCCAGTTCTAAAATCCTGAAATAATGGTGACCAGAACTAATCAAGTCAGTTCATTAGTACAGATATTATTTCCTAGGTTTAATAAAGCAATTAGTTTTAAATGCAAAACACATTTTGATAAACTCCTTTTGATTATACATTGAGCACATTTATGGTAGTTTTATTTAATAAGAAATAAAATGATATTTTGTGCATTTTAATTGAATTTGGATTTCCATTCAAATAAAGCTTGGCCCAAGTCACAAATTAAAAATTAATCATCATCTAGTAAAAAGTTACACTATATAATTGCTTAAATAAATGTGTACAGAGATAGCATATTCTCCTGGTTAGCAAAAAGAAGCAACAAAATTAGTGTAAAGGCTATATTTAACTGCAAATCAACATGTTTTAATGGTTATCAACCAATGAGAACCAACCTTTCTTTGGCAAATCACTAAAAAGCAAAAATGCAAAACATGACTAAAATCAATTATTTAATCAATCCATCCTGAAAGAAAGAGAGATACAGAAGTTGATAAGAATAAAGTACAAGGAAACCGAGAAGCAGCACTGCAGGAATGTCATTTGGAAGCAGTTACAAGCACAAGCATAAAAAACAGACAACAATCAGATGGACGAGAAAAGGAAAATAATTAAAACAGATTTATGTTTCAAGTTTCCTCTATTACAGATGAAAAGTTAAACCTTTTTCTTAAAAACTAGTTTACATTTCTTACTCTACACTATTTACAGTTAAATCTAACATCTACCTGCAAATCTGTGATTTCTTCTCATCTTCATGTGTATTTCTCCTAGAAGTGCATTCCTAAGTGTCATTTTGCAGTCATCCTAAGAAGGATTCTAATACCTTACATACCTTTACCCAAAGAATAAGCAAATGGAAGTAGTCAGGAGTCGTGCACATATTCCAAACCATCACAATGTAAAGAGTAAAAGGATTTTCTGATATTCAGTTGCACAGCTGCAAATACTCTGGAACTGTAAAGAGCCATGCCTCTAATACACAGGCCTACCTTAGTCACAGAAACCAATAAACCTGCTCAGAGACTAGTCCTATTACATTTTTGCTGCTTTCCATACATACTTTCCAACAAATCATATACTGCACGATCCTCCTTCCCTTCCACCCTAAACAATTAATTAAGTGCTGTGCCTATGTTTATACTGCAAAGTCTTTCAGGCACTCCTAGACAACTGATAGGCACAACTGGAAACAGAAAACAATAGAAAAATAAAAATCAAAAGAAAAAAATTAGATTAGATGCAGAGACTCCAGATCTGAACAGAGCTATGCTACAAGTATCTTTCAAGGCAAAAGTCAATATAGACTAAGCAGACGTGTGCTTTACTCTCTAATTATTACCATAAAATAATGAATTTATCACCTGAGACAGTCATAGAATCATAGAATCATAGAATTCAAGATCAGAAGGGACCATTATGATCATCTAGTCTGACCTCCTGCAAGATGCAGGCCACATTAGCCGATCTACCCACTCTTTTAGCAAGCGACCCCTGCCCCATGCTTCGGAGGAAGGCGAAAAACCTCCAGGGACACTGCCAATCTGCCCTGGAGGAAAATTCCTTCCCGACCCCAAATATGGCGGTCAGCTGAACCCCGAGCATGCGGGCAAGACTCTCCAGCCATACCCTCTGAAAGAGGTTAAGAATATCATATTATTGACCCAATTTGACCCAATTAAGTACCAGTTTGGCACTCAATTGACCTATTGACTAAGCCCGTTATCCTATTATACCATCTCCTCCATAAACTTATCTAGCTTAATCTTAAAGTCATGGAGGTCCTTCGCCCCTACTGTTTCCCTCGGTAGGCTGTTCCAGTATTGCACTCCCCTGATGGTTAGAAACCTTCGTCTAATTTCAAGCCTAAATTTCCTGACTGACAATTTATATCCGTTTGTCCTCGTGTCTACATTAGCACTGAGCTGAAATAATTCCTCTCCTTCCCTGGTATTTATCCCTCTGATATATTTAAAGAGTGCAATCGTATCTCCCCTTATCCTTCTTTTGGTTAAGGAAAACAAACCGAGCTCCTCAAGTCTCCTGTCATACGACAGGCCTTCCATTCCTCGGATCATTCTAGTGGCCCTTCTTTGTACCCGTTCCAGTTTTAACTCATCCTTCTTAAACATGGGAGACCAAAACTGCACACAATACTCCAAATGAGGTCTCACCAACGCCTTATATAACGGGACTAGCACTTCTTATCCCTACTAGAAATACCCCGCCTAATGCAACCCAAGACCGCATTAGCTTTTTTAACGGCCACATCACATTGCCTACTCATAGTCATCCTAACGATCAACCAGGACTCCCAGGTCCTTCTCCTCCTCCGTTACTTCCAACTGGTGCGTCCCTAGCTTATAACTAAAATTCTTGTTAGTCATCCCTAAATGCATAACCTTACACTTCTCACTATTGAATTTCATCCTGTTACTAACTAATACTCCAGTTTACAAGGTCATCCAAATCTCCCTGGAGGATATCCCGATCCTTCTCCGAATTGGCAATACCTCCCAACTTGGTGTCCGTCCGCAAACTTTATCAGCCCACTCCTACTCTTGGTTCCCAGGTCAGCAATAAATAGATTGAATAAAATAGGACCCAAAACCGAACCTTGAGGAACTCCACTGGTAACCCCCCTCCAACCCGACAGTTCCCCTTTCAGTACTACCCTCTGCAGTCTCCCCTTTAACCAACTCCTTATCCACCTCTGGATTTTCATTTCGATCCCCATCTTTTCCAATTTTAACCAATAATTCCTCATGCGGTACCCGTATCAAACGCCTTACTGAAATCCAGATATATTAGATCCACCGCATTTCCCTTGTCTAAAAAATCTGTTACTTTCTCAAAGAAGGAGATCAGATTGGTTTGGCACGATCTACCTTTCGTAAATCCATGCTGTAGTCTATCCCAGTTGTCATCGGCCTCCTGCTCCTTAACCACTCTCTCTTTCAAAATTTTTTCCATTACTTTGATACTACAGATGTTAAACTAACAGGCCTGTAGTTACCCGGGTCACTTTTTTTCCCCTTCTTGAATATAGGAAACTACATTAGCTAATCTCCAGTCCAACGGTACTATCCCGAATTTAGAGATTTATTAAAATCATCGCTAACCGGGCTAGCAATATCACTCGCCAATTCCCTTAATATTCTAGGATGAAGATTATCCGGGCCCCCCCGATTTACTTCCGTTAAGATGTTCAAGTTTGGCCTCCACCTCAGATACCGTAATGTCTACCCCCATATCTTCATTCCCATCGGTCCCTCTATCACTATTCCTTAGCCCTTCATTAGCCTCATTAAAGACCGTGGCAAAATATTCATTCAGATATTGTGCCATTCCAAGATTATCCCTAATCTCCACTCCGTTTAAAGTTTTAAGCGGTCCCACTTCTTCCTTCTTGGTTTTCTTCCTATTTATATGGCTAAAAAACCTTTTGCTATTGGTTTTAATCCCCTTCGCTAAGTCCATCTCCACCCGTCGCTTTGCCTTTCTCACTGCATCCCTACACCCTCTGACCTCAATAAGGTAGGTTTCTTTGCTGATCCCTCCCATTTTCCACTCCCGGTACGCTTTCTGTTTTTTCTTAATGACCCCTCTGTGGGGCTGTTAGACCCATGTTTCGCTTCTTTTGCCTAGACTAAGCCATCCATTGTAACAATCACAATCACTTTCATTTAAGCCCTAGAAACTCAATTTGCTCTTTTCATTCATTTTTCAATAGCAGTCAAGTTCCACCACTAAATCTAATAGAAAAGAACATAAGAATGGCCACACTGGGTCAGACCAAAGGTCTATCTAGCCCAATATCCTGTCTGCCGACAGTGGCTAATGCCAGGTGCCCCAGAGGGAGTGAACCTAACAAGTAATGATCAAATGATCTCTCTCCTGCCATCCAGCTCCACCCTCTGACAAACAGATGCTAGGGACATCATTCCTTACCCATCCTGGCTAATAGGCATTAATGGACTTAACCTCCATGAATTTATCTAGCTCTCTTTTAACCCGTTATAGTCCTAGCCTTCACAACCTCCTCAGGCAAGGAATTCCACAGGTTAACTGTGCACTGTGTGAAGAACTTCCCTTTATTTGTTTTAACCTGCTGCCCATTAATTTCATTTGGTGGCCCCTAGTTCTTATATTATGGGAACAAGTAAATAACTTTTCCTTATTCACTTTCTCCACACCACTCATGATTTTATATATCTCTATCATATCCCCCCTTAGGGTATGTCTACACTACAAGAGTAGTTCGATTTAACTTAGGTCGAATTTGTGGATTCGACCTTATGAAGCTGAATTTGTGTATCCACCCTAAGGACACTAATTCGACTTTGTGAGTCCACACTAACGGGGCAATCGTTGACATTGGAAGCGGTGCATTCTGGGCAGCTATCCCACAGTTCCCGCAGTCCCCGCTTCCCATTGGAATGCTGGGTAGAGCCCCCAATGCCTGCTGGGGGAAAAATGTGTCGAGGGTGGTTTTGGGTAACTGTCGTCATTCAACCGTCACTCCCGCCCTCCCTCCCTGAAAGCGCCGGCGGGAAATCTGTTAGCGCACTTTTCTAGTCAGTGACAGCGCAGACGCCACAGCACTGCGAGCATGGAGCCCACTGCGATCATCGCTGCACTTATGGCCGTTGTCAACTCCTCGCACCTTATCGTCCACCTCTTCCACAGTCAGCTGCTGAGAAATCGGGCGAGGAGGCTCCGGCAGCGCAGTGAGGACATGAAGTGTGAGAGTGGCACAGACCTCTCACAAAGCACGGGATCCCGCGCCGCGGAGATCATGGTGGCAATGGGTCACGTTCATGCTATGGGACGGCGATTCTGGGCCCGGGAAACAAGCACGGACTGGTGGGACTGCATAGTGCTGCAGGTCTGGGATGAATCACAGTGGCTGTGAAACTTCAGGATGCGTAAGGGCACTTTCCTTGAACTGTGTGACTTGCTGGCCCCTGCCCTGAAGCGCCAGGACACCCAGATGCGAGCAGCCCTGAGTGTGCAGAAGCGAGTGGCCATAGCCCTCTGGAAACTTGCAACGCCAGACAGCTACCGGTCAGTAGCGAATCACTTTGGCGTGGGCAAATCTACCGTGGGGGTTGCTGTGATGCAAGTAGCCCACGCAATCGTTGACCTACTGCTCTCAAAGGTAGTGACCCTGGGAAACGTCCAGGTTGTCATAGATGGCTTCGCCGCGATGGGATTCCCAAACTGCGGTGGGGCTATAGATGGCACTCACATCCCTATCCTGGGACCGGCCCACCAGGCCAGCCAGTATATTAACCGAAAGGGCTACTTTTCAATGGTGCTGCAAGCACTGGTGGACCATAGGGGATGCTTTACCAACATCTACGTCGGGTGGCCGGGCAAGGTTCATGACGCGCGTGTGTTCAGGAACTCTGGTCTGTTTAGACGCCTGCAGGAAGGTAGTTTCTTCCCGGACCACAAAGTAAGTGTTGGGGATGTGGAGATGCCTACAGTGATCCTCGGGGACCCAGCCTACCCGCTAATGCCCTGGCTCATGAAGCCCTATACAGGTGCCCTGGACAGTGACAAGGAGCTCTTCAACTACCGGCTGAGCAAGTGCAGAATGGTGGTGGAGTGTGCTTTCGGACGTCTCAAGGGGAGATGGAGGAGCTTACTGACTCGCTCGGATCTCAGCAAAACCAATATCCCCATTGTTATTGCAGTTTGCTGTGTGCTCCACAATCTCTGTGAGAGCAAGGGGGAGACCTTTATGGCGGGATGGGAGGTTGAGGCAAATCGCCTGGCTGCTGATTATGCTCAGCCAGACACCCGTGCGATTAGAAGAGCCCAGCGGGAAGCGCTGTGCATCCGGGAGGCTTTGAAAGCTAGGTTCTTCAGAGAGCAGGGTAACCTATGACTGTCCAGTCTCTTTACAGAGAAGCTGAACCTGCCCCTGTTTCAGTTACTATTGACTTTTTTCAGCGGTTACATACCCCGTTCACCAGGTTTCCCCCCTTCCAACAGACGTTTAAAAATAAAGTTATTGGAACATTTTTAATTAACAAAGTTTTCTTTACTAACGAATTCGCGTTCAAGGGTTCAAACAAAGTGTTGGGGATGAGGAGATGCCTACAGGGGGAGACTGTGGTGGGTACGGTGTGCAGTGATGTACAGACTGCTTCTACACTCGAGGACTGACAGGCTCCTGCTCCTACAGCGGTCTCGGGGGGAGGACGGTTACAGGAGGGTGTGCAGGAAGGGGTGGGTTTGCAGGAAGTGGTGAGGGGTGTGTGGGAAGGGTGAGTAGGTGTAGGGGGATGATGGCTCTGGCTGAGGCTCAGGGCATCGGAGAGGTTCATGGCTAGGGTGGAAGGGCATGGTAAGGGCAGCCTGCCTTGCCATTTGTGGATGCCAGGCGCTCGGACCCTGGGGCAGCATACACCTCCCAGACTGACCTGGGGCAGCAGACACCTCCCAGAGTGACCCGGGTGCCTAGTGACTGCACTCTGTGTGTGACCTGCTGTTGATCCTGCCCCCATGTCTGTACCCTGGTAATGGTGGCTGTCCTATGCAATTAACGAACCCCTATCTCCCCTTCACACAAAGTCTTCTGCAAAGAAACATGACGGAAACAGTAATGAACAGCAAACTATTTTTAATACTCAACTACACAGTTGGGGGATGAAACTGGGATTTTGGATTGGGTGAGCCAGGAAGGGAAGCAATTCTCATACTTTAGGGAATGAGAGCTGTTTGGTACATGAGCGCTCTGCTGGGGTGGAGTGACAGTTTTCACGGCCCCTAGCACCACTCCTTCTTGTGATTTTGGGTGAGGGGGGGACAGGACTTTGTGGCGGGGGAGGGCGGTTGCAGATACAGTTCAGGGGGGCTCTCTGCTCCTGCCTGCGGTCCTGCAGAACATCCACAAGGCGCCGGAGCGTGTCCGTTTGCTCCCTCATTAGTCCAAGCAGCGTTTGAGTCGCCTGCTGGTCTTCCTGCCGCCACCTGTCCTCCCGTTCGCTCTGTGAGCGCTGCTGCTGAGAGAGGGTCTCCCTCCACTGGCTCTGCTGGGCCGCCTCGGCTCTGGAGCAGGCCATCAGTTCAGCGAACATCTCGTCCCGAGTCTTTTTCTTTCGCCGCCTAATCTGCGCCAGCCTCTGTGAGGGGGATGCCGGGGCAGTTCAGGAAAGAGCCGCAGCTGTGTGATGGGAAAAAGGAAGTGATTTCCTTGCAAAGATACATGTTTGCGAACACTCAACACAGTCTACTCAGTTTCTGTGAACAAGACCATACAGGGCACCTATCTCATGTGCTCTCAGGACAAGTTCGAATTTTCGGCATTCGCTTTCATTGCCTGGGGTCTTGCACTGGAGATCGGACACGCGGGGCAGGACAGCAGAATCCGTGTAGCAGCCAGGCCTGGTAAGCCGTAAACTTTAGGCTGCTTAACAGTTAATGGATAGCAGTGCCCTCCTGCTGCAGGCAATCTGGAAAGCATAAAGTCTGACCCTGTTCCAGCCCCTCGCGGCTGTCCCCGGGAAAGATCCCTGTATGCTTTCCCTCTGCAGCCTCCACCACGTGGCTGTTAAACGACGGTCATTGTTATGCAAAGGAAAAGTCAAGCATTCACAATAGTAACATTACAGTAATTCCCCTAATTAGATGCAGCAGTCGCCGAGCGAGATTACCCTGAGGCGGGTCACTAGGAGAGACAGAGAGCGCATGCTGCGTGAATCCCTGCACAGACCAGGGCCCTATGCTGCCATGCTGGTCGAGGCAATGCTCCCACTGTACCTCAGGATGGCCTGGCGCGGAAGAGTGTGCTTCCACGGAGCACCCAATAAGGCACCTCTCCCCAGGAACCTCCTGCGGAGGCTTTTCGAGTACCTCTACGAGAGCTTCGTGGAAGTGTCCCAAGAGGATTTCTGTTCGATCCCTATATGTATTGACCTTCTTTTCATATAGTTTTTATTCCTATTTTTAAAAAAATAAATGTTTACATGTTTATAGCACTTACCGACTGATCCGTCCCCTGATTCAGAGTCCGGGTTAACGGCCGGGGAGGGTTGGTAGGGGATCTCTGTGAGGCTGATGAAGAGATCCTGGCTGTCGGGGAAAGCAGTACTGTAAGCGCTGTCGCCTGCCTCGTCCTCCACAAACCCTTCCTCATCTTCCCCATCCGCGAACATCGCCGAGAAACTGCCCGTCGACACTATCCCATCCTCAGAGTCCACGGTCACTGGTGGGGCAGTGGTGGCAGACCCACCGAGAATGGCATGCAGTGCCTCGTAGAAGCAGCATGTCTGGGGCTGGGCTCCGGAGCGTCCGTTTGCTGCTTTGATTTTTTGGTAGCCTTGTCTCAGGTCCTTGATTTTCACGCGGCACTGCGTTGCATCCCGGCTGTATCTTCTGAGTGCCATGGCTTTGGAGACCTTCTCGTAGGTCTTTGCATTCCGTTTTTTGGAGCGCAGCTCCGAAAGCACAGACTCATCGCCCCACACAGCGATCAGATCCAAGACTTCCCGGTCAGTCCATGCTGGGGCCCTCTTTCTACTCTGAGATTGCATGGACTCCTCTGCTGGAGAGCTCTGCATCGCTGCCGGTGCTGCTGAGCTCGCCCCGATGTCCAACCAGGAATTGAGATTCAAACTGGCCAGACAGGAAAAGGAATTCAAATTTTCCCAGGGCTTTTCCTGTATGGCTGATCAGAACATCTGAGCTCGGACTGCTGTCCAGAGCGTCAACACAGTGGTGCACTGTGGGATAGCTCCCGGAGCTACTAAGGTCGATTTCCGTCCCCACATAGGCTAACTCGACATAGCCATGTCGAATTTAGCGCTACTCCCCTCGTCGGGGTGGAGTACCGAATTCGAACTAAAGAGCCCTCTAGGTCGAACTAATTAGCTTCCTGGTGTGGACGGTTGCACGGTTAAATCGAATTAACGCTGCTAAATTCAACAAACTCCTAGTGTAGACCAGGCCTTAGTCTCCTCTTTTCCAAGCTAAAAAGTCCTAGCCTCTTTAATCTCTCCTCATATGGGACCCCCTGTTCCAAACCCTAATAATTTTAGTTGTCTTTCTCTGAACCTTTTCTAATGCCAGTATATCTTTTTTGAGATGAGGAGACCACATCTGTACGCAGTATTTAAGATGTGGGCATACCATGGATTTATATAACGGCAATGAGATATTATCCATCTTATTCTCTATCCCTTTTTTAATGATTCCTAACATCCTGTTTGCTTTTTTGACTGCCGCTGCACACTGCGTGGACGTCTTCAGAGAACTATCCACAATGACTCCAAGATCTCTTTCCTGATTAGCTGTAGCTAAATTAGCCCCCATCATATTGTATGCATAGTTGGGTTTTTTTCCCCACCCCAATGTCCATTACTTAACATTTATCCACATTAAATTTAATTTGCCATTTTGTTGCCCAAGCCAACCAAAACTCCCCCTTCCCAAAGTGAAAGTCTGTTACTGCCACTCTAAAACTAACAGAGCTGAAATGGTGGTAGCACTGTAGAAATTTTGTTGTAAAAGTCCATAATATAGTCAAAGCTTAAGTCAAACGAAGTAGTAGATTCAGCTTAGTCTTTCCTTGACATGCTCATTTTAAAACAGGTTAGACAAAAATTGTAAATAATTTCTATATTTCAAATCTATCTGTTCTAGTGATTTACCAGCTTTTTCATTCTGCACACCACTTCAAAGAAGAGCCTCACATACACCGATCTCATTGACCATTCATTTCTTGGGTTCTCAAAATATTAACATTTTTGGATTACCCAAGGCCTTTAGTCTACACAGAAGCAGAGAACCACCAGTGATCTATATTATAATTAATACAGATAGCATTTTTTTTAAGCTTAACAGTATTGCCAACCTCAATGGTTCAAAAATCATTTGATAGGCTTAAAAGTATGCAATGTGAAAATAAATTTGGGGTTCTTTTAATTTGTCTTCTGTGTCATTAAGGTAGACCCAAGTTCACATTTTCAAGTTTGTCGCTGCAAAAATTAGGGCTAGAAACTTCCTTTTAGTTTTTTTAAATGGAAGCGGAGATTCTCACATAATCATGTGCCTCCCAGAGCTGGAGCTTTATGAAAACCATCAAATACTGCAAGACTGGAAATACAATTGCAAACATTGGCAACACTGCAAACAAGCTTCTTTTGCCCCCACAACAAAAAGTACTTCAGCTATCATCATGGGTGATTCCAGGGGCCTGTATTCAGAGGGCAAAGTCCAGGGAGGGCATCTCAGTTATCCAAGTTATCCTGAAAACCAATTTCAAGATTTTCAGAAGTTCTTCTGCCTATCACCTCTCAACAACATTTGCCTCCCCCCATCACCCCAGAAAGGGTGAAGAACAAGTTGTCCCAAAGAAAAACAAGCAGCAACTACTGAGAAAAGCAATAGTTTCTAACTTTCCAAATAATACAGAATCAAGGTCTCAATCTTTATCTTCAAAACACTCAATGGGCTTGGTCCACTATCTACAAGATTGTGGTCAGCAACTTCACTGCTCTGACATAGTGGAACTTTCTACAATAAAGGGGAAGTTTGTGTCCAGGAGACAAAGCTTTCCCAGGGGCCAGCTCAAGACTGTGGCATTAACTCCCACAGGAATGAAGGATCACCATAAACCTAACCACCTTAACATAACATAAGTCCATCCATACTGAGTCAGACCAATGGTCACTCTAACCCAGTATCTTGTCTTCCAACAGTGGCCAATGTCAGGTGCTTCAGAGGGAACGAACAGAACAAGTAATCAAAAGATCCATCCCCTGTCGCCCATTCCCAGCATCTGGTCCATGTGCAAAGTGGGTGTGCGGATATATGTAAACATGAATGCCAAAACATACATTTCCACCCCAGGGGAAAGGATGAAAGAGTAAACGTGATAAACATTAGTCATGCTACTTAAAGCACTAGTGAAAGGCACTCAGGCGATGGTACAAAAACCTAAGCAGAACAGAAGTAGGACACCTGATGCCTATCTCAGTAGTCAGACTTCAGCTTTTGAGGTTAGTGCTCTAGGCTTCCACTGTCTACCTACCTGAGCCACCACTCGCTCAGCTGTGGGTGCTCAAAGCCACCACGGAGTTCGGGCTGCGACGTTGCTTGCGGGATTAGGGTTTGAAGCCGGCTTTGCCCCATGGCGGGTCACAGAAGGGCACCCAAGGCAATGGCAGCCCAGCCGAGCTACGGTTCGAGCCCGGTGAACTAACGCAGAGCCCGAAGGGATGGAAACCCGCTGATTAACCACAAGCTTCCCCCCCTCAGCCCTAGGAAAGGAGGGTGAACCTGTCCCCTCTGCCAGCTGCCCCAAGGGCCCCGGCCGAGATGAACCCGCCCCCCACACATCGCCCTGCGCGGCCCGGGACCCGGCCCTGCCCCGCTGGGAAGTCGGGCAGCCCCCAGCCCCCGCCGCCTGCTCCCCACAGCCAGCGCAGGGGCAGCCCCCCCCGCGCGCCCCGCCCCACCCCACGGACACCGCCTCTCCCCCCCCGCGCCGGTCACCCCCGCAAGGCGCCACCTTCATGAACTCGTCCTTGTCGAAGCAGAGGTTTTCGGGCCCGCGGGGCAGGCACATGCCCCTCGCCTCCATCCCCGCGCGCGGGCCAGCCCCGGGCCCCCCCTCTCCGCGCCGGCTCCCGGCTCCCCGAGCGGCGGGCGGCAGCGGCGGCTCTTCCGCCAACATGGCAACGCGGCGGGCGCGAGACCGACGAGGCGCCGCCTCCGAGCCGGGAGAAGCCGCCACAGGCGAACGCGGCCCCTAGCGGCTCCAGGCGTCACTGCAGCGAGGGGGGGGGGCACCGCCCCCGCTGCTACGTCTACACGTTCGGAATCCGAATTCGGCGAAACGTGAGGAAACAGAGGCGGATCCTGCACCGTTCCCTGAAGGTCTCGAATCAGCGCGGGACGCGACGAGCCTGAGTCCAGAGGAGCCCCTAGCTGGGATGTTCCAGCCAGTCTTCTTCCACCCCAGGCGGGTTACCCACCCTGCGGCCCTGCCCGTCTCCTCCACGGCAGTGCCGGGGTGGCTGCTGTCCCGTTCACAAGCTCCCAGCAGGAGCTGCTGCCTCAGGGAGTTGCACTGAGCGCGGCGGGGCAGATATTAACGAGACGTGTGAGGGTGGTGGTATAGTACAGCGCTAAAGTTCAGACACGGGGCAAAACTGCAACAGATCTCAACTCAGACTAGCCTGGCTAGTGTGAACACCCCCCCCGTGCTTAAGAGTTAATGAAAGAGATGCCTGGAGCTCACGAATTTTTTTTACTTTAATAACTGATGTAGCAAGCCAGAGGTGTTGGGGCTATGGCCAAGCCTAGAGGTGCCAGGGTTCAGCCCTGGCATAAATTAAGTACTGCTCACCCTTGGTATTTAGCCTGGTGCCCTAACTTGGGTTCAGTTCTCTGATGTACATGAGGTTTCTGGCCCTAGACAATTTAGGGCAGTGATTTTTGACCATATTCTGCTAGGGCAAAGATAGGCAGGCTTTACCTCAGCTTCTGGATGTGACAACAAGAATGTCCAACTATCAGGGTGATTGGCCCCTTTAAGAGGCACAAGGTTCCCATGCATCCCATTTAGACCCAACTTTCGTAGGAGGAAGGTATATAGAGTCATATCTTAAAGGTATATATAGAGAGGGCTCTAAGGTTGGTGTCAGATTGGCCCCTTTAAGAGAGAGCAGGTTCACTGTCCAACTGTGCTTTAGGGAAGGCACCTGAGCCATATAAAGAGGGTGACAGCTGCAGCTGGTTGTTGGCTGATGCTTGTTCCTTTATAAAACACAGGTGCCTTCCCTCAAGCCCAATTAGGCAGCAGATAATTAGTTCAAGTTCACAGGAACCTGCTCCCTATTATAGGGGCCAATCAACTTGTGACACCATTAGAGCCATCTATTTAGCCTTTAACTTATGACTCTGGATACCAATCTCCTATGAAAATTGGGTCTAATTTCAGACTCTCTAGTCTGTAACATACTCAAGGCACATTCCAGTTTGGAATCTAAACAAAAAGATGTGTTCTGTATTTGCATCTTCACTTGTCATTAAAATGCTATGTGGGTAAGGAATGTATTTTTTGTGTGTTTGTACGTTGGAGAGGGCCTTGATCCTGACTGAGGTCTCTGGGGGGTTAGTATAATATAAATATACAATAATAAACACTCCATGGGAACCTCACAATTTATCCATAAGAACTGAGGCAAAATAGTTGAGAGTCATGGTGAGCTGATACTGGTTCTGCCCTAGTCCACTAAACTAGACTAGCGACACCCAAAGTGGTGCTACTCAATGGGAGTGGTGCGATGGAATGGAGGTATTAGAAAAATGGTGAGGATAGACAGTCCTACCATAGAGGTGGGTGAATCAGACATTACGATGAGTTGTCTGAAGGTATCTTTTCTGCCACTACTTTTTTTTTACCATGACTACAGTATGTTTCTGTTATAAGCCTCTGGTCCATCTCTCTATCTTTTTCCCTTGCTTTACTCATGTTGCTGTTCTTGTTCTTTGATTTTCAACCATCTGCAGGCATAGCTGGGCTGGGTTTTTTTAAATGCCATTTCACACCATCCATTCCAAATTGTAGGGAAATGGTGCTTTTAATAAACTCTTGTGGGAACCTTCCAATTCTGTTTAATCTGCAGTCCTTGGTGACAAAGGCTAAATACTTTATATGCCTCTCTTTCATGGGACCATTGGAAAGACTGAAGATGAGGTATCTGAAAGTCATTTAAATAACACTTCAGAATCAGCACAGTTGTAAGGTTAAGGCCTTGGTCTGCAGCCAGATTAAAAGAGCAGCGTAGCAGCAGCCATTAGCTGAGAAGCAAGAAGTCACATCCTCACATTCCATCTAAATTACATTTAAACAATGTAATATCAGGCTGTTAAGAAGGAGACCCTGTCCTAATGGCACCCATCTATCACCAGATAAAGAAACAGACCGTAAGGTGGTTAAAGAAAACTTAATTTGATAGCAATCTGTCTGGCAAGAAATCACTTATCAATAGTTGTGGTTGTGAAATCCTCATTTCTTTATTGTTTTGTCATTATGGTCCCCACTTCCCTATTGTTTATCTGTATGGTCTCTGGTTCTTTAATTGTTTCTATCTGTTACATAATTTTGCTAGGTGTAAATTAAATAAGGTGGTGGGGTAGGTTTGGTTAGAGAATTTTGTTACTAACCAATCCTAACAGTGTAAAATTTTAATATAATGATTGGTTAAGGTAGAGCTAAAAAGGACTCACATTTCACTATATAAACTGGGGTCCAAAAGGAAGTTCTTTGGGAGCCAATTCCAGGAGACAGCCCCAAAGATCAAAGCTGCCAGACCTCACCACTCTGCCAATGACACAATGCAGAAACTGGAGTCCCCCAGATGAATCTGATCCTGACTGGCCAGCAGGGAAAAGTTAATGTCTTATTGGGAGCAGTGAGCACTGTATGTGTAACATGTGCATTCTGGTTTTGGTAATTGTTAATAAATAGAGGATAAGGATATTAGAGGCTCTTTCACTGGTAAAAGGTCCTGCAAACCAGCAGGGTTATGCCTGAGCCCTAAGAAGAGGGTAAGGGTGGGTGCCTAAATTAAGAGGATTATATCTTGTGCAGGTAACACATTGCCAAAGTAGGAAGGTGGGGGGGGGGGGGGGGAAAAGAGGTACTTACAGACTGCACAGAGGCTGATAGCTTTTAAAGATCCCAGTGTCACTTCACATTCCTGAGCAGAGGACACTTCAAGGGATGCACATTGATATGATAAATAATCACTTTCCTGAGGGCTGCCAATGACTAATCTACTATCTTGGAAAAGCTTCCATTCCAATGTACATTAGTTAAATGAGGAAGTAAAGAAACCATGTAACCTCCTGTCTCAGTCTTAAGGTTTCTCTGGGTGTTATTTTTACTAAAAAGCATTGCCTGCCAGGGACATTGCATACAATTTAGGATAAAGGGTAGAAGTACAACAGCATGCTGCATGCAGGGATAGAGATACCAAAATTAATTCATGGGAGATGTGTAGGCTACCAAGAACCTCCAGGAAATGTAGATAACATTAAACAAAATGATGTACTTGGTGCTGACGCATTGCTTTGAGTGCATTCCCTTAATAAAATGACATTTCTGCCACTGCAATGCTTGGCTGTCTGCCCACATTGTTAAAGACAAATTCTATTTTGGCTACTTCCTGTAGATGTCTAAAAACTGAACTCTAATTAAGAATCTTAAGTTCAAAGCAAAGGAAGATGTTTCCAACTAATACTTCACTTGCATCCATTGTTTTCTGTTGACTGCAAAGCATGTGGCAGTGGGTCTACTCATGTGAGTAAAGTGAGCAGGAGTTAGTTCTGTGGGTCCAAGCCTGCACACTGAAGTCTATGGGGATTTTTCCATTGGCTTCAGTTACAGCAGGATAAGGCCCAAGACCCTGGTTCAGCAAGATACTTAAGCATGTACTAACTTTAGACACATGAGTAGTTCCACTGGGGCCAGTGAGATTCCACTCATGCTTCAAGTTAATATGTGCATTAGCATCTTGATGAATCAGGGCCCATATGAGTCAGATGAAGAATTAAGGTTGCTGAATTTCCCAACTGATGTGCAATTTAAATCTGGACCATAGAACTGAACTGACATTGATTTGGTCTGGTTTTTTGTTTTTGTTTTGTTATAATTTATTATATATTTGATAAAAGGTATAGTAGATTTATGTAAAATGCATTATTCACATATGAAAATGGAACAGTTTTGCAACTTTTAAAATATGTAAAACACATTAAAATGTTGTAAAATTGGGCCCCTTTTCATCAAGGATAATTCATGGGCCAGATTATCTTCAGCCAGAAACACTTAGTGAAGGCAGGAGTGAAGAGGGGGGCATCAGGGAACTGGTTGTAGCACATTGATTCTCAAGCTGCCCTGATCCTACTCCTGACAGAAATCAGAGCAGACAAGGAGGTGCTCTGCCCCATGACAGCTATCTATGGTTCCTAAAGGACCACCTGCCACCTGAAAATTGCTATAGGTTCCCTGTCCCTTCCTGACATGCCCCTTATGACAGAATGGGAGAGATGAGCATAAGAACTAACTCTGCTAGCTTTATGCCAGTTGAGATTTCCCCTCTGCAGGGGAACAGCTTAGCTGGCCAAATCCTCAGACAGCACAAAGTGGATAGAACCGTGGCTGAGAAACTAGCCCTGTGTGCTTTAATATACTATGTAATACAGGAGCAAGGCTACCCAAATGATTGCTGGCTTCCATCTTTAGAAAAGAGAAGGAAGGAGTAAATATATCCTCTAGTAAACATACTGGAAGTGAATACACAAATATTAGCATCTGCATAACTATCCATTGGATGTCACTGATGCTTCACAGAAACAGAGAAGCATGCACATTTTTGTGGCTGTAAATAATGTGACTTCAAGAACAAGAAGTCTAAAAGAGAAGTAGTTATATGTGTTTAGTATGACTCCAAGAGGAGCAGGTTATAGCAATGTAAACATGGACCAAATTGGGCCCAGTGAGTTGTATTGAATTCTGATATGCTAGGAGAGGAGAACAGGCACTCTATTAAGCAGGTTTGTGGGACTCTTCCTAGTGCTAAGCTTGCAATGATCTCTTGTGGAATCTCAGAAGGTCACAAAGGCATGTACATAACCAAGCTGAAAGATAAACTTATTATGGGATTTAATAATAATTCCGGAGTGCAATCCAGACCAGTGAGGAGTTGTCACCCCTGACCTGTAACCTTGGGTGCCTCACAATGTCTTGCTGCTGTAGCTCCCACCTGTGATGCTCACAAACAGCCTGCCAGCAGGTAGGTAACACCCAGAGTGTGTATATAGTTGCAGCATGCCAGCCATGCATCAGTCACACACTGGTTTCCACCAGCCATGGTTACCATTTGCATGGTGTCCCCAACATACTTCCAGCCCCAGATTTCCCCTCAAAATGTGAGCTCTGCACTGTCCAGCCCTCTCCTAGACAGTCCAGATATAGTAGGTCCATTGTCCTCGTAAGGGGATCAATATACAACAGCTTGCTACCCTAAATGGAGATTCCCACACAGTTCACAATACTGAATTAGTTTTGGCTAAAGAATAAAACATTTAACTACAAAGAGAGAAGTTTTAAGTGAGTAGAAATAATGAGGCATTAAAGTCAGAAATGTTTGCAAGAAAAAGATAACACACTTCCTAGTACTAAAACTTAAACTAGACCTGGTTCAAGGTGAAGTGCCTTACCACGTGTTTTCAGTAATATTGTTGACCAAACTCTGAGGCAAGGATCTGTGCACAAAGTCCAAAAGGCTGTTTCTTCTGTCGTCTTAGATGAAAGAGAGAGATGGATAGGGAAAGAGAGCTTGGGGTAGTTTTGCCCCTCACTTTATAGTCCAGTCCCCCTTTGAAATGCCTTTTCCTGAGGGTTACCCCTAGATAAAGTTCATTCTCTCTGTGAGGAAGGAGTCATGCAGTTTCATGGTGAAAGAGGTTTCATGCTATTGTTTGCTAAGATGCTGATCTGCTTGTTCCTGCCCCCCTCCTTGCCAAAAATGACCACTTAATAGGTGATTGCCCATCAACTTTGACGACACTTGGCTAAAGGTGTCAGCTTGTCATTTGTCTTTGAGAAACAGGTTGACCCACTCCCCACACTTACCTTTCAAACACACTTCAGTCGTGATTTCAGCTTATGTTCATAACTTTACATATATAATGTTGTCACACACACTGTATCATGATATTATTGATCAATGAGTGATTAGTTATCCAATGATACCTCGCAAAACATATTTTGTACAAAGATTATTACAACAGTGTGTAGGGTGTGAATAAATGGATGCATTTGATAATAACCACTCATTGAGTTGTATGCATAATATATATCACAAAAATCTGTATCTATACCTCCAGCACATGAGTAAGTTATGGAAATGACTCAAATGTGCCATCATTGTCTAAACTGCTTTAAAGGAGAAATGCACACTTTTGGCTTTTGACAATGGTTGTAGCATAAAAGGGCAATGTACTCGTTAAACTATTCCTGGGAGGGAATATAAAGAATTGTCTTTATGTCTGTGAGGTAAGGTACAAGGAGATATTACTAGTAAATGGGTTAATCTTAATATGTGACCTATATTAGTTATTATCTATTTCTGTTACAGTAGCACTCAAAATGTGGTAAGAGTTCTATAGGCATATAGAAAGAGAGAGTCTGCTCCAAACACATTACAATCTATAACAAAAGACAAATAAAGAATTGGGGAAAGGGCTACATATAACAAAGACCATCTGGCTGACTGGCCCACATCTTGTAAGAAACCCCACCCCCACTACGCCATTAATTAATTTTAGTTCTGTTAACTGCCACAGTTTATTGATTTTGTTTTGTAATAATTGTCTTTTCCTTTCTGTTTGGTTTATTTTTAAATTTTAACATTGCCTATTTCCATATTTAGTTATTTTTACCCTTGTCTATTCATTAAACCACAGGTAAACTGAAGGTGCCAGTGGCAAAACTAGTATGTAAGGAGTGCATTTTCTGGTGCTACCTTTATGGGATCCAAAGAAAATATAACAAAGTCCAGTTTTGCTATTAGTTACTTGGTACAACCCTGATGATTTCAAATGGACTGAACCAATGTAACAAAGAGCTTGACCTCCATAGGCATTAGGTGACAAAGGCACAGTTGAATATAATGAGTAACAACTGAAACAAAGGTGTCCAAGTGGAGAGAAAAATATTTTTAGGTTTAAAGACCTGAACATTGGCAGGCATCATACTATACTTTTATTTTATTCAGTATTTGGGCCAAAAGCAAACACCTGTATGAGATCTGTTATACTCTGAGCACGGTGAGACTTATATATTAAAGATGATCTGCAAATATGAAATACAAAAAAACAAAACCATTGCAAAATGTGCTGAATGCAGTATTGTCAACACCAAACTCTCAAAAATCTTGAGTCAAGCTCCAAAAAATCATGACCTTGGCTTAAAAATCATGAGATTTTAAAATACTACATTTTGGGTTATTTTTATTTGCCTTCTGCTTTGGGAGCCTTTTTCATTCTTTTCTTCACAATCATGTGGGTAAGAAACTTACAAAAATACTTGAGATGCTCATTTAAATCACATGACTCCAGGAACTGGTGCCTCAAGAAACACAACATATATTGTGATATTCATGATAATATCTCCAGAGTTGGCAACACAGCATGACAAAGAAGAGGCACTGGCCACACTAGGAATATTAGTGTTGCCATTTGTTTCTTTTTCAGGTTCCTGACCATTGCAGATTGTTGGCCCTTACTTCAAGCAATGACCAAGCATGTGCTATGCTGATGATGTCACAACCACCAGGGAACTCCATAGTGGCTTGAGTACAGGCCTAGGAACTTGGAGTTCTGAAGCTTTAATCCTAACTCTGACACTAATTTCCTTTGTGGCCTGAGGCAATTTACTTAATGTCTACCTGTCTCTGTTTCCCCATCTATAAAATGGCAATAATCAAATTTACCAATCTCAAAAATTTCTTGCGAATTGCAAAGATCAGAAACACTTTGTAGATTAGATTGCAAGGTCTTTGGGGGCAGGGACTGACTTTTTGTTCTCTATTTGTACACTAGCTATCACAATGGGGTCCTGTTCCATGGCTAGGGCTCCTAGGGGCAATGGGAATAATAATAATAATAATAATTAATAAAGATTGAAAATGTTAAATAAGTTACTAAGGATTATTATTATTTAGTTTAAGACCCTCAAACTAACCAACCTTTGGAGTCTTTGAAACTGGGCTAAAGCTCATGGGCATGCCAATTTATTAGTGGTATTTTATCACAACCACTTCTGTTCTTATCTGGACCCAGTAATACAGACTGGCATAGCCAAAAGTGTAAAAGGCGGAGGGGGGGTGGGGAAGAATTATCCAGAGCTCAACTTAGGTTTGGTTAAAGCTTTGTCTGGACTTTTGGGGCAGTTCTTATTTGATGTGAATAATCATATTTTATCTGAATAAATTTTGCCCAGTCCTACAAGAAAACTGAAAGGTTGCATGCAGTTTTCTTCCAAGGAGATTTTTTCCTCCTGATATGGATGGAAAGTAAAAATAAACACCATCTGTTGTAAATTAGGTTACTCTCTTAGCAACCTGTTAGATCAGACTACTGTTCAACCTCCTGTTTTCTATACTTAAGTACCCACTGGCAGCTGAATCCACAACAGAGTGAGTGATCAGAAATGAAGTGGAAAAGAGAAATGTGCTGAGAGCAATTTCTGTTAGCTCAGGGATTGGTAGCATTGCAGGGACCACAGTCTTGAGACCAGCATAAAGGTTTTGAAACCTTTTACTCTTCCCATTGCCAAAAATAGCAGCAAACAATAGGTTATATTCAGCCCTCAAATTCTGCTGGTGCATCTGAATTGCAGGCCTTGTGGCAGAAAGTCATTTTAGAGGGCCAAGAGCAATATCACAAAGTGCTTGCAACCATGCTCTGCTGAGGGGTGCTCGGAGCCAGCCCAGAGAGGAAGTAGAATCAGCAAGAGAGATGTCAACGTGAGATGAGCTGTAAATTAAAACTGTCTGCCCCTAGCAGAACCTTTGTGGCAGAGAGGCAGTGATGCACTCCATTCACTACCTGTCCTCCCTCAGCAGTGAATATCCCAGCTTGTGCAGCTTCCCTATGGGTGCAATTTTCTTCACCAGCCAGCCACCAACTTTTTCCTTCCTGTTTCATTATTGTATTGCCTGATGATTACAATGTGTCAAATTGTTTAGAGCAGCAGATGTCTGAGCAGACACAGCATAGAATCTTTTAATGCAAAGCTTTGGCTGCTGGACAAAGGCAAGGTGATTTTCCAGAAAAAAACAGGTATATTTCCTCTATTTGTGTAAAGAGACAAAAGTAGAACTGGTGGATCATTAATTATTATTTATATTGCAGTAATGTCCAAGGGCCCTGATAATGATCCAATAACCATTGTGCTAGGTACTATACAAACATGTAGAAAGACAATCCATGCCATGAAATCATTACAATATATTTGTAAACAAAGGACTTGAATTTGATCCATTACTATAGGAAATGTCATACTATACTTTATTCAAAATATTCAGACAGCACTCATGAAAATAATCACAAATCGTGAAAGTTTCAAGAATTCCTATTGGAAGTACTTTATTTTCTATTTCCCATTTGTCATTCTGCCTTTTAAAAAGTTTCCAATCAGTGCCCTGATGTGTAACTTTTGGCATGATCAATAATAGGAAAACAAAGTTCTTATGTGATCAGATGATTTTAGTGACTTTCTACTGAATCCACTAAATGAGTCAATCAGGGAGCAGCAACAATACCATGTGATCAGTCACACTTCACAAATTGTGAAATGCCAGTAGTTGTGGAGAGCAGTTCATTAACTATCTATGCTCCTGTCAGCTGATCACATCTGCCATCGTGCCCTGGGTAAAGAGGTAGTCTAATGCTGGAAGAGTGTGGGATGCTTTCTTCACTTATATAGTGAGAGAGAAACAGATGAACCCGGAGTGCATTGAAAAGCCAGTACCTCACATTTGTTAGACTAGTGACTGGTATATCCTTTAGGATTACTGTATAGCGTTTGTACTACTTACAACATTCCTTTTCTTATGTTCTAAATAAAACATGAGTCACTTGCAATAAGTTTGTCAACAGGCAGTTAAGGTTGTGAGCACAAAACACATTCTTCTTGTCCTTATGCCCTTCCAGAATGTGGGACTTGAAAAATCCAAGCAACCAAACCACAATCTGAAATGTTAGACCTTCAGAAAATAAGTTAGGGTAAAAAACAAAAAAGCAACAACCAACAAATGTACAAAACTCAGGAAATACACAATTAAGATGCTCCTTTCAACAAACAAACACACAATCCCTGCAACCAAACTTCTGAAAAGCAGGAAATGTGCAGTTAGATTGCTCCTTCATACGCTACACAGCCACATAAACTTAACTGTGTCCTTGGGGCTTGCCAGCACATGGAAACAAGAAGGAAATGCACATCAGTGCATCCAGTGTGATCTCTGTTGACCTGCTGCATTTACTGGACACAGCAAGCTGCCTCTCCTCTTGTAAACTTCAAACAACAACCATGCCACAGGGACTGAGTTAAGGTTTCGTGGTTAACCCAGCAAATTGATGACTTTGCTGCTTATACTATGCATGCTGTGCGTGACTTTCATCACCTAACACAGTATTCTAGAAGATGAAAGAGAATGTACAAGGTTATGATTTGCAGTCCCCATTCTGTCAGTGTACCAGCTTTGTCAGGTTTTCAATCAGATCTACCAGTTAATTTACACTGTGACAGTAAATGGTCAGACACAAACTCACATTTTCTGTCTGTTCCATCTTTTTCTGCTTGTCTTCTTCAATCTACGTGTAATTAATGGATTTTGTCAAGACACTTATGTTGGCTATAGCTGAAGATCAGGCCCGTAGCTTCTAGAGATAGTTGAATTTATAACCCACATTTCAAATGAAACCAAATGAGCCTTTCAATGTTTGAGAAATCAGTCTCTCTCTCTGCGTCAGATCCCCTGCTATACTGCAATCAACTTGCTGAAATCTCTCTCAGCAGCACCTATAGCATCCCTGTATGAGTGGGCTGATTTTACAAGTCTCATAAGTTCCAGAACTTTCCCAGAGTTAGACAGGGCAGTGCATACTGAGAGGACTCCTTATGGAAAAGTCAGATAGAGCATAACAGAAAATGATACAGGATTCTATGAGATGGCTCAACAGACCCATAGAAAGATTTGTATTTTCTAGTAAATTCTGTGTGTACGATTATCTTATTTATTTTGTCCCCGTTGTGTTGCTCTAGTTGCCCAAAGTTGCCAGAAAGCCACCAGACCTCCTTGGATTTGGATTCCCCTAACACTGGGGAGTCCCATAGCCTAGAACTGCCTATACCAGGGCCAGTTTCACTTTACCCAAGCAAAGGGAAATGGTGGTGGTGGGAGTGTGTATCGCTACTCTCCTGCAGCAGATGGCTCCTCGGGCATTATAGCCAGCAGACGTTCTGTAGAGTAGATGTACTTTGTAGAACGATGGAGCCCAAGCCCATATACAACTGACCCCAGAATCAGGGAGCCACTGTCAGTTCCCTCTGCACCATACCCCAATGGATACTGGGTACAGCAGAGAATAATTTCTATCCATATCAGGAGGAAAAAATCTCCTTGGAAGAAAACTGCATGCAACCTTTCAGTTTTCTTGTAGGACTGGGCAAAATTTATTCAGATAAAATATGATTATTCACGTCAAATAAGAACTGCCCCAAAAGTCCAGAGAACCCTATTGAGGTTAATCCCTTTAAATTCTATAGGATTTTCCAATAAGGGTGGGGAAGCCCAAAAGCACGGAACATCCAGCTAGAGCCCAACAGAGAGTGAGCGAGCAAGCTCTGAGGTCAGCTCCAATGGAATAGCACTAAAGATACTGGTAGGACTAATAGGCTTTGGGTGTAGGATTTTGAAGTCTAAGATCTGTTAGGAGGTCATGGAGAGGAAGTTGGACAGATTATGAGGCATCTGTGAAGACTGAAGCAAGGGATGGCGCACAAAGAAAGGAAGAGCTAAAAAGCCACAGGTATTATAATCCTCCTTCAAACCTCCCCTTAAAGCCCACCTGTGCCAATCATGCCTACAAATTGCTTGACAATGGTGAGTCACCTGGTGTTCTGTGACTGCTGCTTATTACACTATTCATAACTTGGCTCCTCATTACCATGTGCTCCATCCCCACCCCAAACTCCCCCTGAAGTTTATAAGCACTTTTGGGCAGTGACTGTCTTTTCATTATGTGTGAGTACAGTACCTACCACAATGGGTATCTGACCCCTGATGAGGGACTCCAGGCCCCACTGTACACAAACAAATAATAATAATAATAACAACTAAAAGAAAAGGAAGAAGAACATGGAAGTAGAGAGACTTTCAAAAGTTCAGGTACATTTTGGGTAGATAGAAACTTTCTGGAGCTTATCTAGAGCAAAACTTTTGATATTTCCCGATCACAAATGGGGAACATCATTGGTTCTAAGTGGTATATATGGCAGGGAGGGGATAGTCAGATGAGAAGGAGGACAGACAGTTGTAATGCTGGAGATGCTCAAAGTTTTGAACTGCTCATAGGCACTAAACAAACAGCTTTGCAAGAATTGTGAGCTCAGCTGGGAATAAACTTTGTGTCACCTTGCTACCAATGTTTCACTGCCCTAAGACAATGAAGTAAAGGAAGCCATAGCAGGCTAGGTTTCAAATGCACTTGTATTACAGTTGGGGTAATTCCAGCTCTCAACTGTTGTAAAACACTGGTCCTCTGAAGCATCTTCCTTATTCCTGTCTATAATTTGTTAAAGTTATCTAGTAGATATTTTTCTAAGAACACAGGACTAGCCATACAGGATCAGACCAGTGGTTCAGCTTGTCTTACAACCTGTCTCTGACAGTGGGTAGGACCAGCACAAATAGCATTTATTGAACTGACAAAAGGGCTTTTATTTAAACATGGCCCTAGCTAATTCTTAGAAGTGCTCAGATGCCACAGGGGGAAAGGCACCTTAAAGCAAATAGGCTACCTGAGACACCACAGCCATCTTCTATTCTTAGTGCAACCACCAGCTGCATTGTCACTCTCAGAGAGCAAGAGGGTAATGGTGTATGCAGGCCACAGCTTATGCTGATAGTACAGGTATACTCTTTACCAGATAAGGAGGGGAGGTTTCATCACAACATGCAATGATGGAAGGATTGATTGGGTGGGGAGTGGAGGAGAAGAAGGGGTTTGAACCATCTTTTCTACGACCTAAGGATCGTAACATACTCATTTGTCTCATCTCAGTCCCAGGAGCCTAAGTAGTGAGTGAATGTTTCATTAAAGTCCCAATTTGTTTATGACTCTAGGCCAATAATTTATAGGGTTTTTTTTCCCATGATTCTCAGAAATGTTGTTTAAGATGGCGCACAGAGCGTTCCACTTGTTCTAACAGCATGTGCAGCATGTTAACCTCGCACCTCATTTGGATTACGGCTTGAAGCTTCTGCACACTGTGGGAGGGAAGCTGCCTAATTGTTTTTGTTCATTTGTTAACCATAATTGTTTCCCCCCAGCCTCTCTTTTTCTCTTTTGATGTATGCTATATCACTAGGCCTCTAATAGATGTAATTAGTGATTCCCGCAGTTTGGTCAGATATGGGGCAATTGCATTATTCCGTTCAAGATAAGTCTTTATTTCATGTTTCAGCTATTTGCATAAATGTTTATCCAACAGAAAAGAAGTTCGAAGATGTACTGTCCTTTGAGAACTTTGCCCTAGTTATTTTTGCCTTACTGCAACTAGAGTGTAGTCAAAAAATTGCAGTAGTGTGCATGGAAGTTGACTAACTCATGGGAAAGCAGAAAGAAATTGATCTAGAGCATATATTACAGGGAAGGAATTATGAACAGTTCTGTAATTCATTTTGGAAGGAAGAAGTTTCTGAAAGTCTCACATACTGAGCCATTGTCAGAACTGTACCTCTTGCCAAATTTCTAAGTATCTTGGAAAACCCAGGTCCATCACTCAATAGACCTGTTACTTGAAGTCTCCTCTTTCAGCATATATTATCTCCCATGGGAATATGATTACTGTTATAACAAACTTTGCAGATTTCAAGTGCCTTCCATCTGAAGGTCTCAAAACACTTAACAATAATGAAGCCTCAGTTCACCCCTATAATGTTTTATGCCCATTTTACTTATGGGGAAACTGAGGTACAGAAAGTTTAAGGATACATGCCTAAGGTTATACAGAGAGTAAGTGACAAAGTGAGAAACACATGCCAGGAATCGTGATGCCCAAACTCATACCACAACATACTCTCTGCTCCTTCCCCTAATACGTGGTTTGCCACAGGATGAAAGAATTCAGATAACATCCAGTTACAGTAAGAGAACTCAGAGTTTTACTTAGTAGCATTGGATCCTACCTTTAGATTTAGAGTAAGAAAATCCTACCTGCTTCTTTCTTGTACATACCCAAGGTTGGCGTTTGCATTTTCCCTTCCCCAAAGTCACATTGCAACACTGTGGCAAAGTTTTATGACATTTGCATTTGCAAGTCCTAACTCTGCATCAGTGAGTGATAACACACCACCACAATGTCTATAGACACACAGTTTGAACAGGTGGCAATCCAGCATCAGGATAATAATTTTGTGACACCCAAAATAAAATGTCATGGTGAGTGGCAACTGCACCCCAACTTCCTGTTCTCTTCTGTCCTCACCTCCTGAGGGAGAATAGATGGATGAAAGACTAGCTCCCCTCCTCCCTAAACCACCAGATATTAAAACCATGCAACTATCTTGTGTGTGTGCACACAAAAACACATACACAGACACACATGCACAAAAATAAAGAGCTTATTGCCATTGCAAAATTCCTTATTAAAACCATGCACTGCCCTTGCAAAAAGAACTTTATTCTAAGCCCCACACCACCTCCCATTACACAATCAAGTCTCCTGACACATCCTGATGTGTCCCTAACATCAAACTTCTCCCAATAGTTCCAGACATCCTCTCTCATCTATTTAGCTTAACAAAGAGAAAGTTAAGGGATGACTTAGTCACAGCCTATAAGTATCTACATGGGGAACATGTATTTAATAATGGGCTCTTCAATCTAGCAGAAAAAGGTATAACAGGATCAAGCGGTTGGAAGTTGAAGCTAGGCAAACTCAGACAGGAAAGGCATACATTTTTGTCAGTGAGAGTAATTAACCCCAGGAACCATTTACCCAGTGTTGTGGTGGAGTCTCCATCACTGACCATTTTAAAATCAAGGTTGGATGTTTTTTCTAAAAGATCTTCTCTAGGAATTAGTTCAGAGAAGTTCTATGGCATGTGCTATACAGGAGCTCAGACTGGATGATCACAGTGGACTGATTTTCTAATGTGCCAGAGGGTGCTCAACTTCTGGCTCTGCCCCATGCTCCAACCCCACTCCACCCCTTCCTCCAAGGCCCTGCCCCCACCCCGCCCCCACTCCACCCCGCCCTGCCTCTTCCCACACCATTCTGCCCCCTTCCCCGCCCTCCCAAAGCCTCTTGCACACCACAAAACAGTTGATCATGGTGGGTATGGGGAGGCGCTGATCAGTGGGGCCTGCCAGCAGGCAGCAAACACTGGGAGGCAGAGGGGGAGTTGATAGGGGGGCTGCTGGTGGGTGTTCAGCCTTCCAGCCCCGGAGCACCCACAGAGTCAGTGCCTATGCAACGCTATGAATCTCTAATCAGGCTCCTTAACCTTACTCCACCTCAGCCAGGCCCTCCTTTAGCCCTTCCTCTGAATGCAGCAGCATGCTTCCTCCTCCCACCCCACAAATGATTGTCACCAGACTGCAAACACCATGCTCCCTTATCACTCCATGAGGGTTTCACCGCAAAGCATGCAGGAAGATGAACAGACATGGTTTCTCCTCTTCTATTGTTCTATTCCTTGCCCTTCTTTCTCCTCTCCTCTGCCATGCTTGTTAATATTTTCTTTTTTTCTAATTATTTTCTTTCCTTTTCTGTATTTTGAGTCATTCTTCATCTGCATTTTCTTCCATCTTCCATTCCCATCTTTCCTTCATTCCGCCTGCAAAACCACACCTCCAATCCCAGTTGCCCCAAATCCATTTAGTACATGCAAGGTCTGATTCAAAGTCCACTGAAGTCTGTGGGAGTCTTTCCATTGCCTTCAGATCAGGTCTATACATGCATAGTCAAATTCTTATGGGACAGGATGGTTACCCTTTTAACTTTAGGTGAAAAGTTTGCCACCACCAATTTATTACTGACATGGAGCTTGGGATATTTTTCATCCGCTTCTTGAGCAGAGACCATATGCTGGAGTATGGTAGACCTATCCCATGAGACTAATTTCCTTCAATTGCAGGGGTGGGGTGGTGACTGATGGATCTTGTGCCTGCTTTCCCATCTTCTATGCTCTGTAAACCTAATCCCTTTTAAGCCTAATATTCATGCTGTCTATTAAATGCATGTCTTGGATTAGTGCAGTATCAGCATTTCTTTAAAGATAAGATCAGTTGTACTTTTGGCCTATTTGGACTAGGTATACCCTGTACAAACCATGAAATCAATTTTGGACAGTGTCATTTTCCACTGGATTTCAGATTTCTCTTATCTCTTGTATCCCACATTTAACCCATTGTGTACACAGGGCCCAAGAGGCAGAGAAAGTACACTGTCCCTTCAGCATGATGCATTCCAAGAATGCAGCTAGTTTTTAACTAGTGTCTATCCCAGCCTCTTTGGGTGATTCACAGAGCTCTCAGAGCCTGGAAACATTTGCCAGAGCAAAGTTAAAAGGCAAAGAGAAAAAGCCAGGAGGAATTCTCTGATTAAACTTGAAAACAGAAAACTTTGCAGTGAGATACATAAAGAACACTGTCCTGCTGAGACAAATTAGCACAGTCCCTACTCCATGCTGAATTACCTGGGACAGCTGCTACTGTCAGTAATGCAAGGATTTGGTGATGTGCAGGATGAATACTTGGCAAGTCCAGTTAGCACCAGATATCAAACCCTGCTAAAACCTCGACTTTGTGCCTGGCAGTGTGCAAATCTGTGATCTAGCTGAATATGACAGTATGTGAAAGCCAGTCATGGAGTGAGGAACTCAATCTGCTGTTAAGCATCCTGCTATCAAATTAGCATTGGAAGACACTGCCTTACAAACATACCCAAAGTCATAAAGACACCCGTTAGAAAGCTACTCCTATAGAAATAACTGGAGGGCAAATGTTTCAAAGCACAGCTCTGGGAATTACATGCCCCTTAATTACCAACAGACTAACAGAGCACTTTCTAATACTTATTTTTTGGTGAATAAATCTCTATAATTTTACCATTAAAACAACCTGCTTCCCAGCACAAATACCACTCACACAACAATCTTGCTTGAATAGTGGCGATGATAAAAAAAATATGTCTCTTGGTTGCACAACACAATTCTGTGAATATTCTGTCAATTCTTGCCTGTGATATACTCAGCTGGGAATCTAAATAGCCCGCTAGCCTCAATCCTCCTTTATTGAGGGAAAGGGGGTTGCTAGTCTCCCTACAATCTCTGTGTGCCTTTGTCTGGTCCAAATAACACTAGTTCAAATGAGAATTTCTAGAACTTTATTCTGGGCAAAATGATCTTTTGACATCATTTAACTGCCTCCTCTCATCTGCAAATGCACTAGCAGGGGGGTTCCTTCTGTCTGGTAGAAATAACGAGTGGTGAGCAGCACAAGTGACTAATACTCCACAGAGCTGCTAGCAGGAGGTGCTAACACAGTGTCTGTAAATCCATCATCATCACCCTTTCCCCCTCCTTTCCAGAGCACAAGGACATCACCTCCAGGATAAGCAAGCTTGATACAGCTAAGCCTGAGACAAGCCTGAATCCAGGTCTCTCTATGCTGTGGCGTGCCAAGCTCTGCAGCTGCAGGACTCTGTCCCCACTACAGAACATCACAGCCAGGCTGCTGCTAAAAATTACACCCTCTACAGTAACACAGCAGAGTCATCGGTTGTTTTTTTAATCCCAGAAGGAATTTATAGCAATTTGGGGAATAATATTTGCATTCATCGAAAACTGCCATGCCAGTGCAGTCTGTGACAACCCTAAGCATGACTGATTTCAAAGATTCATTATAGCAGGGGTGGCGAAACTTACTGACCCTCCGAGCCACATACAACAATCTTCAGAAGTTTGAGAGCCGGAGTGCACCTGTCGGGGCTCAGGGCTTCTGCCCTGCGGCAAGGTGGTGGGGCTAGGGACTTCAGCCCTGTAGGGTCAGGGTCTCTCAAGGCTTCAGCCCTGCAGGGCATGCCTGCTGGAGCATGAGGCTTCAGCCCTGCTCCCACCAAAGCCCCAAAACCCGCCTCCCTGCTGGGCAGAAGCCCTAGTCCCACCACCTCACTGCAGGGCAGAAGCCCTGAGCTCCCCCAAACAATTTGGTAGGCAGAGAATGAGGAGTGTGGGGGGCTCTGCACTTTAACTGTAAAAGAGCCTCATGTGGCTCATGAGCCACAGTTTGGCCACCCCTGCATTATAGTATCCTCGTTCCTAAATTTTTAATAAAGTGATTTAGGAAAGTTCTAGCAATTAAATAATAGTTATTTTTATCTTCCCAGTGGCTTAAGTACTATTTCCCCTGCAGTTTTCTTACTTTAAAGAGGAACATACATTTTCACTTGTGTGGGATTGCAGAGAAGAGACAGCCTTCAAAGCATTAGAAGGAAGCTAAGCAGAGAAATTGTACAGGATAATTGTCCACTGACTCTGTACAGATTTTTAAAGAATGCACGCCGGCTTGTCTGCAGAATTTTTATCACCTGAATAGTTAAAATGTGAAATTAGGAAAGGCCTGGCATGGCAGAAACGTTATCCAGGGAATAAGCCTGTCCAGGAAATAAGTCCCTGGGTTCCTCTAGGATGCCAGTCAAGCACCCTAGTTGTCAGGTACACCTTGAACATGGTATGTTGCAGGGCTGCCACTGGCAGGTTGGGCTCTTGTACCAGATATGGACTGGCTACCGAGCTCCCTTTCCAGAGAGATATGCCAGAGATGCATTCACTATATGATCCTTTAATATTCTGTCAGCCATTGCTGAGGTTAGCTTAAATAAGGTATGTTACACAGACAGTGCCACCTAGTGGCTGAACAGGATCATACAATTTAGCATTCTATTACACTAGTTACACCCCCTTCTTTAGGGGGAGATGTGACAGATATAGCAATTTTCTCCAACAGCCTTGAAAAATCGTATTGAATGAAGTTTAAATATCTTTGGAGCCCATTGTATTATGTATTATTGTGGGCCTGGATGAGCAAAGGACTATATTGAACAATGTGGCAGACCAGAATGGTCTATTGGGACAATATGTGCAAAGTGGAATTCTTGGGGAAAATCTGGGAGGGAGGGGAGCAGAGGAGGCTGAAAGGCAAATCCCTCCCTGCCTGCCCACAGACACCCCGGTTGTGCAAAAACCCAGCCTTCTGCAGCCATGCACTGAGGAGGGGACCACTGTCTGCTGATCAGCAGTTCCCAGAATCAGAAGATTAAAGGCCCAAACTATATAAAGGAACAGGCTGATCTGCATGGTCTATGTGCTTGTTCTGAGCTGAGGCTGCCATGAACTTGTAACCACAGAAAAGTCTCTTGGTCAGGAAGGCGAGAGTGACTGTTCTCCCAAGAGAGGTGATGGCTGAGGAGCTGGGATCCTAAAAGTGAGTGTCCCTGCTGGACCACAGAGGGGAAATACAGATACAGTTGCCCTGAACTGTGACATATATACATATAGAGGGTAGGGGGGAACCAAGGCAATTATTCCTGCAATACTCGTCAAGGACCAAGAGTCCTGGGATCTGTTTCATCCCTATGTCTCTCCCATATGATATGGGAGAACAAATTACATCAGGCATGATCCACCTAGTGCATGGTTCCCTTAGCCTGCACTCCAAAGGAGTGTTCCTATTCCTTGGGGTAGTACAATATGTCATCCCTCTACCTGCATCTTGGGTTAAAGTGAATATACTGGAAATCACATTCATCCTGTGACTGCTTGATCCTTTCTATTGCTATAACCTTGTCTCCATCTATATATGGAGATATACATATCTCATAGAATTGGAAGGGACCTTGCAAGGTCATTGAGTTGAGTCCAGTCCCCTGCCTTTGCTAGCAGGACCAAATATTGTCCCTAACAGCTGGTTTTGTTTCGTCCTTCCTTGATGGCCCCCTCAAGGACTGAGCTCACAGCCCTGGGTTTAGTAGGCCAATGCTCAAACCACTGAGCTATCCCTCCCTGCATCTAAGGACAGCAAGTACAAAAAAATTGCCCCCATGGACCTGCAACCAGTAGGCTGCCTTGAATATTGGCACCAAATAAGCAAAACTTCAAGTACACATAAGCTTGCCCTGGATATCATTTCCAAGTGAGCAGAAAGCATCCAATGAGTCAGAGTGAGACACAACCAAGTGAAACCCAAATAAAAATGTAAAAAGTTTAGGAGGGATTGGTATATCACCCTCCCCCGCAGGTATGTCTACACAGCAAAAGCTGTGAAGGAACTAGCTTACTTGAGCTAGCTTGATTTCCGATAGCACAGATAACAAAAGCAGTGAATACAGTGAAGTGCAGGTTTCAGCATGTGTTGGAATTAATATTATTTATGCAGGGTGTTACCACAACACTAGTTTGATAATAAATTCCTTTATTAAATCCAAAGGCCAAATGGTATTTATACAATTACTCTAAATATGCCTAAAATGCCTAACTAATAAGCAAACAGTAACAAAATATTTATAAGCATTTGATCAAGATACTTACAAACAAACTAAGCCCAGGGGAGCTTAGGCCCATATCGGTCAGCTCCAATCAACCAGGTATTAGCAATGAACCCTTTCAGAGTTTATATTTTACACCCTTTAACAAACAAGTGATGTCATTGCCAATTATCGGACCTTAGCTAAGGCCAAATGAAGCACTTTTTTATATAGCCAATTATTTTCTGCACCTGGTACCCAATTAACTGTGTTTTATTTCTATTACTTGGCTCTAACCTTAAGTAAGATAACACTGTTATTGTGAAAGGTCACTAACAAGTTTAACACAACAACTCTTCTTTCCCATGAGCTCATTCTTTTTGGTCATGTGCTTTGGGCCTATTGCTCATGCTAATATCCCCACTTAATTTAAAACCACCGTTCACCCAATCTAATGTGGGTCTGTATTCCTACAGGGTGGGTAGGACAGGCCCAGCACAGAGCCTGGGTACATATGCAAGCTCCCTTGCTGATGGTGAGATGGGAGAGACTCCAGGCCACATCCTCCACTGTTATAAGTAGAAGCAGCTCTGTTGTACATTTACACCAGCCAAGCATTTGACCCACCACATTTCTCTAGCTCAGTGAGTGGCAGCTGTTATTGTTTCTCTTAATAGTTAGTCTCAGTCACACCAATTATGTGACATTGTTTATTTAAAGTAGTTCCATTTATTTATAGCTGCTCTAAAATCATCATCAGCTCATCATTTCAGTGGAATATTTTGTCATTGAAATGAATTTCAAACATTCCACTGAGGTTTAAATCTACCTCAGAATAGACAGAACTTTCTCACACACAGTAATATTGCTTCTAGAAATAAAAAGGCAAGACCAGACCAGGTTCTCCTTTTTCTAGATTTCTCCTGGGATGGTTACTTGCAGCTTTCTGCACCTGAAATATGTCATCTGCTCTTGCACACCCCAATTCACCCTTTGTTAATCTCTTTCTTAGAAGAAGATACTGAATGGTTGTGAAGCAAATATATCTCTTCCCAAAGGCCAAGCACAGAACTTTGATAGTTAAGGACTGGGAGAAATGATCCAGCTGGAAACTCAGCTGAATCAAACACTTAAAGGTTTGGATGGCTTCAGATAAGTGAAATGCCCACCTGTAGGTCCACAACAAGACCCCTTCCTCACTATTTATGTACTTATGCATGTAGATAGTCAGGCTAACACCCCAGGCTCAGTGACAGTGGCAGCTCCTCTGTTAGGCCCTATGCACTGTTAATTGAAAGTCTTTTCCATGTTGGTATAACATGCTCTCTGGAGGGCCACTAAGGGGACAATTCCTGTAGCATGTGAATTTTGAAGCAGAATTACTGGGGTCAACGAAAAGGGTCTGTTCTACAGCTGCAGGGGCTCACCAGGACCCTGCTGGACAAAGCATTAAGGGGTTCTCAAGTCAGGCCTGGTAGAGGGAAGTGAGCAGATGGAGTCTGAGTGCTGCCAAGATCAACCTGCACCAGATCTAGCTTAAAAAATTAATTCAGATTAAACCACATGCAAACACTAACATCATATCACAGAAAGGGGACAAGACAACTCTGGAGACAGGCTTTGTAGCCTGGTTCATCTTCTCACTGACTGGTTTACATCCCGAACAGGTCGGTAGTGCTCAGAATCTGTATCATCCCCTGGCTGATCTAGGTACAATATGAAATGAGCTGGTCATCCCACTGGTCCATGGTGGACAAATATCCACATCACAGAGGGCAGGGGTGCCAAAAGGATCAAGCAATTTCCTCAGCGAGGCCAAGGACTGAATAGGTTGAAGACAGCACTATCTTCTTTCTCCAGCCGTGAGCCCTTCTGCTTAGGCTCAGACATGTTGGTGGGGTGTGGAAACTTACCCTCAGCCAATTAAGCTGCATGTAGATAACCATGTTTGCTGACTAGCATGTTTGTACTACCACCACCATCTGGATCTCTGGCTGACAGGGGAGTTAGGCTGATGGAAAATTATATAGATTTTGCTTGATTGACACAAGGCTCTGACCACATGATCATAACGTTCATTTCCTTTGTCCTTTTTATATATCCAGTCATCAACAGCATTCTAGGGAAAATTGTCTCCATTCTTAGTGCTATTCTCTCTTCCCTCACTGGAAAAATAATTTCATAATCTTGCAGATTTTTATAGCTATGAAACCACCACATAATTAGGCAAAATCCAGCGTAATATAATCTCTTCTCGGGACCAGAGATGGCTTTTGTTATTTCCATACACAAAACAAATCATTTACTTTCAGTCGAGATTGCTTTCCTTAAACTAAAATAAAAGCAAAGAAAGAACAATTATACAGTCCCTATGATAGACATAAAGAGAGAGACACAGACCCTCTATCTTGAATCCTTTCAGAGGCTTGCCCCCAGCAGACAGGCTTCTTCACTTCTTCACTTACACTGCGTCAGACACAGAAAACTGAATCATAGCTCCCCACATCACAGCTTCAGGCACAGAAAGGCCAGGTGGCTTCATAGGGCATGACATCCTAGGAGATGGGCAGCTGCCAATGCTGTCCCTAAAAGCAACCCACACTCTAAGTACTGACAGCAAAGGCAGACAGTATGGAAGGGAGGAACGAGGTGTGGTGGGCCCAGCAAGTGACATGGTATTGCCTAAATGGAGATCAAGCAAAATATTCAGACAGCTGAGGGGTGGGCAAGCACCTAGCCCAGAGTTCCTCCTGTCCACTAGGAGTAGGGTGGTTGAAAATTTGCCACTGAAAACGCCCCAAACAGCTGATCGATGGCGGGCAGGAGGCACTGGGGGGAGAGGGAGGAAGGGGAGGAGCTGATCGGTGGGCCCTCCAAACAGCTGGGTGGCTGGTGGGTGCTGAGCACTGACTATATTTTTTTCTGTGGGTGCTCCAGCCCCAGAGCACCCATGGAGTCAGCGCCTATGATGTGTAATGCTGATAAATGTTCAAAATAAGGTGGTTTGGCTGAGTTTGGCTGAACACAATTCCAAGTCCCTTATCTTTGTTTATCAAAGCTTCAAAAACAATGACTTTGTGCTGGCATTCAGTCAGGATGCCTGTACCATGAGCATGCTTATAGAACTCATGCAGGTAATGGTAGGCACCATCACTACATATTAATACAGCACCTACAGTGCATCTATTTTTGAGCAGAAGTCCTCCAACAGCTTGATACCAGATAGGTACATGGCTGCCCCACTGACACCAATGCAGAAGCAGGAGCTGGGAAAAGTAATAAAGCAAAATGTTTGCCCAGCAATAAAGGGGAGAGATCTTATCAGCAACCTCCAGAAAGGAGATGGACCACACCCCTAATGTTCACACATGTACCCTGTACATTACTATAGCTGACACTCAAACTCTTGGGGAAGCAGCTTTACTAGGTGAGCTGATCTCTAGTTAAGCCTGTAAGGGGCTACCTTAAATTGGTCTCCACTAGAAATCAATAATTCTATATTTCACAATTTCTTCCATCTACAGGAGGTGGAGCTAGAGGCAGAAACCAATACTGTCCCCATCACCAGCTGATGTGTCTGGTACCACAGTGAATTCAGACTGCATTTTTCAAAAGTGGGAACTGATTTTGGATGCTTCCATCTCATGGTACCCAACTTCAGACACCTGCTGGCCTTCTTTTCAGAAGTGCTGAGCACCCACCACTCCAAAAGAAGTCAAAGAGCACAGTGAGTGTGCATCAGCTTTGAAAGTCAACCCCAGGTGTCCAAAGATGGGTCCACCAAAGTCAATAGCCACTTTTGAGAAACTGGACCCTAATCAACTAGTGGAGCCCCCTAATATTAAAGACCCAGAGGGGTCAAAATGCTGACCATAATCAGAGCCGTCCCTAGGGGACAGTGAATGGGGGTGACCTCTCTGGGCAATTGGCCGGTACCACATGGGCGGCGGGTGAACCACTGGCTGGGGGAGTGGTTCACTCTTAGCCCTGCCCCTTCCACCTGAAGGAGAGCACGCCGGGAGGGAGAGTGCGCAGCTGCACTGCTGCAGCCTCCCCAGCCCCAGAGCACCGGGAGGGAGAGTGTGTGGTGCTGCCATAGTCTCCCCAGCCCCGGGAAGGCGAGTGGCGTGGTCCCAGCTCCCTGGAGCCTCAGTGGGGGTGGAGTGTGGGCAGGGGGCCACGCCTGGCTGTTTGGGGAGGCACCGCCTCCCCCAGCCTCCCCTACCCGCCTCCCCCAGCCTCCCCTACCCGCCCTGGCACGGTCAGTCCCGGAAGTGACGTCACTTCCGGCTCAGGCCCCGCACCCTGCTAGGGACGGCCCTGACCACAATCCTTCCTCCCTTCAACCATGTTTTAAGTTTCCTTTTGGATTCTTCATACCAACTGCAAGAAAATGAAGTCTTCTACGGATTATCTGTTGTAAAAGAAACAATTCAAGCTTAATGCTTGATTGAGACTTTTGAAAAGAGTTGGGCCCAAACACCGCAACCTTTAGGGTGGTGATTTTCAACCATTTGCGGATCTCAAAAATTTCGAATGGAGGTGCAGACCCCTTTGGAAATCTTAGACATCATCTGAGGACCCCCAGTGGTCCACGGACCACAGGTTGAAAACCACTGCTTTAGGGTGTTCAGAATCCAAATCTTGCTGCTTGAGGCCCTTTTTTCTTTTGAAATTCTGAAAACATTTGTAGCTGGAAGCTGAGAAGCTCTTTTCCTGGAGGAAGCTCTCTGTTCTGCCTGTGTAACTTTACGGTATCTCCTCAATGATTTCTTTGCAGGGACAAATAGTGTTGAGTGTTATCGTAATGTTTCCTAAAAGCTCTGGTTGACCACAGAGACCACTTTTGGGGTCCTCGCCATAGGTGCCGATTCTGTGGGTGCTCCAGCCCTGGAACACCCACAGAAAAAAATTAGCAGGTGCTTAGCACCCACCGGCAGCCAGCTCCCTCCTCCCTCCTGCCCGCCAATGGCCCTACTGATCAACTCCTCTCCCTCCCTCCCAGTGCCTCCCACCTGCTGTTCTGTGGTGTTCAGGATGCACTGAATGCAGAGCGGGGAAGGGGCATGCTCAGGGGAGAAGGCGGAACTGGGCAGGGAGAGGCAGAGTGGGGGTGGGGCCTCAGGGGAAGGAGTGGAGTGGGGGGTGGGGCCTGAGGCAGAGCGAGGGTGGGAGGGAGCAGGACAGGGGTGGGGGGTTAGGGGTGGAGTGTGGGTGGGGCCTGAGGCTGAGTGGGGTTTGAGCACCCCTGAGGAAAGGAGGAAGCCAGCGCCTGTGGTCCACACAGTCTTGTACAGTAACCTTGTAAATGAACGAAAAAAGTAGTGTAATATCAGAAGTCCGCTAACTCAGATAATTCCCTGTGTTCATAAATATTTTAAATCATCCCTTTTAAATGATGGTCTTTTCTAAGAATATCCAGAACCTTTCATTAGTGTCTTCTGCTAATGCCTTTTCCTGACTGAGGTTGTTATCCTCAGTTATACTAATAGCAACATGAGAGACAGACCAGTAGTGACATAACTGAGGCGGCATTCTCTGTCTGAGTTGTGCCAGCAGAAACAGGAACAACCCAGGTTGCAGGTTTCAGCAAAGATAAATCTGCCTGAAGCAGGGTGAAGCTGCACAAGCCACCTGCAAGAGGTCTACTGTCGGCCGGAGCAGCTCTAAAAGTGGCTGGCTCAGGAGGGATTGGGACCAGGCAAGCTAGGAAATGTGATGAAGCTGTTACAAATTAGTACAATATGGAGTAGCCCTGGGGTTGCTCTATCTAAGTTGTGCTGGGAGCTGAATTGGTCCAAAGCAGTTCCAAGGATTGGGAGGAGTTGGGAGAAAGGGGGCAGAAAGCCACCTTCACTCTTTGCTGCACCTGGGGATCCGGCCCAACATCTTTACAATTGCCTTTGCAATGAATTAATATGACCACAGTATTTGTGTAATTCCTTATACTAAAAGTATAGGGATTTCTAGGGTAACACCATCTATTTGCAAAGGCAGAAGGGTAAAGATGTATATGATGACCCCTGTCATCTACATAGGATTAATATCTTCATTTGCTTCCACACGAGAAGGCAAAATTCAGTCTATGTTCAGTATTGGTCCTGTTTCTCTTAGATTTTCCTGGTGCCTGTCAGAAATGTAGGTATGTTTGTTTCTCCTTTGTGGCATCCATGATACTCTTCTTGTGATCTTCTAAGGGGTACCTTTGTAATGTGGTCTGAATAGCTGCAGTGTGGATATTGCTATTGATCTTGTAGGAGTACCAGCCTGTCTGTAATTAAGATGTGTGATGGCTGAGTGAGCAGCTTTCCTACTATGCAACACACCAGGCCTGTCACAATATTCCAGCTCAGCCTGCGACTGCACCCAGGGCTCACCCATTTGGCACTGAAGGATCCCAGCTCAATTTTTGCACCCATAAACTCAACCAATTTACAGTTTCCCTGCAGAGCTTAGCTCCACAGTGCTCAATGGCAAGTTTACTTTGGATGATTATGGGGATGATGTAGCTGCAGGGTGCAAAAGCTCATGTAACATGCAAAAGCTCATGCAACGTTTCCAGTTCATCAGTCAAACCAAATCCCCAGTAGCCACCTATGCACAAGTCATTGACTGTCTGGTGTTGGACTGTCATATTGCGCACATCTGTCTTATACACAAACACTAAAGGGGAGTGTGTGAAGAAGCCACCTTGTTGTTTCTTTACTGTGTTTGGGCCCAATTCAAAGTCCACTGAAATCAAAGGACTTTGCATCAGTTTCTGGAAGGGAAGCTCTGTGACATGATGCTTATAAGAACAGCTGAATAATTTAATTAATCGGTGTGTGCAGGGGGGAAATGTGGTGCTCTCCTTAATATTTTTCAATATTATAGCTGTCACGCAGGAAATTATTGATGAATGTCTTAAATTAATACAAAGCAAGAACTGTATGTTTATATCTAGTCCCATTGTGCTTTTCCTACATATGCCATATCAGTATCACTATGGATAGATGTTAACTAATTGGGTCAGAGGCTTGCTTTATAAGAGATTTTTAATATCAACATCTTTACTGGATTTTTCCAAATGAAAAAAACGGGTTTATAACTCAGAAGAGATCCTTGCATGACCTGCTTCTGTTGCCATCTTACAGTTCTTAGAACAGCGTAGATCTTTGCAGAGGTTGGAAATCCTTGGCAACCTGACTTCCCCCCCGCCCCCATCCAGATTAAACTTGAGAGAAGTAACGCAACATGACACTTGCTGGTGACTGAGACATCAGAGACTCCTGAGCATCAAACTGAAGTGAAACCAGCTCTGCTTTTTAGTACTGCGTTGCAATGAGATGCTGAGATTTCTGATCTTTAAACTGAAAGATAAAATCCTGTTTCACCGACTCCATATGACATTACATTGATAGATATTTCTGTGCAACCCCCACTCCCCCAAAATTTCTTAACATTAATGAAACACTAATGGTGAGAAATCAAGCATATAAATAAGTAAATGCAGAGTTCAGCCATAACTTTCTTCATGCATGTACCTCAAAATATGAGGCCCCATTGTGAGCTGGTATAAATCAGTATAGCTTCATTGAAGTCAAGGGGCTACACAGGGGTGGCCAGGCCATTGGGGCTAGCCCCGACCCCTCCCCTTCTGCCTGAGACCCCACCTCTCGCCCACCCCTTCTACTCCCCCTCCCCAGGAGGAGCCCAGAGCACCCCCCCCCCAGAGCCTCCCCACCCCAGCCATGGGCCACCTGAGTGCCTCCAGCCCCAGAGCTCCAGATGGCCGGGCGGTGTGGCCCCAGCCCCGGAGCTCCAGGCAGGACCTGAACCCCAGCCCTGGAGCACCGGGTGGCCAGGTGGCGTGGTCCCAGTGCCGAATGCCGGGTGGGCAGCATGGCCCCAGCACCAGTTGCCCTAAGTCCCAGCAGCATACCAGCTCCAGCCAGCCTGCGCTACAGAACAGCGGGAACCGGGAAGGAACTGCAGGAAGGGGCCTAGGAGCAGAGGGTGGGCAAGGCCATGCCAGGTTGTTTGGGGAGGCACAGCCTCCCCCAGCCGATGATACTGCTGCCCATGGGGCTACACCAATTAACACTAGCTGAGGATCTGGCCAGTGGTCTTTTTCATAAATTGTTGAATACTATATTATATAATACAAGCTAGCATTGCTGTTACAACTTTAATACAGTATGTGGTACATTCCATGGAGTTTTTAGCTTTGGTTTGATTAAGTCCCAAGGAGATCCATAAAACAAGCCAAGTCAGGAGAAATTCAGTTTAATGGTTTGAAAATGATCAGCTTTTTCAGTAAACACCTCAGATTGGGCCTAAGTTTGAAAAATATCACTGGCTCTGAACTGAGTACTGAGTTGAAATATTTTATCTTGCTGACTTTAAAATTACTGAATTGTTTTTCTTCAAATATTGCTTATCCTTGACTGAAACAATCTTAACTCTCCGGTGTTTTTAATTTGGAGGAGTCTTTAATATCTTGGAGTTGGACTTCATTAACGCATTCCCCCTGATGATCATAGAATCGTAAGACTGGAAGGGACCTCGAGAGATCATCTAGTCCAGTCCCCTGCACTCATGGCAGGCCTAAGTATTATCTAGACCATCCCTGACAGGTGTTTGTCTAACCAGCTCTTAAAAATCTCCAATGATGGAGATTCCCCAGGCAACTTATTCCAGTACTTAACCACCCTGACAGGAAAGAAGTTTTTCCTAATGTCCAACCTAAACCTCCCTTGCTGCAATTTAAGCCCATTGCTTCTTGTCCTATCCTCAGAGGTTAAGAAGAACAGTTTTTCTCCCTCCTTCTTGTAACAACCTTTTATGTACTTGAAAACTGTTATCATGTCTCCTCTCAGTCGTCTCTTTTCCAGACTAAACAAACCCAGTTTTTTCAATCTTACCTCATAGTCATGTTTTCTAGACCTTTAATCATTTGTGTTGCTCTTCTCTGGACTTTCTCCAATTTGTCCACATCTTTCCTGAGATATGGTGCCCAGAACTGGACACAATACTCCAGTTGAGGCCTAATCAGCACGGAGTAGAGTAGAAGAATTACTTCTCATGTCTTGCTTACAACACTCCTGCTAATACATACCAGAATTATGTTCGCTTTTTTTGCAGTGTTACATTGTTGACTCTTATTTAGCTTGTGGTCCACTATGACTCCTTCCTAGGCAGTCATTTCCCATTTTGTATGTGTGCAACTGATTGGTCCTTCCTAAATGGAGTACTTTGCATTTGTCCTTATTGAATTTCATCCTATTTACTTCAGACCATTTCTCCAGATTGTCCAGATCATTTTGAATTATAATCTTACCCTCCAAAGTACTTGCAACCCCTCCCAGCTTGGTATCAACCACAAACTTTATAAGTGTATTCTCTATACCATTATTTAAATCATTCATGAAGATATTGAACAGAACTGGACCCAGAACTGATCCCTGCAGGACCCCACTGGTATGCCTTTCCAGAATGACTGTGAACTACTGATAACTACTCTCTGGGAATGTTTTCCAAACAGTTATGCACACACCTTATAGTAGCTCCATCAAGGTAGCATTTCCATTGTTTGTTTATGAGAAGGTCATGTGAGACAGTATTAAAAGCTTTACTAAAGTCAAGATATACCCCGTCTACCACTTCCCCCCAACCACAAGGCTTGCTACCCTGTCAAAGAAAGCTGTCAGGTTGGTTTGACATGATTTGTTCTTGAAAAATCCATGCTGACTGTTACTTGTCACTTTATTATCTTCTAGATGTTTGCAAATTGAATGCTTAATTATTTGCTCCATTATCTTTTCAGGTACAGAAGTTAAGCTGACTGGTGTGTAATTCCCTGGGTTGTCCTTATTTCCCTTTTTATAGATTGGCACTATATTTGCCCTTTTCTAGTCTTCTGGAATCTCTCCGGTCTTCCATGACTTTTCAAAGATAATCGTTAATGGCTCAGATATCTCCTCAGTCAGCTTCTTGAGTATTCTAGGATGCATTCTAGGCCTTGATGACTTGAAGACATCTAACTTGTCTAAGTAATTTATAACTTGTTCTTTCCCTATTTTAGCCTCTGATCCTACCTCATTGTCACTGGCATTCATTATGTTAGACATCCAATCACCACCAACCTTAGTGGTGAAAAACGAAACAAAGAAGTCATTAAGCACCTCTGCCATTTCCACATTTTCTGTTATTGTTTCCACCCCTACTCATTGACTAACAGGCCTACCCTGTCCTTGGTCTTCCTCTTGCTTCTAATGTATTTGTTGAATGTTTTCTTGTTACCCTTTATATCTCTAGCTAGTTTGATCTCATTATGTGCCTTGGCCTTTTTAATTTTGTCCCTACATATTTGTTTATATTCATCCTTTGTCATTTGACCTAGTTACCACTTTTTGTAGAACTATTTTTTTGATTTTTAGATCATTGAAGATCTCCTGGTTAAGCCAGAGTGGTCTCTTGCCATACTACCTATCTTTCCTATATAGTGGGATAGTTTGCTTTTGTGCCCTTAATAATGTCTCTTTGAAAAACTGCCAACTGTCTTCAATTGTTTTTCCCCTTAGACTTGCTTCCCATGGGATCTTACCTGCCAACTCCCTGAGTTTGCTAAAGTCTGCCTTCTTGAAATCCATTGTCTTTATTTTGCTGTTCTCCGTCCTACCATTCCTTAGAATCATGAACTCTATCATTTCATGATCACTTTCACCCAATCTGTCTTCCACTTTCAAATTCTAAACCAGTTCCTCCCTATTCGTCAAAATCAAATCTAGAACAGAATCTCCCCTAGTAGCTTTCTCCACCTTCTGAAATAAAAAATTATCTTCAATACATTCCAAGAACCTGTTGGATAATCTGTGCCCTGCTGTGTTATTTTCCCAACAGATGTCTGAGTAGTTGAAGTCCCCCATTACCCCCATCTTATGCCAGTAATGAATTTGGTCTTTTAAATACATACTAGAGCTGATTGGGAAATTTTCTGAGACATTTTCCACTTGAAAAATGTGGATTAATTGAAACCAAAACTATCAGGGGGAAAGGGCCAGTTCTGATGAATTTCTTGCCTTGCAAAAAATGCTAAAATTATTTTTTAATTGTCAAAATATCCTATTTTGACATTTTCAAAATGAAAAATTTTCATTTTCCTGTCTCAACATGACTTTTTGTTTCAAAATGTAAGCTAATTGTAGTAAAACCAATTTTACAAATTAAAAAAATGGCTGAAATCAAGTCAAATTCAAAATTATCAGAATGACCCAAATTTAATTTTTTCTGTTTGTCAGTTTACAAAAAATTTCAAGATTTCAACTTTTTGCCCCAATTTGGTTTGGGAAATTTCTTCAAAATCTCAGATATTTTTCGAAAACAGGAAAACCACTTCCCACCAGTTCTAGTACAAACTTGAACCTGTACTGAAGAACAGAAACTACAGCTGCACAACTATGAGGTATGTTGTATTTATCTGCTCTTCTTCGAAAGGTTGCCTTCAAGTTGGGAAGGAGATTTGTTATAAAGTTCAGCACTATCAAGGGAGTGATATTATCGACAGTGAACTATATCCATGAAGGAGCATTTAACAGAGGGGAATAGGTTTAGTGCTTATAAAGATACCATAAATGTTCAAAACCCCCAAGTGTGAACCCTGTAGGCTGTTCTCAGTTCTGCAGTAGTATAAGGCAATATGGAAATATTTGCACTGGACAGTTTCAGGACCAGCCCTTAATATTGGTATTTGACTGAGATACTCTTACTCAAATTGAATACGTAGTACCTTACTCCACATGTAGTGATTAAACGCTGTCACAATCTAAACACACTAAATCTCATCAGGAGCTGTTTCACATAGTTTGTCTGTATCAACCTAAATGCATCTACAACACAGAGAAAAAGATTGCTTGGAAGATTTTCTTCCCTCTTAGTTCATTGATTTACTACCCTCTAGACCTGAGGATAGACACTTCGAAATCTAGACATACATATGACAGACTTGTGCTCTAGGTCTGAACCACAAGACGGTATTTATTTGTATTGGGCCAAAGACTGACCTCAGCTGCACCTGCACACTCCATTGACTTCGCTGAGGAAGCAACGGTGTAATCAAGGACAGAATTTGTCTCCATTTGTAATTCTTAATAGCCCAGCACCTCATGCAGCTATATTTTGTATTGTGAATCTCTGAAAACAGCTTCTTTTCAAATAATGGGTGGTCTGAACTCCCTGGCCTGATGAGAACAGGAAAGCTGATATATAGGCAAGACAAGACTGTCCTGCACATGAAAATGACCTGCATTTTCTGAAGGACTTCAATCCATCTGAAGCATTCTATTTACCATACTGATTCTCATGCTGCCTGCATGTGTTTTAATTCCATCAGGTATGAGAGAACCTTTCACGGTGGCCCTGTGCCAGTATTTGATTTTACGCCTTGAACAGACTGGAATTTCCCCCACCTCTCCACACTGTCCTCAGTGAGACAGAGGATTGATGGTTGCACAGTTAGCATGCAGTGGTAAAATGTCCTCTCCACTCCCTCACTTTTCCTTACTATCATCTGTTACTGTCCTTGGCTATTTAGTAATGTATTTTATAGATGAAGCTGCTTCATTTGATCTTAATACTGCAGCCAAGCTGCTTTCTGGCATTATCCCAGCATAATCACCATAATTGCTTCAGCTTCCGATATAGGTCAAGTTATACCCAATTCAATAAAATATCATTTTAAAGTAAGTGTTGTTAATCATATGGTACATTAGTCTGTTTCATTTTGATAATTGTTCTCCATTATTTTTGTTAGCTCTCCCCCCCCCTCCCTTCCCTGCTATTTAATTCAGTAATCATGTTATGGATTAGTAAAAAGCTGAACCCCCGCTTAAATGAGGTGGCTATATACAAGTGTTTGCTTCCTGGCTCAGTTTACATTCTTTCGGGGTTCAAGCCTCACAGTCTTCTAGAGCTGGGATGGGGATCTCAGAAGTGTCCTGGTTGCAGTGTTGACAAAAAGGAATGAAAGGGTCTGGTCATATCAGACTCTGAGACAGAACTCATTAGCAACTGAAAATATTAAAAAGCTGGATCAGTTGGGGACTGGATGGCTCAGAGGATTGGTAACTGGATATTTTTTGTGTGTGGCATATGATGTCTTTTGGAAGAAAAAAATATTCTTAAGGCAAAAAAAAATTCAGCTGATGTTTATGAGGTATAAGGCACCAATATACACACTCGATTATACAGTAGAAACTCAGTTATGAACACCTTGGGAATGGAGATTGTTCATAACTCTGAAATGTTCATAACTCTGAACAAAACATTATGGTTGTTCTTTCAAAAGCTTACAACTGAACATTGACTTAACACAGCTTTGAAAATTTACTATGCAGAAGAAAAATGCTGCTTTCCATTTTTTTAAATAGTTTACATTTAATACAGTATGGCGTACCAGCAAGAGCCGGCGTGCCGTACCAAGGCGAATCGGCTTCCCCTGGTGGCAATTTAAAGCAGCAGCTGAAGCCCCGGGCCCTTTAAACTGCCGCCAGAGCCCTGCTGATGGAGCCCTGGGGAAGTGGCAGTGGGGCTCAGGCAGCGATTTAAAGGGCCCAGGTCTCCTGCCACAGCTACCGCCCTGGGCCCTTTAAATCATCCCAGGAGCCCTGGGGTAGCGGCAGCGGAGCTCCAGTGGCTCTTTGAAGGATACAGGGCTGCGGCAGCCGCTACAGCCCCAGCCCTTAAAATAGGCGCCGGAGCACCACCTCCACTACCCCAGGGCTCCGGCAGCAGGGCTCCGGGGATAATTTAAAGGACCCTGGAGGGTAGTGGCAGCTGGAGCCCTGGGCCTTTAAATCACTGCCCGAGCCCCCGGCTGCCACTGCTACCCCGGGGCTCCAACAACATGGCTCAAGTGGTGATTTAAAGGGCCTGAGGCTCTCACTGCCGCCAGGGCTGGCTTTAGGCCTATTCCACCTATTCCCCCGAATCGGGCCCCACGCCTAAGAGGGCCCCACGCCTAGTGAGAATCCCTTCCCTGGCTAGAGGCGCCTTTTTAATTTTTACTCACCTGGTGGCGCTCTGGGTCTCCAGCGGCACTTCGGCAGCAGATCCTTCGCTCGCTCTGGGTCTTAGGCGGCATTTTGGCGGTGGGTCCTTCGCTTGCTCTGGGTCTTTGGCGGCACTTCTGTGGTGAGTCCTTCAGTGCCACCAAAGACCTGGAGCGAGTAAGGACCCGCCACCAAAGTGCTGCCGAAGACTCGGAGCACCGCCCTATGAGTACAAGCCCCACATGTTTTTTTACATGTGGTGGGGGTTTTTTTTAGTCATCCCTGCCGGGGCCCCGTCGAAACTGTTCGAATTGGGCCCCACACTTCCTAAAGCCGGCCCTGACTGCCGCTACCCTCTGGGGCTCTTTAAATCACTACTTGAGCCCCGCTGCTGGAGCCCTGGGGTAGCAGCCGCGGGGCTCTGTCAGTGATTTAAAGGGCCAGGGGCTCCCGGCTGCCATTACTGCAGCAGAGCTCCGGACCCTTTAAAGCTCCACCAGAGGCTGGGGCCCCTCCAATGGTGATTTAAAGGACCTGGGGTTCCACTATGGTAGCAGCAGCTGAAGGCCCAGGCCCTTTAAATCACCCCCGGGGCTCCCAGCCTCTGCAGCTGGTAGCTCAGGGGTGATTTAAAGAACCCAGGCCTGCCAGCTGCTGCTACCACAGCCCCAGCCCTGGGCCCTTTAAATCCTGATTTAAAGCACCCGGGGTTTAAAGGTCCTGCCTCTTCCGGTAGAGGCCACACCTCTTCTGGTTGAGGCCCTGCCCCCTCCTTAGGACTCCAGAGTAGGGTAAGTCCTTTAAGTTATTTTCACCCCTGACAGTACTGTACTGTATTTGCTTCCCTCCTCCTTTTTTTGTGTGTCTTTGCTGCTGCCTGATTGCGTACTTCTAATTCCAAATGAGGTGTGTTGTTGATTGGTTAGTTTTTAACTCTGGTGCTCATAACTCTGAGGTTCTACTGTACCTTCTATTTTATTAGAGATTGGCTGAAACCAAATCTCCAAAATTAAACACCTTAGTGCAGGGGACTGGACTAGATGACCTATCGAGGTCCCTTCCAGTCCTACATATCTATGATTCTATGAAATCAAGATTTACAAGTTGCAGCTTGAGCCCATGTCAGAATTTTATAAATCCATCCTGTGGTTTGTAGAGGTGCACAACGGTGCAGTGAGTTACAGAAGTCACTCAGAAAGATCACATGGCATTGAGAGGCTGCCTTTAGAAACTCTTGACTACAAACTAAAAGCAGCTTTGGTTGTTCTGGCTTTGCTAGCATAAGTGGCTTTCTTCCTAATATGGGCTTGTCATAAACAGATAGTTAAGGGTTAAGGTCTGTTTTACCTGTAAAGGGTTAACATGTAGTACCTGGTAACCACCTGACCAGAGGACCAATCAGAGATAAGATTTTTTCAAATCTCTGTGGAGGGAAGCCTTTGTCTGTGTGAGAACTGTTTTTGGATCTAACAGAGGACAGTCATGTCTCCAAGCTCTCCTGGAGTAGTTTCTACTAATTAATAGTGAGTATTAATTAGAAAGGTGAATTAGTCTTATGATTTGATTTCTACATTTGCAATTGTGTGTTTGCTAAAGGAAATGCTTTATTCCTGTTTGCTGATATTACTTTTACTGAGAAAAGGGGGAGAGGGGATTCTCTCCAGAGATTGATAAGGTTATACCCTATGAGTGTCCAGCCTGGGCTCATAGAGATTCTGTATTTTCTTTTTATTCTTTAATAAATTCTTTTCTATTAAGGACTTGTTGGTCTTTCCTTGGGTGGATTCTCAGGGAAAGGGGAGGGGGAGGTATCCCTCTGTAGTTGGATCCCGGTATCTCTCCTAGGAAAAGGGAGGGGGGAGGAAGCAGGGGGAATGGTTTGTTTCTCCTGGGTGTGAGAACTCCATGGATTTGGGGCTCTTGGAATCCCCTAGGATTTTGGGGAAGGACTGTGTCTCAATCCACATTTCTTGATTGAGTGGTGGCAGCGAGAAGGAACCCCACCCTAAGGGTTAGGGTGGTGGCAGAATACCTGCGGGTCCCCATCTTTGAACCCACAAGCTCAAAGTGGGGGTAAGAGGGCTTCTTTGCTGGAAGGCTTGAGCCCCTCACCAAGTGAGAAGCAATTGTAAAAACATACAAACGCACCAGTTTTCCAAAAGCTTAGGCATTCTCAGTACCAAGATAGAAAGAATAAATAAGACTTCCAACTAGAGCTGGCTGAAAACTCCAATCTCTGTTCCCCAAGAAAATAACAAAATTTGGAGGGGAGGGGGAATTGTTCCAAATTGGAACAAAAATCAAAAATTTCAAGATTTCCTGTGGAACAAAAATGATAAATATCAATTCAGAACCATGAAAATGTTTCATTTTGATAAAGTTCAAATTTTTTGTTTGACAATACCAAAACACTATAATACAATATAAAATATTAACTATACCATATGGTGCATAATATTTAATACTCTGTGTATACTTATATTAGTAAATTATTTTAATACTAGATAAGTCAAAACTAATTAATCAAAACAAAGTCAAAATGAAACATTTTCAACATTACCAAAATAAGAAAGTTAAAATGCTTAATTTTGTTTTTTTCCATATAAAATTTCATTAACAAAAATCCAGGTGTTCCTGGTGAAACATTGATTTCAATGAAACTGCATTTTCCAGTAGAAAACTGTTCCACCAAAAATGTTTCAACCAGCTCTACTCACAATTAGTGTTTTTTAAATAGCATCCAGTAACCTATCTGATGATAGACAGTGGAAGGAAAGTTTAATGTTTCTCATGCAAATTAGGGAACACTCCAATTATGAATAATAATAATGTATTTCTTCTAGCACCCACAGTATGCTAGATGCTATAACAAACACAAATCTTACAGAAGGTAAAAACCCAACAACAACAACAATCCCCTTAAAACAAAATCATAAAAGCCTTTAAGTTTTCTTTATACATTACAGAAAAGCAAGAGAATGCATAGGCCCAATTAAAAAAATCTTTATCACAATTCATTTCATTACATTTCAGAGAAACTTGGAAGAAGAAAAAAAACAAACAAAGCAGAGAACATAAATAAATCATGCATGTGTTACCTCACCCTCCAGCTAACCTTTTTCAGTGCAGAAAGTAGAAAATGTTGGGGGTCTGCTCCTTCTACAGAGCTGAAGGACCAAAACAAATTGTGTCTGCTCTAACACGTCAGATCCCCAGAGGGAGAGAAAACTAGTAGAACAATTACTTACTTTTAACAGGCCACTTCCTAGAACAAATGGAACTCATTGCCACAAGACACCATTGAGGTGAAGAGCTGTAGGATTAAAAAAAAAAGGATTGGACTTTTATATGGAATAAGAACATCCACAGTTACATTAGATAGGATATTTTTTATATATATTTGGGATAAAAATCATTCTGCTTCAAGGCAGAAGTCAGCCACTAAATGCTAATGTTTGGAAGAAAATTCCCCTATAGGTATATTATTCCATAATTGTCCACAATAGGTTTCTTGCACCTTTGTTCAAAGCACCTGGAATGTGGCATTGTTTCTGTTTCCCCTTGTCTATGTAGGCCCTGGCTCAGCAAGGTGCTTAAGTGTGAGTGTAATTTTAAGCACGTGACTAGTACCAATGATTTCTATGGGTCTATTTGCAGGCTTAATGTTATATATGTGCTTAAATATCATGCTGAATCAAGGCATCAGATTGGAAGCTGTTCAGAGCAAGGACTGTATCTTACTTAGGGCCCTCAATGGACTAGCACTGGCACTGACTATAATATAATAATAGCAATGCCTGTCAAACACCTGCTACTGGACTAATGGATCACTGGTGTGAACCTGTCTGGCAACCCCTGTGTTCACATGCTAACTCATGCGGGCAACTTAATGCTCCTATCCAGCTATCTATCCTATCCAAAAGTATGGCTGGATGGCTATTACGTAACCTTGACTGGCAAACAGTACACAGAAGAGAAGAGCGTCCATCTCGGTAGGCAGCTGAGAAAAAAAGGAAAGGAAATGTAGGATAAAGAAAAGAACATCTCTCCTTTTGGCTAGGAATCTGTGCCTAGCTGCATTCAATTGTTAGTATAATTACATACACTGAAAGCACTGGGAGTGCTCAGCTGTGGGGGGCATTCTGGCTGAATTCTAATGATCAGCTAGCTGGCTATCAGCTGCTCTTTTTCACATGGGCAGAGTGGTGAGCACAAGTTTTGGCCAGCTTGGGGTCTTCAAATAACTCCTGGGCATTGAGGACTCTGGGACCTTGTCTGCCCTAGAAAAATGTGTAAGTGTATTTAGTGGATGTGTAAGGTGGGTGCAACTGTAGCCGTTTTACCACTGTTTTAAGCTGCAGCGGATGCCTCCCTTATGTCACAACAAATGCTAGAAATGAAAGGACTGTAGCCCTTCATCTAATCCCAAACATTTGGGCATCAGAAATTCTTGTCACAGATGATCAGTCTTTCTAACCATGGCTTGTTCCTGCCTATGTATCATAAAAGCAACTTAGCTTGTCAACAGAGCTGGCAGGTCTGAAGAATCGTATTCTGCCACTCCTCCTACACATCTTAAGCAATTCCTGACCACCAGCTTCACAGCAGCGTGCGTAGGGACAGCCTGCTGTAAGCTGCAAGGGCATGGGTGGCCTACCTTATAGGTGGATCAGGACAGTGCCTGGTGGTAGTGGTGGCAGTTTGGGTAATAACAAGCATAGATCTAGGGATCAGGCACTAGTCTAAAGCTGAAGCTAGACTCAGGGTAAAGGTCTTAACCAGATTCAGAAGCCAAAGCCTAAGCTGAAGGGAAAGGCTGAGTCATAGTCAGAGTTTGGACCACAAGCTAAGTATGAGTCAGCAGTGTAACGCTGTTGCAAAAAAAGCGAACATCATTCTGGGATGTATTAGCTGGACTGTTGTAAGCAAGATATGAGAAGTAAATTTCCACTCTACCCCGCGCTGATTAGGCCTCAACTGGAGTATTATATTCAGTTCTGGGCGCCACATTTCAGGGAAGATGTGGACAAATTGGAGAAAGTCCAGAGAAGAGCAACAAAAATGATTAAAGATCTAGAAAATATGACTCATGAGGGAAGATTGAAAAAGTGGGTTTGTTTAGTCTGGAAAAGAGAAGACTGAGAGGGGACATGATAATAGTTTTCAAGTACATAAAAGGTTGTTACAAGGAGGAGGGAGAGAATCTGTTTTTAACCACTGAGGACAGGAAGCAAGGAAGGATTAGGTTGGCAATTAGGAAAAACTTCAGGGTCCTGTCAGGGTGGTTAGGCTCAGGAATAAATTGCCTAGGGAGCTTGTGGAATCTCCATCACTGGAGATTTTTAAGATCAGGTTAGACAAACACCTGTCAGGAATGGTCTAGATAATACTTGGTCCTGCCATGAGTGCAGGGGACTGGACTAGATGACCTCTCAAGCTGCCTTTCAGTCCTGATTCTATGATTCTAAGTAGTCCATAGGTCAAAGCTGGGAGTTGGAAGTCAAAGTCTAGGCCAAAAGTCTAAGCTGGAGTTCTAGTCAGGGACATAGCCAAGTATCAGTGCCAGGAGTAAGAAACCAGAACAGAGCAGATAGGTGGGAGCAGGGGCAAGGGCTAGAAGTAGGAAGCAGAAGTGAGAGGAGGGTAAGTGCAGTGGTGGGCCTGGTAAGCAGTGAGCAGATGCTACTGCTGCAAGGTTCAAGGAGAAGAGTGCGACGCATGGTGGGGGGCATGCCCCCCCCAGTTTTCTGCCAAGGTTTATATGCCTTGCCCTGTCCCCTGCTGCATACACCAGAACCTTTACATTGTGCCCCCCTCCCACTATCAACAGTTACGTGTCATCTCTGCTGGCTCCCCTGCCCAATCAAGAAGTGCAACCATTTGGAGGGGACTTACTGGGCCCAATTGAGCTTGCTGGGTTACCTAGTGACTTGGTTAGCAGCCAACTGAACACCTGACACCTGAGCATACCAGGGGGCAGGGAATGGGAGTTATGGAGCATGCAGCGCTCTGCTGACAGACATGAGAGAGGGGTGGGGAAGGGTGAACAGTTTCTATGTGTAACCCACACACCTGGGGGATGGAGGGGGAAGGGGAGAGAGAGAGAGAGAAAGGAGTTTGCTGTACAGCCTTAGCTAACAGCCATATGGCTTTTAGCTCATGCAGTAGAGGTTCATGCATATAGCTCCAGATGTGTATATCATTGCACATATTGGTACCAAAGTTAAGGCTGGGTGGGGGATGTAAGATGAGTGGAGTGATTGTTAGTGAGGAAGGTTTGCGTGGCAGCGAGGAACAGGCTAGGTCTCTTAACTGTTTGTGCTAGCATGAGCACTGGGGCAGAAGCCTCATGTGAGTCTAATTAGTTGTTTGAGCACAATGATTTTTTAAAAATGCTTATGCTGTGGCCATGTGGGAGGGAAAGAAAAAGTTATTTGTCTCAGTCATTAGCATCTGCAATATCTTGGAGCAGATTTGTTTTGGACTGTACATAGTGTGTGGACTGTCTCTGCTTGGCAGCTGGTCCAAGTGCCTCCCATTGTGAGGACATTTCTTATTTTGCAGATAAGACTGATCATATTACGGATGGGCTGACTGCTTCTGTGGTGTGAGAGGAAGGTCTTGAGGGAACAAGGGCTTGGTCTTCTATGCTAGACTTTCAGCCGGTGATGCTCAGTGAGGTACTGGAGGTGCTGAGGCAACTTCATCCCACAACCTGTGTTTTGGATCTGCCGCCCGAACTGCCGAAGCAAAAAAAAAAAAAGTTGCCTGGACTGTGCCACCCCAAGAACGGATGGAATGCTGCCCCTTAGCATGTGCCGCCCCAGGCACATGTTTCCTCCGCTGGTGCCTGGAACCGGCCCTGGCTGATGCTCACTATTTAATCCACATGGCTGTCCCAAGAAGTACTCTGGGCAATCACACAGACATCTGGCTGCTGTGACTCCAGTCTCTTACCCTGGCCTGACTCTGACCGTGGCCCTTGCCTATTGGTCCCAGCTCTCATGATTACTCTGATCCCTGCTTGCTGACTACTGCCTGGTGACCGCAGTCCAGCAGTGACATTTAGGCCAGACAGCCTATGCCCTGGTCCTTTACAATTATTTCTTCCTGGGGATGGATGAAGATCAGGTGTCCATGCTGGTATTATTAAATCCATCAGCTCCCTTCAGTAAGGTGGTGTTGATTCACTGATGGACCCAGATGGGATTAGTTTTTTTTCTCTCAGAGATACCTTGGTGAATAGTTGTGGGCCATTGCTCCTCTTCTTGGAGAGCACTCAGGTGTGGGTGTTGTGGGGTGCTATTCTCTCAACCCTCCTCTTCAGTGTGTATAGGAGGTCATAAGAAAGATTAACAAAGAAGCATAGGGTGTGATATTTTCAGTGATGCTGATGACACCCAACTGTATAATTCACATGTATAACTCGACTCACAGTCGACTCGGACACTGATGAGTTTCAGTGCCTCAGCTGGCATCTGGATGAGACTGGGGCATGGAGGTAAAGGTAATAATAGGAGATATACCAATCTCCTAGATCTGGAAGGGACCTTGAAAGGTCATTGAGTCCAGCCCCCTGCCTTCACTAGCAGGTCCAATTTTTGCTCCTGATCCCTAAGTGGCCCCCTCAAGGATTGAACTCACAACCCTGGGTTTAGCAGGGGAGGAGAGCGAGCTGACTGACACTTAGCTCAGACAAAACTCACATGGTGATGGTGGGTTGGGGGAAGAAGCTGAAGGAGATGGCAGAGGTAATATCAGTCCCTTTGATTGAGGGAGTATGTCCACCTCTAGTTACTAGGGTCCAACTTGGGGATGATCCTAGACCCCTACCTTCTGTTTGACTATTCTATTACAACAGTAACCCAGTCTGCTTTTTACCACCTGTATCTGGCTGGGAGGTTGTGACCTTTGTTTTAGGAGCTGACCTTGCCACTGCTACCCATGCTTGTCTGACTTCAAGATTAGACTTTGCAATGTGCACTACATGGGACTACACCTTTAAACAACTTGAAGACGGCAGCTGGTGCAGAACGCAGCAGCTCACTTATTGAGGGGGTATCTCGCTGGGACCACATGACACCAGTGCTCTGGAATCTGCACTGGCTGCCCACTGGTCTTTGGGTGGAGTGTAAGATGTTGGTTATGATCTATAAATTTCTATATGGCCTGGGACTGGCCTACCTGAGGGATCTCCTCTGTCATTTGCCATAGTGCCACAGCTCTCCCACCCATGTAGAATCTCTCTGGACCAAGCCCAGCTACTCAGTCTTGTGTGGGGTGGGAGAGGGTTCGGTTTTACTCCCTTTTTAGCTCTCTTCTTTTGGCCTCAAAAAATACTGCCTCAGGAGAGCCTTAAAATGAAAGGCCGGTGAAGTGTGTACTAGCTTTCTGCAATTATCACGTGGAATCACTTCTCAAAGCTTTCCAAACCTCACCCCACCCCAAAATCAACAAACAACCCTCCTGTATCTTTATTACTGATACTAAATGAAATAGAACTATGTGGTTACAAAAATAAACCCTGTGAGACTGCTGGGCCTAATTCACCCCTGCTTTAACTCTATTTGGCTTCAATGGAGTTACAGAAGGAATCATTTGGCCCATATCCTTTGGCTCTATAAAGTAAATAGCTATTACATACGACAAAGGCAGCCAGAGCTGTCAATCTGCCAAGTAAAATTAATATAATTATTGTTTGATTTCATGTTTTTACCTTAGTTGGTGTAGAATGGTTGGGGTTTTTTTGCGTTTTTTTTGTTACTCCCAAGAGTGAAGCACACTGATGTGATTTCCTATACTAATTAAATCTTTGACAGACTTGTTGAGTGATCCCTCAGGGAGATAATCACTCTCTTGTGTGTGTGCCGTGATTTCCAAGTTCATCTATGTAAAAAGAGGAAAAGGCAAATTCCTCTCTTTCGGGGATAGCAATTAGGGCATCGTATGTCTGTAAACTACCAGCAGCCTCTAGATTTCAGATGCCTCAAAGTATAACCACGTCAGACTATAAGAAGATGTTGCTGCAGTTGCAGAACAGTAAGTGATTTTAAACCGTGGTCAAAGCCATGATTCAAATAACAAGCAAAGTGGAGACAGAACTGACGTCAGTATCTTGGAAGGGAAGAGCTTCAGCTTCTTGTTTTCCCAAGCAAACTTTTAGTTTCTCCACTCCAAGTCCTCCCTCACCTGCTGGTCCCCAAGGCACATCTTCAGGAGACTGCTAGAGGGGCTTCCACAAGTAGCAACAATTCCTTGTCCTGACAGAGAGACCCTCTGAATCCCAGGAACTTGAGGAGAAAGGGAGTGGAGTACCTTTTTTTGATTTATCACCATTCACAGAGGGCGAGAGAGGGAGCAATTTCTCAGGTATCATGGTGAATATGTCTGGCCTGCAGAGGGAAGCAATGAGTACCAGTGAAACTGGCCTACTGAAGGTAAGGGAGTGGGGGAGTTTTGGACACTCTCTCTTGGAGGAGTGAATACCACAGTCTTTCGGGGCTGTGGAAAAGGGATGGGTACCAGGAAGTCTGGTGGGGCTGGGAGCAGAAGGGAGGATACTGAGGAATCTCACTGAGTTGTGTTTTGTGGCGAGGGAAGGATGCTGATCACATGTAGTCTGGCTTGGTGGGACAGGGTGATGCTAATAGTGAGTTCACTATGAGAAGAAGACAAGGTACTGAGATGTATGTCTGGGGTGGAGGGGAGCTGTGTTGAGAAGTTTCCCAGAATAGGGAAGAGAAACTACACTGGAGTCCCGCAGTGCTTAGGGGAAGCCAAGTGCAAGAAATCATCTTCACTATTCCTGGCATGAAGAGGGGAAATCAGCAGCAAAGCATGATGCTTCCTTCCCTTCTGAAGCTTTCCTCTAGAGAGCAGGAGCAGAGGTGCCAGAAGGAAGCTCAGAAGCTCAGTGAGTGTGCCAGGCCTTTACAAATCAGGTGTGACTCACTGTGGGAGTCCTGGAGAAAGCCTGCTGTGGTGGTCTCTCTCCTGTGGAGGTGATAGCATGTGGTGACTTCCATCTGGAGAATGGGATAAGCCCCTCCCCCTCAGCCCGAGACTAGCACTGCCCTGTTTTGAGAAGGTGCTTTCTAATGCTCCAGCCACATTCCTCCAGTCTTGGCCTCCTTTCTATTCATTTCCAATTAGATTCTTTTACAGATATGGTCACTCTTGCTTTCATTGTCATTGCTGTCTGGAACTCCTCCCTCCCACCTGCTTATTTGCTACTTCTCTTTGAGATGCTCTCTTTGCTCTAACCTATAGTTGACACTAGCACTCAGTTCACCTTTCTCATCCCCATACTGTATCCTTCCATTCCCTTCTCACTGGAAGCAGTCAGCAGCAATACACAAATGCATGTTTATAGGGGGTTGTAACAGGGTGTTGGCTAGGAGAAACAAGCCAGGCCCCTGTTAGCCCTGTTCCAGAGGAAGAAGGGTATTAGTTGGGCTGGCTGAGGGGCCACACCCTAATTACCAGAGTGGATCCACCTGCAAGCCTGGATAGGCAGCCTGCCCTATAAAGCTGGCTAAGAGACAGAAAGAGGGAGGAGTGTGGGCTCTAGATTCCTGCTGGCTGGAAAGTTAGTAGTCTCCCAGAGTGTTGGTTTCTGTAAATGATAAGTGGTGGGAATGGACACAAACAATAAAAGGACATGGGTGCTGCACTTCAATTGGTCTCTGATTGTATTTGTGGAGGGGCTGGGAGCAGGAACCTCTACAGGGGTTTAAACTGGTTCACACTTCCCCTCAAAATTCTAGTTGTGTCCAGAAAGGAAACACAAAAATATCTGTACTTTGCAAAGTTATAAAGGAAGCAATTACAGGGCTTATAACTGAACCCTATATGCTGTCATTTTTTATTTGTATTGTGGTGTTACCTTTGTATTGTGGTGTCAACTAGTTTCACAACCTTGAAGTCTTATTCAAATCTTACCTCTCCTCGTCAAGGCTCTGACTAAATCCTGTTGCTTATTCTTCTATAATATCTCTAAAAAACAATCCATTCTTCTTCATCCCAAATGCTAAAACCCTGGCTGCTGTGGTCCATAGCTTGATCATCTCTTACCTCAGCTTCTGCAACTTTCTCCTCTCGGGCCTCCCTATATCTAACTTCTAGTCCCTTCTGAAGACTGAACTGAGAAAAGCTTCCTCTTCCATTGTTCTGAACTCATCATAATCTCCCCCATTGGTGAATCCTTTGCATAGCTTCCTTTCTAATTCCATATTAGATTTGAATACCTTGTTCTTAGGTTCAAAGCTGTGCATGAATTAGCTCCCACCTATGTTTCTTCACTCGTTTTCTCCTACTCTTCTGCCCACTCTTTATATTCTTCCCCATCCTCTCTCCTGACAGAATTCTTTATCTTCTCCTACATACAGCTTTGTGACTCCTTTCATGGCCCTGCCACTTTACACAGCCTCCCACTTCATGTGCACAAGTTCCCTCCTTTTCTCCTTTAAGTCCTTCCTTACAACCCAGCTCTTTCGTGGACACCTCAGTGTTGATCCACCCCAACTGTGTTTGATTCTTTCACTTAAACTTTTGACCTGTGTGTCCTAGCCATCTGAGGTAAACTGTAAACTCTTTGGGAAAGAGATGTTACCTTCTCGGCTTTTTACACGTTTGTAAGTTGCTGAGTACACCTAAGGGGCTAATAAATACAATGAAACCTTTTCCAGACTCCCAACATTATACCTGCATTTCAAACCTTTTCTGTGTAAGCACAGATCACTGGCAAAGCTGAAAGAGAAGACAGCTGATGGAAGGGCTTTTCAAAAACAGTCATCACTGGCCTAACTCTGCTTCCACTGAAGCTAATGGGAATTTTACCACTGACTTTAATGACAGAATGCTAAGCCAATGCTGAGCACTTCTGAAAATCCCACCCTATAGTTTCACAGAAGGCAGAAACAGTGAAATTGAAGAACTGGGATTCCTGCCCTTCTCTTGATTCTATGCATAGACAGATGAGCAGACAGGTTGCAGACACAGGTATAGGCCAGGGGGGAGGGGGAATCTTCCAAACACCAGCAGCATCCATCTTATGGCCAGATGGACTCTAACTGAGCCAAAACATTATTTGACCCAGCGATTTGCAACTCCCAGTTTAGCCCCATTGGGTAGCTGCCACAATCATACAGCTCCTATGAAATAACAGCAAACCATTTTATGTGGCCAGTGACAAATAAGGAACAGTCACAAGATGATGTTATATCTGGTTGCTTTTGTTTAAAATCCCAACACGCTTACAACAATTACATTAAAATAAGATTGCACGGGTTTATGTCCTTCTTTTTGAATAAGCAACTTTGTGTGGTCTGTTAATTTCTTTGCAGCTTTCAGCTATTCTGTCACAGTGAAATCAATGTCTCTTTATATAAACTACCAGATGAAAGGTACCCACAGTTGGGCAGATGAGTTTAACAAGCTTTGCTTCATAAATCTTGCAGAAAATATGTTTGCAAGATGGATAAATGCTCATGATTCTTTTTTATCTTTCAGCCTGTTTTTGTGCGAATTCCAAGATCAGAGAGATATATGGGATTTGAGCTCATTGAAAGGGAACAGTATTATAGCCAACAGCTGATGATTTGACCTCTGTTCATCTTCAGATAGCAGCTGCTTGGAAAAGGGAGTTGAAATGCAGCAAAGCTGACTTTAAAGTATAAATCCAACTATATTCATTGTACGGTATGTTTGATGGCTGAAAATTGATTGAAAAAAATAAAAAATAACCATATCAAATGTCCTTGCAAAATAGCTATATCAAATTATGAATCTACACCAAATAAATTGGAATGACTTGTATTGCAGCTGCTACAGTTAATGACTATTTTACTTGAACTTTAAAGTTTGCAGAGAAATGTAATTAACATACCCATCTTTAAAGACAGATAACGGTAATGGTCTTTGGAGGAGAGATATGTCAGAGGCTGGCAATGTTTGCCTGATACACCCTACCATGTTAGCAGGTGTTGATACTGCTGCAAAAGTCCATGGTAGAAGGGCGGTAGGGATGTTTCTCTTGGGAAGACAGAACCTAGGATTTGGGCTGAGCAGAGAGGAAAGCTGGGAGCAGCCGGTGGGGGCAGGGAGAGCAAAAGCTTAGGCTGGATTTTACATAGTTTCATTTTTTGTTCATGAATAAAATCAAACCCTACCTTGTGTCCCCCGTGTTTAGAGCAAGATAGGGGGAGGATACCTACCAAGAACATAACATATTCATTGCAATGATTGCAATTCACCAATAGGAATAACAGCAGTATAGAAATAAACCATGGTTACTTGTACCTTTTTGGGGGGTGAGGGCTACCTACGAATCAGGAAATTGCAATAAATGTTTATGATAAAGTTAATTAGACATAATGTACTGGTTTTGCTTTGATACAGTCTCATAATAGAGAGCATGCTGCAATACTGATCAGCAGTTTATTGTCTGCATTTTGAGAGACAAAGGGAATTTGTAAAGAACACTGTACAGCACAGCACTATGAGGAAAGAATCTTGGAAACGACAGTACACGCACTGCACCCTTACATAAGAAGTACTGGCCCTGAGCCTACTCTTAGTTAAGTCAATGACAAAACTCCCACTGACTTTAATGGAAACAGGATTGGTCTGAATGAAATCAAGGAAAATTCAGGGATTATGTAAATGACATGAATGCATGTAAAGGGATCTGAGGTCTTGGCATATAAACTGGGACTAAAGCAGTCAACTGTGCCTAAATTAGACCCCAGAGAAATGTGCTGTTTCCGGAGGTGTAAATAAACCTTGATGCAGACCTGGTGTAAATCATGATGGCGATGCTAAATTTGCATCCTGCGTCTACATAACCTCCTCCATGGACTAGTCTTAGTGTATGGACTTTGGAAAGGTAAGTGACCAAAGATAGAACACCTAAGAGGGCAGACTGCAGAGACCAAATGAGTGATCCCATGGCATTAGGCCAGAAAGTGATACATAATATTTATTTTAAACTGCAGTAAATTATTAGTTTGGGTCTCAAAAAAGATTGTTTTTGTGTTTTGAGAGGCTATATGTTATGGAGTAATTAACAGGCAGAAAAATCTCAAATAATACCTGGTAAATATAAATATAATTCCAGAATTTACCAAAGATCCATTGACTTCACACTCTACCGTTTTCTTGTTTACTTCATGAAAGCATGCAGACTGGCAAATGACACATGAAGCATTGTGTCAGATTTACTGTAGTAGCTAAGCTTCAGTCAGTTCTTCCATTATGCAGTGCTATTTCCAGCATATATAACTTTGCCAAAAGAAATTCTGGGCAACACAATACGTTTAAAAAGATTTTTGGCTCTATTTACTCTACTGTCAGGTTAAAAATTAAAGAAACTCATTCTTGTTCCCTGTCTGGGGGGATCAAGTGGTTTGGGGGACTGGTAATGGGAAGTACAGGTAGCTGCCTGTTCCAATCCAGCCCAAGTCCCCTCACCCCTAAAGTGATCTCTCCATATTTAAAAAGGGGAGGATTTACAAAACCTAATGGGAAAACTCCTGACCCTGAGCACAAGTGCCAAGGGTACACTTCTGAGGTCAGAGGATTGAATCCTCCACTATGAAACTTCAGTGATCAGCAAGCAGCTCCACAGCCATTTTGACAGGCCTTAGGGTCTGGTAGCCATTGCCAGCTGAAATACAATAGCAGCTGTAATTGGCACATCCCTGCCTCCCCACCCTCATATGGAGGCTTTAATCAGTGGATTTACTTAGTTATGTGTCCACCATATGCAACAGTTCCTTCCTTGGTTTGCCTTTGCCCCCTCCCTGAATGGTGGTAGGATTGATCCCTCACACAGCAGTGCTCTGAGCTGTACAGAGGGTACAGTGTGCCCATCTGTGAGTTCCCCACAGCCAGTCACTCGCCCCTGCACTGCTTCCAATGCCTCTCTGGCCACGTGCATCCATGGATGCATGTGCAGGATTTGAGCCAATTAGAAATGTTTTCATTATTTTTTAATGTAGTAAAACAGGTTTTAAGGCAATTTTAACATTCTCCTTGAAATGCTAGTAACCCAAGTACAACAAAGAATCCCAGTGCAACAAAGCAACCCAACTTGCTAGCTCCTGAAAAAGCAAAAGGAAACTGACTATAAATAAGAAGTGAAATTGAATTCATTGTCCAAGCTGAGTGAAGTACAAGAAAAGGGTATAAATGGTGAAAAGTGCCTCTCATTTTTTAAATTCTTCCATTTTTAATGCAGAGAATAAAAACAACATGTATGGAACTCAGTCCTTCTCTTCATACTACAGGATTGGACCCCTGATTTTTATCTTGACAGTGTCCCTGCAAAATATTCCTGTTGTGCATCCTGATTAGTATTTTTTTAAAAACCCTTGAATTTAAATAAATTATCTCCTATAAAGAATCATAGGCATTTCCTTCCAGATGTCAGCTCTAAAATAGTATCCTGCTTCCTCACAGCATTTCAAGCTCTTTAAATATCACAGTTCCAGGAATTTTGGTAGCTTCCATTGGTTCATCTCAGAATAGAAATCAGAAAGCGTACTGAGTTAATAATCACTGAAATTCCCTGGAAGGATTCATTCTAAAGGACAAATCCTGAGAGATGTTCAAGTATCTGCAGATATCAGTCATTTCAATGGGAGCTGCAGATGTTCAATAATCCTCAAGAACTGACCCTATATTCTTTGGTGATATTTCAACTTCTACTTGAAAATAACTGTACTTAGCCCCTAGGGGTTAAAACAAGGGCAAATTACCACATAAAAGGCATTTCTGAGACTAGCAATTATCTTCATTAATGGAAAGACACATTATCTCTCACATCACCCCTCTCCCTCAGACATTTTCAATATTGCTCCTTTTTATGATCTAGTCTTGATATCTAAAGGACTTCTTCTGAGGGAAACTGATCTGGGGATTGGTATCTCCAGTGTCTGTTCTGGCTAAACAGAATGGAGAAATTCTCTTTCAATGGTGATGAACAGCCATCTATCTGCCTTATGTGATGACTAACATTCATCCTCTTACAGGGGGAAAACATGATGAGATTTCAGATTCTTAAGCAACTCCATTTTCTCCTACAACCCAAAATGGATAGTAATTCTGCTTTTCAGGCTCTTTTCCCATTCTCCAGAGAAGGGTCTGATGCCCTAAAAGATGCAATAGAAAAGGGTGACATTGACCAAACTGACTCACAGTTGATGAAATGTAGCAGAATCTAAGTTTCTTCTCTAACCTGTGCTGCTTTGCAAGGACTTGGCTGGCTTATCTATTTCAATAAGATTTAATTTCCTGATTAGCTGTCAAAGTAAAAAGGAAACACCTTTCTATGAGAAGGTTTAACAAAAATTGCTAATGGTCTGAAACATATTTAGATAAGGCAAACCAATGTGTTCTCCTAACAACTACTAAATAGGATCCCGCTCCTCCTAATGGATTAAAGGCATATTTTAGAAGGTAAAAAGATATGGTAAAAAGAGTTAGCTGAAGAGACAGATTTTGAAATGAAAGCAGAAGGATGGAAGTTAAAGTCAGCGACGTGGCTGACAGAATCCAGGAAGTGCAAACTTTGCTGGCTTGGACACATACAGAGGATGAGTGAAGAGGACGTAGTGAGGAAAGCATGGCAAGAGATGGGGATAGGAAATAGGCCCAGAGGAAAGCAGAGGAAGCAATGGATGGATTGCATCAATGAAGATGGTAAGCAGGTGGACCTTTGTGCTGCCTCGGACAGACAAAGATGACAGATGCTTGCACGACACAGTGGCCCCAGGTAATGGGATAAGGGGAAGAAAAAGAAGACACAATATTTAAAAGCAATAGGAATTATAGCAGCAAAAGTGAAGGTAATGTTGGTTGGCAAAGGGAAGCAACTTGAGGAACTGATGAGGGTGATGATTTCTCCATCTATTGAGGAACTATGTTAACCCCTTGAAAAAGACATTCACAATTTTGTGGTACTTTTGGACCCATTTAGCGGCAGTGGCTCATACCATTTAAAATTATTATTATTTATTTGCATTGTAGCAGCACTTAGAGACCCCCGGAGCAATCTGGGTCCCAGCAAGACTGGCTAGGAGCTTGCAGTCTTCCATGTATGGAATCCATCTTGCTATGGTCATCCTTGTTTTTGTGATCTGCAGGGGCTGTGCTTGAAGACCATTAGAAAGCCTCAGCTAGTGCACAATGTGGCAGCCTGTGTGTTTAGTGGAGTGAGTTAATGTGAGCATATTCTGGCCTATGTTCCACAAACTGCATTAACTTCCACTCTGCTTCTTAATGCAATTCTAACTGTTAGCGCAAACATATAAAGCTGTACATGATCTGGGACCTAGATACCTTGTGGCTTGCTTTTCTCTCTGTTCCCAGCCAATGAAGCAGAGATCAGATGAGATGCTTTTGCTGACAGTCCCTAGATGTGAACTTTTAAGGAAAGGAAGCTTTTCACTGGAGGGTCCCCAACTGTAGAACTGTGGTTCACCAGAGCCCAAATTTACTGACCCTCAGAACATAGTACAAGACATACTCTGAAATCATTCCTCATTCACTGCATATCATGCAAGATGCACCTTACAAGGCTGTAGAAATAAACATATATTTTATTGTGTTGTTTTGAAAATAGCATATGATCATGTAATTAAAGGCTTTATTGTAGCTCAGACTTTCAAGGGGGTAGAGTTAATGTCACTACCTTAGCTTTGGCATTTCCTGACTTTTGAGCATTTAACCATACAATCTTAATGATCTTTTAATGTATTTATAATAGAATTTGCTAGTTTGGAAAAGAATAGAAAAAGTGCAGACACCACCAGAAAGCCCAACTCCCATGCACTTGAAAATTCCCATAGTAGAGACTCCATTCCTGTGTAACCTAAGAGCCGGTTGGTTTTTACACCATATGGTACACAGAGATTGAGAGACAGGCTCTTACAGAACCCTGACTCTATCACTGCACACTTCAAAAGAGTTGCACTGCACAAGATAAGTGATTCTCTGAAACTTTGCCTTATTGAATTTGAACTAAGAAAGGTTTTCCCTGACTGAGGTGAGGTGTGCTCTACAAAAGGTGCATTTCAAAAATGTACACCTTTAAAATATATAATAAATGGAACATGGGCTCATTCGATGCACACTAAACACAGAGTGTACTGCCCTTACGTATTCTCATGCCCCTGGCTCGATGTTGACACTTTCTAAAGTATGTGTGATGCCCAATGCACAGGTACATATAGGACACACGGAGAATGAGGCAGAGAGCCTCCAAACCCCTGTATCATTCACCAAAAACACTCCATAAATTATTAACCACGTGGCTAATTTTCCATGCATGCATGAGCAATACACCCTGCCTTCCTCAGAAAGTTAGGCAAACATTGTTAATAATACTGCTGTGGTTAAAAATGTCCAGTGCATGCACAAAATGTGATTTTTTTTCCAAATGCTCATAATTCAACCAAATCAAAACCATTTATCACTGAAACATTCCAAGGCACTTTGCCTCCCGGAGAACTATTTCTCAGCCAAATTTTAACTTTCAGGCCACAGCTGTTTCAATGTTAGGTCTGTTTAAAAATTCACAGGATATATATTTTTTACATAATGGTGAAGATGTCTTTTTTCCTCTCTCCACTTACTTGAAAATGTTGACCTGTTTTTCCTCAAACATTCCAACTAATGTTGCTTTTGGACAAAGATCAGACCTGTAAAATTTCAGCCCAAGAAATGAAAGGCTTGGAAAGTTATGCGTGACTGAAAATAGGGGTTTAGAATGGGAATATGTAGGCAGCTGTGATGAGGTATACAAACCCCACAATGAAGAGCAAGAGGTTAAGGAACAGCTCCGGGCCCAGGCACCCCTGCCCAGCCACACCTGCAAAGCCTGCACAAGCTGGAGGTGGGGCTTTAAAAAGGGGAGCAGAGCAACTCAGAGGAGGTAACAGAAGGGAGCAGAGGGCTGCTCTGAGCTCTGAAGGGAAAATACTACTGAGGTGCTCCTTGCCTGGAACCTGGCAGTGCAGGCCTGTGTAAACCCGGCAGGTGAGATATTGCAGGCCAGAGACTTGATTAGAGTGAGTCACTCCAAGAAGTAAAAGGAGACTAAGGTAGGAAATGGTCCAAGGAGGTATGACGTTCCCCTCTGGTGTTATCTGGACCGGTGTTCTGCAAGGCCACTCCAATCCTTGACTCGGAGCCAGCCTTACCCTGCTCTCCTGTGAGAATCCCCACTCCTGGGCTGTTCATGCACAGCCTCTGGCATGTAAGCTGCTCCCAGCTACTTGCAAGTGAATGACACTAGCCAATATTTCCGGTCCCAGAAACAACCCTAGGAACCTCCGTCTTGTAGTGTCCAGTTATGCCCACTGGATGCTGCAAGCTTATGTAAGTTCATCAATTTAACAAAGAAATTGATATGTACCAGGCTTGTTATCCCAAGGGGAGTTTCTGACACACTGCAAACCAAATGCACTGCTTCAGGTAGAATAAACAAACAGATTTATTAACTATAAAGGTAGATTTAAGTGATTATATGTCAAAGCATAATAAATCAGATTTGGTCAAATGAAATAAAAGCAAAATGCATTCTAAACTGATCTTAACACTTTCAATGTCCTTACAAACTTAGATGCTTCTCAACACGGGCTGGCTCTTCAGCCAGGCTCTCCTCTTTGATCAATGGTTCAGTCGCTTGGTGGTGGTGGTGTCTGTAGAAGTATGTGGAAGAGAGAGAGAGCATGGCAAAATGTCTCTCCCTTTTATTGTGTCCTTTCTTTCCTCTTGGCTTTGTGCTCCCCCCCACCTTCAGAGTCAGCTGAGCATTACCTCATCGCAGTCCCAAACTGCCTAAAGGAAGGGGGTGACTCCCTCAAGGGTCTAACAGATTATTTTGTTGCTGCCTAAGCCAGTGTCCATTGTTCCTGTGAAGCTGAGCTGGGTTTGTCCCATCCATGCCCTGATGAGGTGTGAACTGCCTCCCTGTTCTTGGAGAGTTTTGCTTCAAGCCATAAGGATACATTTTCAGCCTCATAACTATATACATCAACTTATAACCTATAACCTTACTATAACATTACTGTAATAATTACTATAACATCACTATAACAACCATGCTCTGTGCATTATGAGCCTTCCGAAGACCCTCAACATTACAAACTTTGCATTGGATACCACACAATCATTTTATAAAGATGAACATGGGGGTGTAGGGTGTTCCCCTGAGGTATAGAGTGTCACAGGTCTGTGGTGGCTTAGCACCCCAAGGTGTCAAGTGTGTCTGCCAGCCATTGGGCCCTAGATTGGAGCTCAGTGTAGAGGACAGGCCTGGGGTTCCCTACCCACTCCGAAAGGCCATTAATCCACCAGGAGTTTTCACCTAGGTGAGAGACCTGCTGGAAAAAGCCTTGACTGTTCAATGGCTCTGCCCCAATAAAATCTCTGTGCTAAAGGGAATGACTGGAAACTCTTGGGGTAGGGGCACACAATGGGAATCCACCATGTCAAAACCCCGCCTAACCATTAGGCAGTATTGTTGGTTATTATGCACTTTCTACAGCAACCTTAGTTATGGTGGCCAAAAGCACTTCCGCTAGACCTGTTTAACAAGTTTCAAAAAGAAAAATATTTTCAACATCACTTTATGACCCACATTATGCAACTGTACAGGGGAGTAGGGAGGTGTAAGGTGCCTCCAACTCTCCTGCATGGGCTAACTATAGCACACAGTACAGCACAAGGAGGAAGAACAGCCTCTGCAGGCCTGGTATTCCCCATCCCATGCAGGTGGGCAGGCAGGGGAAGGCACCATAGCTGTGCCACTGTGGGTGGGGATGTCACCACATCAATTATAGGGCTGAAACAGATAACTCCCCCCTGAAGCAACAAGAGAACCAGGCATCCTGCTTTGGCACTCTGAGTCACAATACGGTCCTTGATCTCAGAGTCTGTGGTCTAACCACACTGTAGTTCTATTTCTGTCTCAAGTGATCAGAAAAGTGAATGTGTAAAAATAGCTCCTTCTGACTCAATGTATATTCCCTGTGTTTCTGAGTCATTGCTACTCATTTTACAGATAAAACATATTTTTGTTAGTTTTACAAGTGCCCCTGCAGAGACAATACGGCTAAGAAAGTGTGGACTGTAATCTATTCTGCTCCATAAATCACCACCACCATTGTCTGTTGAGTTCTGATTGCATAATCACTGGTACTAGTGATTAGAACTGGATAGAAAATGGATTTCCCATCCCATGAAAATTTTTGATATTTCAAAAATTGTCCTGTTCCACATCAGGATGAAACTGAGCTCTTTCCAAGTGTTTTGATGAAAAACTAAAGAGTAAGAGAGGCCCCAGAATAGCCTGGTGATTAGGGCATGCACCAGGAATATAGGAGACCCAGTTTGAATCAGAGACTTGAATCTGCAGGTTCAAGAAGACCCACCTTCAAGTCCCTGATTCAGACCTGGGTTTCCTGGATCCCACATGAGTATCCTAACCACCAGGCTATTGACTATTCTGGGGTGGGGTATCTCTCTGTGGCTGGAAATTTCATCCTAGATGTGAGCAATCTTTCCTGGTAAAAGTTTCATTAAAATACATGTTTTACTGTGTATGTTCCTGAAAAATGTTTCGGTTTCAGCAAGTCGGTATTTTCTAGCAAAAAATTCCCAACCAGCATTGCTGGTGATGATTGGATAAGCAGCAGGAATTCAGCTTGAAATTCAGATTCTAGGCTGGATTTGCAGAACTGAGAATTGAGACAAATCATATTTTGTAACCTGAGAAATATTATTAATTACTTTAAAGCACCCCGTATAGTTTGGTGTCATAGAAACACGGAACAAAAAGAGAGCTGCCCCAAAGAAATTGCAATCTAAATATGATATGGAAGTCACTGAGAAATGATAAATACAGAGCTTTATTATACATTTTTTACAGAATCACTTTTCTAAGCACAATCAAGTATTAAAACCTTGTTTTATCTTGTGCATATCTTCATAGGTCCACACAATAATCTCTCTATCTTCCCTCTCATTCAGGACTGGATAACATCCCTGTGGCAGCAACAGTGTTTGGATACATGGGAAAATAATATTAGGAAAGTCCTGATATATTTTTAGCTGTCTTTAATGTTTTTTAGCAGGTGGATACAAAGAGAATTACAAATATGTGGCCAGCCAGTTCTTTGTGGACCACCAGCTAATGTTCTACAGATTGCTGGTAATCTATGGGCGTCAGTTGGAGAACCACTGCAGTAGCTAGAGAATAAACTGAAACAGATAATTGTAAGTGGTGCCTTTTATATAATAATGGCCATGTCTACACTACAAGCTAAGGGTGTGATTCCCCTGTTCGTGTACACATACTTGTGCTAGCTCTCCTCGAGCTTGCATGAGTATAAATTCCAGGGTAGCCACGGTAGCATGGGTAGTGGAGCAGAGGCATGGCTGAGCCAAACTGAGTACAAACCCACCTGAAATGGTGGGAATGTACTCAGCATGACTCAGACAAGCCTCCACTGCTGCTACCCTTGCTTCCGTGGTGACACAACAATTTATACTTGAGCTAGCTTGATGAGAGCTAGCATGAGTACGTGTACACTAGTGGGGGCATCACACAGCTAGCTCGCAGTGTAGACATAGCCAAACTGAATAACAAAATAAGGGCCTGATCCCACTCCCATGCCTTCAAAGAGAGTGGGATCAGGCTCCCACTGACTGTAATTGGAGCAGGATTAGATCCTAAAATGTGCAAACTGAATATCTGAATTTAATGGAGTGTCTGATTTAACATGCTGTCACTCTGCTCCATGTACTTTGCTTTGCATTGTCTGATGAAATAAGTGAGAATCTCAAAAGATTTTATGAATTAATTTAAGGAGTATGTTGCCAGACTGGGGAGGTCACAGGGAAATTCCTAGACATTTAATGACTTGTTTAAAAAGGTGAGGGAAATTTTGGAAATGCAGCCGGAGATCATTACTGCTATTGTAATAAAAATAGAAGAACGTAAAATAAACCCTAACATTTTATGTGTTGGGAGTTAAAAGCTGAACTGTGGGTTGTAATGGATACAATGTTCAGTTTACTGGAGTGGTCATTTCCTAGCAGCTAAACACCAGTATAAGTAACTCAGAGGAAAGCAGAACTTTATTCGCAATGTTCCATAAGGCTTTTAGTTCAGTTAAAGAAACCCCTGATGATTTTTTCTTCATTTAAAACAAAACAAACAAAAAAGCCTGACCTGATCCATTTTATCTATCTAACTGCCATATATATATATATATATAATCACACTACTACTAACATTTCAGACAACTCAGTTCAGACAGTATTTAAATGTGCTCATTTCAGGTCACAGTAATCTAGTTAGCGGTCTGCATGTGTTAGGCATCCCAACAGGGAAACCCCCTTGCGCAGCCTCAGAGCTGAGGCCCCACCTTCACACCTACTTGGAGTGGTAAGTGCAGGGGGCACTCACACAAGAGCTGTCTGCTCTGCTGGTGGGAAGGGCCACCAAACACTCCTCTTTGGGCAGGCCAGATTATCCCCCCTCCCAGGCCATCATTTCCTAGTTTTAGGTGGGCTGGCATCTGTCCTGGAGGAGGGAAGGCTAGCAAAGAGCTCTGCATGTTTGTAGGAGTGGGTGGAGACTGTTGACCTCACCCCAGCAGAATCATGATGGACTGGCAGTAGCAAGGGCCAGACTCTCCCTAGCCACAATCTTCTGCTGCAGAGGGGTGGGCCTTCTAGAACAGGGGGCGTTCAGCATTAATAACCCAGTAAGGTGAATAGCACAGTTCAGCCCTCTCAGAACTATTGTTCAGGCTGTTTGCAAACTCATGCAGACCTCACTGCCTTGTTTATGCTCTGCTCACATTCTCCTCCACAACCAAGAGGCCTAAAAAGATACATTTTAAAAAAGAGAGATAAAGTTCTGACATCATCACAGCACTCTTGGAGCTGAGGCCCTACACACATGCCTATTGTGCCTATACCAGCACTTGCTGTGTGTAAACTCTTTGGCTGAAGTGGGTAAGGCCTGAGAGGCAAACTCCATCCTTGAACTTGCAGAGCAGCTCTTCTATGGGCATTACTCCGTCCTGTGAGCTGCTCTCCTGCACCAGCTGCAGGGGAAGTCCACTATGTCTAGTAGACCTTCCCTTCCCCTGTCCTGGCAAACCTTCCTGCTGACAAGTTCTACTAACAAGGAGGTGTGGTGACCCCCCTCCACACACATACACATGCAGCCCCTTCAACACTCATCTCCCCCAAACCCTGCAGAGACCCTAAGCATACCCTCTTAACTCGGGTGAAATCTGTACTGTCTGTGCTGAGAATTCTCATATTACTAACAAAACTCAGGGCTGGGTAATCTTCCCAGAGGCAGCAGCATTTGCCACTGAGAACATCCATGGGTTGTGGATAGGAGAACAGCACTCATATATGAAGGCTAGGTGTGATATAAGCAGAGAGACCTATTGAATAAGCAATCATGGACAATCTGATGCCAATACTAACAGGGCATGATGGAGCAGCAGATGAAACTGCTGCCCCAATAAAATGCCACAAAAGCCCAAAGATTGCACTGGACATGGTGAACATAGGCCACCATTAAATAAGCCAGCAGCCAATCCTAACCACTGCCAGAAAGAATTCTGAAAAGACATATGAACCCTAAACGGTCAATGGCATTTGCTCACAGTTTTGGGGTCAGATAGTTTTGGGGTCAGTGTGAAACAGTAACTCACCACCAGATGTGGAAATCTGCATAATTAAATCTGCAAAGTAGCCTTGTAGTCTGACTGGCAATCAGGCAGGACAATGTAAAATAGACTAATGGGTGTAGTGATGTGGTTAACTGGTTATCTTGTATAATATCAGCTACTGGAAAATTACACAGTTCCTTGAGATCCTAGGTAAGAGAATAACATCTTTCTGCAGACACATTGCTTTCTAAACACACAATGACTTGATTCTGGAGCTCATATTATCAGTTAGGATTGCAGGCAAACCAGGAAGAGGAAGAAAGAGAGCCAGCTACACATCACAAACTCTGTCACAATTGCAAAAGATGGAAGGTAGTGGTCAACAACTTCCCTATCAGACTTCTCACTTAAAGAAGATGACTAACAAAACTATATTCCTAATTCCTTTAGTACGCAGAACCTGACAACACCTTTAAAGTGTCTTTTTACTATATAAAGTGATTCTGGGGAACCATGTTTATTGTGGTTTGTGGATTCAGTCTAAAATAAATTTAATTTGTAAGGAGAAATACAGGTATTTTATTTCCTAACTGCCAGCACAGCAAACTGGACTCTGTGAATCAAGCTGCTTAGTCATCATCACCAGTAATAAAGTTTTTGCAGTTCCAGTTATGTCCTAAGAGATAACTGTGTGACTCCATACTCTTCAAATGATTATCCCAATTATATTTAATTTATTTTCCTTTACTTTGTTTTATCTTATGACATCATATTGCTTTTTAAATTAGTTGTAGGTGTGTATATGCCTGTTGGAACAACTGCTGCTTTATACCATATTATTCATTAAACACAAGAAAAGCATTTTAAAAGCTCAGTCCTGCAAGGTGCTGAACGTTCTGGCCCCAATCCTGCTATTTTGGAAGCAATCACGTGCTTAACTTTAAGTGTGTGCATAGTCTCACTGTAGTCAATGGAGCTATTCAGATGATTCAAAATAGACATATGCTTAGGTGCTTTGCTGGATTGGGGCCAGAGTGCTAGGTCTCCCAAACTCAAGCCCACTCAACCCCCTAGGCTTGATCTCAAGTGGCTATCCCAAGTAGTCACAAGAGACTCAATATCCACACTGCTATTTTAAGTGTGCTAGTAGCCCCATTAGCATGAGTCTGGCTACCCAGGCTTAGGGGCTTGCTCCCAGCTGCAGTGTAGACATACTCACAGAGTCAAGCCCTTGCTTATAGGGTTACTTCTTCTTCAGTGGTCATTCTGTTGTGCAAAACAGCTAGTTCCTGTGAACTCTGTGAATCTTAATCCCAGCTGGTTTTGGATCAGTGAAAAAATAAATTTACAGTGTTGCAAAATTGTTAACTGTGTGTACCCACATGGAGATCATGATGAGTTGGTTTTGAGTCACCATGGCCGGGATCCAAATCTCATTGGATTCAATTGGAATCCTTCCATTAACTTCGATGAGAGGTGGATCTGGCCCCATATATTGGTTATACATAGTGTTCATTTACATTCATTTATTGTATTAGGCCTTAGTTACAGCTGGTTTTCTAGTATTTGTTTTACTAGTGCTCAGCTCAGAATCCATTACTTGCTATAGTAAATTGTAACACAACCAGTATAGATGTTACTGTCATAATTATCCAGTAAGCCCATGGGAAATATTTTACTACAGAATGGTAGCTTTTAAACACCCCTAAAACTATCCCTGAAGTACCCACATGGGTAACCTATAGAGAGTGTGCCCTTTTCCCTCCTCCCATTTTTTCCAGGCTCAGTAGGGTTTGCACTCATCTTTCATTAAGGTGGCTCTCATCAGTATGAAACTGACTTGCAGACCTTAGCTATAGATTAATGCAGTCTTGGAGGAAGAAGGTGTGATAGGATAGTGATCATTATGACCCTCATATACCTCAACTCGGTTTAAGGGCCTGTGTGCTTTTGTGTGTCCTTCCTGCTTCTCCCACGGATTCCTGTTGCTTGTCACAATCCCCTTCCCGGTGCTCAGTCATTATATAACAAGCACTGCCACACCCCGGGGACCTAGAGGGATGTCAGTCTCTTCCCACTGTCGATGAACAGTCTCAGCCGCAAGTTGGACGCGCAGGCTGCACTGGGGCTCCTGGGGCGGGTGGGCTTCAGCACCCCAGCCCGCGGACAGCTCCGTGCGCCCGGGAGCCTAAGGGGTGGGGAAGGAAGCGCAGCTCCCGCAGGGCGGCTCTCTGCCGGGGGAGGAGCGGAAGAACTCCTCCCCCCCGGGTCTCATCGAGCCCGGGGCGGGGCGAGACCCGACCCCTCCCGGCGGCGGCTCTCCCAAAGAGGCTCTGTGATTTTAAATACGCCGAGACCCGCCCCTTCGGGGTGGGGCGTGGGCGGGCCAGGCCGTCCGGGGCTGCCATATAACCCCACCTCTTGGGTGAGGACTGCGGCTATAATTGGCTGGATGTGGTATTTGGAGATGCTGAGCTGGCTCCTTCCCCCCATGTCCCTGCACACACACAGGGGTGGGTTGCGCGGGCGGCCGAGGGAGGCAGGGCTGGGTGGTGGCGGCGGCAGCGGCGGCGGCTCTGCCACTCCCTGCCTCCCCGCCTCGCTGTCCGAGCCGCTCTCGCTGCTGGGCTGCTGCCTGCGGCCGGGCGAGGCGGCGGAGCCGGGCCGCGGGGAGCGGGGGCTGCTGCTGCTGTCGGCGGCGGCGGCGGCGGGGATGATGGCGGAGGGCGGCGGCGGGGGGCCGCGGCGGAAGGCGCTGTCCCTGCTGGAGGCGGCCCGCTCCCGCTACGAGAGCCTGCAGATCTCGGACGACGTGTTCGGGGAGTCGGGCCAGGACAGCAGCGGGAACCCCTTCTACAGCACCTCGGCCGACTCCCGCTCCGCCTCCTCCCAGGACGAGGACGAGGAGCAGCTCGCGGCTGCCGAGGGGCCCGGCCCCCGGGGCAGGGGGCGCCGTGTCCCCAGGGCGGCGGCGGCGGAGCGGCAGCAGGTTCCCGGCGGCGGCAGCCCGGGCCCCGAGGAGGAGGAGGAGGGGGGCTGGACCCCGACCCTGCGAGACGCCCCACCCCCAGACTTCAAGGATAGCTTCGGTAACAGGCGGGCCGGGCAGCGGGGTGGTACCTGCAGTGGGGAGCCCCGTCCCTCGCCTCGCCGGCTGGGGGTGGGGTGCCTGGGCTGCTGCCTGCGGGGAGCCGAGGGACGGGGCTTTGCGGGTAATGCTCAAGGGGCGGCCCCGGCCGGCAAGCGAGAGGAGCAGGGGAAGTCCCTGCCCCGGCGGGAAGGTTAGTGTGGGGGCTGCAGCCAGGGCCTGAGGCTGGAGGGCGGGTGCAGCCGCGGGGCACTTTTGCAGTTTGGTCAGAGGCAGGGCAGGTGGCAGCTCTCGTTGCAGGGCGGCTGCTTGCAAGAGAGCCCCGATCGCTCAGCTCCTCGGAGCCCTGTGCAGGTGTAAAGGTCGCGGAGCCCTCTGAAATCAGTGCTCCGCGCTTGGCCCCAGATGTCCCGACCACCAACTATAACTAGCGGGCGGGGTAACGGGCTCAGCAGCGTACGGGAGAAACAGGCTGATTTGCTCATCCCTGGCCTGGCGCCCGAAACCCCCGGAAGGGGAGGCTGGATCTGCGGGGTTAATTTGAGAGCGTGCGGTCGGTCTGCCGACCCCTGCCACCTGACTGCGCTTTGGCCTCGTTAAACAAATCGCTCCTAGGGCGGATGCTAGTGAGCATGTTAGTCACTGGGGAGAGAACAGCCCCTTCTCGGGAAGAGTTGCTCGGTTCATCTGCACAAGAGCAGCAGCAGGGTAGGGCTGGCTGTTCAATCGTTGCCTTTCAGGACAGAGTATATAAATATCTCTCCTGTGCACCGGCTGAAAGCTTTATTTGATTTCATTATGATAAAGGATAGCTTCCCTCTTTCAGCGTACTGGCTTTTTTTTTCATTCCTTAGTTATTATGAGGCATAGCTTGTATTTATGTACTAACTGGATAATTGCCTGGACTTAGATGAAATGGTGGCTAACAAGACCCAGGGAGGGCAGCATGTGTTTGATCACGAACACTTTGTCCGTTTTTCTTCTCCCCTGATAATTTTGTGATCCTCAGAACAACAGGGCAGGTTATACAATGTGCCCTTGGGAATCTCTGCTGCTTTGCTGGAGTTGGAAGCTGGAAATCCTGCTCAGCCTGTGTGTCCTAACATGTACATGGCCTATGATATAGGGAATGTTATTATACCCACTTTACAGATGGGAGAAGTTGTGGACCAGAATGATTAAGTGACTTGCTCTAGATCACACAAGAAGTCTGTGGCAGCCCTGGGAATAGAACTCGGCTCCCTAACCCTTGTCCTTACCACAAAGCCATCCTCAGATCTACGCACCACCACACAGGTCTTTGAGAAAGTAAATGTTGAGAGCTCACTGAAGTGATCTGACATATTATGGCACTGCATGGTATGGAGATTTTAATAGAATGATCTGTGTGAGAGGTCATGTTATAATGGTTTATAGGGAGCCATTCCAACATCGGTCCACGGCATTAATAATTATCTTGTGTATGTAGCAAGGAAAAGTCATGTAAATAAAACTTGCAGAATGTGAAAAATACAGCAATCAAGTAGAGCTCACAAATAAACCTGTAATATATAGTATTCTGAGATGTTGCATTACTCTACTACTAGCAGCTTGTCCAATTTTATATTTGCTTGCCTAACCCCACTGGTTTCTAATTCTTGATTGTCAGGCTTAATTCATTAATGTTGATGAGAAGTATCAGAGAAAAGTCTATAAATATCAAATAAATAAATGAAGATTCAAGGGAAAAAAAGTGCACTTCAACAAACCTCCCTGTACCACAGTGGGAATTAAAACAGAGCTAGAGGAAGTAATTTTTTTTTTTAGCTAATGTAAAAAGAACCCCAAACAAAGTTAAGCTCCAGATACTATATTACAATAACATTATTTTTGACTGACGTGTTAACTAACAAAAGCAAGAAAGGTCCTGCTCCCCTGTCTAATCACTGTAAAATATTAAACATCATGTACTAATATAAAACTCTTGTGCACCTTTAAAGAGAATGCTAGTGGATATCTTGGATTCCTCTAATTCTCAAGCATATCTGAGGACACAATTTGGACCATACTTTTTATGGAGTTAAATAAGGATGAAGTAACTTACCATTTAATTTCTTTGCCTTTGCTAGTATATACATTTGTGTAACTTTAAAGCCGTGATATGCATTTAATATAGAGATGGGATTGACATTTTTATTGCTTCTTTGAAAAAAGAAAAGTAAGTTGATGACCTATTAGTTCATGAGTTCAGATTTCCTTAGAATTGAAGGAGTTTGATTTTTGAGAGACAGAAGTGAACACAGAAGTCTTTGGAGCAAGGAGAGTTGGTAATACAGAGTCTGCTTCCACCTAACAGTAGATTTGAGAGGTTTCTGCTGCTTCTTACTCTGTTTGTGGCACGAACTGCATACAGTATCTATAATAGTGATTAGCTTTGGCAAAAACTTGGTTGAATAAGAACATAATGTCCATATTGGGCCAGACCAATGGTCCATCTAGTCCAGTATCCTGTCTTCCAACAGTGGCTGGTGCCAGATACTTCAGAGGCAATAAACAAAACAGAGCACTGTCATCCAGACCCAGCTTCTGGCCGTCAGAGGTTTAGGGACACCCAGAGCATGGGGTTGTGTCCCTTACCATCTTGGCTAATGGCCATTGGTGGACCTATACTCCAGGAACTCATATAATTCCTTTTTTAACCCAGTTATACTTTTGAGCTTCACAACATCCCTTGGTAATGAGTTCCACAGGTTGACTGTGTAGTGTGAAGAAGTACTTCCTTATGTTTGTTTAAATCTGCTGCCTATTAATTTCATTGGGTGACCCCTGATTCTCATGTTATGTGAAAAGGTAAATAACACATCCCTATCACTGTCTCCATGCCATTCGTGATTTTATATAACTTTATCATAACCCCCAGGCCTCTGTCCAGTCATCTTTTTTTTTTTTTCCAAGCTGAACAGTCCCAGCCTTTTTAACCTCTCCTCATATGGAAGCTGTTCCATACTCCTAATAATTTTTGTTGCCATTCTCTGTATTTTTTTCCAGTTCTGATGTATCTTTTTTGAGATAAGGTGACAAGAAGTGTGCAATGGGCGCACCATGGATTTATGTAGTGGCATTATGATCTATCCCTTTCCTAATGGTTCCCAGCATTGTTAGCTTTTTTGACTGCCACTGCACATAGAGTGGATGTTTTCAAAGAACCATCCACAATTACCCCAAGATCTCTTCCTTGAGTGGTAACAGCTAATTTAGACTCCATCGTTTTGTATGTATAGTTGGAATTGTTTTCCAATGTGCATTACTTTGCATTTATCAACAGTGAATTTCATCTGCCACTTTCTTGCCCAGTCACCCAGTTTTGTGAGATTCCTTTGCAACTCTTCACAGTCAGCTTTGGACTTAACTATATTGAGTAATTTTGTATTATCTGCAGACTTTGTCAACTCCCTAGTTACCTCTTTTTTTCAGCTCATTTATGAATATGTTGAACAGCACTGGTCCCAGTACAGATCCTTGTGGGATCTTGCTATTTACCTCTCTATTGTGAAAACTGATCCTTTATTCCTACCCTTTGTTTCATATCTTTTAAGCAGGGACTGATCCACGAGACTGCCCATGACTGTCTACTTCGTTTAAGAGCCTTTGGTGAGAGACCTTGTCAAAGGCTTTCTGAAAGTCCAAGTACACTATATCTACTGGATCAGTGGTTCTCAGCCAGTGGTCTGCAGCTCCCTGGGGGACTGCGAGCCCCTTCAGGGGGCCATGAGACCCCTGTGGCTGAAACCCAATGCTCCCCATGGGCTGAAGCCAGGAGCTGCGGGGCTGAAGCCTTGATCCCCAGCGCCCCACATGGGACTAAAGCTGTGAGTGGTTGGGCTGAATCTTGGGTCCCCGAGCCCTGGTGCTCCCCATGGTGGAACAGAAACCCTGAGCCCATGGGCAGAGTTGGGAGGCACAGGGGGCATTGTTCTTTCCCCCCCTCCTCAACTACAGTGCAAGAGCAGGGCAAGGGGCAGCTCAAAACACTCCCATGTCCATCTCTCCCTGTGACTTGGCCAGGTCAGAGGTGGGAAGCCGGAGCTGGGCAGTGTGGAGCAGCTGCTGCTCTGGCTGGTTCCATGGAGCAGGCAGCCGGGGTGTTCCCTCATCTCCTGCTGGTATCTGGGGTGGAAGCTGCTCCTCAGCTCCCAGCCCCCTTAGCTCATGCAGCCAGTAAGAGCCACCAGGGAAGGGGGACCCAGCTCCATGGCTGGCAGAGCCCTCCTGGAACAGGGACTGCAGGGGCACCTTCCCGGCACACAGCCCCTAGCTACCCCTCTCCCTGCAGCCTGAGCTACCACCCCACCTGCACACAGCCCCTAGCTACTGCTCTCCCTGCACCCTGAGCTACCCGCCTGCCTGCACATAGCCCCTAGCTACCCCCTCCCTGCACCCTCTGCCTGCACACAGCCCCTAGTTAAGTGCTGCCTGCACCCTGAGCTATTTTCAAACTTTCTGTGCTGAGCCCTCCCCCTTTGAGTTATAATTTTTGTTTGTATTCCCCACAACCTGTCTGGGTTGTGGGGAGTCGAGGTGGAGGTGGTGCAGAAGCCGTTCCATTCCCCTAATAATTTTTGTTGCCCTTTTCTGAACCTTTTCCAATTCCAGTGTATCTTTTTTGAGATGAGACGATCACATCTGCATGCAGAATTCAAGATGTGGGCGTACCATGGGTTTATATAGAGGCAACATGATATTTTCTGTCTTCTCTATCCCTTTCTTAATGATGCTCAACATTCTGTTGCCTTTTTTTGACTGCCGCTGAACATTGAGTGGATGTTTTCAGAGAACTCTCCACAATGACTCCAAGATCTTTCTTGACAGCTAATTTAAACCCCATCATTTTGTATGTATAATTCCAACTATGTTTTCCAATGTGCATTACTTTGCATTTATCAACATTGAATTTCATCTTCCATTTTGTTGCCTAGTCACCTATTTTTGAGAGATCCTTTTGTAGCTCTTCGCAGTCTGCCTGGGACTTAACTATCTTGAGCAGTTTTGTATCATCTGCAAATTTTGCCACCTCACGGTTTACCCTTTTTTCCAGACCATTTATGAATGTGTTGAATAGGACTGGTCCTGTTCAAAAAAAGAAATACTACTGTAGGCATCAGAAGATAGGCTAGCACTGACGGCAACTTTCTTCTCCTCCTTGCCTCTGTACACTCTTGTTCTCCTCATAAGATATACTCATATGCACATGCCCAAAGATGTTAGTAAAATGATACGCTAGAGATTTTCCCTATTGAAAATGTAGATTGACACCCCCCCCTTCAGTAGACACACACAAAGTATGGTTTATAGTGCACAGCTCTGGTTTTGCATGGACTTTTGCTTTTGAAGACAGTTTTCTAATGTGTGTTATGCCTTACAATCTTTGGAGAACACATTCAGGTAGAAGAGAGAACTGCTAGGCAGCAGTCATGTTGACTTAGACTTTTCTAATGACCTTGAAGAGATTTAAACAAACTTTAAATAGTCTTCTTTAACCTACATTTATGGTGGTGGTGGGGGAAACATTTTCTAAAAGCCAGATTATAGGAAACATTCATTTATCGCAAAGTGGTTGTCAGATGTGACTTGACCCCTGTATGCAGAAGATCACTTTTGCTGGGTAGATGAGAATCAGGACTTCATGCAGCAGCATAGCACACTCTAAATATGCATGTCAGGAAGCAAAGGATAGCTTTTGATTAATGCAGTGAACTGGTCACATCTTTTGGGAGTTAGCCAGTTAAATATTAGTTGCATCTGCAGATCACTGCTGAAAAAACACGCTGGTGAGCATTAGAGATTTTACTTTAAATAATTCTCATTTCACTTTTTCTGCTAGTTCACCAATGGGCAGCAAAAACCAACTACTATGAAAAGGATTATTTATAGGTGTGCATTAAAGCAGCTTTACTCCATTGTAAATATATTACATTGGGCCGCGTCCACTTCTCAAATTAAATTATTCAGAGCAGCAATATAAATGCTGACTATGCACATCTGAGATGTGCAATCTGTCTCCTTGATTATGCGATCGTTAAACTTAGTTTCTGTTCTTAACTTTACTGAAGAATGTTTACTGAAGTTGGGTTAGCTGAGGAGGGGGAGAGATGCATCTGTGTAGGTGGTTAATGAACCAACTTCCAGTTGGATGGATGAAGGTTACAAGATGTTAAGAAGGATGCTGTCTCTTCTTATGTTTGCATAGTGCCTCGTACAATAGGGCTTCAGTCTTCGTTGCTTCCTCTTGGCACTGCTGTTATACAAATAAAGAAAATGAATTTGGCTCCTTTGAAATAAGAATAAGGAAAATGTGTTTAGCTCCCTCCGTCTAGTCTCCAGTAAACCTCATAATACAACATAGTTAGTTAGTATGGAGTCATTCATACATCCTGTATACCAATGTGTTTTACAGGAATTAAATAGTAACTGAAGGGGGGATGATGGGACATAGCTGAAGGAGAAAAGAAAAGGGCTTTTAGCTGAGATTTCAAAGAATAGAATCTTTGCTAAGCAGAGAGATACAGGAAGATTGTGCAGAAGGGAGGAGAGTCAAAGAGATAGTGAGTTCACATGGAAAGGCAGAAGAAGCCAGTGCTAGAGGAGCAGGGTGGGAGTAGAGAGAGCCCTCGAGGTAGGATGCAGCATATCCATAAAGACTTGTAATAAGGAGGGAAACTTTGGTCTGAATCTTGGAAAGAATCTGGAATTCTGGGTGATGCAAAGTCACTAAAGAAAGGTCCAGTACAAGAATAGCAGGAAAGATACACTGCAGGAGGTGGAAAAATATTTGAGCATCACTTATTCATCTGTGCCAGATTGTGCTGTAGAATGTGGCCTAAATAGCTCTCTGCTTGTGAACGTGGGTGCAACTCCTCTGACTTCAATGGTGTTTTGCCTATTTAGGCCATCAGAGAAATTGGCCTATTTAACTTATGAACCCTAAAATTATTTCAGAGTGTAGAATATTTATAGGAAATAATTTTGCATTCACCTTTGAATAAATTCTCCAATATTTTCCTGGGTGTGTTTGTTATATAATAAATAATACAGTAATAGGACTCAGAATTGCAGGATGATGGTGAATACATCTGTTGAGATATCAGAGGAAATGTGTGTAGGATGATCTAAAAGTTTTTATGTTTAGCATAATCCACATCTTTATTTAGCAAAGGTTCAGTATCTTCTAGATCTTATGAAATCCAAACATGTGCTTCTGAAGGTTTTATTGGGCCTAAAGCAGATTTCTCTCCATCCATCATTGCTAATAGTGTTGATTTCAGTGCAAGACAACCTTGCAGATCTTAAAATGTAATGCAATTTAACTGTCATTTCCCTTCCCCCCCACTTTGCATTATTCATGTTCAAGTTCAGCAGCAAAATGCTCATTACTTAAACTGGGTAGAAGAACCAGATTTTCTGCTCTTAAAATGACAAGCATTCGTACTTTGTATTTAATATGCAAACGTCAGTAAACACTGCAGATGAAGGGCTCTTCTTCACAATATATCTGTAGCCTTTTGCATAGGAGAAGCATGTTTCCTCCCAGACTGATCTCTTGCATGTGACCAAATGATCTCCCCTCCCCCATCTCCTTTTGAAGTGAATGAAGTGGTCGTTCAAAGGTAGTGGGTGAGCAGCTCTGGGAAGTACGGTCCTCTCTGCACAATACAGGAACAGTATAAGAAACAGCAATGCCCTGTCAATGTGCCTCAAACTTGAACTGCAGGGACCACCTTGTGGTGTGAGAGGGTGGTCTTTCCGTGTCCATTCAGCTCTCTGCCAAGACTAATGAGGCTACTAATCACTGATTAGCTTAGTTAGTCTGTATAGACTTAGCTCACAGAAAGTACTTGCCTAGGTGGCACAGAATTGAAAGAAGCTGGAGGCTTCACTCAGTTGAAACTTTTCCTTCCATGCTCAACATCCCACCAAATTCAGTAGGAACACAATGAATCCTGCACAAATATGGATTCCTCAGTAGAGAAGTGTGACACACACCTCAAAGGAATATTAACAATGGGTATAACCGGATTCCCCAAGAAGACCCGTTGTAATGTCTGTCCTTCCTGCATTCAGAAACCAGTGAGTATGTGGTGATTGCTGAAATATTGTTAGGGACCCTTGTCACAGGGCATCAAAGCCAACTAATAAAGATGTTCCATTGTACTCTTATATTCTATTTCTTTTGTGGTTAACTTGTCCCTCTTTTAGCATTGTCAAAGCAGAACACATTAAAATAGAGAACAGCTGTGCTCCAAAGGTAGGTGCAAGGACAAATCAAATAATAGTTCTCCCATTCATCTGTCATTTTACTTTCTTGTGGCATGGCATTCTTCTCAGGGAGAGCATCCTTGCCGAAACAAATCTATCATTCCCATTTCATATTTCTTAAAGGACAGGGTATAAGATCCCCTTTCTCTCCCCTCACCCAACATGACCTGCCCGGTTATACAGTGGATCTGTGTGAGTGGAACAAGCTTAAGATAGCTGCTTAACATATCTTGTGACAGTAGTGGTGTCTCTGGCAGCTTCCTAAGGAGAAGACCAGGAAAACGGCCGGCACATGTTAATAGTGTATTAATTGAAGCATTCTTCCAACTCCTGGCCTTCCACATCTCCTTCCTCAGATGTGGCATAGAATTTCACATGATTTGTATTGATTTAATTTCGCAAAACTATGTTCACTCCTGTATCTTATTTGATAGTTGAATAGAAATTGCTTTCATTCACCAGTAATAAAAAGCTGTAGCTGATCAGTTTGTAGCTACAGAGTGAGGAGTGGGGAGAGAGCAACCATACTTACTTTGGGCAACCCTGTGGCCTAGGAATTGCTTGTACAGGCTATACCCTGAAGACAAGCGGAAAAGATGCTGTGGTTTGAAAATCAGAGAGAAGGAGCAGGAGATGACTCTAGACTAGAACTGGAGGGATGAGTAGTACACTATGGAGCTGATCTTCATTCATGTAAAGAACCTCTCAAACACACTTCATGTTTTCAGGCCAAGCAGAAGAGGACTTGCACAATTTCTAATCAATGTGCAATACTCTTAATGTGGAGGCACAGCAGGAGAGCTCCTGACAGGATAGAAAATGCGATCTCAGCAGGGCCACCCCCAGACATTGTGATGTCCTATGCAGCCCCCCCCCTGCGGGGGGGCTGGTGTCCCCAGGCCTCCACAGGGGTGTGTGTGCACCCAAGGTCTGTGGGGGGCAGGGCAGAAACTGCCCCCCAGCATGAGCCGACAGAGAGGAGCAGGTTGGGGCTGGGTCGCTTAACTTCCTGCCGCCCGGTGATTGCAGGGCAGGCCTGACCCTGCACTGATGGGGCAGTGGGAAGTAGAGTGACCTGGCCCCAGCCCGCTCCGCTCTGCTCCCCTGGCTCCCAGGCTTGGGACTTGAGGGGCAGAGGGGAACAGCTCCCGTGTGGCTGGGAGCTGGCAGAGCAGGCTGGGTCACTCCACTTCCTGCCGCCACATGAGTACAGGGTCGGGCCCGACCCCAGTGATGAGCTGCCAATTTTTTAACAACGGGTTCCCTCCTTCCCCCCCCTCCGTGGGGGGGGGGGTCGTGCCCCATCCAACCCCTCATGTTCCTTAACACACACACTCCGAGACCCCTGACCCATCCCCCCCTTCCCTGTCCCCTGACTGCCCCTTGCCGCCCCACCCAACCCCTCCTCTCATTCTCAATGGCCCCCCAGAACCCCTACCCCATACAACTACCCCTTCTCTCTGTCCCTGAGTGCCCCCACCACCTCATCCAACCCTGCTCTTTCCTGACTGCTCCCCGGGACCCTTGCCCCCATTCAATCCCCCTGTTCCCTGCCCTCTGACTGCCCTGACCCCTATCCACCCCCCCACAACCCACCCCCTCCCTGCCCCCTTACCACACTGCCTGGGGACCGGGTCCACTCTGCCAGGACCACGACCGGCGCCGCGGGGCCCGACTCCCCGGGCCGGGCCGGCACCGGGGCCCAGCCACGGGGGCCCGACTCCCCGGGCCGGGCCCAGCCACGGGGGCCCGACTCCCCGGGCCGGGCCCAGCCACGGGGGCCCGACTCCCCGGGCCGGGCCCAGCCACGGGGGCCCGACTCCCCGGGCCGGGCCCAGCCACGGGGGCCCGACTCCCCGGGCCGGGCCCAGCCACGGGGGCCCGACTCCCCGGGCCGGGCCCAGCCACGGGGGCCCGACTCCCCGGGCCGGGCCCAGCCACGGGGGCCCGGCCGCTCGGCGGCAGCCGTGGGGCCCGACTCCCCGGGCCGGCGCTGGGCTGGAGGGAGCCGCGGTCTGGGACCGGGAGCTGCTGAGCCAGCCGCAACTCCCCTCCCCCTCTGCGCCCCAGCTTACCTGCTGGCTGCCTCCATGCTGCTTGTTCAGGCTTCCCGCGAACATCTGATTCGCGGGAAGCAGGGGAGGGGGAGGAGAAGGGGGCGGAGCAGGAGAGGAGTGGGCGGGAACTTTTGTTAAATTTAGCAGCCCTTAACAAGCGGTTCTAAAATGGCTGCTAAATTTAACAACGGGTTCCCGCGAACCCGTGCGAACCCGCTGCAGCTCACCCCTGCCCGACCCCTGCTGCAGTCCCCCGGGACATAGCTCAGGGAAAGTGATGGAGTGAGGGCGGGGCTGGGGCAGAGCAGGGGTGGGGGCAGCTTTCCTGGCTGGCTCAGCCGGCTGGGGGATCGGGCTGGCAACTGGAGCAGCACACAGCTGCGTGGGGCACCAGGAAATTTGGGGCAATTTGGTGCCCCAAATTCCCTGGTGCCCTATGCAGCTGCGTAGTTTGCATATGGGTAAGGATCTCAGATAGGGAAAGTGAATTCTTTCAGCCCTTTAGACCATTTGTACTGCAGAAGGGGATTGTATAAGCTCTGTAGATCATGTGCAACTTATCCCTTTCAACCCTAGATGTAGTTCACTGAGGCACGCTGTGAGGACGGAAGATCATGTCAGACAGGAATACACGAGAGATGTTGAAGCAAAGAATACTGTATATGGCCTTGCTTGGAAAAAAAAAAAGTTGTGCATTGAACAGGAAGATTTGGTATAAAAGATTGTTATGATGTTTCTTGTGAAGCAAAAGCAGACCAGAGACTTAACAGCTGGCTGTTGTAAGAGGGATTGATCTCTATTGCATAGGGCACAGAGGCAGATGGATACCAAGTAGATTAAATTAAAGAAAGATAAATTTAAAATATTGATTTGTGTATTTCAGAGTGAGAGTTCAGGGCCAAAAGGGACCACCTGATCTTCTAGTCTGACATCCTGCATATCACAGGCCGCTAAACCCCACCCTTTACTGTGCACAATAACCAGCATTAGGCAGAAGTGTTGCAGCCCTCATGGGGTTTTAACTATTATGTGCCACAGACAAACGGTAGGAGGGACTGTGATGCACCAATGTCTGGGGCCCCTTCAGTTGCACGGAATTGATTTAGTGAGGTGTACTCAGATGATCCTAGTAAGCAACCTGCACTTTGTGCTGCACAGGAAGACAGGAAAAAAAACCCGACTAGGTTCCTGCCAATCTGACCTGGGTCAAAAATTCCTCCCTGCCTGTGAAAATAACAGTCAGTATAACTGTGAGCATGTGAGCAAGACACAGCAACCAAGCATTTGAAAAAGAGACTTGTGTATTGCCTCAGAGGACTGGCCGTCCCTGTCTGGTGTTCCATCTCCAGTCGTAGCCATCTCCGTTTCAAAGAAAGGAGTGTGGCTGGAACAAAGTACACTGGGAGCAGGAGTGGGAATCCTTCCTGACCCCTAAATGTGACTGGCTGAAGCATTAGTTTTAGGAACATAAGTTGTAGGGTCAGAAGGTACCTCTTGAGTCACCGAGCACAGCCCCCTGTCACTGGAAGAAAACCTGTAAAATTATCCTACTCATACACATATGAAGCTCTTTTAGAGTTTACCTGTGGTGCTCACTGTTGCAGAAAGTCAAAGCAAATACGACCATTGTATTTTTTAAAAGTGCTGGCTGACTTTCTGACCATGAACAACTCTTGTAGCTGTGCAAACTAGGGCCCACGCTCAGCAGGACACTTAAAGCATCTGTGGAGCTTTGAGAATGTGATTAGTCCCAGTGATGTAAATGGAACTTTTCAGAGGCAGATAGTTACCTGCATACTTAAGGGCCTTGCTGAGTTAGGCCCTAGATGAGATAATCAAGTCTCATGTCAGGGCATAAATTGACTTTCTGTAATGGTGATTCCAGATGCACAACTCTTTCCATGTATATCATTGTGTAAATGGCTAGATGCATTTTGGGAATGGGGGATCAGAAGCCGGATCACTTCCTTCTGCTGTGTTAGATACTGGCCACTGCTAGAACCAGGATGCCAAACTACATAAATTAATAATCTTATTTGGCTTGTCTGATTTTACTTTCCCAGACTCAGAACCCTTTCCTAGTGACGGTGTGGTGTGGTTTTTGTTTTTTTGCATATTCAGTTTCCTCAGTATAACACCCAGTTCACTAGGGTTGAAAGAGGAGAAGACATCTAAACTTCTCCAGAAGGAAGAATGCTGTTCCTTAAAGCTTGAAATTAAGTTCTGCAGGGCCATTATCAATAGAATTATTTTTACGTTGAATCAAAACAAAAGATTCAGATGAGCTGAGCCTGGAAAACCAGCGGGGTTTCGGACCCAATACTGCTGAATATGTTGTATGGTTTTGGATAAATCCCAAATCAAACTTTCAGTGTTGTTGCCACGTATCCCAGTTGTTTCTGGGTTGCTGGGCTGTTGGTCGCTTGATAGGCTCACTAAAGAAAACCGAACAAACCCAAGTGACCAGTAGCAACCTATATCGGTGGTCCCCAACCTTTTCAGTGTGGTGGGCACCTGACGACTAGCCACTGAGGAGCATGGCCGCCGGACAAGCAGCTGCTAAAATGCTGCCGAAAATCAGCGGCATTTTGGTGGCAGCGCTTCTTGACGTTGCCACTTCTCAGCAGCATTTCGGCGGCTGCTTTTCTGGCGGCCAATAGGCGGGTGCACATAGATGCCATGGTGGGCACCATGGCACCCACGGGCACCGCATTGGGGACCCCTGACCTATATGGTGCTAACTTGCGCATGATTTCAGTTCTTCCTTTTAGGCTGTAAAGGGAGGAAGAACGTCTCTCTCTAAAAGCTCTCCCGTGATTCCCCCTGGCTAACTGGAAAAGCAGTGATGACAGGCTCTAGAGCGAGCCACATCCTGCTTTCTGCATCTGACAGTAGATGGGTGTGCGTGAGAGTAATAAGGAATGACCCTCTTCCAAGACACAATCTGCTCCACCTATTTCTACATCGCTGGGCACTGACTTACTAAAGATGACACCAGACAGCAACAATTAAGGCTAAGATTTTTGTCATGGGTATTTTTTAGTAAAAGTCATGGACAGGACACAGGCAATAAACAAAAATTCATGAAAGCCCATGACCTGTCTTTGACTTATACTAAAAATATCTCTGACAAAATGGGGAGGGAGGAGGGACCTGCACCCACAGCTGCTGGGGCTCCTGAGTTCCCCCTGCCACCTGTGGCGGCTGGGAGTTGCAGGGTCCCCCCATGGCAGTGGAGAGGTCAGCGGTTCCCCCCACCGCCCGCCGTAGCTAAGCAGCTGCTGGGGGTCCCTCCCCCCCACCACACCCAGCAGCTGGGAGCTCTGGGTGACTCCTACCCCCAGCGGGGACTGGGAGCTGTGGGGGTCCCTCGGCTGCCCGGCAGCTGAGAGCTCCAGCCTCACTGTCCTGGGGCTGAAGTGGAAAATGTCATGGAGGTCTCTGGAAGTCATGGATTCCATGACCTCCATGACACAATCGTAGCCTTAGTAACAATCTAATAAGACAGGGATTCTCAAACTTTTAAGCATTGTCAGTTGCTTCAAAAGAACTACTAATCCTTCCCACACTGATTACACACCACCTGTGCTGCAGCAATTGTTCTTGCTTGCATCAGAGAGGACAGCATTGAAAAGATGAAAAATAACATGGTATTGCTGGATTGCCATCTGTGCTGTCTATTTGCTTTCCCTGCCTGTAGGCCGCTCCTGACTCCTGATGTCTGCATTGCTAGAATCCCTTCAGCTTGCTTTGTGGTTTCATCCTGTCTTCTCGTGCGTTTGCTGTCTTTTCAGTGTGGGGGACATCTGCAAAGCTGACCATGGCTGAATTTACATTAGAGAAATACTTGACAAAGAAAGGCATGAAGCAGCTGTGCAAAGTATTGGTGTTTTGGTTTTTTTTGCAGGGGCGGGGTTGAGAGAAGCCTTATAGATACCCTAGAAGAGTTATGTAGTGGCCTATAATTAGCAGGAAATACTGTTACTGTGTTTCTGGTAGCTTGTGCTTCCCATTTCTGTTTGTATCAGCCTGTTGCCTTTCATCAGATATTTAGACTGTAATCTTTCATTGTGTGTACAGAGCTTAGCACAATGAGGCCTCAGTGCATTACTGCAGAAGAAATAATAACTATGACAAAAGTGCTTCTGTGGACCAAAATGCTCCACAGACCCCCAATGTAATAGAGACACCAATGCAAGAACATTTGATCTAACAGATACATTCTGTGGTGAGAGTGCCCCAAAGAGATTTTGAGTGCCCCAAAGAGATTGTGTCGTTGCTATATTGGTCTTTATTGCTCTTTGAAATCAATGGAGCTACCCTGATTTATACCATCAGAGGGTCTGGCCTGGTATCTCTAAAAGTACTGGTTGCATAGCCAAGCCTTCTATTTATTTCTCTGTTCTGCTCTCCTAACAGAATCTTCCTCTGTGTTGCATTTAGAGACAGGATGAAGCCACAGCATTCAGATTGGAAACGCCTCAGGGTTCATGGCTGCTAACTTGGGGTTTTAGTTTGGTCCATTAAACTGGTAAAGACTCATTTGCAAGATTCAGATCCTGGTTTGGATTTTTTTACTCTGCCTTTTTGGTGGGTTCAGATCTGGGATTGTGGCTGTATCTGCACTGCTGCATTTTCTAAACGTAGTACGCAGATTCTGCATTTTAAGGTAAAATGCAAGCACTGGGGAAGCAGTGTGATTCCAAACTGTAGTGTTTGCAGTACCATGCTATTCACAGTCTATATAACTTTTGCTCCCCTGGATTGGGAACAGTGAGGAAGTCATGTGTGCAGTCCCTGGAAAGGGTCTCTTAAGTGCTCAGTAGATTTGTAGATTACAGAACTGGAAGAGATTGCTCTTATCTAGTCTGACCTCAAAATAGATGTCTTTCTATTCCGTTAGGGCAAAATTCCCCTGTGTAGAGGGCCAGTATAAGGCTTATGTGCCCCTTACTGTTGTCAACTCTTGCAATTTTTATCACAAGTCTTGTGAAAATTTAGGTGGGATTTTGTTCTTAATACCCCAGTGCTCAGTTTCAAGTGATTACATCAGAATCCCAGTTTTCATTTAAAAAACAGTAAGCTTCTAGCCTTCATGTTTTCAGATAATGTTTCAAAGTGACCCATGGGCACCCTACATTCTCAAATCAGAGGGCAAATAAAAAGCAACCCAAATCTAATTTTTGTTTCATGATTTTTAAGACAATCTAAGACTTTGGGGGCCCTGACTCAGTATTTTATGAATGCTTAGGGCAGGGGACTGGCAACCATGCTCTTTAGACCCACTTAAGCCTCCAAAATAGGGCTTAAGTGATGCATAGGCCCTGTGCTAGTGAATTTCACCTCTCATGACAAATGCTGAGAGGCTTTTCCAAATGAACATTAACCAAAAGAATGGAGTCTCCAAAATGAACCAGTGGAGTGGTGTGAAAGTGGTGGTGGGGTATGGGGGAAGATAGGCGTTTCCAGAGTTGCATAGGGAAAACAGACTACTCACAAACCTCTGGAGAGGAAGATGCAAGCCATTTCACTGATTTTGAACTTTGTATCCACTAACCTGATAGAGCAGTTTTGCTTTTGAGGACAGACTGTGGGTCCAAAATAGTGTGCAATAAAGCATTTTTGTGTCATGAAACCAGTAGCGGGCATTGAGGGGTTTTTAGGCATATAAATAATGAATATGAAATAAATCCTTGAAGCTGCTTGTGCTGCTGGCTAGACTGGACCAGCACTGAATTCTCCATTAGTATTTTTTTTTAAGGACCAGACTGTGTGACTTTTTAATCAATGAAGGAAATCTTAGTTTAACAATAAAAAGTTCCTTTTAGACATCTGAATGTAGTCACCTACATTAAGGGGAAGGATCTGATAGAATTTTGTGGGTGTATATATTGAAATTGTGGGATACAGACTGAACGTGCCTTTTGACTTATTGATAGCTCTTTTTCCCACATCTACCTTTTTGAAAGATTGGTACAAAGGGAGACAGTTGGATATTGACCTGAAATGTGCTGACTTCAAGCAGTGGATCACCAATTGCTCTAATACATCATTTTTTTCCCCAAGATAAAAAAGACGAAGATAAGAATCCATTTCTTTTATGCTGAGACTGGCTGGTGAAGGAAAAACTCCTAAACATAACATTTTTTTATCTGGAATGGAGCATGAAGCAAGAACAGCAAAATTGTACTAACCTTTACTTCAAAGTTATCTGTATCCACTGACTCCTTTTAATCAGTGCTATGACTTTTTCCTATACTGTCTGACTGTGCTACAGTATTTAGTTTGTTGTCTAATAGCACTTAGCTTCTTAGAATGCTCCAGACTGGCTTCCAGGTGAATGCTATATTTTATACTTACTAATATAACTTATATTGGGGGAGGGGGGTGATAGCAGTACCTGTTGTTAACGTTGCCTGACACTTCCCATTATAATACCCTGCTTTCAGTTACTTATAACTTTTCTTATACTTCAACTGATTGGGCTGAAATTTTCCATGTCAGATGTCTGCCTCAGGGTTGGGGTTTCAGGTAAAACAATTCAGCCATTTCCAAGAATGAGGGTAGGAAAAAGACATTGTTTTGCCCATATGAAAATGGTGGTGTCCTTTTCTTTGAAAAGCACTAGCTCCCCTCCCCCATGCTTTGGTGCAAAGGCTTTAAATTTGGCTGGGGAGTGGCCGCTGTGTTAGGGATGTGCCTTTTGCTGTCACTGTGAAAATTCACCCATTTTTTTTTTTTTTGGCCAAGTTATAAGCCACTGAAAAATTGCAGCTCACACCTGCTCAGTAAAGACTGCCTGGATTTTATCAGCTAAATACTCTGAATATTCTGCACTGGGCATGTTCCAGCCTGGGGCTGAGCAGGACTTGTTCTGCAATTGAAGCTCTGGGCACCTGAACTGAGAGCGGGGAGCCTGTCTCTCCTGCGCTCTCAGTGAATCCTCTGTTGGGCCCCGGCAGTGTAGAGGAGGAAAAAATAGTATGTAATCAAAGACTGTATCATAATGCATATACTCAAGGGGACCAAACTGTGACCTTAATTCTGGCATTTTCAAACTTTTGAGTGTCTGACTTTATTAAGATTGCAATGTTCTTTTAACATGTTTTGTTTGTAAAATTAGATATAAAATTATCCTAATCTTTAATTCCTGTGGTCTTCCCTGTACATCCTGTCTCCTCTGTCTGTCTTATTTAGACTGTGAGGTCTTTGGGGCAGAGACTGCGTATTTTTGTTTCACACACATGCTTGTTTCACATACTGATGCTTAAATAAGAGAAATTACCACATATGTGGAGGAGATGGCCATATGATAAATGCACTTTATCATGCACTTTTGATCTGGTCCTGGGTGAGTCGTGAGCGGGTTGGGCATTTTAAAAAATATGTAGGGATACAAAGAAGTGTCTAATCAGCGTCTACATTTCAGTTGTATGGATAATCCTGTCCCAAATCTCACTGCAGAGGTAAAAAGATCATTTAAAAAAATATATATATATCCTGGTGCTACAGAAGAGAGGGAAGACAAGTGAAAGAAGATACCCAGTCTACAGAGAAAGCAGTTACATGTAATTTAAGATGACTAAGCCAAGAATTTGGACCACGATTTCCGAGTAGTTCTCTTCTCTTTGGGCTGGGTCTCCTGGTCACTCTTTTCTGTCTGGCTTTTTCCCCCTGACCTGCTCTACACAATCTCCTTCAGAGTCACAAAATTATAGTCCCTGAGAGAGGAAATGGGGAGCAAAAATAAGTGGGCACCAGTATTTCTCCAAGCATTGCTGGTGTTTGTTACTTTCCTTTCTCTCTCCTTCGCTTGTGGAGCTGATTGATTCTATGTCACCCTGCGTCTTGTGGAGTCACTTACACCATAGGAAAGCAGGTGTGAAAAGCTATCAGCTACTAGTGTTTTACACCCACTTCCCTTCACTGTGCACTAGTGTAAATGGCTACATAAGGTGCCAAGTAACAGTGAATTGGGCCCTGCCTTACTCTGTACTCAGCAGGAAACAGTTCAAGCTGTGCTTCTCCTGGTCTAGCTGACCCTGATAGTGGGATTCTGTGGTGTGAATCTTGAACTGGTAAATCTAGTCAGCAGCTGCCATTAAATCCCCTCACAGGCTTTGTGGTTTTACATCAGATTCTCGTATTTAAAATGCTTTTCTCTTCTCTGTTTTTGTGGGGAAAAAACCCACCCAAACAAAGAGAAACTGCCAACTACACAAGAGAAACAGTAAAAATGATTATAAACCAAGTGCTGTCTAGTGCGCATAGTGAACAAAATGAGACAGTTTAGGTTCTTAGGATCTCATCACTCTAGGTCTGAGTGCCTTGTAAAAATTAAAAAGTTTATCCTCAACACTGTGAGGTAGGGAAGTATGATTAGTATCCTCACTTTATAGGCACAGAGACATAGGCCCCGATCCAGCAAAGCATTCAAGTAGGTGCTTAATTTTAGGGTCCGAGTAGTCCCATTCATGTGCTTAAAGTTAAGCATGTGCTTTACTGGATCAGGGCCTAAGTGACTTTCCCAAGGTCAGAATGGAGGTCTGTGGCATTGCCAACAATTTAACCTGGATCTCCTGAGTAGTACATCAGAATCTCAGCCATGAGTTTATCCTTCCTCTCAAAAAACCAGGATTTTTTTTCTCTATTCTCTTTCAGCTACGGTAACGTTAGAGGTTATTTGCAACAATAGCAGGATAAAAAGAAAGTTCAGGCAGATGTGTGAAATTTTTTTCTAAGTTGATGGTGTCCTTTTAAGCGAATGAAATAGAAATACATGAGAGTGTAAATGATGCTACTATTACTGCTAACGATGCCTGGAAATGTGATATTAAGGGAGATTAATCCGTTACTCAAGAGAAAAGAGAAAAAAATACTGAAGAAGAAATTGAACTTAGGCTCCCATGCATGTATTTTGGAGTTTCCTGCTAATCAGCATGAATCGATCAAAACTGCAAAGACAATTAAAGTAAACATGTCAAAGATAAAGACAGGCCAAACTAATAATCACAAAGGAAAACAGATCCATTTTGTCAAGGAGGGGAAGTTCTTGCTCAATCCACCTCTGTTTCTGGGAACAATCACGCTGAAAGCTTCTTACTGAAGCAAAACATAGAATTGCAAAAGTGACTCACTCAGTATTGCCAACCCCTTGTGTTAAAAAATCATGTGTAGCACCAAAAAATGTCATGAGATGTAAAAACCAGGATAAATCACATTCTGTTTTTGCCCACTGTCTGGTTTGAACCTTTAAGCAAGCCTTGTCTCCCCAATTTGTGTACTAGGTTCAGTTGAAAAGTCAACCATAAGTGTGCAAACACAAATGCAGACATCCGCTGGTTCCACTTCCAGGGTGTGTCTACACTGCAGTCAGGGGATGTGATTTCCAGCGTGTGGAGACCATCTTACACATGATAGTGCATTAGCTCAAATCACAGCTAAAAATAACGTAGCTGCAGTAGCTTGGACTAGCAGAGTACAATCCTGTCCAAGGGGAGGTCTACGCTAGAAGCACTACATCAGCGGAGCTGAACCGCTGCAGCTGTACTGCTGTAGCACGTCTGGTGAAGACCCTCAGTGCTGACCGGAGAGCGCTCTCCCGTCAGCATTACTACTCCACCTCTGCAAGAGGCGGTGTGGACAGTGCTTAGGTCGCTGTAACTTGCGTCGCTCAGGGAGGTGTCTTTTTAACACCCCTGAGCGACGTAAGTTAGATAGATGTAAGCGGTAATGTAGACTTGCCCCAAGATCCTAGGCATGTACTCAGGTGGCTAGCCTGAGCCACTGTGGCTACCCTGCTCTTTTTAGCACGCTGGTTCAATCAAAGCTAACACATGTAAATCTACAGAAGCTGGAAATTACACTTCCCAGCTGCAGTGTAGACATACCCACAGTCACCAAACTCCTGAGATGAAGGAGCCATCACTGTCTCTCTCCTTATGCATTTGTGTGTGTAAAACTCATCTGCTCAAATGTTCATGGAAACTGAATATGGAAGGGGCACAGGCTTGACCAGCACAAATTTAAGCGAAATACTCATCGACATCTGTTTGGGCTATTGTCCAATAATTGCATTTTTATAGGCATCACCTAAGGTTTTTTTTTTTAAAAGGTGTAAAGTAACACCTTTCAGTAGAAGGTCTGGGTACAAATGGAGGAGTTGATATTTCAAGATCTACAGCTGTAAGGAAAATCTGTAGAGCAGGGGTCAGCAACCTATGGCACGCCAGCAGCGGGCTGAGCAGGTCCGGCGGCCGAGACCCCGGCAGGCAGCAGCGTGCCATTAAAAATCCTGCCCAGCTCAGCCTGCTCTTCTCCGCCCCACCACCACCACTCTCTCCTGCAGGGGCAGGGGACAGAAGCTTGGTCCTGACGGCTGCTGCTACAGGGCAGCCTCCACCGGCAGCCAAGCTCCCTCCTCCCCAGCCTCTTCCCCCAGTGTGCTGGGTTCCTGCCCCTCCTCCTCACCTCCCTGGGGAGGGAACAGCTGATGGCCCTGGAGAGGGGGAGGAGAAGGAACTGCAGAGGCAGCATGCTTGCTGCTCTGGAGAAGAGGCGGGGATGGGGCCTTAGGGAAGGAGGGTGGAATCAGGGCATATCCCCTCCAGCCCCCTGCCGTGAGCCGCTCAGGGCTGGGAGAATCCCCACGACTCCAGCCCATGCCCCCTGCCCTGATTCCTGAACCCCCGCACACACACCAAGCCCTCTGCCCTGAGCCCTGCACCCCACCATGACCCCAGCCCTGACTCCTGCACCCTTCTCACACCCCCCCACACCCCATGCCCTGACTCTTGCACCCCCCACATCCCCACCCTGAGCACCAAACAGAAGCTCCTCCTCCCCATTCCCACCTGCACCCCTCACACCAAATAGGAGCTGCCCAGGTAAGCGCTCCACACCCAAACCTCCTGCCCCAACCCTGAGCCCCCTCCCTCATTCTAGCTCCTGGCCAGACCCTACACCCCAGGCTGCTCCTTCTCCCCTAGCCCTCCCCCAGTTCAGTGTACTCCCACCCTCAGCTCTGTGCAGAGAGAAAGGAAGAGAATGGGCTAAAACCAGGGAGAAGGTAGGTACCCACTCTATGTGGCAGAAAGTTAGAGAGCTGTTGCTTAACCAGGACATTTCTTTGTGAACATCCCACTAAGGAACTGAAAGAAAGGAGGGGAAGGCACAAAGACACAAATCTCAGCTATCCTATAAAAAGAGTGTTAGCGGGTTAGTTCCACGAGGCATAAAAGCAGGACAGTCTCCGTGGAGCTTTGTATTCTTTCATATTGATTTACCATGACTTCCCGGCCAGGCTATTCCTGCACACCTTGACTTGAGCTGGGAAAGTTTAACAAGGGTAGGGAAGCTTGGGTCTCTGGCTACTTTCAATTCTATGATCAAAAGATATTTAAAACCAATTCAAAAAAATGAAAGGCAGCTCAGAGGGGAAAAAGCAAGGATCCATCACTGTGAAACAAGGGGACAGGGACACCACATCTCCATTATCCTTGCTGGAACAGCAACAACAACATTCTGCTGTTACTTCCAGGGGACAAGCATTTGGGACCTTGGACTTCCCTGATAGATGGGAACTGACTTGACGAAGGAAGTGTCACAATGAGAGGGTGGAAGGGGAGTTCTCAGAATTATAGGACAAATGATGATGAAGATCTACAATAGTTCATATATGTTGGTAACAAGGAAGGGAAATTTTTTACACTGTGGGAGTAATAACTCACCTGCTTACGTAACCCTAAGCTGTTTGTTCTAAATGGGAAAAATTCTAAAGTGAGTTTGTTGCTCTAAGACCGAGTGAAGATGTAGCAGAGAAAATAATCTTGCAGATGAGAGAATGATTCTTTTAAGTAAAAACAACAGTGAGTCCGAAGAAGTGAGGTTTTTTTACCCACAAAAGCTTATGCCCAAATAAATCTGTTAGTCTTTAAGGTGCCACTGGACTCCTTGTTGTTTTTGTGGATACAGACTAGCACGGCTACCTCCTGATACTATTCTTTTTAAGTGGCACTAAAAACCAAAATTCTGTAAGAGCTCTCAGTCCATTCCTCATCGGTAAAGACTGGAGAAAACTGAATTGAGATCTGCAGTTTATCAACATCAGTTGTCACTCCTCTCTGTCATAGGATGTTTTATTGGACTAAACTACTTAAACGCATACATTTTCTCCCTCATCCACTTCCACAAGTAGCTCCTACTATGTTTTTTTTAAAGCCATCAAAATTACATTAAATATTTTATGACTAATGTCATCTTTAGTATTGTATGCTGAGTGCAGCTTGTTTACTTGTGGTACAGTCAGCTGTATTACTCCATTGTGGGAAAAACAGCGAGGGGTGAAACCTTTTATCTTGTCATGCAGTATAATGTAGACTTTGAAACAGAAAATAATGGGGATATTTCCTAATTTTTTTCTCTTTTTCAATTATGGAGCTCAGCCACAGGCAGTTTATGATGACTTCTGCTTTATGTGTGTCGTGTGTGTATATCTTTCTGCTGGTTGTTTGATACAAACCCCCAATCTTCAGAAAACAGGTATATTTAAGTAGGAATACACACACACACACACACACACACACACAAAATCTCTAGTGTGTTAACATTACAGCCTTAGGATACTCATTGTGGACATAAGGGGGAGTTGGTACCTGGCATTGTTTTTGAGCTGCTGTAAACATAAAGATCAGAGATGAGATCTAGGGCCCAGATCCTCAAAGGTTTTTAGTTGCCTAAACTTCCATTGAGTTAGGTGCCTAAATACTCTTGAAGACTAGAGCCTAAGTCCATATTCCCTGTGGTTTGCACAAGAGAGCCTTTCTCCCACTGGTCACTGGATGTTAGCTACTCAGCACAAATTGGACTGACCCTCCATTTATCTGAGTAAACATTTGATTCAAAGCAGGAACCATGGAAGCAGCAGTTTCAAGATTAATTGACTCTTACTAGTGTAAGCCTAAGTCTCCTGTACTCCCCATCACTGAAATAACACTTAGGAGAATGATGCTTACTAGAGAATGGAGGTTTCCAAGAAGGTGTGGCAGCCTTTGCAAAATGCAGTGTTGGGGAAGGGAGAAAGGGGATAGAGAGGATAAGAAAGCAAGGAAAATGAAAATCTAGGGAAGACAAGTCTGGGATTGGATAAGAACCAGGCAGTAGAAGAAGAGAAAAGTGAGGAAGGTGAATGACTGAAAGAGGAAGAAAGAGAGGCAAATTCTATTATCATTCATTTGGGAAAAGGATAAACTGAAACCCCAGTGAAAATGGGACTTGCCTCCACTCATGCAGGAAGGCAGTGGCAGAGTAAAAAACCAAGTGGCTCAAACTCCCAGTCCCCTGCTCTGCATATTTGCATTAATTGGTGTTCAGGCAGTTCCAAAGAAAACATCAGCTGATTTCATGCACCACCTCAGAGAAAGACATTGCTTGCTTTCTAGGTGGTGATCAGAATTTGCAGGGTGTAATGTCTCCTAATCATAAGACTTCCAGGATATTTACTTCACGCTGAGTAAATATGCTTTTCTAAAGTATAGCCTGAGATTGTAAACAAGACTTAACAAAGAAGGAATCTTAAGGGAAAATTTTAAGGACACCCAGACTGTAAATACAATTAAAAAACAAATGCTACCACACCATTTTCATGATTAAGGTGAACATTTTACTTTCACAAAAGTTCAGGACATTCAAATCAGTATTTTTGCTGTGAATATCAGATTCAGAACCTTGAATCTGAAATTTCCATATTTTTGTGTAATTAAAAATTTCATCATGACATTCCATTAATGTTGGCCTTAACCCTTATATAATTTTGAGAGATGGAGTCCAAGTCACCAAATTTTGATCCAAATTTCTCCAAAGTTTAACTCAACTCAGTAGAGAGACAGGGACCAGTTATAAAGTTCAGGTGTGAATCGAGGTTCAGATCTGGAGATTCAGTTTGGGTGCATCCCTAATAATTTTCATCTTTACATCTGTGTGAGTGTGTCCTCTCCTGAGCAATGACAAAGGGAAAACTGGAGAAAAACACAATGGGTACTTACTGGCTGCATCTTTCTCTTATAACTGGTAAGTGCTGACCTTCTGTCACATGCGTTTCCATCTGCAGATGCCCTAAACCTGTGGCTATAGAGAAGGAAGTTACGATTAATTATTAACAGACTCACTAAGGATCAGGGTTCCCTTTTGTGCTAGGCACTGTCCAAACACATGGAATTTCCACTCTGAATATTTTACAATAAAAGACTTACTAATCTAAATGTGTCTAGCTGCTGAGACAACACTTACCCTCACAGGCCAAAGGAAATGAAGCTTTGGGTTCCAGCGTGTTTATAGGGGCAAAAAAGATGTGTGCCATGCTCTTGGCTCTACTGCCTTAAGCCTCTGCCTTCTCTCCTTCCTACTGGGAGATGGTCACTGAATTAAGCACTTTAAGGAGTTCCCTCAAATCTCTCATTTTAATGCACTTATTTCACGAAGCGCTTGGAAATCTCTAGTACAGTGGTCCTCAACCAGGGGTACACGTACTCCTGGGGGTACTCAGAGGTCTTCCAGGGGGTACTCAGCTCACCTAGAGATTTCCCTAGTTTTACAACAGGTTACATAAAAAGCACTAGCCAAGTCAGTACAAACTAACATTTCACAGACAAGGATTTGTTTATACTGCTCTATATACTATACACAGTACTGTATTTATGTTCCAATTGATTTATTTTATAAACATATGGTAAAAATGAAGAAGGAAGCAATTTTTCAGTAACAGTGTGCTGTGACATTTTTGTCTGATTTTGTAAGCAGGTAGTTTTTAAGTGAGGGGTAATTTGGGGGTACACAAGACAAATCAGACTCCTGAAAGGGGTTCAGTAGTCTGGAAAGGTTGAGAGCCACTGCTCTGGTACATATATTTTATTTCTGTAACTACTAGGACACTCATCATGAGGGATGTGTATTGCTTCCTTCGTTTACAAGCTGCTGGACATTACTGTTTCTGCTATTGCGAATCTAAAAGGAGCGTAGGGAGCTTCAAACAATGAGGGTTTGAGGCATTAATTGGTCACCGTGTTGGCAGTCTAAGCAAAGAAGGAAAACATTGAATGGACATGGAATTTGAATCTCAATTGAAATGATCTCTCTAGGTACGTCTACACTACGGGATTATTCCGATTTTACAGAAACCAGTTTTTTAAAACAGATTGTATAAAGTCGAGTGCACGTGGCCACACTAAGCACATTAATTCGGCGGTGTGCGTCCATGTACCGAGGCTAGCATCGATTTCCTGAGCGTTGCACTGTGGGTAGCTATCCCATAGCTATCCCATAGTTCCCACAGTCTCCCCCGCCCATTGGAATGCTGGGTTGAGATCCCAGTGCCTGATGGGGCAAAAAACATTGTCACGGGTGCTTCTGGGTACAGCCTCACCCCTCCCTCCGTGAAAGCAGCAGCAGCCAACCGTTTCGCACCTTTTTTTCCTGGGTGAATTGTGCAGATGCCATTCCACGGCAAGCATGGACCCTGCTGAGCTCAAGACAGCAATCATGGACATTTTAAACACCTCGCGCATTATCGTGCAGTCTATGCTGAACCGAGACCTGCAAAGCCAGGCAAGGAGGCAGCGGCTATGGCAGCGGCGACGAGAGTGATGAGGACATGGACACAGAATTCTGTCAAACCGTGGGCCCCTGCGCTTTGGAGATCCTGCTGGTAATGGGGCAGGTTCTAGCCATTGAATGCCGATTTTGGGCCCAGGAAACAAGCACAGACTGGTGGGACTGCATAGTGTTGCAGGTGTGGGACGATCCCCAGTGGCTGCGAAACTTTCGCATGCGCAAGGGCACTTTCATGGAACTTTGTGACTTGCTTTCCCCTGCCCAGAAGCGCCAGAATACCAAGATGAGAGCAGCCCTCACAGTTGAGAAGCGAGTGGCAATAGCCCTGTGGAAGCTTGCAACGCCAGACAGCTACCGGTCAGTCGGGAATCAATTTGGAGTGGGCAAATCTACTGTGGGGGCTGCTGAGATGCAAGTAGCCAAAGCAATCACTAAGCGGCTGCTACGAAAGGTTGTGACTCTGGGAAATGTGCAGGCCATAGTGGATGGCTTTGCTGCAATGGGATTCCCTAACTGTGGGGGGGCGATAGATGGAACCCATATCCCTATCTTGGCACCGGAGCACCAGGGCACCCACTACATAAACCGCAAGGGGTACTTTTCCATGGTGCTGCAAGCACTGGTGGATCACAAGGGACGTTTCACCAACATCCACGTGGGATGGCCGGGAATGGTTCATGACGCTCGCGTCTTCAGGAACAGTACTCTGTTTAAACGGCTGCAGCAAGGGAATTACTTCCTACACCAGAAAATAACAGTTGGGGATGTTGAAATGCCTGTCGTTATCCTGGGGGACCCAGCCTACCCCTTGATGCCATGGCTCATGAAGCCATACACAGGCAGCCTGGATAGTAGTCAGGAGCTGTTCAACTATAGGCTGAGCAAGTGCAGAATGGTGGTAGAATGTGCATTTGGCCATTTAAAGGCACGCTGGCGCACATTACTGACTCGCTCAGACCTCAGCCAAACCAATGTCCCCATTGTTATTGCTGCTTGCTGTGTGCTCCACAATCTCTGTGAGAGTAAGGGGGAGACCTTTATGGCGGGTTGGGAGGCTGAGGCAAATCACCTGGCCGCTGATTACGCATAGCCAGACACCAGGGCGATTAGAAGAGCACACCAGGAAGCAGTGCGCATTGGAGAAGGTTTGAAAACCAGTTTAATCACTGGCCAGGGAACAGTGTGACTGTTGTGTTTGTTTCTCCTTGATGACCCCCCTCCCTTGATTGACTCAGTCCCTGTAAGCCACCCCCCCCTTCGATCACAGCTTGCTTTCTACAGAAATAAAGTCACTCTCGTTTAAAAATCATGTATTCTTTATTACTTAATTATAAAAAGAGGGAGAGAACTGACAAGGTAGCCCAGGTGGGGTTTGGGAGGAGAATAGTAGGGAAGGAAAAGGCCACTAAAAAAATTTCATAATAATGAGAGCCTTTTGGTTGGGCTGTCCTCTGGGATGGAGTGGGTGGGTGCACGGAGCCTACCCCTATGGAGCCTCCTCACCTGTCTGGCGGGTGAGGAGGCAAAGGAACATGGTGATGGGGGAGAGTGGTTATACAGGGACTGCAGCGGCACTCTGTGATCCTGCTGCCGTTCCTGAAGCTCCACCATACGCCGGAGCATGTCAGTTTGATCACGCAGCAGCCCCAGAGTTGCATCCTGCCACCGCTGATCTTCCTGCCACCACCTCTCATCTCGAGTGTCCCTCCTGTCCTCACGTTCGTCCCTCCTGTCCTCACGTTCGTCCCTCCTGTCCTCACGTTCGTCCCTCCTGTCCTCACGTTCGTCCCTCCTGTCCTCACGGTCACTGGCATCTTTCCTGTACTTTGCTACCACATCCTTCCACTCATTCAGATGAGCTCTTTCATTGCGGGTCACTTCCATGATTTCCGAAAACATTTCTTCTCGCGTCTTTTTTTTTTTCCGCCACCTTATCTGAGATAGCCTTCGGGACGGAGTAGGGAAGCTTGAAAAATTTGCACCTGCGTGAGGGAGGGAAAAAAGGGAGAGAATTATTTAAAAAGATACATTTTAGAGAACAATGGTCATACTCTTTCACGGTGAACAACACTATTCACCTTACATAGCACATGTGTCTTCACTACAAGGTCGCATTTTGCATCTTAATATTGAGTGCCTGCGGCTTTGGTGTTACCGTTGAGTGCTGCTTCTTTCCTGTTAACGTGCAGCAGCAGAAACCACCCCGTGGCTGGCATCATGGAAGATCACTGCTAAACACCCCCCTTCCCCCCCCAACCGTGTGGCTGGTAGCAGGAAAGATCCCTGCTAGCCAAACACGGAAAAGCTCAACGCCAATCGCGCCCCCCTCCCTTCCCCCCGCTTGGCTACCTGCAGGGAAGGATTTCTTTTAAGCCACAGCCCAGTAGGAATGGCCATCTCTGTCCCCTTACTTAAATTCCTGAATTTCAACCAGGTTACCATGAACGATATCACTCTCCTGAGTATAACCCGGCGAGATAAAGAACAGATGTTGCTTGAAAGCCAACAATCACCGGGATCATACGCAGCTAGGCTTTGTCATGCAATGATACCAGATTACTTGCTACATGCATGGCGTGGTCAAGTGTCCTACCATGGAGGACGGAATAAAGCAGCGCTGCCCAGAAACCTTCTGCAAAGGCTTTTGGAGTACCTCCAGGAGAGCTCCAGGGACATCTCCATGAAGGATTTCTGCTCCATCCCCAGACATGTTAACAGACTTTTCCAGTAACTGTACTGGCCGCGAATGCATCCCAAGTCCTCAGGGCAAATTAATCATTAAAAAACGCTTGCTTTTAAACCATGTCTTATATTTACAAGGTACACTCACCAGAGGTCCCTTCCATGGCTTCATTGTCTGGGATAGTTGCTTGGAAGGGTAATTCCGTCAGGGTGAGAAAAAGCTCCTGGCTGTTGGGGAGAACGGAGTGCTGTGTGCTCTCTACAAGCTCGTCCTCCTCTTCCTCCGCCTCATCTTCCCCGTCCGCAGAATCCTCAGCCATGGCTGTGATTGCCACCCCCACCTCGGAATCCACGGTCAGGGGTGGGGTAGTGGTGGCGGACCCCCCTAGAATTGCATGCAGCTCAGCATAGAAGCGGCATATTTTTGGCCCTGCCCCGGACTTTCCGTTCGCTTCTTTGGTTTTCTGGTAGGCTTGTCTTAGCTCCTTAACTTTTTTCACACGGCACTGTACTGAGTCCCTGGTGTGGCCTCTCTGCATCATGGCCTTCGAAATTTTTTCAAATGTTTTTTCATTTTGTCTTTTGGAACGGAGTTCTGTTATCATGGAATCCTCTCCCCATACAGCGATCAGATCCAGTACCTCCCATGCAGTCCATGCTGGAGCTCTTTTTCGATTCTCAGGAGACTGCATTGTTACCTGTGCTGATGAGCTCTGCGTGGTCATCTGTGCTGGTGAGCTCTCCACACTGGCCAAACAGGAAATGAAATTCAAAAGTTTGCGGGGCTTTTCCTGTCTACCTGGCCAGTGCATCCAAGTTCAGATGGCTTTCCAGAGCGGTCACAATGGTGCACTGTGGGATAGCTCCCGGAGGCCAATACCGTCGAATTGCGGCCACACTAACCCTAATCCGACATGGCAATACCGATTTGAGCGCTACTCCCCTCGTCGGGGAGGAGTACAGATATCGGTTTTAAGAGCCCTTTATATCGATATAAAGGGCTTCATTGTGTGGACGGGTGCAGCGTAAAATTGGTTTAACGCTGCTAAATTCAGTATAAACGCGTAGTGTAGACCAGGCCTCTGAGTCAGAGTTGGGACATATCAGCAGGGCAGTGTGGGGAAACTTGCCCTGGTGCTGCCTATCCTGTGCTTCTTGGCACTCCAGAATTGTCAATCCTGAGCCCTTCACCAGCACTGTACGCAAACAAACATTCAAGGGGATGTTCATTGCTGTTGGATAAACTGCATGTTTTGTGAGTGACATGATTTCCTTTTCCAATCTCAGCAATGTAGAATAATTGAAATTGGGTGGGAGGGAGTGGACTGTGGGTCTAAAATGACAAGCCATCCCTCATAAGAGAGGTCATTGAGAGTACTGTAAGATTTCCACTCCTGATGAGCTTGTCGCCATGGCCCAGCCCCCACTCTGATGGCCCTATGACAGCTTTGCAGTGCAGCTGCAGACTCTTGACAGAAGCGCCATGACAGGTGCTGATCAGTTATGCCTCCTGCACACAGTCACTGGAAAGAGGTTGCAGAGGTGGTGTTCTGTTGCTGAGGGAATCGGATGCTATTTCTAGACACCGCTCTGTCTTCACCATATTGTTTGACAATGATTTGTGTTTCCCACTCTCTGTGCAATTGCAACTCCCAAAAAGCCTCCCCCCAGAAATGTGACTGCGGTAAACGTGCACACTTGGCCATGGATTTACCATGTGCATGCCAAAAGTGTAGGCTGCAGCTCACTGGGTGCAGCAGTGCCTCTGCACTGATAATTGCACCTCTTGTAGATTTAAAAAAAATCATTGAAGAAAGACTGTTTCTTCTTATTGAGGAATGATTAATTTAGCATTTAGCAGACTTAGTGGAAAGATTAAGCAGTCAGCTGTGCAAGACTCACTGTGCATTCCATGTGGTAAAAGGATTAAGAATGTTTATATGCAAGGTATATAGGAGGGATTGGCAAACCTGTTTGACCACTCCAGGATTGTGAGTTCAGAAGTTCAAACAACCCACATGGCTGGGTTTGTCTTCTGTGAAAGAGAGAATGGGGAAAAGCAACAGAGAGAGGTAGAAAATCCAATGGGAAGAATAGGGCAAAAATACAGCGGTGAGCGTACCCACTGAAAAATGCATCTCGAGACTAGGGAGGGGAAAAGGAGCAGGGACAGGGAGAATACACACACGTACACACGTTCACACAGAGTACATAGAGCAGGCTTTGCAGGTGCAACAGGGTGGGGTTACCTGGGCAGAGAGCTTCTCCTTAACCCTTTCATCTTCAGTGTGGGGTTGGTATATCCGATTGCACAGATGATTACTTTTCTTTCCCTAACAGAGAGCACACACACAAGCTTCTCTATAGCTAGACAAATATTTTTGACTTGATTCCCCTGTAGGAAAAATCAGGGAGTTAGAACTACAGAAAACCTCATGACCTTAAACTAGTTTGAGAGGCTCACAGCAGAGACGGTTCAGTTGTCAGCTGAGGGTGCCAGAGGTTTGAGCATTGGGTGAACGTATTTTATACTTATGAGCTCTCAAGGCTCTCTCTTCTCTTATAATGTCTCCCCTGCCCCCTTTCCCCTCCCCCCACTGTAGGCAACCTTCGAGTTCCAAGAGAAGCCTCATCCTCTGATTGCTGTGCCAGGTTTGGAATTTCCTCAGTTTTACTACACAAAGTAGCAAAATCCAGTGTTTGGGGGATGTTTGGGGCTGAGCTTTAGATTCAGGCCCTCATCTAGTTCGAACACATGATGGCGCTTGTGCTGCTCCAAACCCCTGTCTCACTATTGTGAAAGTCACATTCCACCCCACATCAGAGCATGTAAAATTGAGAGGGAGCACTGACAGGTACTATGGAGATCTGAGGCTTGGTCTACACTGCAGAGTTAGGCTGACGTAAGGCAGCTTATGTCGACCTAATTATGTCACTGTCTACACTACAATGCTGCTTCTGCCAAAGTAAGTGGCCCACTACACTGCCATAATAACTCCACCTCCATGCGAGGCGTAGCACTTATGTCAGTGTAGTTAGGGTGACACAGTGTCTGTGTAAATACTGCATTACTTACATTGGCTGGTGGCTGTCAGTTGGGTGCCAGGCTCACAGCAGTGTTGTCCCCCCCCAGGCCACAGCTGTCAGCCAGGCACTGGGGGGACAACCTGAGGGGTGAGCTGAGCTCAATTTCACAGCACAGGAACTTACCAGCGTGAAATTGACATTCTTGTGTGTTTCAAAGCTGCTATTGTCTCTACTGGGGGCTTACAGCTGGAGCTGTGAAGAATGTCAATTTCTCAGCTGATAGGCTCCCTACTGTGAAACTGACCCCCATGCTGGGCTCACAGCTCAGGCTATCACCTCAGGCCTGGGAGCCCCGCGCAGCTGTCAGTACCCCCACACTCTGGCTGTCCGTGCCCCACAATGCCCCACTTCAGACTCTGCAAGAGCTCCTGATGAGGCCGTGCACCATGGCAGAAGGAAGGTAGTGTGGACACCAATAGCCAACTTGATTACTACAGTGGCTGTAGGTCAACCTAACTGAAGTCAAATTAATTTTGGAGTGTAGACAAGCCCTAAGTCTGGCTAACTAGTATTGTTGCTTAAAAAGATAGAAACCCCAGCTCTAGTTAAAACACTGCTGAGCTGTCTGGATTTTCAATTGATTTTACTTTTTTACTCCAGGTGATTTGCACTGAATTTTTTAAAAATCAATTTGTGAACAAAGCCCCATGCAAGTCCCTCGTGAGATTAACTCTCAGCAACAGGTCCTGTGGCATGTGTGTTTTGCATGTAAATGTAGGCGTTAACCTCAAAGCTTTCAGCATCTCATTACATGGGTCACTCCCTCATTGACTTTTATTTATGAGTGACAAATTAAATGTCCTGGTCCTTAGCATGGAAAACATAGTGTGCCATTTCCCTTCTTCACACATAAATCTCTCCTTTGTGAGCAGGGTCCTAATAATGAGCTGGGAATGGCTGATTGGGTGGATTCTTTTTTAATAGTTAGAGTATTAGTAAGTGACAGGTTTGTAATGATTCTGGTGAATGATGAGCAATAGAATTGAATATATTGCTGCTTGGTTCATATTTTACCCAGGAATAACAAGCCTGAAGGTACTTCATGTCAGTAAGTGCTCACAGATTAGATCCTTCCCATAAGGGGATATTTCCAATCCAAAGAAGTATATGCTGGGGATTTAGCTGTGAGTCCCTTTAATCGTAATGGGAGTGATGCTGCTATAAATACCTCTGTGCTGCTTTGAAGATTTACGCCACATAAACCTACAGACATCAGGCTGTAGATGCAGCTGTGGAACAGCTTTGTTTATGGTCTATTGAAAGCAGTAGTAGAGCTACTGTATGAAGTTAACCTTTTGAAAGCTGCCCCTAACCTGTTAAGTACATTCAGACAGATTACGGTATGACCGCCGGACTGTCAGATGCAGTAGATGTGTCCTGATATTGGAGTGCATTGTGGGGTTAATAAAAAAAAAAAATTCAGCAATACAAAAAGGTGAAATAGAACATCAGCAGTGGAACAGTTAAAAAATAAAGCTGAAGCTTAGTTTATTTTCCTAGTCCTGCATCCAAGTGATAAATAAATGCAGAAAGTACAGTATAAGATGTAAGCTGACACATATAGTATTGGTTTTAATGTCAGCCGTGCTGCCTTAAACTTTGCTTGTATAATGTTACCCATAAATCCTTGTGCACAGGTGGTGGGAGGATAGATCCTGTTTGGGTGCTGATAATACTGATTGGCAGATCTCCCACTAGAAATAAGCTATACATATAATTAAAGACATCAGCATTATCAGCTGTGGGCTTTTTGTTCCTTCCAACTCACTGGTTACAGCATGAAGGTTTAGTTTGTTTTTAAAATGGTAAACACAAGGAAAATATTTAATTAAATGTTTAGGTTCTGGCTTAAATCCACAAAAGAAAATAAAGTTATATGAAAGGCTGCCATACAGCGCCTTTATCCCCATCCCTCATGCTAAGACCATTTGGTGGCATATAGCGTAACACACAACCTATGGCAACCTTTTGACTGAGAGCCAAAGCTATTACCCTCAGCAGCCCAGTCTTGTTCCCATTGACTTCATCCATGGTCTGCTGCTGCGCCCAATGGATATTTGTTGGCCCATCTGAATGGAGCTGGTGTTCTAAGTTAGGTCTTACTGTGAGGCCAAGCAAGGAATGGGCAGCGTGGAGTCTCAATGGTGAGTTGGGGAAGCTGCTTTTACCATTATCTGTGGGGTTAAATAGGGCTCTCACACATTCAGTAGAGGAAAAAAATGAGCTTTGTGAACTACATAGTAGGGATCTGATTCTCCTCTTACCTAGGCCGGGATTACAGTTTAGACTTCAGTAGAATCATAGAATATCAGGGTTGGAAGGGACCTCAGGAGGTCATCTAGTCCAACCCCCTGCTCAAAGCAGGACCAGTCCCCAGACAGATTTTTGCCCTAGATCCCTAAATGGCCCCCTCAAGGATTGAACGCACAACCCTGGCTTTAGCAGGCCAATGCTCAAATCACTGAGCTATCCCTCCCCTATTTTATACTGGCATAAGTGAGAGGAGAATTGAGTCCTAATATTTGGCAAAGAACCAGAATTCATTGTGGTAAATAATTTAATCTAACACACCCTAGATTGTTTCACTTTGCTGTGGAGGTAAGAGGTTAAAATGTAGCTATCTTTAGAAATGAACCAATGTTGTCCATACCTTGGTGCAATATTACCTTTCAGGGGGAGCTAGAGAATCTAAACATGCACTTTTGCATTCAACTTTAGCCCACAACAACCAGCTCTAAATTCTTTTTATGGGTAGTACTTAGGATGCCATGTGTGGATCACTTTATTGCTAGCGCTACAAAGGAAACGATCAGGTTTAATGCTGGGGTGAGGGATGGGGGCGGGGAGGCAATCCACTGGAATATGCTCTGAACAGTTCTTTATGATGCCATTACAGATGCGGAATGGAAGCATTGTGTCAGAGAGCCATTTACTTTTGGAGTTTTAGCAGATGCAGTCAAGTCAGATTTCACGAAGTAGTTTGGAACAAACTTAAAACCAAAAATATATTGTGGCAGGGTGCTCTCCCTTTAAGAGCAGGGCGGGATGGGAACTGCAAGGATATAAAATAAGAATTTCCAGAAGGAAGTTAATCTAGCATAGATTCTGGTAGAGGAAAGATCTGCCAGTTCAGTAGAACTACATGGATTTATGCCAGCTGAGGGTCTGGCTCCATGTTTATAAAATATCCAGCACGATATTCTAAAAACCAAATAGCTTTGTACACACTGCTGCTCAGTCTTGAGAGAATGGGAGAAACCTCTGAAATACAGTAGAGTAAAATGCAGCAGAAGAAATAAACACTCTTTAGTGTTTATAATCTATAGTAACGCAAATCAAATTTCCCATTACCTGATAATGTAAGAGTTACAAATGGATGAATGGACTCATGTGAACTCCTCCCAAAGTACAGGGAACAGGGTAGGTTGGAAAACTGAATTTCTGTTCCACCGGAAATTCTGACATTTCAAAGTTTTTGTTTCTGTGCTACAGGAGCACAAGAAACTTATTATGTAAGAGCCCAAACAGGGATTTGTTCTTGTCTTTACAAATCACATGGTCTTCTGTCAAACACCAGCATAATTTTTCATCCATTATTTAAGCTTCAAAGGTGGAGAGGGTTTGGGGGATCCCATCAGTGCCTAGCAATATACTGCGACAGGGTGCTAGTTGTAACAACTTGGTCACTGAAGTTGCTGGAGCCCAGAGAAGGATTCAGGCTTACTGGGAATCAATCAACCTGTTACTGGTGGGGATGGATTACTGACAGACACTTGGTGGCAGTTTTTGAGGTAATTGGCTTTTTAATGAGAGGGTGAAGGAAAGAAAGTCTGTTAAAGTCTTCTTCTGCTATACACCCATGTTATGGCCTGTCCTGGTTTGAAACAGGGTTGAAGGTGCATGTGGTGAAAATGAAACAGATTGTGTGTTTGCAAGCAGTGTAGGCAGCGCTGCTCCTCAGGTAGCTGAAGAAGTGCCCTGTGACACGTACCTTATAAAATCTTTTGCTCTCGGTCTATAAACTCTGTTGGTGAGTTATTAATGGTGGGAAGATAATTATAACTGGGGGACTGATGTCAAATATTAATTTTGCAGGTATGAAATCCATTAGGCTAGTCTAAGCACGTGCTCTCAGATTGCTTTCCCAGCCTTCTTACTAAGCAAATAGAGAAAGTAATTTATTAAAAAAAAAAAAAAAAGGGGGGGGGGGGAATTCAAATGAATCATCTGCTGAAAGTCATTTGCCTGTCTGTGCTGGAAGTGCTGGGGGACTGATCGTTGAGGCCCCAGTCCTGTACTGAGCCCCGGTGAAGCACCTGCACATGCTGAGTGGGGCTCCACGTAGATGCAGGGAACCAATCTGCTATTCTCATTTGTAAGATCAGGGCCTAAATTGTTTTTTTTGTATTTGTTTTCCTAAGCCTCCTAGGATGTTTTACCATTTTTACAACTTTTCTTGCTGGTAGGCAGCTGCAGTAAGCATTATTAAAGCCAGAGCTCACTCTTTAGTGCACATAGTACAAGGGCTAGGGTCTCATATCTACTCCTGAATCAGGTCTCCAGTGTTGCTTTCTCTGCCTTTGCTTTCTCACCATCTTCATGACTGATTTCCCCCCCCCGGTGATTAAGGAGCCATTGCCCTGTTGATTGGCTTTGAGAAAGACATTACTTCCACATGCAAAGTATAAAATTAAACCATCTGGTCCTGCAAGTTGTTGCTGTTTCAGCCATTTGCAGCTGATTTCACGTGGTACCTTATCTGAAAAAGGTGTGTGTGATGAGGGTAAGAGAGAATTGTATTTTGATGCAGAAAATTTGAATTTTCCATATATTGCGACATGGGCTTTTAAAAAAGTGGAATGCACCAAATTAAGACATACTGTCTGCAATATCTGTTTGAGCTTTCTGTATATTTGTGTCTGGCAATTGATGGGATACATACTAGATTTCCAAAGGATGTCTATTAAGGCCAGATCCTTCAGCTGGGCTTTACACAAGTGCAAAAGTTTGTGCTACTGAATCTGATTATAGGATGGGGGTCTATGTGTGAAGTTGTGGACTCAGGGATGCGTGCGCGTGCGCACACACACACACACACACACGCCTCAAAAATAAATAAATAAACAAACACCTTGGTGCAATGGCACTGCCATTGCATTTGAAAATAATTTTAAGATTGAGTTTGCAAATGGACATGTATATGTCCATAACTGTTTCCCTAATATTCACTCTGAATAGCTAGCCCAGGACTCTTTTCAGTGTAATAAAGTCCCATTTATTCAAAGATAACAGAAGATTTCTAATTTTTCAGCTAAATAAGATTTTTGGATAAATAGGGACTCTTCAGTGCAAAAGATACACATCAGGAATTGCAGCCCAATTTTAGATAACTTTTGGATTAGTGTGGTTCAAGTAAATGATGTTCTGCTGTAACTTGTAATAACTTCAGGGTGCAAATCCAATAATCAAGGGTTATTGCACAGTTTGCTCCCTCTGGAAAATACCTGTGTGCTTAAATAGGTGGCAACAATTTACTAAAGAAGCTTGCTCACTTATCTTAGGCTGGTCATTTCAGCATGTAACAGGTTTTGTGTTTGTTAAAGTGCAATTGTGCTTTAAAAAAAAAAAAAACACCTTCTAAAAGCATGCTTGTAGGCAGGGCTTTGGAGCAGCTCCGGAGCAGCAGAGCTGCAGGTTTTTGCCTGGAGCGGGAGCGGAGCTGGAGCACAGCTCCAAAGCCCTGCTTGTAGGGTTCCACATTGTCATTGGTAAAATATGACAAATGATTTTTTTAAAGACAATAGGGTTGGAGAGATGGCCTTGCAAATGACATTTAGTCAACAACTATGTTGACGTGCAAGCCAGAAATGAATTCAGTTCATTCTTCTGTAGCTGCATAGGTTCTGCATGGCTGACAGTAGTAGAATCTTGTTTTTTGTCACTAAAGAAAGCAAATAGGACTCTGTATGAGCACAGAGAGCAGATCTGTTGAGTAAAATGGTGTTGCTTTTACATAATCACTTTTCAAGGCAGAACCGCACTTTAAGTGACAGCTATTGAAAATGTAATTACACACAAAATTGACTGTCTTGTGCTGCTGACTGCATAACCAGCCTCCTGAAAATGGAGCCCAATATATACATACTGTCAACATCCCTGTGTCTCAGAAACAGAATATTTCACCTTCATAAAGCCCTCTACCGTATGAACATATCTTTTGCCCCTGTTCTCAGCCTGCTTCTCCTAAGGGCAGGGATTACAAAATTGCCTCCCTCATCACCCCTTGTAGGGTGCCTAGGTCCTAGTGCTGAATGCAATAACTAGTAATCCAGGGGGGAAATTCCACACCTAAAAATTCTGCATGCAATATTTTAAAATAATTCTGCATATTTTATTTGTCAAAATAACACAATATAATCATGCCAGCTTCAATTATTTTGGTAATTTATTTCAAAATACCTAGTAGCAAGTATGCCTGTAACAATACAGACAGCAAAAATAAAATAAAATACAAGAAATGTTTTTTTGACATTTCTTACTAGGCATATTAATACCGAACGTTGAGTAATAATAAATTTACACTACTATAAGAACTGTATTTTCCACACTCCTCAGAAGCAGAGCAAAGGCTTGAGGGAATGGAGGAGCTGAGGGAGAGGGACGGAGCCTGGAAGTGAATCTGAAAGGTTGTTGGGTATGGGAGGGAGAAAAATGGAAGAGGGTTGTTGGGGCTTTTTTGCAGGGGGGGGGGGATTGTTTGGGAGTTGGAGAGCCTCCCCCCGCAGACCCAGGCTGACCCCTAGCCTCTCCCATTAAGGCCACATCTACACTACCTGCCATATTGGTGGGTAGTAATCAATCTATCAGGGATTGAAGTATCGCATCTCATCTAGATGCAATAAATCGATCCCCGAATTGACGCCCGTACTCCACCTTGGCAGGAGGAGTAAGCGGAGTCGACGGGGGAGCCATGGCGGTCGACTTTCTGCCATGAGGACGGCCAGGTAAGTCGAACTAAGATACTTCGCATAGCTGAAGTTGCATATCTTAGATCGATTTCCCCCCGCCCAGTGTAGACCAGCCCTAAGTCAGGCACATCTGCACATGTGCCGTCCTTCGTATTTATGGGGTCCTACGCAGTATTATTAAACTGGTTCCCCTATGCCCCATGCTCACAGCCCGTGGGGGAGAGGGATGAGACAGTAAAGGATACCGAGCTGCCCGGTCCGCCTCACAGTGGCGGAGACTCTCAGTTCCCCGCAGAGACTCCTGTACCCTCTCCCTCACGCAGAATATGCGGCGCCGGCACATTCGCCTCTGTGAATATGGCCCCTGTCTAAGGATGCTTTGTTGTAAGGGCAAGTCAGCTGTCCTGCTGAATACAACATTAAATATTATGGAATACATGATGCAGCTCTTCTCTGGTTTACATTTTCTTAATCGGTATTTCTAAGTTGATTTTGTATTTTAAATGTACTCTTAAGCTTTCATAAAGTAATCATTCCAGATTACTACATATTTAACTCACTGAAACAAAGACATTTTAAATTAATCAGTCACAGAGGTTTAGTGTGTTCATAACAATATTCATTGCTTTTAGAAAAAGGGAACACTAATTTACCCTGTGTGATCTCCATAACAATATATGTTTATGAAATTTCACCAACTTTAAAATCTTTGGAAATATATTTTTTAGGCATAACAGAGGATTTTATATCTTACTAAGGTACTGATTTCACGGGAGGGTTCTCTTAAAACTAGTTCATCAAATAGTCAGAAGTAAAGAAAGGGAAACTGGTTTGTCCAACTATCTGGAAGGAAAGGGGTGTTGTCCCTTTAAGGGCTCTTCAACGGGGGGGGGGAGGGGGGGTGAAGGGAGAAAGGGTGGACAGAAAGGACAGGAAGACTTTGGAAGCAAGTTTTTTGTACTATAGTAATTAACATGTATTTTAGATCAGGGTGGTCTTTTGAAGGATTTATTTTAAAAGCTATATGTCTGAAGATCCAAGCATTTAAGGCTAAAAATGAATACTCAGATTGTGCATCTAAAAATGTATGCAAGGATTTTTTTTTTAGAGATGTGATTTTATAATCTTCAGCAACACAGTAATGAAATATTTTTAAAGCAAATTTTAAGCTAAGGTCCTGTAGACTAACCTGTTCTGAGTAAATATTACGGTAATGCACAACTTTTTTTTTCTTCGGTAAATTCAGAAACTGACAGTATATACCTGGGGGTTGGCAAATGCCTGTTAAATAGCTTCATTACTATGGCTTTTCAACAGTTTCAGTGTTGTGCTAATAGGTCTGGCAGGCTGGAAGACTTTTTTTCACTTTTAAGTTACTAGATCCCCTCTGGAGGAAGACTCACCGAGCTGCAGGAAGGGTCAGAACAGGGATAAGAAGAGGCAGAGGGTGGACACTAAGACCCAGGGGATCTCCAAATTTTTGGGTGCCTGTGCAGCCGGGTATGCTGCGTATGCCTAAGGATGGCTCTGCATGTCCCCATGTGTCCTTGAAACCCCCTCCCTCCCCCACTCTCTCTTGTCCTCATGTGGCCCTTCACTCCCACTCCCATTCAGTCCCTGGCTCAATGCTGTCACCCCACTAGCTCCTGTATCTCTACCCCAGTCTCTCCCACTATCCCTTCTGAACCCTAGTCTGTGTGACACCTCAGCAACACCGTGTGCCCCACTCTGTCTGTCCCTCCATATCTCTTGCCTCCTCACCTGGCCCTGCTGGCAGGGCACAGTGAGGAAAGCAGGCTCTGCCCTCCCTCTCTGAGGCTGGCTGCTCGGGCCCCTGAGCCTGCTGCCCTCTCTTCTGGTGCCTTCTAGTGGCCAAAAGGTATAAATGCAACTTACCTTTACCTCCCCATCAGAATCACTTATGCTGCAGGGCATATTACCCATATTTTTCTGTGTATAAGACGCCCCCATGTATAAGATGACCCCCCACTTTTCTAACCCAAAATTCAGAAATCAATATTTTAAACATAAAACAGAACACATTTTTATTTACTAATTACCGTAGGCAACATTTACATACCAGCTGTGAGCGCGGGAAGCCTGGGAGGGCTGAGAAGCAAGCAGGCTTCCCGCTCAGGCCCAGGAAGAGGATGCCAAGGTAGGGATAGAGGGAACGAGGAGGGCCGTGCGCCCCGGCTGGTCTCCTGCCACGGCCCTCCCCGGCCGCCCGGCTCCGTCTGCGCAACTCCTGCTCCGGCCCCGTGTCCCCGGCAGGATCTGCCCCCAAAGTCTAAAGGGCTGGTTTCTTTGTCATCTTAGGAGAAAGAGTGAGTGACAGAGTCTTTGGGATGTTTTTGGGCCTCACTTTTAGGGTCCTGTCGCCCTTTGAAATGCATTTTCCTGAGAGTTATCTCAAGATAAAATTCCTGCTAGTTGTGAAGATGGAGACGGGAATCTTGTGGTGAAAGAGATTCCATGTTGTTGTTTGCTAAAATGCAGATTGATCTGTGCCTGCCCTGTTGGCTACCAAAGAATGGCCATTTGACCAGTGATTGCCAATCAGCTTTGATGACACCTGGGTAGAAGCATTAGCTTGTCCTGTGTCTTTGAGAAACAGGCTTACCCCTGCACCCAGACTTGTCTGGTAAACACATTTCAGTCATAATTTCAATTTATGTTCATAACTTTACATATGTTTCACCATGATATTATTGACCAACAAGTTGTTAGATTTCAAATGATACCGCAAGGCATATTTTGTCCAAAGATTATTACAATGGTATGTACGGTGCAAATACAGGGGTGCATTCAGTCACCCTATGGCACTGTGCTCTGTGACTTGTACTATGTGATTCTTTGTAGTCCAATTTGCCTTATAGAAATTGTTTCACTCCGGTTTGGGCAGGCAGCTATACAGAACTTTGATATACAGAACTCCTCTGTAACAGGCTTTATTATGATAGAGAACAGCAGCGACAGTTATAGTCTGGGTTACGTAAATGTATCCATTATAACTCCTTGTTCTCAGTTACATCTGAAAAACGTGCACTATTTATGGTGAACGTTTCCACTTGGTCTCTGCACAGTGTGCTGTTTTTTTCCTGTTTTGGTAAAGAGTATAACAGTTCAGCTGCTTATAGGTCTGCACTATTTTGTATACAATATAATCGCCTACTAGAATATAAAATTCTACCTATATTATTAGCTTTTCTCATAAAATAAGTTCACTTTTTCCCCCTGGCATTTCTTGACTCTTGATAGCTTAATTTTGCAACCTTAACATTCTTTGTGTCATTTTTGATGGAGTTAGAATATCCTAAAGGTTCTTCTTGTTTACGAGGCAATAACTAAATAGCTTGACCTTAAGAGAGACTGCAGCTGAAACAAGGTATGTAAAGTAAACACAATTGGATGCCAAGTTAGCCCTTTATCTCTTAGTTGTTGCCAAGTTAAGAGAAAGCCCTCAAAGAGAAATCCAGGGAGTACAAACCATGCAGTCCAAAACCAAAAGAGGTTTTAATTCATCTTTATGATCCAAAGCCACAGGATTTCACACTTCTCTTCTTCGAGCCTTTGACATTCAAGCTGAATCAGGACCCAAGTAGTCACGTACTGCAAGGAAAACACTTTCCTGTTATTAACCAGAATTTCAAATGCTAATGTCTGCTCAAAAGTCATTAGATGGACAGGAGACTGTACACATGCTTACAGGGCCGGCTATAGGATGTGCAGGGCCCGATTCAAATAGTTTTGATGGGGCCCCGGCAGGGATGACTCACCCGGCAGTGCTCTGGGTCTTCCGTGGCACTGAAGGACCTGCCGCCGAAATGCTGCTGAAGACCCGAAGCGAGTGAAGGACCCGCTGCTGAAGTGCCGCCAAAGACCCGGAGCGCCGCCGGGTGAGTAAAAATTAAAAAGCCGCCTAAGTTAGGCGCTCTTCTTTAGGGCGCAGGGGCCTCTTAGGCGTGGGGCCCGATTCAGGGGAATCGGCCTAAAGCCAGCCCTGCATGCTTAGGGTGTAGGAGACATGGTACTGAGTTAAGAACCTAAGGCTCGTAACAGTAATCAGCATGCTTTCAGTGTACCTTGTATTTTTTTCCTGTTAGAATAAAGTAAAGGCTTGAAAACTTTCCATTTTCTCTGAGTTCAGTCAAAAAACAAAGTAACTAGAGGGGGGAAGTGCAAGGTTTATCCTTTGTTGTGTGGGTGATGTGCTGGATAAAGAACATATCTCAACAAGAATCATATATAATGCAAGATAGAAAAACTTGTCCATATGGTGTTTTAGTTTGTTCTACAAAGGCCTGATCTTACTCTGATTGAAATCAATGACAAAATTCCATAGATTTCAGAGGGTACCAAATCAGATTCACAGATACCATGGCCTAGATAGTGTGGTGATTTATGTAATGTTGTGCCAGTGTGTATGTAGTAATCAGCAAGGTTTTGGTAATAGCATCCAAGAGGTAACACTGAAAAAGACAGAGGGCTGATAGTAGACAGCAAATTTGACAGGAGCTTGAAATGCAGTATAGGAGCAAAAAAAGCCATTCAGGTTTTGACGGCAGGGGAATTATGTCACTTTTCATAGAGGCAAGAACCTCTCTCAATATGGCTGTCATGCGCCTGATCATAGAATATTGCATTTGCCGTACCATCTTCTTTAGAAGATAGACAAACTGGAGAGAATTCAGAGGAGCAATGACAACAATTGGGGGCTGGAAGGACCGATATATGGGGAAAGATTAAGAATGCTAAATATGTATAGATTGGCTTAGAGACTAAGGCCATATGTACACTACATCTGTGCCAGCATAACCCTGTAGTGTAGACACAGCTTTCAGTGATGGATGGTAGCTAGGTCAGTGGACGCGTTCTTCCATCGATCTAGCTGCATTTACACTGGGGGTTAGATCAACATTGCTCAAGGGTGTGGATTTTTCACATCCCCGAGCACTGTAGCTATGTTGACCTAGACTAGACCTAGGAGAGAATTGACAGTCTCTAAATAGCTGAAGGGCATAAATACTGAAGAGGGAGAGGAATTATTTAGAGTGATATATGGGGTGTAACCAGAAATAATTATATGAAACTAAGGTTGAATATTAGGAAAACATTTCTGACACAGATTGTTTATTCAGTGGGATAGCCTAACAAGGGAAGTGGCCCAAATCCCATCACTTGGGATTTTGTGTAAAGACTACACAATATACTGCAGGAAACTCTCCTGCACTGGCTGAAGCAAGGGATTGGATGATCTAATAGTTGTTAGTTATCAATCTAACTAACCACTATGATGAATAGTTAATCCAGAAATGAGCTTGTTTTTTCCCCACTTTTGTTCTAGGTCCAACCCATAAAATGCCCCCAACTGCCAGTGCCATGGACTTTTTTCAGCTCTTTGTCCCTGACAATGTACTAAAGAACATGGTGGTACAAACCAACATGTATGCCAAGAAGTACCAGGAGAGATTTGGCAAAGATGATGCCTGGATGGATGTCACGCTAACAGAAATGAAAGCCTTCCTAGGCTACATGATCTCAACAAGCATTCACCACTGTGAGTCCGTCCTCAGCATTTGGAGCAGTGGCTTCTACAGCAACAAGAGCATTGCGCTGATCATGACACAGCCGCGGTTTGAGAAAATCCTGAAGTACTTCCACATTGTGGCCTTCCGTTCCAGCCAGATGACACACGGCCTCTACAAAATTCAGCCTTTTCTGGACTCTCTGCAGCATGGCTTTGACTCTACTTTTAGGCCTTCCCAAACCCAGGTAAGAGTTAACTTATTGGCAGTTGAAATCTTAGCTTGCTACATACTCTAGGTTATTTACCAATGACCATTAGTACCGAAACTGCAGAGGAGTTGCTTGTAGAGAGAGTTAGACATTAAAGAATGAAGACACAATGCAGTGTGACTATGACTGGGTATAAGTGGCACCTTCTAGCTCTGAGCATCTGCTCTTGAGCAAGAATCTGAGAGGCTTGCAACTCTCAAAACAATAGAAGTTGCAGGTGCCCAGCCACTTCGGTTTGGCTCTGTCTCGTAAGCCGTGTTTCTTTGCCTGACTGATCAAAACATGTTTTCACTGCTGTTGGCCCTGCAGCGATGGATCTTATTGCCTGCATGCTGACAAAAATGTCAGTCAAGTTCTAATTGTGGACTCTTTTTAATTATTGGTGCTGCTGTAGGAGGCCGGTAGAACCCAGCTGGATTTTTAGATTCCAGGTTCAGGTTGCAGTTAGGGGGGGAACTTCAGGCTTGTAAGCTGAGCAAGTTTCATATAAGACATTGAGAAACCAAACATGGAAACCTGTGCTATTATTGTTACCGTTACTTATCTGATTATTGACACACAAGCTGATAAGTAACCAAATAAACCAAGATCAAGGAAATGTAACTTAAAATTCTCACAACCTATATCATTTACTCTTCCATCCACGGCACAAAATGTTAAATATGGCAAACAGCTCTGTGGACAATTCTATTTCCCACCTTCAGGAGTTTAGGAAAATAATAAAACAAATGTAATTCAAAATGTTCTACTTGAAATACCTTTTAATCAAGCTCATGCTTTCAGGATGCAAAGCTGACTTATTGTGGAGAGCAGCAGAAGGACATTCTTTCTGTCTTGTCTGTTTCCTGTGCTATAGTATTGCAAAAAGAGATGAGTTATAGGAGTGTTTGCCCTCCTCTGAAGCATTGGGTATTGGCTGTGATCAGAGACAAGATACCAGACTAGGTGGATGTATGACCTGACCCAGCATGGCAAGTCTTATCTTAAAATATTTTGCCATTGAAGTATGGCTAAAAATAAATAGAGCTGAGTAGTAAATAATGGAAATTTGCCTATTTTGTAGGGGAAGAGAGAGAGAGACCAGCCAACCATTGTGGCTGTAGAATTCAGGACAGTGCAGCAGTTCACGGTCCAAACATTAATCAGTTTGAGGTAGGAGCCATGAGACAGAACCCTTCATGTTAGGCTACGCCGGCAAGGTGCTGTCTCTGGTGTCAAGGCAAAACAGCAAATCAAACACAGAAAGCATTCCGAGGATAGGGCATCCCACCTATTGACTTCAGTGGATGCAAAAATCAAGGGCTTAGAAGCTTGATCACCATGTTTGTAAATGCTCGGAATGTTGGATTCCTGTGGGACATTTGAAAAGCACAAATCCCATTAACAAGTAATGTGACTCCCACATATACCGTCCCCCATACAAGGTCTGAAAACGTAATCAATAGAATCACCTGTACCACGTTTGCGATGACTAAGCGTCTGAATCTCCACACGCAGTCTGTATATTTGTGTTTTGTTTTGTACGGAGACTCTTTTCTCTCTCTTTTTTTTTTTTAAGGTGACAGCCATTCTTAGCTCCCATTTCCCCCACCCCTAGGCTCCCTTGTCAATGTGTGTGTTGATTTTATAAAGCACCCTTCAGCCGTCTCAAGCTGAACATCAAACACCAAAAATAATTAGAGGTGAGAAAGGGGTTTTAAATCTGTTCTTAAAAATAGTAAGACAATCAGAGGAATAAGTATCATACTGGAGTACAATCCAGACCTGATCCTGCAAGGGGCTGAGTGCTCTAGCTCTCTGTGGAGTCAACAGGAATTGTATACCCAGCATCCTGAGGGACTGGGGCTCCACCAGCTTGAAGCAAGAGGGGGGGAAAAAAAACCTCTAACTGAGAATTGCCCAGGGTGCAGATGGTATAAGATTAAGTGTCATATCCAGAATGTAAGGGCCAAGCGAAAACATAAATACTAATCCTGTTGAACAGATACAAGAGGAAATGGCAAGAAAGAGCTCATTCTGATGGGCGGTTGGATGTGTCCTGTTTCTAGCTATGGCAGTTGTGTTGTGGAACACCCCCCCCCCATTTTTCTCTGACCCAGGGATTTTTGGAGAACTTTGGGGGGTGGCTATTTTGTGCATGGGGGTTTCTAGTCTGTCACTTGTTTCTGGATGGTTTGAGTTAACATTTCCTGAGGCAGCCAAGGTTATTGTGTGTCCAGCAGTATGTTTTCATTGGCTGGCTTTAATAATAATAATTAATAATAATTAATAATAATTTTTAAAAATTGGTATCCAAGCTGCAGCCTTCTTATCCATATCTGGATTTCTAGTATTCCCAAACCTTGTGGTCCCCAAATCAGGAGTTTTGGCACAGGCCCATCTCCTGTCGGTCCTCTCCCCCCACCCCTGCCTCCCCAACAGATGTGTGTTCTTACCTTTAAATTCCTTTCCATTATTTTGATTGGATGGTTTGTGTAATCAATGCTAAGGTTGTGGTGCTTGTCACCTTCTTGGCGCTAGTCCACAGGAGGCTTGTGAGTCTGGTACAGCCTTGGAGTTATGAAGCCTGGGTTCTTTAGCTCTGGCAGTAAAGGCTCATGCTTGAGGTCCTGCCTTCAGTTCCTGCTGATGATAACCTATCCAGGGGCATCATATTACATGTGTTATTGGGGCAGCGTACCATTTTTCAGAGACACAAATTCCTGTCTCCTATCCCAAAATCCACATCATATATTTTAAATGAATGCTAAACTTTTGCATGCTCTCTTTTGAGGTGCATATGCTACAGAAGACATCACACTTGGGGATTTTGTGAACTCCTTTTGTACAAGGGGATGGGAAAGCTAATATCCAAAGTTGAAGAATGAGGTAAACAGAGCATGATACTGTGGCAGGGGTAGTCAAGAGGTAGACCATGGGCCAAATCTAGACCCCCAGGTGCTTTTGAACATACAGTGAAATCTTATTTACTTATTATCGGTATTGGTTTCTGTATTCTTCTCTCTAGAGTCTGGACTTTGACAAGAAATTTGGACCTTGACAAAAACTAGTTAATTACCCCTGTACTGTGGTATATTTAGCATATGATAACGCAAACAGAAATGTACATAGAGGAAATAATACCCCCTGCCCCAGGTTGAGAAGTTATTTAAAGTACAGAACCAATTAACAGAGAGCCAGATCCTGTTGTCGCTCCATTAGCTTCAATTACACTGATTTTAAAGCAGCTGAGAATCTGGCTGACATTGTTTAGAAGGACAGGAGAATTTCCTTGCTATCCCATCCCTCCCCAACAAACGCATGTAAAGAAATCACTGCCCTTACCTGGAAAAGCCAGTGGGAAGGGGTTTTGAGCCTCAACTACTGGGGTCAATGCTTCATCTGTTGCCACTTGGGTACACTTTTTTTTTTAGTGGACAGGTGGTACTGTTATGCAGGGCAGATTCCATCCACAAGAGGATGTGTGTGTACATGTGTGTACACGCACGCACGCACACTTCACAATACTGAACAATAGCCAGTTTGAGACTAGAAAAAGGGAAATAAATAACTGATCAACCCCCCTTTTTGTTGTTTTTTCCTTTTTAGAAAGGCTTATGATTGAATACAGATTTGTACCAGATGTTTAAGTGAGATGATGTTGGGCAAGTCACAACCTCTCTGTATTTCAGTTTCCCCATTTGCAAAATATGTATAAATATCCAGCCTCAAGGGAGTGTTGAGAGACTTAATATTTGCAATGTGCTTTGAGATCCTCAAATGAAAAGTTGCTACAAACGTGCAAAGTGCTGTGTGTACTTTAACTATAAGTTATTTGACTTGATCCTAAAGGAAGAAGGTTCAGTCGTGTTGGGATAACTGGCACTAGGTGGGCTGGCAACTGCAGCTTCCCCAACAGCCAGGAGAATTTGCATGCCTCCTCACGTCTGCATCTCTATTTCTGTAGGTAATCTGTACATTTTGCAAGAGTGCATTCAGATGGTGCCGTGAATGTTTTATGAGCCATTAAACCTGGAGTGTGTCTAAATGAAGTTGTGCAGCAGCCACGGGCCAGAGAACATGTGTGCCTCTTCTGGATTGAAGGAATGATGTCTTAACAACTTCAGTTTTTGAGAGACAAGTGGCTACCTCTGAGGTGGCGTTACACAGGGGTGTGCCACATCTCCACACACATCCCATGTTTAATGCAGCAGTGGCATTGCAAAAAAGTACCCTGACTTATTTATTTTTTTATAATTAGATGCATATAGATGAATACACCTGTTAAATTGAAGTTTATTTTGTGTGGGCACACACAGTTCAATATACATATAAGACCCACACAGGTTGATAATTTGTTTTATTTATTTTTTATCATCAGGAAAGGGAGATGTGTAATGGTTATAGAGTTCCTGATCCTCCACAGTTACCAGAGAGGACCAAGATGTGTTCCAGGGGGTGCTTCATAAAAGAGAGACTTCCTAGTCCTGGATTTCTATAGTTACTGCTCACGGCATGGCTCTTTGTGTTTATGTCCTCACACTGCGCAACTGTGCATACCCACATTGGAAAAACCTAGGCCACAGTGGCAGCCCACAAGGCAATAGGAGTGATAGGAACACTCTTCTGTAAGTAACTCCAGGAGCAGTAAAGGAACTCCACCTTTGTAAAGAATTCCACACAAAAAATTGTTAAAAGAATATTAAGATTGCCAAGTCAAACATTCGAGGTAGGAAGTGCTGGAATTAAGGTTGCCTGTGGACTGTCAGGCCTGTTCCACCTTTCTCTGAGGCCTCCAGGACTAGCCACTGTCAGACAGAACCGTGTACTAGATGGATCAGTTATCTTGTTCCAGTATGGAAACTTTTATGATCTTATTTAATAGCAGCCATTTACAACCAGTGCAAATCTTTGAAAATGTGTATAGTGTCCCACTTTCATGTCTTCGTTTCCACTCAGCATGACTATTGTACCTTCCTTTTAATAGCCTTCCCACATCCCAGCACACGAAGAATGCTGCTGCTGTTGTATACGCACACTTAAAGAAGCACAAACTATATAATTCACATCCTCAAATAGTTCTACTGGCTCCCCATTCATGCTATGTTGCTGGTGCAAAATTGCCCCATTTTGAAACACTCCATAGACTTGCTCCAGTCTGCATCATAGAACTTACCTCTTTATATTCCTGTCCCTGCTCATCTTGCCCCCGCTTCCTGCCTGTCCTTTCACAGAATCTCACTGCTACTGGTGCAAGAGCCTTCTCCTCTGCAGCTCCTGGGATTGGGAACAAAATTCCCTCATCTCCATTTTTTCTCAAGTGGCCTAAGAAAGCATCCTTATCTCCCTTGAGTACCTCTTTAATTTCTCCCCCCCTCTGCTGTTTATTTTTTGCTCAATAACTATGTCATGTAAACCTGCAAAATACTGTAGGATATAATTGGCACGAAAAATGCTCTGCAAAATAAAATAACATTTTATGGATAAGCATGTATTTGAAGTTCTCATGGGATAGTTTCACATTATAAATCACCTGGAGAGGCATATAACATTGTGACAAGGAGGACATGAATGCAGTCTAATGTCAACATTGGGGACAATTAAAATTAGGGTGGAGAGACTAAGAGACAGACTCCTAAGGACCTCACTTCTTTCACATAGTCCTCAATGCTCAAGAGAGCATATTGGCTTGTGGTGATGGGCCATAGTGCTTCTAGATGAGAGAACTGAGCAAAAGTAGCATTTCTTTCTCTTATGGGGTGGCAAGTGCAATCATGACAGAGATAACATTGCCTTGGAAGACTTTACAGTACTGTTACTTCTAAACAAAGTAATGTACTTATTTTGATCATAGGTGCTACATGAACCGCTGATCGATGAGGACCCAGTTTTCATTGCCACGTGCACAGAGCGGGAGCTACGGAAAAGGAAAAAGCGGAAATTCAGCCTGTGGGTTCGGCAGTGCTCATCTACTGGTTTCATCTGTCAGGTAGGTTCTGCGTTGGTTGGTCTCTGTGCAATTTCTAGCAGATAGGTGTGTGCACGAGACTCATCAAAATTGCCAGCTTTACTGGTAGTCTCAGCAGAGGCTGAGGCTTAAATGGGCTCTGGAGGCTGAACCAGGCCTCTCTTCACCCTGTGGATGGTAGCTCCAGAATGGATTAGAGGCACGTTTCTAATACCATCAAAGGAAGCTTGTACTGCCACTACCCATGCTATACCTGTTCTGTGGCTAAACAGGGGGGTTCCATTTCTGGAACTATCCAGCTGGCTGCAAGCCTTAAAAGCATTTAAAAAAAAAAAAAGCCAAACTGCAGCAATAGGGAATATCTCCATCCCAAAGATAGCTGAGGAATCTTTCCTGTTCTTTAATTGGATCATTTTTTCCTCCAAGCATAACACTGCATATATCAGACAGTTTAAGTTGTATCCATATATGCAATAGAATTAGTCCAAGTGTAGCATCCTCATGGCCTGCATTCTGTGGCCAGTATATTAGGTTCCCCCTCCTAACCCTCCAAGACACAAAATCTGACATTACCTGAAGAAAACATAAGAGCTTGAGTTAAGGCTTCTGGTTGGGTCTGTTTATAAAACATTTTGAGCTAGATTTTTTTGGAACAGCCACTTATTTTGGTGCCTAGATGATGGGGGAAGGGGGAATGGCCCAACTGTGAGTGCTGAGCCCTTTTGAAAACCTGGCCCACGTCAGCAATGGTGTAAACTATTTGGATAGCTCTCCAAGAAAGAATTTTATTCTGTAAGACAGGTTAGCTGGAAATAAAGGTCTGCATTTTCAGTGGTGCAATACATTGGCAAAGGAATTGGGAGAAAACTAGAATCATATACTTCCACCTGTCAGCTTTGCCAGCAGCAGCTTTCTCTGTCACAGCAACCCCAGACAAGGGCTCCCTGTCCTGTCCAACCACCCACCCCCACCTCCCTGGTTGGCATGGCTGAAAGGTGGCCAAGCTCTGAAGGCAGGGCTGGGGAGAGACTGGGTGGCAGAGAAGCTGTGAGTGGGGGGGGACTCAAGCAGGGGAAGTGTGTGTGTGGATGTGGGGGTTGTCTCTTGCCTGTGTTCCCAGGCTCTGAGGGGCCTCATAGAGAAGAGAGAGGGAACGGCTCTGCACACATGGAACTGCAACTCCCATGATGCTCCTGTGTCAGCAGCTGCATGGTTCCTCGTGCCCAGGGCTGTTTATGTTGTGTAGCAACCTTGGAAGTTTCCACTCACTGGCTTTTGGAAGGCAACATGCAGCACAGCGGTAGTGTCCTTAGTCTCCAAGGAGAACTTTCCTTCCAGGTTATTATTGATGGATAATAGGGACAGAGACAGAAGAATAAAGTTCACAGATCTATCCAAAAAACCCGATAAGATGACAGACATGCCAGGATTTCAGATACAATCTAATTACAGCTCAGTGTATCCCCCAATCTTCTCCATTAATGCACTCTTTAAATGGACGAGTCAGTGGAAGCAGAGGACACTCGGCACCTCACAGGATCAGACCCAGATGCTCTCTCACAATTATGAAGTTGACACTCATGCCTGACTTGCATCCAAATAACAACTAGAATATTTTTAACGGCCTTTAGGTCCTTTCCATTATGTGACTCATTCATCATCATATTAAAATGGCTGGGTGAGAGAGCCCTTAGGAAGGGGTGAGAATGAATATTGAGAAGCATGAACATTCATTCCAAAACAGAAAACACACAGGATTTTGCCAATTACAGTAGCAACTACAGACTTTAAATACCATGTTCAGCACTGTCACTTAGTTCTCCAACACATTCACAAAGGCCTTCAGAAGCCAAACACTTATGTGGTGACTGTCTGCTGTTCTGTGAAGGAGTAAAACAGTAATTTTCTTAATGTACCAAAAAATGGGTTTTAGCTGAGTTTCATATAAAGAGATCATAGATCCAGATAAGAGGAAAGTTCCATGTCTCTCTCCCACCACGCCCATCCTGCAAGTCTGCCAACATAAACAAAAGCCTGTTGATAGATAATTAATGGGTGACCAAGCTGTGTGTTCTCAAAGAAGCTCCCATATGCAGGCAAATGCAGCACAAAATCCTGTAACACCAAGGGGCCAGATTCCACCCTGACACATACATGTACAGAGATCTCAGTGGGAACAATGGTCACTTGCTTGTGGACAGAATTTGGCACTATACATTTTGTATATAGGAAATTTTAATGTAATTCAACCAATTGGGCCACTGTAGGCAGAAGAGGACCGAGCTACTTGGTCAACAGGTCAACTTGCTCACATTTGTTTTTTGAAGTTATTCACTGAATCATTTCTGTGCACAATTCTTGGTGTGTAGTTCACCAATGGGTTTGTTGCTAGCATTCAGTATTTGAAATTTGAGCTGTTCAGAATGATCATGTGGTTTTGATCTGCTCCCTGATTGGATGAGCAGAACTCTGAATCAGATGTTGGTGTAAACAAATATTCATGTTTACAAGTTCAACATTCATTCCCTATGAATATTCTGCAATATGCGTTGATAGTTTGCTGTCAGGGTAATATTCCTGCCAGCAAACTAATTCATTAGAAACTTCATGAAACATTAGATGCTAAAACACACTCAAAGCTCATTCATTTATATGTTACAGTACTGATCCAGCTCTCTCTCCTCTGCTATGAATAACTTGATTCCAGAATTGGCAATGCAGGTCCTTGCTTTGGGATGAATTTACATTTTGTATCACATCTGCCTCAGAACTTCCTAAACAAAGCACCACCTCTTGGTTCCTAATGTCTTCCTGGTGTAGCTCAGCCATTCAACTAAAACAAGTAAGAATATGAGCTAAGCATAGGCAAACCCAGTTTGAATAAGATAAATCTACATGTACAGTTGCTCAGAACTCAAATGAAAGCTTTCTGGAGATTTAAAATTTCTCTCATTTTTTTTCCACTTCCCTATCCCCATTTTCCATTCCACGTGTGTTATGAATATTATATATCGAGTACTAAAAGCAATGTTTAGTTCTCTCGTATTTTCTTCCATTAGAGTTGCTGTACTGAAAAAAGGGCTCCTCTTTGCTTTAAACGTGCAATGGCCATACAGAATTGCAACGACTGCACAGCCTCCAATCTGATTATCCTTTTAACATTCTCCCATCATTAGTATCAATACATTTAGCCTACTTAGGTAAGTGCGGCAGAACAGTTCTGTTCTTTACAAAATTAACTCATTTGATAGCTAGCTGCAAAGGAAAGTTGGGTCTTTCAGTTCGAGTGTGAGAGGCAGGACCTCTGGGTATATGCTTGGCCAAGCTGTGTCACTTTAGGCATCTCACTTAAACTCTTCGCCTTAGTTTCTCCATCTGTAAAACCAGGATTACAGTCTGGAGTATTTGGGGTCATCTAGGATATCCTGGCTGCCCTTGTACTGCATTCCAGGGCAACTTCCTTCATGATAACTGAAGCCCTACAGTGCAGGTTCTTCTGCACCAAAAGCTAAAACTGAAGGAGAATCTATCAGCAGTACATGCCTGATGACACCAAGATAAGTAGTTCAGATTGGTGCGTGCACACACTAGTTAGTTTCTTACATTGTTGACTTTTCCCTCACAGTTGCTGCAGATAAATGAATGTTTGTAAAGTGCATGGAGAGCGCAGGTGGAAAGCACTTGAAGTGTGAATTATTAGCCGCTATTACAGCCATTGCAGATTGGATTTGCCTTCCCTAGGGAATGCCAAATTTACAGAAGTAACACTGAAGTTGGGTTTGAACTTGGGCCTGCTGTCTGTCCTACCAGCTGAGCCAGCAGGCTGTCTTTCCAATATATTTCCCTATGTATTTATTGCTGTTGAGATGCTTTTCAAGCCAAGCCTTCAATACTTTAAGTGCAGTTTTCTGGCTACAGTCCTGCAGTGGAAGGGTTTTCTTCTTTTTGAGAGCATTTGCTGAGACTGTTTAAATCAAAACCCTAGATGTGCCTTTTGATTTTACTCTCTTGATTTCTCCCTCGCCAACATTCTGGGATGCTTTACTTAACAGATCTTTGTAAATGCAAGTGATTAATAGTGCTAACTACACCCCCATCTGCTTACTGCAGACTGTTGGAACTACCAAACAGAGCTGTAACTGGGCATTTTAGCACCCTGGGCGAGTGGCGCAAATATCCCCTATGGGATGGCTACACTTGCAAATTTGCAGCGCTGCAGCAGGGTGTGAAAACACACCCTTTCCAGCGCTGCAAATTGCAGCGCTGCAAAGCGCCAGTGTGGTCAAAGCCCCAGCGCTGGGAGCGCGGCTCCCAGCGCTGTACGTTATTCCCCACAGGGAGGTGGAGTACGGACAGCGCTGGGAGAGCTCTTTCCCAGCGCTGGCGCTTTGACTACACTTAGCGCTTCAAAGCGCTGCCGTGGCAGCGCTTTGAAGTGCAAGTGTAGCCAAAGCCAAAGAGTTAGAATATTAGAGAAGTTATAATGCATTTATTTTTGCATATCAATACAGTATATAGACAATAAAAGCTACTCTATATGATGCTTTTAGCTGCCACATTACTTTTCACACAATCGTTTAGCATCCAGGGCCATTGTGCCGTGAAGGTGCCAGTTCCCTGATGTGTGAGTGCACCTTGCTGGCCAGATATTGGAGCATTATAACAGTAGATCAGAGGGAGGCTCCTTATTCTGCTCTGTAATAAGGATTGGCTCAGGCTGGGGGAGAAACAAGTAAGCGTAGGTCACAGTAACAGGAAAACACTCCTAAAGCAGGGAGCAGGATGTGTTTTATCCCTACTGACTAGTGACTAAAAAGGCATGTTTTACTTGTGCAATGTTTACTTCTTTGTTTCTACTGTGGCTTCCACTAGCTGTAAATCACAAGCAACCCAGGCCGACTTAATTTTTCTTCTCCGAACACTTCCTCCTAAGCATGGAAACCATTCTGTCCCCCCGCCCTCATTTTTGCAAACAGGGCAGGTGGCTCATCCCATCAGGGTAACTGTTACCCCCTCTGCCACTATCTGGCAGTACCTCAATCCTGGGCTGAACCCGGACTCCTACCCCAAATTTTGCTCCTCAGCCCCTCTCTTGTCCCTGCCTCCTCCTGTTTGACACCCCCCCACCCAGTCGGTTTCTGCCCCCTGGTCAGACCCTGCCCATTCCTCCCTTTAACTTTTTTAATTCCCAGTAAGGGCAGCAGTTTCACCAGATGTTACTGAGCAATGAGCATGCTCAGTAGGAGCCAAGCTGGCACTCAGCACCCTGCCACCCCATCACGGTCTTAGTGCTGGGGAACCTGCTCCACGATCCAGCAGGGAGGGGGGCCCTGAGCACCCTGGGCTCTGGCTGGACACCACTGGCTCTGATTTTGCAAGGGTGGGGGCTGACACCACTGGGCCTCTGATCCTCTGTGCTACCCCATTTTTGCACCCCCAGTGGCTCTGTGCCCTGGGTGGCTGCTGTGCTCACCCCACCCTAGTTACAGCCCTGCTACCAAAGGATTCAAAACAGAGCTGTTGAAACTTTTTGTTGTGCTAGGACACTTCCTTTTGTTAGATGTCTCAAAGGGGATGACCAAGTTCAAATGCCAGCTGAACTTGTCCAGTAACGACTTGAGGGGAGGCGGAAAAGTTATTAATAAGTAACTTTTAGCTCTCAGAGATATAGTACTTTTTCCTGGAGATAAGTGCTTTTCCAATGAAGACAAATGTTTTTATTATCCTCATTTTACAGATGGGGAAACTGAGGCACTGAAGTTTAAATGGCTCGCTCAAAATCATACAGTGAGTCAGAGGCAGGATGAGGGCCAGAAGCCAGGTCTCCTTAGTCCCATGCTTGTGTTTTATTCAGTGGATCATGCTGTCCCCCCAGGTCACCATATTCCTTCCCTTCTCCAGTGAAACCTTTCCATTCAACCAGCCCGTGCTCAGGGGACCGTGAATTGTGTTTGAAGGGGGCAGGGATAGACTTGGGAAACAGCCCTTTTGACATTTGCAGTGTCTCTCTTTTAGAAGCTATTGCTGAGCCAGGCTTCCGTATGCACCTGTAGAGTCCTGCTGTGCACTCTCACGGGGGGGAGGGGTGTACTGGGAGCTAGTGGGCAGCCCATGAAAGCCACACTCTTGTCTCCTCTTCATTACTTTTTCCCTTGCTCTTTTCAGGTGTGATGTATTTCATCTGAGAATTGTACACTGGGGTGTTTCAGTTCTGTACAGACATGGAGTATTTGCCATGTGCTGTTCACAATAGCTTTACATTTCCCTTTGGAGCTTTGTATAGTAAAAGAATCACTTATATTTAGCTTCTAGGGAACTTTACAGATCTGTCATAATGTAGCTTTGTCCTGGCTGGATATTTTTGCTCCCCAATTTCTAGTGAGATCCTGTGTATCCTTTGCATGAATGATTTTCCACAAGGTAAAATCATCAGCACAAGTGCTGGGGAGCCGCCTTCTTGCATCTGAAGAAGTGGGTATTCACCCACGAAAGCTCATGCTGCAAAACGTCTGTTAGTCTATAAGGTGCCACAGGATTCTTTGCTGCTTCTGGGGAGCCTTAGTGGCCTATAGTGCTAATGTCTGTTCCAAGACCCTAAAGCTGTGGGGGTGGCAGCTCATTTCTGTCTTCCTTTCCCCAGTAGCCTTTTAACAGTCTGCATTGTTTTCTCAGCCAAATGTATTTGCTTGAGAATTTGAAGCCTGGTCTACATGGAAAAAGTTGTTGACTCAGCTACATCACTCAGGGGTGTGAAAAAATCCATGGAGGAATTCTTCCATCGACCTAGCTACCACCGCTCAGGGAGGTAGATTACCTAACCGAAGGGAGAACCCCTCCCCCCAGCATAGGTAGCAGGCCACTCTAATGCTTCAGTGTGGACATCTGAAGCTGTGATCTTGTAGCATTTCAAATGTAGACAAGCTCCTGGTGACGGTGGCAAGAGAATGGAAATTCAGGCACCTGACTCTGTGAAATGCCTCTCAAACGGTAATGTGTTTTCCAATAACCACTCATCAGCTGAAGCCAGCATTTCCAGAATGTGGTTGGGGGTTTTTGGAGGTGGCAGGGGAAGGGGGTGGTTTTTTTGTACTAGATCAGCATATTGCTCTGGCATCCAAGGGCTATGCTATTCCACAATACACTGATTAATAGTCTCTTCTGAGTGCATATGCACTCAAGTTCTAGGGGATTAAATCCATTCCCTAAGTTTGCCATGAGCCATCTGTTTTTTTCAGACTTCGTTGGTTTCCCATTTCATTTCACTCACTGGCAGAACGTTCACTAGCAAAACTGTGTGTTTCATTTTCATTAATGGCCATCTGAAATTTCACTGGTTCCAGCTATATTAAGTCATTTAGTCCCTTGTGTTGGTTCTGCATTTGAGCTCCTATTTTTAACTGCTTATCGTGGAAGAAATGAGTCTGAGAAAACGTCAAAGATTAAGAGAGCAAGAAAAAGAATTGTTTACCTCTCATCCAGAGTCCTCCAACCCAGATGGGTTTCCTTTCTAAATTACTAACCTATTACTATTATTTGTATTGGAGTGCTCCAGTGTGTTAGGATAAGAAACAGTTCTTGCCCTGAAGAGCTTACAATCTAAGTATACAAGACAAAAAAACAAGCACAGAAGTGAAGTGACTTGCTTAAAATCATGCAGCAGGTCAAGAGCAGAGTTACAACTAGAACCCAGGTCTACTGACACACACCCCTTCCCCCATCCAGTGCCTCACCCACTAGATCCTGTTGCCTCCCCAGTCTTGATATTTGTTTAATTGTTATAGCATCTCTCATTAGTTGTAGGTGGGATTTTTCTACAGTATAAGAGGTTGTGTGAAATGCTGCTGTCCAGTCCTGATGCCAACTCTGGTCTATACAATTGGCTCAAAGTCTTCATAATATGAAATACCAGGAATTATTTCCAGTGCCCTTAAAAAAAAATCAGTATTAAGGGAAACTGGGAAGGTGTACTGAAGAATCTGTATCACTTCACTATCACACAAAAATATCACAAAGAACAAGCTTCTCTCTCATTAAGCTATAATTGATTTACCAGCTCTATTTTGAAAGAGGGAGGGAAAAAAATGAGGTGAATTTATATTTCAAGGTCCAAGTTACAGGAGAGTTAATTATTTGTCCATTTGTTAATCATGCAGCTAAAAAAGAGTTAGTTTTCCATCATATTTAAGTTCTGTTTAGAGGTTTGTTGGGTTTTTTTTAGCAATGCCTTGTTAGTGTCGTTTTTTTTTTAAATAACTGGCAGTTAGAATGCACAAAAGCAAGTAGTCTCATTAAATACATTCTCAATCTCAGTTTTAGTTCAGAAAGAGAGTCCATGAAGTTGGGCAGTTTTATTTGTGTGCATTTTCAATCAGAGAATGCTCCAGCAATGTTTTTCCATAGCTTCCCCAACAGGGCCGGCTTTAAGCCAATTCCCCTGATTCCCCGGAATTGGGCCCCGAGCCTAAGGTGTCTTTTTAAATTTTTTTTTTTTTTTTTTTTACGCAGCTGGGGGGTGGGTCCTGCTCCGGGTCTTCAGCGGCATTTCAGCAGCCGGGGGGTCCTTCAGTGCCGCGGAAGACACTGAGAAAACCCCCCACCACTGAAGTACCACCGAATCCCCGGACCGCCACCGGGTATTCGAATCAGGCCCCACCATTCATAAAGTTGGCCCTGCTCCCCAAAGATTCTCAGTTTCAATTAGCCTTGGTCCTTAACAGTACTGCGTACAGTTCTATAGCATCTTCATCTGAGGATCTCAAACTGTATTCCAAATGTTAATTAAGCCAGGGTTTAAAAAATAATCCATTCACCACTGTCAAGGAGGAGGGAAGTTTTCCCAGGCAATTTCTGCAGAATTTAAGTTCTAATTGTTTCTAGCTCAGGGCTGGGAAAATAGCCTTCAAAACATGAACCAAGGCAGTGCTCTTTTCCTGAGCCTACACCCAGTTTCAGTGTCTCTGCTGCTGCTCGTGGTTTCCCTGAGCAGCAGCAAAGTAAAAGTAATGTGGTTCTTGGTTTTACCGACGCTGTTCTCAACCACATGGGCAGCAGTGTCACTGAGAAAAGTCATGCCAGGTTTACTCTGCTCCTGCTTATTAAGGCAGACACTGGAGCTCTTCATGAGGGAAGAGGATATAAATAGCGGAGACTGGGAGAAAGGAAAAGAAGCGGAGCCTACCCACTTCCCAAACATATGTCAGGAGACTCTGGTGGGAGAAGGGAGGAGGAAGACTAGAGAAAGCTCCTTCTCCCTTCCAGCAGCTAGGGGCACAATGGCCTCAGAAATAGACACTTAACAGCTGGTGGGTGCTCCTCAAGATGGAAATGGCTGTTGGACAATAGCCTCTGCAGCAGACTGTGCTATGGAAAACTGCAGCGGTGAATTGCAAGGGGAACTGATCCCTTGCTACTGAAAAATGTCACACAGTAAAATGAATTCTCACTTCCCCTGTCTCTGTAATAGTGCCTATGCTTTAGGCTAGACTTGCTGCTGGAAATAGATTACATTATCTTTGTGTGTCAGTTTCCCAAGGGAATGCACAGGTGTAACATTTTGCTGGGGTACCCAGAGCTGTGAGCCACTGTTACCTTTCTGCCTCAGCAAGAGTGAGCTTTGCTAGTGATTAGACTGTGTGTCAGCTCCCTGCCACACTAGTCTGTCTTCCTCCCCAGAAAACTCCTCAAGGCTTTCCTGGCCCAAACCTCATCTAGCAGGTAACAACATCTAGCAGTGAACTCCAGCCTCTGTTCAGAGAGGTATCTTTGCGATGCACAACCTCTGCCACTGTACATTCACAGATATTAAGTTTGCTGCTCTTTTAAAGAGTCAGTACATTACATCTTAACAACTTAACTAGGGTATACACACCACTGCCTTCAAACACAGCACTGACTTGGTATAAAATAAAACAAGTGTATTAACAAAAGGACATAGGTTAAGTGATACCAAATAGAAGGGATAAAGATGGGAATGGTTACAAACAATAGTAAAAATATACTTTCTAAGGGCTGAGACCTAACTTAACAAGCTACAGACTTTGTAGAGCCTCCTTCTCAATCTTCCCTTTCCAGCAATAGCTGATTACCTCTTAGCCAGGATCCCCACAGAGTCCAAGGCACCAGTTTTCCTTGTCTCCTCAGGTGAAGGGTAACTTAGGGGTTCACTCCCTCTCTTGTTCTAGTCTTCTGAAATATATCCCCAGTTAAAGATCCTTTTTCCTGCTGTCTGTGGGTTCCTCACCCCTGCACACTCCATTGATAATTTTTACAATGCAAATTCTCTCTTCCTGCAACCTTGGATACAAATGAATAGCCCATTGAATGTAGTCACACCTGGTTTCACCACCACTACCACCACTGCCTTTGGAAGTCTCTGTCTTTCCTGTGCTTTCCACTGATGAGCTGAGTCTGCTGGGGCCTAATTTCTGGCTGATATGCTTTTTTGAATTAATTAAATGGTCCATATAAGTTTAGCAGTGGTGGAAGTGCTGGTGTGACAGCTTTCAGGACTGAAGGCCCCTGTTTACTGTAGAACCTCAGAGTTATGGACACCTCGGGAATGGAGGTTATTCAGAATTATGAACAACCTCCATTCAAGATGCTATGAGATGCTCCTCAGGGCGAACTGCTCAGAGCAGGGGCTCACAGCAGTCCATAACTCTGGTGTTTGTATCTTTGAAGTTCTACTGTATCTGCAAAACAAGTAGAGCATTGTCAGAGGCAGCACAATATTTCCTACTAATCTGCTTCAACCCTCACCTGGAGACTAGTCTTGTATAAAAAAACCCACAATTGAGCAGGATATTGAATAGTATAATATATTTAGACTTCCTTTTACATATGAAGAGTTTTATAAATACTTTAGGAGCACAAGAAAGACAAAGGAAAGTGATGACAAATGACATCAAGAATGCTGAGGTGTTCAATGCCTATTTTGTTTTAGTCTTTACTAAAAAGAGAATATTGTGTCAAGGATGTTGTCACCATTAAACAACAAGGGGGCAGGAACAGAAGCCAGAATAGGGAAATAACAGGTTGAAGATTATTTAGATAAATTAAGTTGGCAGGGCTTGATGAAATTCATCCTAGGGTACTTAAAGAACTAGCTGGAGCAATCTCAGAACTGCTAGCGATTGTCTTTGAAGGACAGGTGAGGTCCCAGAAGAGTGGGGACAGGCAAACATTCTACCTGTTTTTAAAAAGGGGAAGAAAGCGGATAGAGGGAATTATAGATCAGTCAGCCTAAGTTCAATACCTGGAAAGATACTGGAACCATTTGTTAAACGATCAATATGTAAACACCTAGAAGATAAGGAATAGTGGACAGCATAGATTTGCCAAAAAACAACTCATGCCAACCCAACCTAATTTCCTTCTTTTGACAAAGTTACTGGCGTAGCAGATAGGGAGGAAAGCAATAGATGTGGTGATCTTGATTTTAGTAAGGCTTTTGACACAGTCCCACATAAGTTCTCATAGGCAACTAGGGAAAGGTGGTCTAGATTGAATTACTATAAAGTAGGTGCACAGCTGGTTGAAAGACTATCCTCAAAGAGTAGTGATCACTAGTTCACTGTCAAACTAGGAGGACATATCTAGTGGGGTCCTACAGGGGGGTCTGTCCTGAGTCCAGTACTATTCAATATTTTCATTGATGACTTGGACAATGGAGTGGAGCGTGTGCTTGTAAAATTTGCAGAGGATACCAGGCCTGGAGAGGCTGCAAACACTTTGGAGGACAGGATCAGAATTCAAAGTCACCTTGACAAATTGAAGAATTAGTCTGACAGCAACAAGATGAAATTCAATAAAGATAAGTGCAAAGTACTACACTTTAGAAGAAAAGATCAAATGCACACATCTAAAATGGAGAATTACTGGCTAGGCAGTAGTACTGCTTAAAAAGAGGAGGGGTTATAGTGGATCACAAATTTAATATGAGCCAACAATGTGATACAATTTCCCCCCCCCCCCAAAAAAGCCAATATAATTCTGGGGTGTATTAACAGGAGTATTGTATGTAAGACACAGGAGGTGATTTCTACTCTATTTGGCACTGAGGAGGCCTCTGCTGGAGTACTGTGTCCAGTTTTAGGTGCCACATACTAAGAAAAGTATGGAAAAATTGGACACAGTCAAGAGGAAAGTAACAACAAATGAGAAAAGATTTAGAAAACCTAACCTGTGGAGGAAAGGTTAAAAACCCTGGGCATGTTTAATCTTGAGAGAAAACCACCAAGTAGGGACTTGATAACAGTCTTCAGATATGTTAAGGGCTGTTACAGAAAGGACATGATCAATTGTTCTCCATGTCCACTGAAGGTAGGACAGGAAGTAATGGACTTAGTCTGCAGCAAGAGAGATTTAGGTTAGATATTAGGAAAAAACTTTCTGGCTAGAAGGATAGTTAAATTCTGGAATAGGCTTCCAAGGAGGGTGTGGAATGCCCATCACTGGAGATTTTTAAGAACACAGTAGTCACATACCTGTCAATGATCGTTTAGATTTACTTGGTCCTGCCTCAGTGCAGAGGGCTGGACTAGATTATCTCGAGGTCCCTTCCAGCCCTACATTTCTATGATTTACTGTCTAATTAGATCCGGTCAGTAGTATATATTTTGTACTACATTGAACTTGTCCATTAATGCATAAGTTATTTGAAAAATACAAAACACCTGATTTCCTGGAGGCGTCACACAGTACGTATTCCCCGGGGTCTGTTTCATGATTGATGAACAGTCAGAGAATATTGTGCCAGTATGCCTAGAACCTAGTGCTGGAAGCTGTAGCATCTAAAAATAAATAGAAATAGGTTCAATTGAATTTCCTCCCCCCAAAAATGATCTTTGGGATACCAAAAAATTACTGAGCACCACTGCAAACATTCTAATTCTACTAATTTTGTTCTCTGATTAGGTTTGTAGTGCAGTTTCCTTTATGCTGATTGGCGCCCCTAAAGATGCAGGGAATGGGGAGAGATGTGTGCAGGGAATGATCTTCTGAATGATTGCAGACTCTGGATGAAGTTTTCCAAAGCTGACAAGGGGATTTAGAAGCACCATTCCAATTTAAAAATGAATGAGTGCTCACATAAATCCTCTGAGTGACTTTGAACATCTCAATCTTTGCTCTAATGAAAATGGGTAAAATTTTTGAAAGCACCTAAGTGGTTTAGGAGTCTAAGGCTATGTCTACATTTGAGGCAGCGTGTAGAGTACAGGCACTACAGGTGTAGCTACACACTGCAGTGAGGCAGGCTGTCTTGTCACCGCGCCATGTAGCTACATACCACGGAAAGGCTTTGATAGTTCCTTGCTGCCTCCCTGGTGCCAGACCCTTTCAATGTGATGGGGAAAGGCTCCAGCAAGGGGGAGCTATGGGACAGTGCACAGCAGTGTGGACTTGAGAGGCACTGGTTGGGCATGTAGAGAGCCATGTAGGGTATATACCCTGCAGGTTCAGGCATGTAGGGCACTCTAATCTACTCTACTCACCTAAGATGTGCCTTACCATTAGTACTGCTGTTTATACCCATGCTAGCTGGCTGTGCAGTGTCTACTCTACCCAGTGCCATAAGTGTAGATGCACCTTTAGTCTCATTGAAAGTCAATGGGACTCAGGCTCCCAAGTCACTTAGGCACTTTTGAAAATTTTGCCCACTTTATTTTTCATGTTTTTTTTAATTAAGATCTTCATAAGCAAATAAAATTAAGACTATTTAGGGATTCAGACTATAGGGCTAGATTCTCCTCTCCTTTACATGAGCGTGTGTCTGCTGACTTTGAGATCAAGGGCAGAATCAGGCCCATTGTTTAATTGAATTTAATTTTGGTGGAAGATGCTAGATTGGCAGTTCCTGGAAATTGAGACCCCAGATCTTTTCCTCAGATGGTGCTCCCACTGTTGTGATCAGTGAAGGACTGAGAGCTAGCAGCTCGTTGGTTTAAAAGTTGGGGGGAGGAGGAGGAGCTGGTGGTAGGGTATTTTCAGCAAAGGAACTTCAGCTCTGGAAGTCACTCCTTCCTTTGGTCCAAAGTTGTTGAGGTTTACAGCCTGCCTTCCATGTCATTTGTTTTGGTGGCTTGGGGGAAAGTGAGTGGATCGAGAAATAGGATGGGCAGATGAGACAGAGGTGATTTGTGTATTCTGGGTCAAGATTGCTAAATTATTTGTGTCTGGGATTTTAGCCTAGATATATACAATTCAAATGTTTGTATGAGCAGCTAGGCCACTGGAAGAGCTGCTTTCTAGTAGTAGGAATAAAATAAATGAAAACTGAAGTCCTCTATTTCTACAATGAAAAGAGGTGCACTTTCCTCTACTGCCCAACTAACATGCCATAACCCGTTCCCAGAGTGACCATCTGCAGAGTGAGGCTCTGGTCTGGTCTCTGTGCCATTTCTGTCCTCCACCTCTCAACAAGCAGGCCAGTTGTGCTATACATACCTGTCCACTTGCAAATCGGACTAAGGTCATCAGCAACTCATTTTACCAGAGGCAAAACACATTCCTGCCATTGGATATCCACTTAAATGGCCTTGTGTGGATGATGGCTGAGTATTATGAAGGGCAGAAGGAACATTGCCTGGACAATGGTAGCTGTTAGTTTTAAGATACTATGGCAGTAATACAGTATCTGTAAGGATTGCAGCCAGCTAGAAAGGAGCCAGATGTTTAAGACTTTTAAAGCCAGTTTAATGCACCCTTTTCCCCTTGTTCAATCTGTTTTGATGGGTTGTCTCCAAGTCATGATCTGGACAAAAATGCTGAGAGTTAGAGCTACCCCTGAAGATTCCAGTTAGAATGTATGGTTGGTATGTAAGGACACCACTGGCTTGTAGTGGAAAAAGTGTCATGCTGGCATTAGCATGGTCATGTCGCCCTTTAGTGTCTGCTGCCAGAGAATATACAGCTGAACTCTATTACAGTAAAGCTAGCAGACCGGATTCCTTCTGGTCATCTAGTAGAGGCCTGTGTTTTCAGAGCAGAAGGTCCCAAGTTCTCCCTTTACTGACAACAGTGAAGTTTATGTAGGATCAAAACAACATACAGTTCTCTTTAGGAGTCATGATTTATTACTGCCAGACAAATGCTTTTCCAGCTACACAATAGCAAGAGCAACCTCAAGCAGCCCTTAATCTTAGGCATAGAGCTGTATTTCCCAAAAGCCACCCCAGCAGAAAATTCCAAACCTGCCCCAACTATTCCAAAGTCATTTAAAGGCACCAGTCATAAAAGGTGTATTAGGGGTTAAATCTGAAACAGGTATCTACTGCCTTAAATTTTTCAGCTCATCTCTAGTGAAAGCCGAGCAAGGGGTTTGGCAACTGCATGGCTCGTGCCTGATCCGTTCTAACCACATTGACTTGTCGTCTTGTTTCTACTTGCTCCTTAAGATTTACGTCCATCTAAAAGAAGGAGGTGGTGCCGACGGACTGGATGCTTTGAAGAACAAGCCCCAACTCCACAGTATGGTGGCCAAGAGCCTTTGTCAGAATGCATCAGGAAAAAACTACATCATCTTCACTGGCCCTAGCATTACCAGCCTGAACCTTTTTGAAGAGTTTGAGAAGCAAGGTTTGTGACAGCTGATCCACTGACCGTTCATGCCGAAAGGCTTATGAATATCCTGCTGCCAGAAGTCAGCAAATAACCTGAAGTGTTTTTGATTGAGGCTTTATCTCCTCGCATAGCCATGAGCAGCCAAGCCAGAGAAATCCTAAGGGTAATTTAGTCTGTTCATTACAAGGGGACCTGCAGAGGTTATTTAAACTGAGCTTGAGCTTTCCTTTGAGTCTTCATCATGTAGAAAGAAGGCTACTTTAAGGGGGGCGGGGGGAGAGAATAGAAGAGCTCTGATTTTTTTCTCTGTTACCTTAGGAATGTTTTTTTTCCTGGAGGACTTCTTGGGGGGTCTTCTATATGTATGGGAATTCTTACTTGTGAATAGGGTGTGTGGGAAGGAGGAGTGTGCTGAGTCTTTAACTAAGGCAAGGTCTACCCTAGAAACGTTTGCCAGTAAAATGTCAGTTGGAGAGCAATTTTTTTTTAAATGCAAAAGCCCCATGGTAGAGACAGTTGGTAGCAAAGCACCCTTTTGCCCATATAAGCTGCACCTACACTAAAGGGTTTGCCCATATAGCAATACAGGGATAGGTATAGACTAGAGTTAGACCCAAGTGCCCGTTAATCTGTGGTGTTAAATAGGTGTTGTACAAGTGATCTGAATTTTAGATGTGCTGAGTATTCACTGCTCCCATTGAGTGCAGTTGTAGTCGTAGATGTTCCCACTCTGAAAATCAAACCCAAAGTGTTAAAAACAGTTACTGAACATCCATTTCCCCATGAACTAGTCAGCTTAAAATCTTCTCCAGGGATGCAACTTTTCCACTAGTTCTCCAGGCACCAGGGTCTTCCATTGTAAACAAGATTTGAATTTCTAGCATCAAGAAGAATTTCCTTTGTAGATGAACACTTCATACCTTTCCAAAAACACAAATAAATACAAACCAAACAAACTGAGGCCACAAGCTCATTTTTTCCCCTCCTATGCAGTTCATCTTTGGGAGCCAAGTTCTGTTTTCAGCATGGCTTCCATTGACAAAAGTCTACATCCATGTGATACGTTCAAAATATAGAAATTGGAACTGTGCCATTATTTTGAGTCATACTTAAAAGGAAAATGCCAGTGATTGGTTACAATACTTTAGCTATCTAATGCCTTCAATCTTGCCGTCAGCTCAGTGCGTGCACACAGGTCTGCCCTCATGGAGCACAATGCAGATTGGGTTGTAAATTATTTTACATACATTGTAAACATCCACAGAGCACTTTGAAATACATCCATACATATATAGAAGTAACTATGGGTTCTCTTAGTACTCTAAATATAATGGCCACATTCAACGAATCAAGAATATTTATATTACACTGGAGAATATTCCTTCTGAATTTTTTTCATAAATTTTATGGCTGGCTGCCCACAGGGCCATTATTTCTAGCATTATAAAAGCCATTTTATCAAATGTCTAGTTATTATGCATGAAAACCCAAATATTCCAGTGTGTCTAATTCTTAACTAATTTCAGTTGAAATAAGGGGTTACTAAATCCTTAAACCTAAAACTGTGACTTTTGGAAAATGATCCTTTATTCTGATAGATTTGCGAAAGAGAAAGAAGGGGATAATAATCTCCTCTGTGTCTCTGGAATCACAGTAGAAAAGAATCCTGGCTACTGAACCACCACAGTATTTCCTTCTCACAGGTAACTCAGATTACCTACAGTAGTGAACTACTCACAGGCATAGCACTGAAGAGAACTCAAATTACCAGTTGTTAGCAGGTAGCTGACACTAAATGCCTTCTAGAGATTCAAAGTTAGGTACGTTATCTGATCAAAAATGAAAACCCTATGCAGCGTTTTCAGTTCCTGGTTCATGTTTTATTATGTGGCTCCAGGCGATTTTGTGATCCATAACAACTGCTTCCTCTGCATTCTATTCACTAGCAGAAATGATAGTGGGTATCGAATTGCGAATTTAATTTTGGGAGACTCAGAGCAGATTTACTAGCTTTTTTGGCAAGTAGCTTGGGTACGCCACTCCTTACAAAGCAGGTTGCAGTGGGAACATTGACACACTGTTTGTGTTAAACAGGGACATGGGATTGTTTGGCTTTTATGTTTGGGTGATAAAGGCTAGTTCACTGGCTTGGCAGGGTATATTGAATTGGAAGGATTATGGGACACTCAGGGAAATCAGACCTTTGACATGTCACAACAGTGGTGAAGTCAATCAAGAGCACTGGAGGAGACTGTGAATCTTGACCCGACCCACAGAGCCAGAGGTAAGGTACTATAGTCAGCACTTGCTGTGATCCCGCAGCATTAGCTGTAAAATTTGGAGCAGAGATTTGCCAGTAGAAGGCCTAGCATCCCCCCATAAAAAACAGTTCTCGTGGTGTGTCCTAATTTCATGCATTCAGGCCGAACAGTGGCATCAGGTTGATCAGTGCTCTGTGAGCCAGGAGTAATGCTTAGTTGGGGAATTAAAGTCACACAAGGATAAAAATGCAACTCAGAAGGAGAGTGTCCTGAGAAAACCTGAGGAACCTGCTTCGCTATAGAGGATGAGAGCAACCTTGCAAAATTAAGACACATTCCTAACATATTGGATTAACTTTTGTTGTTCTAGAGAAATTATAGTTCCTGGGCTAGAGCCGAATGAATAGAGATGGAGAAAAAAAAATCACCAAAATTTGAGTCAAAGGAATTTCTATTCATCCATCTTTGCAATGCTTTCTGTGAATCTTTAACATGGACAGTGGGGAAAGATTTGAACCAAGACTTTTTAACCAAAACCCCCCCCAAACAAACTAGTTATTAGGTGCCTTAGTAGTTGAGTGCCTGAACTGACATCTTGAAAGGGCCTGATTTTTCTGAAAGTGCTGGTCACCTGTCCTCTGAAAGTCAGAGCCTTTAGGATTCCCTTCCATTGGAATCCAAAAGTGTAGGCACCAATAAATAAAATCACTGTTCACTGTTCACTTTTGGAAAAGTCAAGGCTTTTGTGGAGCCTTCACTATAAAATTACCTCCCATCTCTGTTTCATAACTACAATAGTACTGTTCTGAAATTAGTAATAACCTTAATTGTATCATCCCAAAGTGTTTCTGTGAATATAAAAGGATGTCTTCAACACTCAATTCCAAAGAAGTCATTAAAATTGGACCATGGGCTTCTTCTGAAAAATAAGAACGTCCTCTCTGACTGTTTCAAAAACCAAACTCGATGTAAGCCTACTTTATATAACTACCTTTATGACCATGGAGCATAAGTTTCTGGTTTCCAAGTAGAACAGGAACCAGGCACTGAAATGGCACAGGAAATGCTATTCTGCATGGAGTTTTAGATGTGACTAGAAGTAGAGATGCCAGAAATTTTATATGAGCGCCTGTCCTGGTGAGATTCGAGCTCACTCATGAAGTTTAGATATTGCTGTTTGTGAACTGAACCGGTTGAGATTCCCTACTTAAGCACAGATTTGTGGGCTGCTTTTTTAGTTGAAATAGAAATGACAGTTGGAATGGGCTCTGTATGAATGAAGCCCATAGGTGGTGAAAGTAGGGGTGCTGAGGGTGGTGCCGCACCCCCTGGCTTGAAGTAGTTATCAACAGGGTTTACAGTTGGATTCAATGGCTCTCAGCACCCCCACTATAAAAATTGTACCAGCACCCCGATGAAGCCCTCTTAAATTTCCCTCTGAAGCAAGAATGTTACCATTGACTTATGAGTAGGGCCCTACCAAATTCACAGTCCATTTTGATCAATTTGATGGCCAGAGGATTTTTTAATTGATCAGTTTCAAGTTTTCAGCTGTTTACATCTGAAATTTCATGGCGTTGTAACCATGGAGGTCCCAACCCAAAAGGTGGTGGGTCTGATCTGCCCCATTTGTCCCACACAGCAGCCCTGCAGGGGAAGGACAAGTCCTGTTCCTCCACAGCCTGGCAGGGACTTGCAGCAAGGGGGAGGTCAGATTTCACAGGGAAAGGCTTATTTCACAATCTGGGACACGTTTTTCATGGCTGTGAAATTGGTAGGGCCCTACTAATGAGAGCAGGACTGGGGTCTGTTCAATCAGACTTCTTTTGAATTCTATAACACTTCATTTTCTTCTGGGCTGTAATAAAACATGTTAAGCATTTAATTAAATTTGGACCACACCATTGTGCCAGATGGGCTTAATTTTTATTGCTGCTATTGCCATAGCAACTGGTTGTTCTAAATTACAGCTTTTAAAAACCTCCACAAATTACATATGCCATCCTCTGCAAGTGGTGATACTAAATCTGCAGCTACCATATTGGTCACCACTTTGTGTTATGTAAGGAGATGCTTCATTATTTTTTCCTGAGATGTGCAAGATGGTTCCAATTGTCTTATGAAAAGAGCAAAACAGCTGCTTGAGTCTTTTGCAAGCTTACATGAGCTTAAGAAAAGGCTGCACTTAATTACCTCAGCAATCCTAAAAATAGTAATGTACTGGCTAGAGCGGCTGTGTTCTACTGCCCTCTGCTGAGGAGAATTAAAATGGCCTTTCAGCGAGTCATAGACCCTATAATGCTAGCAGCTAAAGGAAATTCTTCTCTAGGTTAAGGGATTGTGCTATTGGAGCAGGAGGATCAGAGTTCTAATCCTGTTGCTGCAGTGACGTTCTCAATGGCACATAGTGACAACTAAAATCCTAGGTGGTCACAGACTTGTTAGAGAAAGTTTCAGAGATAGTGGTAGCAAGAGGGTTTTTAGCACATATCATATGTATACTTGTCCCACCACAGTGCAGAGATCTCTCTTTTCAAATCCCTTCCAGCCATTTCTATGATTTGAAATTCCAATGGTTGAGATCAGAACTGGGAGATAACACAGGATCCATTAGACAAGTCCTCCCCTAAACTCAAATAGCTACGTTGATGTGTTGGTTTTCCATTCTGACATTTAAAAAGCTCATGTCTTCTAATTGAAGAGTCACTGCTTCAGTCTTACTGCTGGGGTAACAGGAACAATTATATGTTTATGTAAAAATGTAATGCAGCTGTAATTTTTTTTTAATTTATAGTTCTGTGGTCTCCCAGCCTGTGGTTTTTTTTTCTGGTTTTATAAAGCACTGTTTGGGAAATCTCAAGAACCAGTTGCCAATTGTTTTCTGCTCTTTGGATCAGTTCATGAGCACTATTGATTATTTTGTATTACCATAGCACCTAGGAGCCCTAGTGAAGGACCAGGACCGCACTGCACTAGGTGCGGTACAAACAGAAACCCCCACACAAAAGACTGCCCCTGCTCCAAAGAGCGTACAGAATTCCAGACCGATAAAGGCAGAAGAGACGCTTAGTATGTAACAGCCTCTGTTCCCCCTTGATCAAGTGGTTTGATTTTTAATATTCTTTATTTGCTGAAGGATGATAGTTCAATAAGTAGATTTTAGACTCTAAAATGTAGGTCAGTGTTCTCAGTTAACAGACCTATTTTGTTTTACCTGAAATAGCAGCTTTGGGCTGCTGTAGTTTAAGTGGATCAGTCTAAGTATAATATACACACAGATGTGTGCGCTCTCATTCCCTTCATATAGTCAAAACAAAGCCTAGAGAGAGATGGTGAGGAGATTTGGATTTAAGATTTCCTGGATTTTGTAAAGCTCACATCAGGAAGAGGACATTGCTTTGCAGTATCAAGTATCTCAATACTGAAAGATTTGACTCTTGGCCAAAGCTGGATTTGATCCTTTAATCCAGTTGATCAGCTGTTTGATTTGGGGATTTCTGACTAAATTTCCTATGCAGAGTCTCTCTCTTCTGATAGCAAGAAATTCTATTAGTATATGCTCTTTAAATTAATCCGATGAATGGAAGTTTTAACCCTCTGATATTTTTCTTATCACCTACACATACTCAACACAAGCTAGGCACTGTCATTATTAACGTATGTTAAATGATTTGGTTATTCTGATGTGGCTACATTGATTGCTAGAGTGAGACGTGTCTGGGTTTCACAACATATGAATTTACTCATGGGTCCCTTTACTCATCCTTTTGTCATGGATGAAGGAGGGTAGAATTGATGAGCGTTGATAAGATTGTACTGCGAGGCAGTTGTAGGCTGAGTTGTCATCTGCTAGCACCAAAAGCTGTCAGCCATAGGCTCTAGGATTAAAAGCATCATGGGGATCATTTCAGACAACTTAAATTGGAAAAAAGGCTTTGGCCTCCTTATCAGCGTAGTTAAACATGGAAGAGAGTACGTCCTCCACTACTTTGTCGAGTCTAATGTGCAATGCCCAAAGCAATGTGGCCTCCTCCCTGGGAGGAAATGTCACAACCTAATAAGTCTCATTGGTGGGAAGTTCAGCTACTTGGCCTATATTCTCCCTTTTCGTTTCATTTTAATTATACCCCCGTTTATTGTATTAAATCACCTGGAGAACTGGCTCTCTGGCCTCATATATTGAAAGCATTTCTTCCTGGAGCCTGCAAAGAGAGAGTGGTCCTGGATACCACAGGGAAATCCTCAGCTATTGGCCAACTTATGTATCTACTGGCTTAGTTTTAGGACCAGCTCTTGCTCCAGTCAAATAGGTCAGACAGCCCACTGTCATTTCTTTCTAACCCTATCAGATGGTTTGCTGATGGGAATTTATTCTCTTTCACGTGCAGAGATTTATTGCTGCGGATTGCTGAGTTCCAGGAAAAGTGACTGCACAGGCCTTCCTCCATCAATGCTGCATAACCCAGATGCTCCTCAGTCCAGAGGGCAGTACAGAATAAAGATGAGAGGAAACATGTCCCTGATCTGCTGGTACAACAAAGGGCATTTTCGTTTTCTCACTAATGCCTATTCTCCAGTTCAACAAGGTGAGCAGTCAGCAGTATCGCTACCTGTACTGTGACCATGTTTTTCAAAATAGGTGACAAGACAAGATAGGACACTTACTAAGTTTGATAACCCCAGACAAGCAGCTTGATAATTATCCTAGATAAACCGTAGCATTAATGATAATTTCCATTGTGTTTGCTCTTGTCCATAAGGTACTAGTTAATCTACATTAGCAGTGGCTAAACGTGTTCTGTCTGCAACTGATGTCTTCTCTGCATAAAGTTAAAGCTTACTAATGCTACCAGCTAATAGTTACTCCTTTAGCTGGCACAGGAGAGAGCTGTTTCTTTTTGGTGTTATACACATCCCAGCTGACCTGTGTTCGTGCAGAGAGTTGTAACGGAGGTTAAAATCCTATATGTAACAAGGTGTCTCATGGGATAATTGCATGATAAGTCTTTGTAAAGAGTAACTCCTAAATGCATAAAATATTTTGGACCGATAAGAACCATATTGACTATTAAAACTTTGACCAGATTCTAGAATTAGTTTCTCCTATGGATTTAAAACCCATTCATCACATACAAATGGCTTTTGTCAAGAGCCTTCCCATTGCATACTAAACTGATTGTGCAGCCGCTAAAAAGAAAACCAGAACAGCCAGAAGTATATTTGGGAGTAGTTTAGAGTGTGAATAGTTTCTTGAAGACTCAGCTGAAACTGATCTTACTAGGAGAGGGGTTTTTTAAGGGACTCCAAGATTTTTAGGCATAATTAAGTTTTGAAAAAATATTTACAAAACCCAACATGAAAGGACATTTTTAAAGAGTAGTTTGTCCATTTAAAATCTCTTGTAGTTCTGTTGTCCAAAGTGAGTAAAATACAAAAGTCAAATTATAGCTGAAAGAATGTTACATATTTAAAATGTAAGGTGCTACTGCTTACAAAGGTAACTTGGTGCTTAAACCACATTCTCAAAAACTTGTACAGAATTTAAGGTATTCAGGTGGTAGTTAAGTGTTGCATAGGCACACCATATGGCTAAATGTCATAGGAATTGGGGGTTCATTTATCAGAATTCACCACACATCCTAACCTTTATGCAATGAGCTAGGGAACTGGACGCTACTTGGAATGCTATTATACGTCACAAGAGAACATTGATTTAACTAAAAAGAGCAGATAACTTGAAAGGGTTGGTGTCTTAGGGCCTGATTCTAAAAACACATGAGAAAGAAGTTACTCATTAGTAGTTCGATTGAAACCCATGGAATTATATGAAGTTACTATATGTTTGCAGAATCAGACACCAGCAATACAGAATTAGAGCCTTTCTAATAAGACCTTAAATTTTAAATTGAATTAAGTTCAACAAGCTAATTTATGGTCATTATGTTTGCTTTTTGCATGTTAGCAAGTATGGACAATGCAACTGGAGTAATTAAACCAAAGTCAAGTCAATAAGCATCACCTGGTTCTCGTGCACTAGCACAAAGCTGCTGTCTTTGGCTACAATTACTAAAAACAAGTTTCAGAAAAGAAAAATCTAGGTGACCGTTAAGCTTTACAAACAAAACAAACACAACCACCTTTACAAACTGGTTGAATGTTAACAGAAGCAGAGCAGACAGACAACAAATTTTACACATGGGTGTGAAAATCTGCATGTTTAGGACCCATCTCAGCGTAAAGTCACACACTGGTACGTAGATGAGGCTAGAACCTCAGCTGGTATAAACTCACGTAGTTCCATTTACAGAACATGATAATGGTTTACAAAGTTTAGCCTCTAAGGTATGCAAAATCTTTCAAGTACATGTTCACTAAAATGCTTCACAGGGATTCTTGATAAAGAACATTAAACAAATAGTAGCAAATTCAGAGAAAATGTGAGTTATAGGCTAGGGAGAAAAGATAAAGGCTTCAGTTGAGATTTGAGAAAGGAGGGAGATTCATTGAGACTGGTAGAGGGCCAGATTGCCAGGTGGTGTAAATTGGCATCTCTCAGTTGAAGTGAATGTAGCAATGCCAGTTTATGCCAACTAAGGATCTGGCCCAAGAAGTCTCTTTCCAATGTCAGGGGCACAGAGGAGACGTCTTTCACACACACTGTGGCAAGACTGCAGTAAAGCCAGTGTTGAGCACATGGATCGAGTGGGAAAGGAAGGAGGGAGAGACATGTCAGTGATGTAGACTGGAATAAGCACAGGGAAGGCAGTTTTGAGCTGGAGCTGGAGACGAGTGGGGGCCAGTGAAACAGTTTGAGAATGGAGCCATGTTGTCACAGCTTTTTGCATTAAAAGTGGGCGGCAGCTTACTGCACCCAGGGGGACTTGAGAAGGAAGTTGCTATAGTGAGGACAAGGGCAAGCTGAGGCATGGATGAGGATTTCAGCAAAGGTGGAGGCAACAAGAATTAACCTAGTTACTTACTTTACATAAAATAAAAACAGAGAAAGGGAATCTCACCTGTGTCCTGTATGACTTCAGCAATTTACACCAGTTGAAGATTTTGGCGCTAAACTTCCAAATACCCTTTATGAGAATTCACTGATGAGTCTGGTGGGGAAAAACATTGTAGTAGAATTATGCTTCAGACCTTTTAAACTATGGAAATTCAGGTCTATGCATTTCCTTACATCACGGGACTTTGAGGATTTGTTAGAGGATATCTGTACAGCACTTCGGACCTGCAGTGCTCTGTTCACCCCTATGGGTGCACACACCCCACTAACAGCCCCTGCACACCACGGAACATGCAAGCTGCTCCTAATATTATCAACTCACTGTTCAAAAATCATGAGTCAGGGATTGGCTAAAACAAAACAAAAAAAACCACAAACATTTTGGGTGATTTTATTTGCCTTCTGGTGGCTGAGCTTTAGCATGCGATTGGGTCACATTTTCAAGCTTCTCTGTAACCATGGCTCATTTCCCCCCCCCCCCCTTTCCAATAAAAGCTGAGATTCTCACAATCACATAATGCCAGGAGCTGGAGCATTAAGGGAAAACCACCACACACACGATTGTAAGAGTTGGGATTTAAAAAAATCACAAGAGTTAGCAGCATGGCCCACCTCTCTCCACGCCCCAGGAAAGAACAAGCAGTGTTTGCAGCTCAGTACTTCTCTGGGAGCTCTACCAGGGGAGGGGCTACATAGGAGCCCTGTTAGCAAGACATCTTGGGGGCGGGGGGAGGGTCTGCTGAATGAGCACATCATCGGTGTATCCTGGCAATGCCACCTCTCAGCCAGCGCTATCTGCTGGAGCACTGTTGACCAGAGGGGCTCCCAGGGCAGTGTCAAAGGTTTGAGCAATTTGTGCCACCCCAACCTCTTTCTGGGGAACCTTGCTGGCCCCCTCCTACCAATGGCCCGAATCAAGCCTGCGAAGTGCTACAAGATAAACCTATCCACAGTCCAGAAATTGAAACACTTTAACAGTCTATAATGGAAAATAAGAGGGAGTACATGGTGCTATGTAGCTTTAATCACACATTTGTAGTGAAAGTGAATGGCGGAAGGCGAATCAAAGGAAATTCTAGAAGCCAAAAAAAGTTTCACGAAACACACCTGCACTGAACAGATCTCCTTATACTTTCTGACTTACTAGGAGAAAGACATGGAAAGACAGCCTTGTCTTCATACAGTCAACCAGATCTTTCAGGACTATTCCATCAAAGAAAATAAAAAACACCCTTGCTAGGTATGTTGAGGGCAATAAGAAATATTGGTTTTGTAAGCTTTAAGGGTCCCCCCTTTGCCCACCATGTTCTATCATGCATCATGCTCAACTCTAACATCATTTGGGACTCATTAAAATCTGTCACTCAAAGGCTTTAAACAAACAGTCATATGGATCAGTCATAAATATGACACTTAGTATGTGCTGCGAGTCTTCGATTCAAAACAGGGCCTACCAAGTAGGGTGTCGTAGGGGACATGTCAGAGATAATGGAGGGAACTGTACTTCTAGCCAAAAGAATTTAATTCTCAAGCCTGTAATCAAAACATGAGTAACAATTTTGGTCTGGATGTCTTATGAAGTAATTTAATGGTTTAGAAGATTCAGGAAAGACCAGAGAGCCAGGAGGAGTCTGGGATCTCATCCAAACAGACAGTAACTAAAAGTGAGACCAAGCACAAGGCACCTTAATCCTTTGTGTCTCAGTAACTTCAGTCAAGCCGAGCTGCCTTCCCGGAGGAATTAGGATAGTCCCTAGGAGACAGTGAAGGACAGGGTTCCATTGTGCTAGGCACCATGCAGAGTGAGGGAGACAGTCCCTGCTTCAAAGAGAGTTTACAGTTTAAATATACCAGACAATCAAAGCCTAAGGGAAAAGAATAGAACACACCTGCAGAGGGAACGGAGTGGCACTACCACCACTGGGTGTGGAGTGAGGCAGGCGCCTACTTCATTCTCACAAGACATTACTTAGGTACCTACTCCACCTGACTTGAAGTGGCTGGTTACTATTCATGGATCCCTAAGCTGAACTTGGCATCTCCCTGCAGTCCAGATATAGACCCCCATCTCCAAGAAAGGGGTGGGGATTCACACCCCACCCTCACATTGGCATCTCCCATTAGCTAGCTTTGGCTGCACCCCACCTAGCATGCTGGCTTTTGTGGATCACATTCTTAGGTGCCTAGGCTCCCTATGTAACGAATGGGGAAAGATAGGTGCCTACCTCAGCTTTGTCGAGTATGATGTTGTTCTGGGCACCTAGAAAAAAAAATCACAGGAGGTTAGGCACCATGATGCTGAGGATTGCAACACCCTAGTCCCTCCATGGACCCCACCCTAAATGTATATGAAGAAAATCCCAGACTCCATATCAGATTTCCGCTCCAAACTAACCTCCAAGGCCCCCAACCTGCTGCTGCTTAGCAAATTGTATTGCTCCTTTGCTGAGCAGCAAAGGATGTGTCAGTGTCCCTATTTGAAGCAGAGCTCAGTGATGTGGAGTCCAGTATTTTCTTAGTTTGGTTTATTTACAAAATGTGCACAAGTCCCATTTCCTTGGGCACAGGGCGGTAATAGAGCACAGACAAGTGCCTCCTGCAGAAACTTCATATGAGACATCTGGAAATAAATTACAAATGCTTCTCTGACTCTTCAGCCCATCACACCAGGCAGGCCTGGACTAGATTTCTAACCAAGTGCCCCATGAACTTTTCCCTTCTCCAGACCACTGGTCTCATCAGTTTCCTTGCAGGAGTGAGAGAGCTCTGGATACAAATGCAGTAGCAAAGACAGGGTGGAGGCAGTACAGCTGGGAAGAGGGGAAGTGTCTCACCTCAAGGATGAATCATGGTGAGGCAGGTGGTATCTGCAGCATATAACACCAGCCTAAGACAGTTTGCAGCCATATCTGGCACCAGCTGTTTTGCTTACAGTGCTCCCTGTAGACCCCACTACCTTAAGGCTTACAACTGCAACAGAGGTGATTATCACATCCCATGGTAACCATTGCTCTTCAGTACCTGCTAGTGTCTCAGTCCATGAAGAAGGGCTAGGCAAATAGTACACACCAGAATCCAAACCCACAGCATTCTGTCCCAGTGAATCAAAGCTGAACTTTTGCAAGTTCGAATTTAGCATCTCAGCAAGATACTAGTGCATTAAGAAGCAATCACCACCACATGAAGTCTGACCAACAAGCGCCCCACCATGAAGGGCCCCTAGCTGGAGCTCAGGAAAGAGTTCAAGTTTGTGTTTTGACCTCTTAAAAAAATAAAATAATCTCTCTTGCATTGCCCACAGTTGCTTTGGCATGCACATTACTAGCAAGGTCTATGATACAATCTTCCAGGTGCTAGTTGGACTGAGAAGAGGGGTGGGGGAAGGAAAGTAAATTCAAGATCAACAAGGTTTATTTTCAGCATAGAAGTTCAAACGATTAATGGAGTCTTGCTAGCGCTGGCACACTAAGTAGCTGATCTCAAATCCCCTTTTCAGAAAGTGTATTGTAGTTGGTAACACTGATGCTAACACAAACAGTTAAGATTCAACAGCTGTGTTTTGTTTTGTTTTTTAATTGATGCAGGAGTTATAATTAAGAGAAAAAGTGGCGAGATCCCATGCCCGTTGGCAGTAGAAGCTTTTGCTGCTCATCTTAGCTATATCTGCAAATATGACGACAAATACAGCAAGTAAGTGGGTGGGATGGCAAGTGGGTGAATCCCATGTTACTGGACCATTTGAACCTTTCTTAGATTTTGAGGAGAGACTAGGAGCATGATCCTGCCCTCATTAAATTCAATGCCAAAACTCTCATTTACTTCAAAGCAAGTGGAATCGGGCTCTGTAGCTTTGCACATGATTTTCCTAAGGGGAGCAAGCTGCACTGCTGACCATTATCTTGGGAATGTGTGTAGGAGTTAGATATGAACAAACAGTTCTGATTAAATTCAGAACATCCTTCCCTCCCCCCTTCACAGCTTACATAATTCAGCAAAACTGGACCAGATCCAAAACAACACTGCGATACTCCTGTCTGTCCATTCGTCAGCCAAAACACCATGACAATTGCATCCTTGGAGTATTTAAATGGCATAGCTAGAGAGCTGTTTGAGAGAGAAGAACCAAAGTGGTGGTGGATCCACATTAGGTTTAGGCTAAAGTTTGGGTTTAGGGCCAAACCAGTGAGTCTGGTGAAGACACTCATTGCCCACGGGAGAGAGCTCTCCTGTTAGCATAATAAAACCACCTCCGCAAGCAGCAGAAGCTATGTCGGTGGGAGACACACTAGCGTTTAGGTCAGGGTAACTTGTGTTGCCCAGTGGGTGGAATATTCACACCCCTGAGCAATACAAGTGGTAGTGTAGACATAGCCTAAGGCTACCAGGAGTTTCTACTGCCTTCCAACACACTGTC